>NC_073633.1:65647500-66272500 GCF_029407905.1 Bubalus kerabau
ACTAGGCCTAAAGCCACATGTTTTTCATAAAATTTGACAGCTCTACACATCTTTGCTTCTGTATACTTCTCTTTTATAATGACTGTCACATATGCTCTTTATTTTGTTATTGTATTATCCGTTATACATTTACTTATATTCTTCACATATTTTAAACAGTATTAAGACAATGAAATATTCTATTGAGCCTCAGATGTGTAGTCATTTTGTAAAGCATGGCCTTATGATTTTGTAATCTTGGTCATTGTATCTATTGATGTGAAGTATGTTCTAGTAAATTAAACTGTAAGATTGTCTTTTCAGACATGTCATCTTCAGAGCATTAGGGTATTATATTAGGATATTCTGAAGTTCTGTTATTTTTGCCTTCTCATTGGTTTTTCATTCTTTAGAAATGGTTTTATTATTTTTTTAAAATACCTCCACATCTCTTTGACATTAATCTACTCATTTATTCATTAATTTAAGAACATTGCCAGTTTATGTGCACAATTTACAACCATTGGCCAGCCACTACATGAAATTTTGACTCTTCAGCAGTGGTTACACTACATTTTCTGTCCTCATAGAGAAACAAATCTGCTGTTGTTACCATAAAGGACCTTTGGGGGACCTAGGAAGACTTCCTAGAAAAGGGACTTTTAATTTGATGTTTGATATAAGAGTTAAATAGGTCAAGAATGAATTGAAAGGAGACAGTTTGGAACAGGGATCCTTCTAAGCAGGAGGAAGAATATGTATGCAGTCTCCAAAACAAGGAATAGCAAAATGTTTGGATTAAAATTAATCTGTCTAGTGAAAGACTACATTTTCAATTTACAAAGAAACTAACAAAAATGGGATTATAACTTATTACATTGAAACATTCAAAGATTTATTTTCACCAGGTCACTTTTGTGCCTCTTAAAATATTTCATCAGTAAGAGGAGAATGTTATTATATATTATTGACTCTGAATTTATTGTAGACACCGTCCAAGATAGCCCAAAATATCTTGGAACTCATGATGGAATTAGAAATGAGGACGTTGAGCAGGATTCATATGTAGCTTTTCTCTAGGAAAAGTGCATGAGAAGGAGGCCTTTTATAGAATTTGGTTTGCAGACTCAGAATTTAAACATTAATCTCTGTCCCTTTTCAAAGTACAAGAACTTTACAAAGAGAATAGTTTACAATATCTTACTTAAAGCTCTGAAAATTATAACTGAAGTCCAGTATCATAATGTACTTAAATAAATTAAGTATAACCATCCTATAAACAATCTGAATTTATGTTAATGAACAATATTGATTTTACTTCATAAGAAAATGCAAGAACCTCCAAAGAACATTGAAGAATTTTTAAAGCTTCAAAACTTGGTGAGTAGAATATCCTGTTTTATGGGACCTTCACCACCGGTACACATATCAATCCTTTTCCTTTAGGAAAATACAGCAATTCTTTTTGATTGCCCTTAGAGTTACTTTGACAGTTTTAAAAGAAATTGTTGAGAGTTTGATTGGAATTACAATAGACTTTTGAAATTACTTTTAGAAACAGTCCTTTTTAAAAAATACATTCTAAAATCAAATAGTGTTAGAGCTATAAAGACTCTAAGTGCCAGCACTCATCTATCAACCTCCTTAAAATGTGATTTTTTTTAAATTTCAAAATTACTGATTTTTTTTTTTTTGGTTATAACTAAGATAGTCATTTTAGAAAATTAAAGAGAAAAGCACTAAAAAAGATAAGCATCTTAATTTTATCCTTTATAGATTAACCAGATATATCTCTGTATTTAGAGAAAACATAATCTAATCAAGCTGGTAGAATTTCAGGATACTTTATTCATAGTATAATTATATAGTATAATTCATTATCTTGAACAAGAGTTGTAATATCTCAAGTCTGACATAAAGGTGTATTTTCATAAACCTTCAGGCATGTTGTAAAATCTGTTCAAGTTCATTTCTATTTTAGCCTCTCCCCACTTTCCCCAAATTCACTTCCAATTTTAGCCTCTTGCCACTTTCCTAACTTCCCTAACAATTGGGATGACCCCTAACATAAGGACTGTGTTTTCAAAAGTGGCTGTCATTCTAATTTGACAATGTTTGTCTCCAGGGAGTGTATCTTGTGATCATATCTTATTTTTCAAAGATCTTTGTATTTTTCTTGCATAATATCCAGATTTTAAGGCTGGAAAACTTCCCCAGGTGGTTATGTGTTTAAGACATATGTTTGTAGGATTTGTGAGAGAGCACTGATGCATCTAGAATTCTGGGGGACCTAGATCCTGCTGGGGAAGTTTTTCAGCATTAAACTCTGGGTATTATTCAGGCACCTGTTACCATTACAGAGTATAGTGGATTTAGGAAGCTTTCAAAGGAAGAAAAATGGAAGTAGAATAGACCAAGGCAAAATTTAAAATTTCTGATCTGCAGACTCCAGATTTATTCCCATTTAAGCTAAATTCCCAGAATATCTTACCCACATTCTTCTTAAAAGAGTTTCATCCTATGAAAACTGCTACTCTTCCAGAAAGCATTCTCTTATTCACAAACCTTTAATTATGTCCATTATCTTTCTTTGTTTTGGTATTCAACAACTCAATTAAAAGATTATCTTGCATTTAGATTTGCAGATATTAATGTTGTGATTCCCCTTTCCTTCCCTTTCCTTCTTCTCCTTCCCTTCCTGAACAATGTAGTCCTAAAGCCATTTGGGGGTCAAAACAAGGCAGCATCCACATTGGTAGGGGAAGGAAATGTGCTGTGGTCCCCCGGAGCAGGCTTTCGGAACCTTGCCACCATGGGGAAGATATCCATGTGACCCCACAGGTGTCGGAGTCCAAGGGGGTGAGGATGGTATTCACGTGTGACCAGGGTGGGGAGGTGGTTCCAGGAAGTACAGAGACAAACTGTGGCTTGGTTAGAAAAGTCAGAGCCTAAGCAGAATGAGAAGGGCATCCATATACTGAAGAGTCTAGCAGTGGATAGGAGAGATTGGTTACCTGAGAAGATTGATCCAATCAGTACATATATTTAAGATAATGTCAGTTAGATTTTTCACTCTTGGAGATGGTAATTATGATATGGAAAAAGAGAAAACTAGAATGTTTGGAACTGGAATTAAATTTATCAATATGAACTCATGGCTTTAATTACATAGAGGTCAAGACTGAGGAACTGTTGTAGACCAAAGGGGATTAAAGACATATGATGCTTAAATGCAGTGTGTGATACTGAACTAGATCCTTTTACCATAAAGAGCATTATTGATTTAGTTGATGAACTCGCGTAATCTCAGAGAATTATATAGGAATGATGTAATAATGCCAGTTTCCTTATTCTGATAGTTATAGTTGGTTATGTAGGGGAATGTTTTTGTTCTTTGGAAATAAATACTCAACTATTCAAGGATGATGGCATCAGTCAAGTAAGCAACTTACTTTCAAATGATTCAGGAAGGAAGGTTTTTGTAAAGCATTTGAAACTTCCAAAGTTTATGTTTTTTTACAAATTAAAAAATATACATTTAATAAAAATTATGCTGTAGAATAAAACTTCAGTTTTAGTTCATTGATTTTTGAACTCTTTAAATTCATTCAAAAAATGATTTAAGTTGTACTGTCTCACATTTTCTGCAGGATCATTGGCCAAAGGAAATCCATTTATGGGATAGTGATAAATTGTTATACACTATGAAGAAAATAAAAGAAGATAGTTCATTTACTTCCATTTATACACATCTGTGGGGAAATGTCCTGCGAGTAGATGATGCAGCTATGGCCATGGAGTCAAGATTAGCAGAATGTTCAATTCTTTTGAAAAACCATGCTTCTGAAATATTTGAGTGGAACAGAATAATTTCCAGGACAAGTAAATCTATTTTTTATATACATAAAGTAATTGTCAGTTTTATGTGTGTCTGTTGTGTTTGTGTCTATCTGTGTGTGTATTCTCATAAAGAATGAAATCCTAAGGTAAAAATATCTAAAAACATAGATTTATTTTATTTTAAAACCTCTTCATTTCTAAATGGTCCAGTATGGCTTTTTAGTTGAACATGACCATTTGGATTCAAAGAAAGTGTTGCTGGGACAAAACCTAAAACAGTTCTAAACTTTGATCTGGAGCAGAGATAACTGAATATCAGGGAAACAGAGTTGCATTAACAAATATTGGTACCAGAGAAAAGCAAGTCAGCAAGAATCAAGATATAAAAACAGTTAGACCTATAACCAAATTAAAAGGAGTGAGACTTCACCTATATAAGCTAAGTTAGTTTGCGAGAAATACTTAGCATTCACTATTGGATAACTGCAGACTGAGTGAAAAGCTTATCTGTAAGTAACGATAATTTTTACTGCTTTTCAGTATTTATATAGCCTTTACCTAGTTGTATTTTTAACACTTTGAGAATACTTTTAGATACTGATGGTGATTCTTATTCTTTAATGGGCAAACTTGTCATATATGTCTTAAGAATGATATTGGTTGTACTTACATTTTCTGTGTATTAAATAGATGTGATTGTTTAGCTACTTAATACCATTTTCAGACCTTGAGTTTTCAAAATCTGAGTGTATCTAAATACAATGTTATTAAATTCTCTATTGTGAGAATTTTCTTATGGAATTTTTAATTATTTAAAATTATTTAAAAAAATTTTTAAATTATACAAGCTACATATATATAGCTGTGTCTATATAAACATCTATTTCTGCTTTATTGACTATGCCAAAGCCTTTGACTATGTGGATCACAATAAACTGTGGAAAATTCTGAAAGAGATGGGAATACCAGACCACCTGATCTGCCTCTTGAGAAATTTGTATGCAGGTCAGGAAGCAACAGTTAGAACTGGACATGGAACAACAAACAGACTGGTTCCAAATTGGAAAAGGAGTACGTCAAGGCTGTATATTGTCACCCTGTTTATTTAACTTATATGCAGAGTACATCATGAGAAACGCTGTGCTGGAAGAAGCACAATCTGGAATCAAGATTGCTGGGAGAAATATCAATAACCTCAGATATGCAGATGACACCACCCTTATGGCAGAAAGTGAAGAGGAACTCAAAAGCCTCTTGATGAAAGTGAAAGTGGAGAGTGAAAAAGTTGGCTTAAAGCTCAACATTTAGAAAACGAAGATCATAGCATCTGGTCCCATCACTTCATGGGAAATAGATGGGGAAACAGTGGAAACAGTGTCAGACTTTATTTTTCTGGGCTCCAAAATCACTGCAGATGGTGACTGCGGCCATGGTTTTTCCTGTGGTCATGTATGGATGTGAGAGTTGGACTGTGAAGAATGCTGAGCGCTGAAGAATTGATGCTTTTGAACTGTGGTGTTGGAGAAGACTCTTGAGAGTCCCTTGGACTGCAAGGAGATCCAACCAGTCCATTCTGAAGGAGATCAGCCCTGGGATTTCTTTGGAAGGAATGATGCTAAAGCTGAAACTCCAGTACTTTGGCCACCTCATGCTAAGAGCTGACTTATTGGAAAAGACTCTGATGCTGGGAGGGATTGGGGGCAGGAGGAGAAGGGGACAACAGAGGAAGAGATGGCTGGATGGCATCACTGACTCGATGGATGTGAGTCTCAGTGAACTCCGGGAGTTGGTGATGGACAGGGAGGCCTGGCGTGCTGCGATTCATGGGGTCGCAAAGAGTCGTACACGACTGAGCGACTGATCTGATCTGATATAAACATATATATAGAGAGAAAGCACCTGTGCATAATTTTAAAAAACAACTTTTTTTGCACTCATTGTCCTCAATATGTAAGTATCAGAGCTTAGACTCAAGTCTAGATTATCTGACTTCAGAGCCCCCATAGTCTTTCACTGGGCCGTGCTCCAGGGTCCTGTACCGTATCATGTTTAAGGTGACCATGAAACAACCAGATGTAAGTGGCTGAGCTGTTTGAAAAACTTGGGGTTGTTCAGTAAGAAGGGATTAAGGTAAAATTGTAGATATAGGAGCAAGTACTAAAGACAGACTAGTTGGAAGGTGACATTTCTAAATAGCAAAAGGAAAAGGAAAAGATATAATTTAACTCAGGCTAGCATTATGTATCTAGCATTATGCTTATCAAAATATTTGCTTGGAGTTTGGGACCCTAAAGCTGATGCTCTGTGACAACCAGGAGGGGTGACCAGGAGTAAGGGGACATATATGTGCCTATGGCTGATTCATGTTGATAAATGGCAAAAACCGTCACAATTATCCTTCAATTAAATAAATTTTAAAAATTTAATAACTGGTTGATATCATTGGATAGTTTTATATATAATTTTCTTAATATATATAATTATATATAATCTGCTTTTCAATTTTAAAGGATATTTGTGTATTTACATGTGTAAACTCTCATTTTTTAAAGTTTCTCATGGAAAACTGAAACAATACAAGGCATTTCTGAAGAAGTACCATAAGGAAAAGAAGATAATGGTATGGTATTTGTTTTCATCTTGCTTGAAAAACTATTTCACAGAAAATGTCACTATAATTTCATAAATAAGCATTGATAACATTAAAAATTTCCTTTTAGTTTTTTATCATCTATCTATCCCTATATTTTTAAAATAGCTGGGCTCATAGTCTTCTTTATACACTCAGTATGACTTTTGGTGTTCCCACATCACTGCAATTTATTTGAAGACTTATTTTATCCTCTGGTTATTTAAAACTTTATAATGTCTTATACTTAGGGGTATATGTCCCAAATGTCTTTTTCCTTTAGGAAAAAAGAACAGTTTTTATTGCCTATAGAATTACTTTGTTAACTTTTTTAAAAGAATCTGAGATTTTGATTAGAATTATAATAGCTTTCTTTGAGAAACTTCGTCTTTTTCAAAAATGCATTCTAAAATTAAAGCTAGAAAAACTTGAAATGCGGTCATTCATCCATCCATCTCCTCAAATGTTTTTTAAATTTCAAATTACTTGGTATGTTGTTTTTCCTGATTATGACTAAGGTAGTCGTTATAGAAAATTAAGCCTTAAGCACTAAACAGGATAAGCATTCTTATTTTATCATTTATAGATAAATAACATATCTCACTATTGTCATTTTCATTTGTCTTTTTATTTAAAAACATTTAAAATTCAAATTAAACTAACTTTTAAACATATTCAATGTTTTATGGAATTTTTACCATTGCCAAATGTAGAAGGGTTTCTACATCATTTAAAAAATAAACTAATGTAATAGCCCTCTTGCTGGATGTTTGGTTAAATTTCATTATTATTTACAAAGCTGCTAGGAATATATTTAGAGCTAAAATTTGTGATTATGCATGATTATTTCATGATAAATTTCAGAAGTGAAACTATTAATACATGGGAAAAATGTGAAAATCTAAGTGTTTTGATACATGTTGCCAAATTGTTTTCTAGAAAGGAGGTACAGTTCAGTTCAGTCACTCAGTAGCGTCTGACTCTTTGTGACTCCATGAACTGCAGCACACCAGGCTTCCCTGTCCATCACCAGCTCCCGGAGTTTACTCAAACTCATGTCCATTGAGTCGGTGATGCCATCCAACCATCTCATCCTCTGTCGTCCCCTTCTCCTCCAGCCTTAAATCTTGCCCAGCATCAGGGTCTTTTCAAATGACTCAGTTCTTTGCATCAGGTGACTGAACTACTGGAGTTTCACCTTTAGCATCAGTCCTTCCAATGAATATTCAGGACTGATTTCCTTTAGGATGGACTGGTTGACTCTCCTTGCAGTCCAAGGGACTCTCAAGAGTCTTCTCCAACACCACAATTCAAAAGCATCCATTCTTCAGCACTTAGCTTTCTTTATAGTCCAACTCTCACATCCATACATGACTTCTGGAAAATCCATAGCTTTGACTAGACGGACCTTTGTTGGCCAAGTAGTGTCTCTGCTTTTAATAAGCTGCCTAGGTTGGTCATAACTTTTCTTTTAATGAGCAAGCATCTTGTAATTTCATGGCAGCAGTCATCATCTGCAGTGATTTTGGAGCCCCTCCAAAATAAAGCCTGTCACTGTTTCCACTGTTTCCCCATCTATTCGCCATGAAGTGATGGGACCAAATACCATGAGCTTAGTTTTCTGAGTGTTGAGTTTTAAGCCAACATAACTAGTTACATTAGTCATTGTAAATTTTGTATTTTCAAAAGGATTTCAAAAATTCTAATGAATTTTATCAAATGTTTTTCAGGATCTCTTAAAATGACCTTTTAAATGAATTGCACTAACAAAACTTTTAATGATAATTTTGTTAAATATATCTTATTGGATTTCATCAGGATTTTAAAATTTATTATTTATATTTTTGTGGTATATTTTTCAGATTGTGTTATCAAGAACTAGTTTTGTGTTACTATTACTCTGCTCTTTGAAAACTTTCAGTGTTTCTTTGTTTTCTGGAGACTAAAACCAGGACTTCAAGATTAATATCTTTTAAAATCCCAATTTATTGACCAATTATGTCTGTAGCTCTCAAGCATACAGCTTTATTTCTTATAACTGATCTCACTTTCCTTCTCTTTTTTATCCATTTACCAATACTTTAAATGGCAATAATGTGATCCTTTTTCATATGGCAGTATATCATCATCCTTTCTAATTGGTTTCCTATGTCATCTCTTAAATGATATATGTATGTGTGTAATGTGTATAAACTTGCCTGCAAGGTAGTTAGTAAACAATATATTAGCATGTCTAGAACACCCAAACTAATCTAAACAGAAGGGTTCCTGTTCTCTGTGTAAAGTGGTGTCATGGGCATGAAGATGTGCCACCCCGATTCCCCTTCAAGGAAGGACCTGTTGCCCCAGCTGCTAAAAGCGTTGTTAGTGGACGTCCTTCAGCTATCAGCTCCTTCAGGGATTCCTCTCACAGACAGATCCTCCTCTCCCAAGGAAACTATCATCTAGGAGTCACTTACTCACACTACCGCCCAGGACTGACACTCACAAGTTGGAAACAGAAAGACCTGACTCTGTCAACCCAGTTCAGGACAACTGCTATGGGTCCTTTCAATTTTAGAGCTCTGCTCAGGGTCAGGGCTGATTGACTTGCTTCATAGCTGACTTTTCCGTCTTCCGTCTCCTCTTGCCTTCCATAGATAATCAATCCCCATAAACATTCTGAACACTAAATTGGTTTTCCACCTCACAGTCTGTTTCCCAGAAAAATCAAACTGCAATAAGTAGTTGGTATATATTTCTGTTATAGCTCTTATGTCTTTGTGTTTTGTATATGTAGCTGACTCCCTTCTTAACCCCAGACTAACTTGAGGGCAAGGAATATTTTTGTATTCTCAGCATCTTATATAGCAACAGCATTCTCTGTCTCATTAAGACACACACACACACACACACACATATACTTAGTAGAGTTACAAAGTCTAAAAATTCTTAAATTTAGAATTTTAAAGATTTTATTTTAAATTTTTTCCAGCTTTCAGATGAAATGGAGACAAAGAAGGATATAGAGGTATTTAAAATTTCTGTTTTATGAGATTATATATCAAAAATATTATGTGGAACTAAAAGAATGTTTAAAGTAATATAGCAATAAATATAGATAATGGCCCCAGAAGAGAGAGTTGGAAAAAATACAGAAGCTATCTTTTTCTGACTCATCAATTTATTTATGTGTAGCCTGTCTAAAATTTGTTGTAATTTAAGTTAAAATTAGTTCTGAAATAATTGCTTTTACTTTTAAATTTTTGACATATGAATATGCCAGGGCTCTTAATATCATCAGTTCAGTTCAGTTCAGTTCAGTCGCTCAGTCGTGTCCAACTCTTTGTGACTCCATGAATCGCAGCACGCCAGGCCTCCCTGTCCATCCCAACTCCCAGAGTTCACCCAGACTCACGTCCATCGAGTCAGTGATGCCATCCAGCCATCTCATCCTCTGTCGTCCCCTTCTCCTCCTGCCCCCAATCCCTGCAAGCATCAGAGTCTTTTCCAATAAGTCAACTCTTCACATGAGGTGGCCAAAGTACTGGAGTTTCAGCTTTAGCATCATTCCTTCCAAAGAACACCCAGGGCTGATCTCCTTCAGAATGGACTGGTTGGATAATACGAAGATTTTTCTTAGGTGGGATAAAATATATTTACTTATTTTTAGTAAAAGTTTGTAATATAATTGCTAGTGAATGCTAGTAGAATTTTTACCTGTCTTCTGTAGTTATATGAAAAGAATTAAGTAATTCCTGTTCTGTGATTTTTCTTCTTTCTAGGGTTGTGACTTCCCAGGATTTAGAACAAATGAGCTTACTCAGCTACCTAGACATCTGAATGCTGAACGAATTTATCTTTTTATTTTAAAGGCCCATAACTTTGATGTATGTAAATATTATTTTATTTCTATTATATGATACATTTGAAGAATATGATTTCATGAATTAGGCCTTTATTTAAAGCTATGACAGATTAGGTATTAAGCAAGATTTAATTCTTTCTGGCATTAAGTCTAGCAGGAAAGACCAGTGATATTTTTAACGCCTTGATAACCAAAAGAGAATATATTTGATTCTGTGTTACTGCCTCAGGAGTCTGAGGTTGCTAGTGTGCATTGATTTGGCACATGACTATAACAGGTGTTTCCCCCTCTCCCCGCTCTATCAGCTCAGGATATGTTAGCCTGCTCATTTTGATGTCAGGATAATTTAGGAGAACCCTTCCCCACAGCCCCACCTTTTGAACCTTCAACTTTATGAGGAATTTTTAAGAAATATCTCTACAGAAATATCAATAGCCAGTTTATTGAAAAACTGCACACAGGAAGGTAAATAGATCATTGGCCATTGAATGCCAGGTATAGGATGAGGTTTGAGTGGTTTTTGGTATTGATTTCCCTCTCATTTAAATATGAAGTGATCAACTAAAAAGGTTTCTGTTTCCTGGGGACTTGGACAACGCTCCTTGTACCTCAATAGGCAGACTCTGAGATGGACTTGGCTCTTAGTAGACCCTCTGCTGGGAGCTTCCCAGGCAGTGCTTGTGGTAAAGATCCCACCTGCCAATGCAGGAGAGGTAAGAGACTTGGGGTTCAATTCCTGGGTTGCGAAGATCCCCTAAAGGTGGGCATGGCAACCTACTCCAGTATTTTTGCCTGGAGAATCCTATGGATAGAGGAGCCTGGCCAGCTAGTCCATGGGGTCACAAAGAGTTGGACATAACTGAAGTGACTTACCATGCATGCACACAGACCCTCTTCCTGTCCTTCACCACTAGCCTTCCTGTGGCTGTTTATTTCTCAACACAAAATCAATCTTCTCTCCTACTATAGTCCCCTATAGATGATCAGAAGGAGCACAGTCAGCCATTAAACTTGGATAAATCAGTGTCAGCCATTATTCTCTGCCCATTTCTCACTCTTCAAGATGAGAGTGTATCATTTTAGTGTTTCATCTTCAAGAAAAAATATTCCAAGAAATAATCTGATTAACCTGATTTGGGCCTCCTGTTTGCCCCTCCATTAGGGAACCACAGAACTCCATTGAAAACTCCACCTGAAATGATTTAGTAATTACACCTTTTCTTATTTTCTATACTAATATAGATGCTTCTCAATTCTCTTTTATATTTTATGGGATATTGATGAGAGGGAAGGCTTAGTTTGCCCTCATGATACAATCACCTGATTTCATTTTTTAAGAGAAAAACTATAGGTGGTATGATTATGCCTGGATCATGAGCATGTTTGTTACATTGTCTGACTATTTTCCAAAGTTTCCTCAGGGAAAAGGTTTTATTATAAAGAACTTAATATAAATTATTGTTAAAAAAATCTTAGGAATGTTCTAGACATTCTATAATCTTTAATTTTAGCATTTTGTATTCTAAAATGAGACTATATTTTAACCATGGATGCATGTACATCTAACATAGATCACAAGTCGGTCACATAAACAAGACATAGAAGTACAGCTGTGAGGAGTATTTTGTATACTTGGAGGATGCCAGCATTTTTGAAAGAAGTGGGAAAGGGAGGAGTGTACGCAGATAGGGGGTTGGGGTAAGAAGTACACAGGATATGACAAGCAGCTAGGTTTAGGATATTTTGAGTTTATGTACCAACAGTGTGTCCCTGGTGATAAAGAATCCACCTGCCAATGCAGGAGATGCGGGTACGATCCCTGATTGGGAAGATCCCTGGAGTAGGAAGTGGCAATCGACTCCAGTATTCTTGCCTGGAGAATGCCAAGGACAGAGAAGCCTGGCAGGCTACAGTCCATGGGGTCACAAAGAGCCGGATATGACTTAGCAATTATCAATAACAACTAACAATGGTATATCTAAACATAGATAACCAGTGTTCTATTTGTTAATACACCTACCTGATTTGAAAAAAGAATTTTAATGGGCCTGTTGTCATCGTTCAATTGCTGTGACCTCAACTCTTTGCAACCCTATGGACTGCAGCATGCCAAGCTTCCCTGTCCTGCACCGTCTCCCGGAGTTTGCTCGAATTCATGTCCTTCGAGTTGATGATGCTACCTAACCATCTCATCCTCTGACACTCCATTCTCCTTTTGCCTTCAATCTTTGCCAACATAAGTCTTTTCCAGTGATTTGGCTCTTTGCATGAGGTGGCCTAAGTGTTCAGCAACAATCCCTCTAATGAACATTCAGAGTTGATTTCCTTTAGGATTGACAAGTTTGATCTCCTTGTTGTCCAAAGGACCCTCAAGAATATTTTCCATCTCCACAATTTGAAAGCATCAGTTCTTTAGCACTCAGCCTTCTTTATAGTCCAGATCTCACATCTGTATGTGACTACTGGAAAAACCATAGCTTTGACTATATATGGACCTTTGTAAGCAAAGTTATGTCTTTGCTTTTTAATACTCTTACGTTTGTCATAGCTTTTCTTCCAAAGAGCAAGTGTCTTTTAATTTCATGGCTGCAGTCACTGTCTGAAGTGATTTTTGGACCCCAAGAAAATCTGCCACTGCTTCCACTTTTTCCCCTTCTATTTGTCATGAAGTGATGGGACTGGATCCCATGATCTTATTTTTTTGAATGTTGACTTTTAAACCAGCTTTTCCACTCTCCTCTTTCACCCCATCAAGAGGTTCTTTAGTTCCTCTTTACTTTCTGCCATTAGGGCTGTACCATCTGTGTATCTGAGGTTCTTGATATATCTCCTGGCAGTCTTGATTCCAGCTTGTGATTCATCCAGCCTGGCATTTTGCAAGATATACCTGCATATAAGTTAAATAGGGTGACAATATACAGCCTTGTACTCCTTTCCCAAGTTTGAACTAGTGAGTTGTTCCATATGCAGGTCTAGCTGTTGCTTCTTGAGTTGCATACAGGTTTTTCAGGAGACAGGTAAGATGGTCTGGTATTCCCCTCTTTAAGAATTTTCCATAGTTTTTTTTTTTTTTAATTTTATTTTTTAACTTTACAATATTGTATTGGTTTTGCCATATATCGAAATGAATCCGCCACAGGTATACATGTGTTCCCCATCCTGAACCCTCCTCCCTCCCCATACCATCCCTCTGGGTCGTCCCAGTGCACCAGCCCCAAGCATCCAGTATCGTGTATCAAACCTGGACTGGCGAATCATTTCATATATGATATTATACATATTTCAATGCCATTCTCCCAAATCATCCTGAGAGAGTCAGTTCCTAGGCAGGTTGATAGGGAGTCTAGGGGTCCCCAAGGAGAGAGGGGTCTGGAATTCTCAAGGAGGAAGAAAGGACAAACTTTTTTTCTTTCTCCACATTCCTTAGGATTATATAACAATAATGTATCCTGCCTAAGGACAGTCTTTGGATTCAACCTTCTGTTATCTTAAAATGTAAATTATGGGAGTAGACCTGGTCTTTACAAGGATGTATCTTGCCTGAGGACAGTGTTATCTTAAAATGTAAATTATGGGAGTAGGTCTGATGAGGTCTTTACAACCTCCAGACATTCTTTGGATTATATAACCTCATTGTTAACACTAGCAAGCGGGTACTCTTTCTGCCCCCTTCTGATGCCTATGTCAGAAGCTTTATCTATCTCCTTTATACTTTAATAAAACTTTATTACACAAAAGCTCTGAGCGATCAAGCCTCATCTCTGGCCTTGGATTGAATTCTTCTCCTCCGGGGGCCAAGAATCCCCGTGTCTTCGCGTGATTCAACAACAACCTTTCAATCCCACCCTCTCCCTCTCCCACAGAGTCCAAAAGACTGTTCTGTACATCAGTGTCTCTTTTACTGTCTCGTATACAGGGTTATTGTTACCATCTTGCTAAATTCCATATATATGCATTAATATACTGTATTGGTGCTTTTCTTTCTGGCTTACTTCACTCTGTATAATAGGCTCCAATTCCACACAGTCAAAGGTTCTGAGAGAACACGGTCCCCTGGAGGAGGTAATGAGAAACCCCACCAGTATTCTTGCTGTGAGAACCCTATGAACAGTGTGAGAAAGCAATTGGCCTGCTACACATGTGCAATGCAATGGCATTCAAATAGATGATGAAATTAAAGTGAAGAAAAAATAAGTGTAGGAAAATCAGAAGGAATGTTATTTCATAGAAATGCTTATTGTAACTTCCCAAGAGTGAACTTTATGAATCTAAAGCTTGGAAAGAGAGTGTTAAAGGGTTACTGTTACATGCTTGAAGGCAAGGCAATCCATGAAATTGACTGGATTCACGTTACCCTGTCCAAATAACATTCTTGCACATACAGTCGTAGATTAAGTTTCTTGATAAAGTGTAAATTATACCCTGTACCATCCAGAACAGAACCTTGACTACAGATGATGCTCAGTAAAAATTTGATTGAATTGGGTGAAAAGAGGCCTATATTATGAGAAAGCTGAGCCACAAATATACAGATATACACAAAATGTCTTAGAGGACATTAGAAGTAGTTTTATCCAACCTATTAAAAGAATCAGTAATAGGAGAAAAAGTTCCAAGTCAGATAATGTATAGGCTTCAAGGTATGTTTACATTTATATGAATCCAAGTGTCACAAAAGGTAAAGGTTAATGGAAGAAAGTACCATTTAACTTTTTAAGCTGGGTTTGGAATTTTTTGGCTGATTTCTGGTTTTTGTTGTTTTGACTAAATACTGATAATAATTTAAAGAATTTGGAATTTTCCTGAAAGTTAGTGTCACTAAGCATAACCAAAGCTTAGAACAGAAGCAATCATGTAATTAGTTTACACTAAAAAGCATGCTTGCTTGAAATTTAGAAAGTATTTCAACAAAAATTCAGATTTTTCTCTTGTATTTTAACTTTCTACTTTTTTCTTTATGTTTTTTGTAATTAAGGGGTACTAAATAAGTTGAAGCTCTTACCAATGTATTCTATAAAGTGGCCTCTGAAAAAGAAGTGCCCCTACAGAATGCATGATAAAAAAAATCTCCTTGGTATAAAAGTTTGCAGGTTTCCCTGCTGACTCAGGGGTAAAGAAACCTCCTACCAATACAGGAGATGCAGGTTCAATCCCTTGATGAGGACGATCCCCTGGAGAAGGACATGGCAACCCACTCCAGTCTTCTTGCCTGTTAAATCCCACGGACAGAGGAGCCTGGCCAGCCACAGTCTTTTGGGCCACAGAGTCGGACAGGACTGAACTGACTGAGCGCACATAAAAGTTGGTACAATATCCTTTTTGTAGACTTGTACTTGAGGAAGAGAAGTTCCTACCTATGGATTTCATTGAAATAAATCTTGAACTGTACTGAATCTGCCATTTAAAAACTTTTAATGAATAAGATAAAATGATCCACTGAATGTGTGTATCTGTTAATCCCAAACTTAAGATTTATCCCTCTCCACTACTTTCCCTTTTGATAACCTTAAGTTTATTTTCTATGCCTGTGATTAGCTGAATTTTAAAATTTATTTACTTTAATTATATATAAATTTAAAATTACTTGATTCAATTACTGAAAAAATTTAAATTAGAGCTAAAAAATAATAACCATATATTTTATAAAATCTAGTTATGATCTAGTATTTTTGAAGAAAATACAGTGTTCAAAATTGAGATGTGTTGTAAATATAAAATATATACTGTATTTCAAGGACCTAGTACCCAAAGGAATGTAAAATATTTCATTAATAATTTTATAAAATTTATTATAATACTAATATTTTAAATATATTTGGTTAAATGTCACTAAAACTTCACCTTTGTACTTTGTTAAAATGTCTACTAGAAAACTTAATATATGGATGACTCACATTAAATTTCTATTGAGCAGTGGTAGTCTAAAACTATTAAATACATACTCTTTATAAAGCCTATTATATTAATGTGTCTTATAATACATATTAATTTGATCATATATATCTTTTTTCCATAGGGAAAAGTTTTTAAAATCTGGAGGACTCATTTTCTCTCAGAAGCTTCTCTTGCTCTTTTGCATGATTGCTTTTGGTGGTGGTTTCTCCATAAATTTAAGGTAAAATTTTTTTTTAAACTTCTTTTTAAAAAGTTTGCAGCATAATTTTTCATTAACGGTAACACTGGTGTTTTTTTAATGTTCTTCTGATCCTATCACAAAGCTTGTTTTTTTAGTATTCTGCATATATTAGAAGTCATGTTTGAAATCTAGAGTTCTTTTAGAGGAATTAAAACCTTAATGTGGATTTCAAAGATCCAGAGTCTGTTTTAGTCAGAAAAAGAGTAGTTAAACATTGTAGTAAATAATAAAGTTGTAGCTTTACTCAATAGTATAATGCACTGATGAACACTAAAGAGAAAATCAACTGCAAATCAGTGACATTGAAAGAGGTTTCACTTAGAAAACACAATATATCAGATGCGGAGAGGGTCCTCTCTTGATTCAGAAAGATGAAAACTCTGCTTAGGATTAAAAAGAGAAAGACATGCGTATCTGGGAAGCAGTAAAAGAATGGAAATAAGCAGTATGCGAGTCTTACATCAGAGAATACATGAGCCTGGAGAAAGTGGGGAATACCAATGGCTGCTGTGTGGCCTCTGGATCTAGAAGAATGAAGAGCAGAGTAATGCTGGGGACCACAGTCCAAGCATTAAGAAGGTGTGCTGCCCCATCAGGGAAGTCTGATATTAGGCTCAGTTCTTCACCTCCCCAGCTCAAATTGCCCAAGGAAAACTGCTTATGGATTCTTTCATACAATGAAGGAATGAGTTCTATTGATTTTTCATAAAACTATTTGAATAGAGCATTATGTTCCTTGTGGCTCAACTGTTAAAGAATCCACCAGCAATGCGGGAGACCTGGTTCGATCCCTGGGATGAGAAGATGCCCTGGAGAAGGGAAAGGCTACCCACTCCAATATGCTGGCCTAGAGAATTCCATGGACTGTATAGTCCATGAGGTCGCAAAGAGTCAGACAACAGCTGAGCAACTTTCACTTCATCATCACTTCACATGTGTTAGAATAATTAATGTAATTCAAGGTAAGAGTATCTGTCCTGTATTTCTGATATTGTTAGGAGTTGAATGAGAAATAGGAAGTGGTGTATCAGTTCTACAAAGGCAATTATGTAGGGAAACATAAAATGAGACTTTCATTACCTTAAATTTCTTTTTCCAGATCTGGATTCCAAATTTATATTTTTCCATGTTAACAGAGAGAAAGCATTACTTTCCCACTTAAATCTGTTAGGATTATATATATGACAAGTTTTTGAAGGAAACATAATCTAGCAATGTTTCTAGTAACTGCTTTGTCAAGCTACATTATTTGGAACAAACAGATCTGACACATAAGTGTTAACAACCCACTACATTTATAGGGGTATCTGTGGAATAACAAGGAATTAGAAGTCATTTTGTCTTTAAGCAAACTATTCTCTCTAACTGCTGGCTTCCTGAAATTATAGTAATTATTTAAAAATCTTACAATTTAATAACATTTCCAATATCATTAAGATCTCTGATGTGTTTTGAGGAACATTATATGATTGATCTGAGTGAGTGTTCTGCTACTGTTCTAAGGGAACTGAAAGGGTATCCAAGTCATATTGAAGCAACATTTCCATGATTTAACCAGAACAGCGCCTGTTTCATCTGTTCTGTTGTTTACATTTCACCTATGATTTTATTTCTATGAGGGTTCTTTTGTTAAATATATGAAACCAGTGAGCTAGATTAATAGCATGGCCTCTTGGGTTCCTAAATACATCAAATAAATGTGGTGAGTGCTCATACATTTTTACCAGCATTGTGTGGGAATATTTGTACTGTTAGGTAAGCTCATATTTCAAGCTGTGCTACATTTTCAGGTGAATACAAAACACATACATTCTGTCTATTTTTAGGTCCACCTTATAGGCCTGCTGTGGTTCATGGGGTCGCAAAGAGTCGGACAGAACTGAGCAACTGAACTGAACTGATAAATGATAAATAGTACTGACTTTATAACTAGAATAACCTCCCCCCAAGCCACTAGTACAGTTTAATTACCAACAGCACAATATGAAATAATATATAATCATACTCCAGAATATAGCATGATTCAGTATGCTGACTCTGAAACTTATTTCAGTAATTGTTAGGTGACTAATATAAAAGCAAATTTCTTTTATTACCCGTGACTTAGTGGTAAATTGATCTGGTAGAAAAAGTGCTGGGCTTGAATCCAGGAAACAGTGATAGACTTTATTTTGGGGGGCTCCAAAATCACTGCAGGTGGTGACTGCAGCCATGAAAAAAAGATGCTTATTCCTTGGAAGAAAAGTTATGACCAACCTAGACAGCATATTAAAAAGCAGAGACATTACTTTGCCAACAAAGGTCCATCTAGTCAAAGCTATGGTTTTTCCAGTAGTCATGTATGGATGTGAGAGTTGGATGGACTATAAAGAAAGCTGAGCGCCAAAGAATTGATGCTTTTGAACTGTGGTGTTGGAGAAGACTCTTGAGAGTCCCTTGGACTGCTGATCCAGGGGACTGCTGATCCAACCAGTCAATCCTAAAGGAAATCAGTCCTGAATATTCATTGGAAGGACTGATGCTGCACCTGAAACTCCAGCACTTTAGCCACCTGATGCAAAGAACTGACTCATTTGAAAAGCCCCTGATGCTGGGAGGGGGGAAAAGAAGGGGACAACAGAGGATGAGATGGTTGGATGGCATCACCAACTCAATGGACCTGAGTTTGAGTAAACTCCGGGAATTGGTGATGCACAGGAAAGCCTGGTGTGCTGCAGTTCATGGGGTCACAAAGAGTCAGACACAACTGAGTGACCAAACTGAGCTGAATTGAACTTACTCCAAGAAGTTAAAATTTTAAATCTGGTTTTCCCAGTAGTTAGGGTGACATTTCAATACTTGGGCCACCTGATGTGAAGAACTGACTCATTTGAAAAGACCCTGATGCTGGGAAAGATTGAAGGCAGGAGGAGAAGGGGAGGACAGAGGATGAGATGGTTGGATGGCATCACCGACTCGATGGACATGAGTTTGGATAAACTCCCGGAGTTGGTGATGGACGGGGAGGCCTGGCGTGCTGCAGTCCATGGGATTGCAAAGAGTCAGACTCTACTAAGTGACTGAACTGAATTGAACTGAGGGTAAAACTTTGGGTTAGTCAGAAAATTGCTCTGAGCTTCAATAATCTCGTCTTCAAAACAAACAAAAACAGATTTAAAAAAACTCTCTCTTTTGCCCTAAAAGTAACATAAGTAAGAGCCCTAGTAAACTGTGAAATACTATATAAGTGTGATATGGATTCAGTGCAATAGAATTACGATCTGGCTTTCAGAAACAAGTTTGAAAGTGTTTATCAGTCAGTCAGGTCCAACTCTTTATGACCCCATGGACTGTAGTCTGCCAGACTCCTCTGTCCATGGAATTCTCCAGGCAAGAATGCTGGAATGGATAGTCATTCCCTTCTCCAGATCTTCCCAACCCAGGGATCAAACCCAGGTCTTCCCCACTGCAGGCAGATTCTTTACCACCTGAGCCACCAGGGAAGCCCCCCAAACAAGTTTATCCATTAGTAAATGATGTAACTAAATAGTTACTTCTTTCATAAAAACTTTAAAAATTACCTTGTTTCTGTTTATTGGAAGTTAGGAAATGCATTTAAAGTTGTTTGTTTACATAGAAGTTGTTTAAATGGTATATAGGGTATATGGTAAGTGTTCAGTGGATACATCTATCATTATTATGTTTATTATTATATTCATAGTGAAAATACAGTGTTCCAAAAATTCCTGGCTAATGTATAGGCTAGTGATAAAAGTTTCCCTGATGATGTTTGACTAGAAGAATTCCAGTAATGATATACCCTTAAAGGTTTCAAAATTGTCCATGGGACTTTGGCTCTCAAAATGATTCAGAAGCCTGGAAAGTATATCACTTCTACCCATAAAATATCAAAGATAAGCCATATGTAACCCACAAAAATAACAACTTTTTTCACCTCATCATACAGAGTAAATCGGAAAGCAAAGAATGTTACCAGGGAAGAGTAACTGTATAATGAGGACTTTCCTGGTGGCTCAGATAGTAAAGAATCTGCCTGCAATGCAGGAGACCCAGGTTCAATCCCTGAGTCCAGAAGATCCCCCGGAGAAGGGCATTCCAGTATTCTTGCCTGGGGAATTCCATGGACGGAGGAACCTGGCAGGCTACAGTCCATGGGGTTGCAAGGAGTTGGACACGACTGAGTGACTAACATAAACACAAAGTAGTCAATTCTTCATTATGACATAACAATGAAATATTTATATACCTAATTAAAATGCTTTGAAACATTTAATTAAAAATTTAAAAAAAAATTAAAAAATACTTAAAGGAGAAAGACAAATCTTAAAATATAGTTAGATATTTCAGCACCTCAGTCTCAGTAATTGGTAGAATGTACAGAAATCAGTTAATGATATAGAATGATGTAGATGATTTGAGCAATACTTTGTTAACCAACTTTATGTATCTAATTGATATGTATTAAGCATTCCTGTTAATGACAGTAGAATACACATTTTTCTCATGTACATATTAAATCTTTACCAACTATATTCTGGGCTAGGAAAACATTCTAATAAAATTAAAAGAATCAAGTCATGTTTTTAGACCAAAATGGAATTATAGTGTAAATGGATAACAGAAAGCTATCTGGAAAATCCTCAAATATTTGGAAACTAACATTCTTCTCAGGAACTATGGGTCAAACCAGAAATCAGTAGGGAAATTGAAAAGTGTTTTGAGCTTATTGAAAATGCTAATGTAGATTAAATTTGTGAGATATACCTCAAGCAGTATTTGGAAATTTAAAGCATTAAGATGCCTATATTTGAAATACAGAACGTTCTCAAAAACCATGACCCCAGCTTCTAGTGTAGGAAACTAAACAAAGAAATGAAAACCCAAAGTATGCAGAAGAAAGGAAATAATAAAGACCAGTTGTTGTCGTTTCTTAGTCACTCAGTCATGTCCGACACTTTTGCAATCCCATGGACTGTAACCCACCAGGCTCCTCTAGAAATGGGATTTTCCAGGCAAAATTACTAGAGTGAGTTGCCATTAATGTATAAGAGTTCCCAAACAACCAATAACTCAAAGAATAAATCACAGGGGAAATTAGAAAATAGCTTGAGACAAATGAAAACAAAAACAGAATATAAAACTTGCAGGGAAAAACAAAAGCAGTGCTAAAAGAGAAATTTGTAGTTTTAAACAAATCAATAAACAATATATCAACAACCTAAATTTACCTAGTAAGGAACTAGAAAAAGAAGGATAAACTGAACCCTTAGCTAATAGAAGGAGGGAATGAATAGATTAGAGTGGAGATAAATAAAACAGAGAATTGAAAAATAGTAGAGAAAAGCAACAAAATCAAAAGTTATTCCTTGAGATCAATAAAATTGACAAACCTCTAGCAAGAGTAAGAGAGAAGGAAATGGCAGCCCACTCCAGGATTCTTGCCTAGAGAATCCTGTGGACAGAGGAGCCTGGTAGGCTGCTGTCATAGGGTTGCACAGAGTCAGACACAACTGAAGCGACTTAGCAGCAGCAGCAGCAAGAGTAAGAGGACTCAAATTAAAGTCAAATAAAAGTAGGAACTTTACTATCAGCAAAGAAATAAGGATTAAGAGGACTGTGAATAAACATATAATAACAAATTGGATAGCCTGTATAAAATGGACAAATTCCTAGAGATATATAATTTTCCAAGACTGAATAATGAAGAAATAGACAATCTAAATAGATCTATAACTAGTAGGGAGATTAAATCAGTAATCATAAACCTCCCAACAAAGAAAGTCCTGGACCAAATGACTTCACTGATGAATTCTGCCAATGTTTAAAGAAGAATTAACACCATTCCTTCTCAAACTCTTCTAAAAAATTGAAGAGGGAATTCTCCTAGCTCATTTTATGAGACCAGTATTGCCGTGATACCAAAGCTAAAGATACTACAAAAAAAAAAAAGTACAGATCAATAACCTCTTTGATGGATATTGATACAAAAGCCTTCAACAAAATACTAGGAAACTAAATTCAGCAGTATATTAAAAGGGTTATACAGCCTGACCAATGAGCTTTATTCCTGGAATGCAAGAATGATTTAACATATGTTAAATAGCTAGATCTAATGAGCACATCAGTAACTTGAATGCCCATCAGCTGTAGGATAACTTTTCTTTTCAAGCATAAAAAACATGTATAAAAATTTACCATACTATTTTGCTACTCAGTCTCCTGTGAAAGTATATTTGATGTGTACATTACACTGAATTGTATTAGTCAAAGACATGTTTTGAAACTTTGTCTAGATATTTCTTCATACATGATTGTAGGTTGTGTAGCTGAAACATGCCAACTTTATATATAATTTCATTTAATTCTCATACAACCCTAAATCTTAGAACCACTTGCCATTATGTAAATGATCCAGAATTTTTAGCTATTAACATTATCATTGTTTCTATTACTATCTCCATCCATAAACTTATTACAGAGTCATGAGAGCTATATTGGGAGTTAGGAGACCTGGATTCTAGTCTGGCTTTCAGTTACTTAACTGTGTATCAGTTCAGTCGCTCAATCGTGTCCAACTTTTTGCAACCCAATGGACTGCAGCACGCCAGGCTTCCCTATCCATCACCAGCTCCCGGAGTTTACTCAACTCATGTCCATCAAGTCAGGGATGCCATCCAGCCATCTCATCCTCTGTTGTCCTCTTCTCCTCTTGCCTTCAATCTTTCCCAGCATCAGGGTCTTTTCCAATGAGTCAATTCTTCGCATCAGGTGGCCAAAGTATTTGAGCATCAGCATCAGTCATACTTAACTGTGTATGACCTTAAATAATTCACTTAAGCTTTCTGGACAGTAGTATAATCACTAAATTAGAGAAGTTTAACCTAGGTGATATCTAACTTCCATTTTAATTCTAAGATACTATACATTTATGAATCCCAGGTCATATGGCTTGCTAATTTGATAGAAAATTACCACTGAATTTAATCATTTTTGGTGTTTATTACCAAAACCTATTAATGCCAGCTTGTGCTTCTACTGTTGATATCATAAATGAATTTGGACTCTTAATTCATCTCTTCATTGCTTAATAGAGCAAGAATTCAAGGTGCTACCTTAAGACTTTACTATAATGTTAACAGTATTATTATCTATAGATTTCTTCCTTCTTATAACTTACATGCAGAGTGCATCATGAGAAACGCTGGGCTGGAAGAAGCACAACCTGGAATCAAGATTGCTGGGAGAAATATCACTATGCAGGCAATATGCAGATGACACCACCTTTATGGCAGAAAGTGAAGAACTAAAGAGCCTCTTGATGAAAGTGAAAGAGGAGAGTGAAAAAGTTGGCTTAAAGCTCAACATTCAGAAAACGAAGATCATGGCATCTGGTCCCATCATTTCATGGGAAATAGATGGGGAAACAGTGGAAACAGTGTCAGACTTTATTTTTTGGGGCTCCAAAATCACTGCAGATGGTGACTGCAGCCATGAAATTAAAAGACGCTTACTCCTTGGAAGGAAAGTTATGACCAACCTAAATAGCATATTCAACAGCAGAGACATTACTTTGCCAGCAAAGTTCTGTCTGGTCAAGGCTATGGTTTTTCCTGTGGTCATGTATGGATGTGAGAGTTGGACTGTGAAGAATGCTGAGCGCTGAAGTATTGATGCTTTTGAACTGTGGTGTTGGAGAAGACTCTTGAGAGTCCCTTGGACTGCAAAGAGATCCAACCAGTCCATTCTGAAGGAGATCAGCCCTGGGATTTCTTTGGAAGGAATGATGCCAAAGCTGAAACTCCAGTACTTTGGCCACCTCATGCGAAGGGTTGACTCATTGGAAAAGACTCTGATGCTGGGAGGGATTGGGGGCAGGAAGAGAAGGGGACGACAGAGGATGAGATGGCTGGATGGCATCACCAACTCGATGGATATGAGTTTGAGTAAACTCCAAGAGTTGGCAATGGACAGGGAGGCCTGCGATTCATGGGGTCGCAAAGAGTCAGACACGACTGAGCGACTGAACTGAACTGAACTGATGACATTCTACTTTGTTTTTAGTCTTTCATGTCACTATTTTACTAGTTCTGGCTATGGCTGTCTCATTCCAGTAATTGCTTTAATTTTATACTGAGTTACTTATTATGAAAGATTTGAAATGGCTATAGAATAATAGAAGGCAACTATGTCATTGACAGCCTTGTACATGCCAACCACTATTTAAGAACCTTCATTAATTCATCAGACATTGGTTTGCTTTCTGTGTGCCAGGCACTGTGCTGAGGGCTTTAAATACAAAGTCAAACAAAATGCGATCCTTGTCCCAATTGAATTTTAAGATACTACTTTAAGGCCTGTATATATTACCTACATTTGCAAACAAGGAGACTAGGATTTGCC
Source organism: Bubalus kerabau (assembly GCF_029407905.1). NCBI lineage: Eukaryota > Metazoa > Chordata > Mammalia > Artiodactyla > Bovidae > Bubalus > Bubalus kerabau. The sequence continues at coordinate 65,672,332 of NC_073633.1, forward strand.
CAGGATAGTGCAGCTAATGAATAATGGAACCAGCATTTAAATTCAGGTCTGCATGATGCCAAAAACCCATGCTCATTCCATTATAGCATCTGATCTGCCGTTTGAGAATAGATAGAATTACTGACATTATGTAAACAAATTCTAATTTTAAATTGTAATATCAATTGTTTTAATTCCATACCTGTTTTATTTTTTTAGCCTGACAGAGAAAATCAAGCTTGCTTGTTTGATAGAATTTCAGAAAGTTATGTGTCACTTTTCATGAGCATACCTCTAAGCCGAAAGGATACATTCTTTCAGGTAAATACAGAAGTTAAGTGGTTATACAAATTATATTTATAGCAAGTGAACTATAAAAAGTTATTTTCTTTAAATACATAAGAGAATGTATTTTGTTACTTTGAAAGCAAAATTGCCTCAAGTAGAGTAAAAAAGCTAATATTTTAAGTTATGCCCCCAGCCCAGAAAATTGTATTCTACTGAAAGCCTTACAGAATCCATTTGTTTGCATACTGAAAAATATTGACTTATCCTAAGCATATTCTTGATTTTTCAATCTACAAAATTATTTTCCTTTTACTTTATAAAGTATATTTTGGTCTAAGAGGACTTAACCTCTTGTGTTATGCATAAGTACAACACTAAGCACCTGTGAACAGTAAAGAACAATGAACAAATTTATGAATCAAATATTGTTTTACTATGTTAAAATAATTTGGTTAAAATCATTTATGTTCTTGAGTAATGTGAAATGAAGATGCATGGAATTTCATTGAGTATTTTGAAATGTAAACATCTAGCATTTCAAAGCAGAAGACACATTCAAATACTTTGTTGAACTGACATCTGTAAAATCAGAAATATATGAGTATTTTCAAGTCAGTAAATGTTTTTATGGATAAAGCCTAAAATAAAATAAATGTCTATCAAGAAAACATAAAATTGCCAAATATTTATACTCAATCTTGATCTAGCTTACAAAAATGTACATACAGTATTATAGAAGGAAGCCAGCAGTGGGCTGGGAATAAGGAGTCTGCTACTAACTACACAGGTGATCTTGCAGATATTCAGTCTCTTCAGTGCCATAGCCTGTTATCCATCAGATGAAGAGGTTGACCCATGATTCATAACTTGCCTTGTAGAACACTGATATTCCAAAAGATAGACTAGGATTTTCTCTGCTAATATAAATTTATTTTTCTTATTTACAGGAAAAATATTAGTGGTTAGGATTTTTGGTCATTAAATTGCCTAGAGATGACAAAACTGGCTGGATTTCTCCTATCTATAATCCTTCACCTAGTCTGTCCTTTTGTGGTGGGTCTTGTCTATCTAATACGTGGTTTGATAAAGTCAAGCATGCTTTAACACAAGCCTTAAGAAAAGAATTTTTCTTTTACAAGTGGTTGACCAGAGTTCCCAGCACCACTTGTTAAAGAGATTGTCTTTAATCCATTGTATATTCTTGCCTCCTTTGTCGAAGATAAGGTGTCCATATGTGCGTGGGTTTATCTCTGGGCTTTCTATTTTGTTCCATTGATCTATATTTCTGTCTTTGTGCCAGTACCATACTGTCTTGATAACTGTGGCTTTGTAGTAGAGCCTGAAGTCAGGTAGGTTGATTCCTCCAGTTCCATTCTTCTTTCTCAAGATCGCTTTGGCTATTCGAGGTTTTTTGTTTTTCCATACAAATTGTGAAATTATTTGTTCTAGCTCTGTGAAGAATGCTGTTGGTAGCTTGATAGGGATTGCATTGAATCTATAGATTGCTTTGGGTAATATACTCATTTTCACTACATTGATTCTTCCAATCCATGAACATGGTATATTTCTCCATCTGTTAGTGTCCTCTTTGATTTCTTTCACCAGTGTTTTATAGTTTTCTATAAAAGCCTATTTAATGTGAACAAACAAGCAGTGGCACAGTTACATATCCCTCATTCTGTAATTTCTAGTCTTAACGTTTATTGTCCGAATGTTCTCCTTGGGCTGATGTGCCTTTTGATATCAAGATGTTGTCTTTATATCCTTCTCAAATCACAACTTGATTTTTTCTGAAGTCCCTATTTTCAGTGGCATTTTCCAAGGAGAAATTAGAAGTTATTTCAATACTTCCAAGTTATTTCAATACTTCTAAGATTCAAAGCCTCACCTGAGAAAAAATAACATGTACACCTTAGTGATTGGACCCTTCCCCCTGTGGTCTATCAGACCACCTCCCTACATATCTATTACCTCCTCAGCTGTATAAGTAGAAGTGGAGCTTCATCTCTCATTGACTAATTTCTATTTTAACTCATTCAAATAATTGGGAGTTTTGATACTAATTGGCTCATCTGAGAAAAGCTATTAATATTTAAGAATCAAAAAATTATCTTCAGGTCTCACTATTCAGTATAAATTAATTGAATCTGAACATATGGTTTTTATTTCATTTCTTCCAATGTCATACAATGATATTCCCTCAGAAAATTTCCCAACACTATCTGACACTTTATCTCTTTTCCCACGAATCTCCTAAAGCTGAGATATACACAGAAAACAAAATGTAAAAGTTCCCCTTACCTAGTTCATTTTTTTAATTACTAGCATAATTTTATATACCACAATTATGTGACTCTTTCCAGTAGCATTTTAAAATGTCCATGGCTGATTCAATAAAATTAAATATATCAGTGTTTTTAAAGCATTCTTGCCTGCCTCTTTTTCCCTACCCCAAAAAACTAATGAAATTCTTTAAAGAATACCATCACTTACCAGCAGATTTGAGCACTGCTGAGGTAGGTGACTATATTAGTTTCCTATTGCTGGTGTAAAAACCATCATGAAGTTAGAGGCTTAAAGAAATAGAAATTCATTGTTTTACAGTTATGTAGATCAGAAGTCCAAAATGAGTCTTATGGGATTAAAATCAAAGTATCAACACAGCTAATTTCTTTAAGAAACCCAAAGGGAGAAATCATCTCTTGCATCTTCCAGTTTCTGGTGTCTGCCAGCCTTCCAAAATAGTAAATAGAATATTTTAAATCTTTAACATAAAAATCTGGTATCTTCCTGTGTGTAGTTACTCCCCGAGAGAAACTTAGTAGTCAAGTGACTTTAAGTCTAATAGAATACTGGTAGTACTGTATATTAGTTGATATTCACTCATGGCTTTACAATTGGGGTTCAGTTCAGTTGAGTCACTCAGTCATGTCCAACTCTTTGTGACCCCATGGACTGCAGCATGCCAGGCGTCCTTGTCCATGACCAACTCCTGGAGCTTGCTCAAACTCTTATCCATCAAGTCGGTGATGCCATCCAACCATCTCATCCTCTGTCGTCCCCTTCTCCTTCCACCTTCAATCTTTCCCGGCATCAGGGTCTTTTCCAATGAGTCAGTTTTTCACATCAGGTGGCCAAAATATTGGAGTTGCAGCTTCAGCATCAATGAATATTCAGGACTGATTTCCTTTAGGATTGACTGGCTTGATCCCCTTGAAGTCCAGGGGACTCTCATGAGTTTTCTCCAACACCACAGTTCAAAAGCATCAATTCTTTGGTGCTCAGCTTTCTTTCGGAGAAGGCGATGGCACCCCACTCCAGTACTCTTGCCTGGAAAATCCCGTGGACAGAGGAGCCCAGTAGGCTGCAGTCCATGGGGTCGCTCAGAGTCGGACAGGACTGAGCTACTTCACTTTCACTTTTCACCTTCATGCATTGGAGAAGGAAATGGCAACCCACTCCAGTATTCTTGTCTGGAGAATCCCAGGGACAGGGGAGCCTGGTGGGCTGCCATCTATGGGGTTGCACAGAGTTGGACACGACTGAGTCCAGTAGCAGCAGCTTTCTTTAAAGCCCAACTCTCACATCCATACATGACTGCTGGAAAAACCATAGCTCTGACTAAATAGACCTTTGTTGGCAAAGTAATGTCTCAGCTTTTTAATATGCTGTCTAGGTTGGTCATAGCTTTTCTTCCAAGAAGAAAGCTTTTATTCCAAGGAGCAAACAATGTAGTATAACCTCAATAACAATTGGGGTTATGCTACATTAACTCACCTAAATGGGCTTTAAATTATTTAAAAACATGCTTTTATTTCTCACCACACACACCCAAAATGATAACTGTGTAATGTAATAGAGGTATTAGCTGATGCTGTGGTGGTAATCATATTGCAAAGTACAAATATATCAACATGTTGTATACCTTAAACTTACGCAGTATTACATGTCAAATATATTTCAATTAAATGTATATATACTTTGTATTATAATGACTGGAAAGAGGGTATACTTTTTCTGAAAGAGGATATCAATAACAAGGTAAAATTAAATAAGTGTAGAACCATTAAACCTTAACTGTTAACTTCATCCTTTATCCAAATTAAATTTTTTCCCCTAAATGCTAACAAATAGCTAAACTGATATGACTTTATTTTCAACTCTTCTTTGTTCATATTCGTCAGTTGTTGGAAGTACAAAGAGGCAAAAAAGGCCAAAAACAAGTTATAAGGAGAAAAAGGGACATGTATATTTCACAAACTCAATAACTTCTTTGGTATTTGAGATAATGTTACATGAAATATGAAATTATTTTAATATGGCTCTGTTTTGGTAGGTGTATCCTGATTGTTTGGCACAAGCTATCTATGCAACATTCCAGGAAGCATTTCCAGAATCCAGTAATCTCTTTAATGATGAATTTAAAGAAGATCTCGGGAATAATATTTTTCTTTGGTTGTCAGGTATGAATGTTATTTAAGTTTTGATCATTACTTTGGTATCTAAAACTTTTGAATTGCAGTGTTTTGTTTAGTCAAAAATTTTGTAGTTCTTTGTCTTACAAAACAGAATATTGATGTCTATGTTTCAAAAGCATGATGATTTTATTCTGAAAATTCTGTTATAATAAAATTAATCACTCATTAACTTTAGAAGGCAAATAATTTTATAGGCAGTGGAATTCTTGTAGAAACCAAAACTGCCACAGAAAGAAAACTGTATGATATATATTTTATATTTGTAAGAGAAGTATTTCAAGCTGCTTTTTTTAGAACACTGCCGGCATTTTTATAGCAGATAATACTGGGTAAATTCTAGAGCTAACTGAATTATTTATATAACATACCATCATTAATCAAGGGGAAAAAAATGTTTGAATCATGATGTGTGTGTGTGTGTGTGTGTGTGTGTGTGTGTGTATGTAGGTAGGAGTTCAGTTTAGTCAGTCGTATCCGACTCTTTGAGACCCCATAGACTGCAGCACACCAGGCTTCCCTGTCCATCACCAACTTCTAGAGTTTACTCAAACTAATGTCCATTGAGTCAGTGATGCCATCTAACCATCTCATCCTCTATTGTCCCCTTGTCTTCCCACCTCCAATCTTTCCCAGCATCAGGGTCTTTTCCAATGAGTCAGTTCTTCACATCAGGTGGCCAAAGTATTGGAGTTTCAGCTTCAATATCAGTCCTTCCAATGAACATTCAGGACTGATTTCCTTTAGGATGGACTGGTTGGATCTCCTTGCAGTCCAAGGGACTCTCAAGAGTCTTCTCCAACACCACAGTTCAAAAGCATCAATTCTTTGGTGCTCAGCTTTCTTCACAGTCCAACTCTCACATCCATACATGACCACTGGAAAAACCATAGCTTTGACTAGACAGACCTTTGTTGGACAAGTAATGTCTCTACTTTTTAATAAGCTGCCTAGGTTGGTCATAACTTTTCTTCCAAGGAGCAAGCATCTTTTAATTTCATGTCTGCAGTCACCATCTGCAGTGATTTTGGAGCCCAAAAATAAAGTCTGTCACTGTTTCCAGTGTTTCCCCATCTGTTTCCCGTGAAGTGATGGGACCGTATGCCATGATCTTACTTTTCTGAATGTTGAGTTTTAAGCCAACTTTTTCACTCTCCTCTTTCACTTTCATCAGGAGGCTCTTTAGTTCTTCGCTTTCTGCCATAAGGGTGGTGTCATCTGCATATCTGAGGTTATTGATATTTCTCCCAGCAATCTTGATTCCAGCTTGTGCTTCCTCCAGCCCAGCGTTTCTCATGATGTACTCTGCATATAAGTTAAATAAGCAGGGTGACAGTATACAGCCTTGACATACTCCTTTCCCTATTTGGAACCAGTCTGTTGTTTCATGTCCAGTTCTAACTGTTGCTTTCTGACCTGCATACAGATTTCTCAGGAGGCAGGTCAGGTGGTCTGGTTTTCCCATCTCTTTAAGAATTTTCTAGTTTATTGTGATCCACACAGTCAGAGCCTTTGGCATAGCCAATGAAGCAGAAGTAGATTTTTTCTGGAACTCTCTTGCTCTTTAGATGATCCAGCAGATGTTGGCAATTTGATCTCTAGTTCCTCTGCCTTTTCTAAATCCAGCTTGAACATCTGGAAGTTCATGGTTCACGTATTGCTGAAGCCTGGCTTGGAGAATTTTGAGCAGTACTTTCTAGTATGTGAGACGAGTACAATTGTGCGGTAGTTTGAGCATTCTTTGGCATTGGCTTTCTTTGGGATTGGAATGAAAACTGACCTTTTCCAGTCCTGTGGCCACTGCTGAGTTTTCCAAGATGGAAAAGCTCTATACAGTCAGCAAAAACAAGACCAGGAGCTGACTGTGGCTCAGATCATGAACTCCTTCTTGCCAAATTCAGACTTAAATTGAAGAAAGTAGGGAAAACCACTAGACCATTCAGGTATGACTGAAATTAAGTCCCTTAAAACTATATTATAAGTAGGAGTGGCAGAACTCAAAACACTGAAGGGAAGTAAAAGTCCATCCTGGAGTACTTAGCTAGAGATTTAGGCACTTAGGTTTAAAACTATGGTATTGGAGAGAAAAATCTCTCCAATATTTTTTCCAAAGACTACTATACCATTATGGACTACCAGAAGTTATTGACTGTTCTCAAGTACTGAAAAAGTGACTGAAGTCTAGTTCTTCTCATAAAACTTTCTGTCCAAATTTTGACTACTCTTTTATAATTGTTTTATGTCAATTCTTAGTAACCAAACCATTTCTATAAGAAAATGTTTCATGTTTTAAGGAAGGAGTCTGTGGGAGGTAAATTCTAGAAAATAACCTGGAGCACCAGCCCCCTCCATCAAAATACACAAGACAGGAGTCTCCTAATTACAGAGAAAAATCCAACTAATTCAAATATAAGAAATAAAAAGAGAATGAGCACAGCATTCAGACAAAAAAAAAAAAAATACCATAAGAGAAAAAGTGAAGAACAGAACAGATTTCCTCCAGACCTGTTATAGACTACATTGTGTTCCCACCCCAAATTCATATTGATTTCTGTATGTAAATATTATGAGTCACTTCCTTACTTAATCCTTTTGTTTGAGCTTTATCATTCATTCTAGGGTTTTCAAGTCATTTATCATATCATCTGCAAATATAGTTTTCATACTTCTTTTGCAACTGTTATGCTTTTAACTAGTTTCTGTGATGTATTCAAGCATGAATGTATGTAATATGCTGAGATGAGCAATAGCAACGAGTTAGGAGATTTATAAGGTAAATCCAGTGGGGATGTCTACTTTAGCCTGTCCCTATTGGTCTTCAAAGCATTCTGCTTTGAACTGCCTGAGTTTAAGGCAAGAACACTAAATATAGATCCCTTATCTGATTTAAATATCAGAATAGATAGTTTTCTCACTTCTAGCCCGAATACATTTGTTTGCAAATGCATATTCTTTGAAAAAGTTGGCTTAAAACTCAACATCCAGAAAACTAGGATCATGGTATCTGGTCCCATCACTTCATGGCAAATAGATGGGGAAACAATGGAAACAGTGACAGACTTTATCTTGGGGGGGCTCCAAAATCACTGCAGATAGTGACTGCAGCCATTAAATTAAAAGACATTTGCTCCTTGCAAGAAAAGTTATGACCAACCTAGAAAGAAAGGAAAGAAAGAAAGTGAAGTCACTCAGTCGTATCTGACTCTTTGCGACCCCATGGACTGTAGCCTACCAAGCTCTTCTGTCCATGGGATTTTCCGGGCAAGAGTACTGTAGTGAGTTGCCATTTCCTTCTCCAGGGGACCTTTTCTGACGCAGGGATCAAACCCTGGTCTCCCACATTGTAGGCAGACACTTTTACCACCTGAGCCACCAGCAAAGACCAACCTAAACAACATGTTAAAAAGCAGAGACATTACTTTGCCAACAGAGGTCCATCTAGTCAAAGCTATGGTTTTTCCAGTAGTCATGTATGGATGTTAAGGTTGGACTATAAAGAAAGCTGAGTGCCAAAGAATTGATGCTTTTGAACTGTGGTGTTGGAGAAGACTCTGGAGAGTCCCTTGGACTGCAAGGAGATCCAACCAGTCCATCCTAAAGGAAATTAGTCCTGAATATTCATTGGAAGGACTGATGTTGAAGCTGAAACTCCAATACTTTGACCACCTGATGTGAAGAACTGACTCATTGGAAAAGACCTTGATGCTGGGAAAGATTGAAGGTGGAAGGAGAAGGGGACAGATATGGTTGGATGGCATCACTGACTCGATGGACATGAGTTTGAGTAAACTCTGGGAGTTGGTGATGGACAGGAAAGCCTGGTGTGCTGCAGTCCATGCGGTCACAACGAGTCAGACACAAGTGAGTGACTGAACTGAACTGATTCTTCCAACATAGGCTATTTATCACTGTTGAACACTTGCTTCAGTACTTCTCTGTGGGTTGTTTCACCTTAGGAGAAAATATTTGTATAGCGAAAGGATTGATATTTATTGCCTCTCCTTCACATCAAGCAGAGAAATGGTTTAAAGTGAAGGGTAGGTGTGGCTAAAATGGGAAGCTTAAGGAATCCTTGGGATGAAACTGTACCTTAGCCTCAATGTCTATATCCTGATTGTGATATCGTATTATAGTTTTACAAGGTGTTACCATTGTGGGAAACTAAATAGAGGGCACAGGGATCTCTCTGTATTATTTGTTGCAAGTGCATGTAAATCTACACTCATCTCAGAGTTAAAAAAAATTCAAACCTGCATTTTCTTAAGATAAAAGGTAGCTATGCAGGTGGAATTATATGAATATTCTGGACAACTACCAATATCTACTAAAGCTAAACATATGTTAAATTTGGACTCTCAGGTACCTAACCTCCAGAAATCTACATATTTCTGTATACCAAAAGTACAAAATGTTCATAGCAGTGCTATTTATAAAATAATCAAAATCTAGTGTTCAAATGCCCACAATAATATAAAATTTAGATAAACTGTGGAGTATTCATATAGTGAAATACTGCCAGCAATGAGGATGAGTGAACTACAATCATATACAGTAGTAAACAAATCACACAAACAAGGTTGAGGGACCAGGCACAGAAAGGTAGATTCTGTATGAGTTCTTTGATACAAAGTTCAAAATCTGACAAAACTAATCCATGGTGTTAGAAGCTGAATATTTTGTTTCTGAGGGCTGGTAACATGGACGCCGTGTATTAAACTTGCGAAGATTCACTGTCCTGTACATAATTGTTCATTTTTATTTTTATGCAGGGATAAGAATTTAAGTTGAAAACAAAGGCAGTAGTGGTGGGTGCACTGGAGCCTCTGATTTATCTGACGTGAATGTGTTTGTACAGATTTCTGTCACGGTGCTTTTTCTCACATTGCATATCTATCAAGACTCACATGTTTTCTGAGTGTTATGCTCATAAATGACCTTTTCACCTTTTACTATGATTTTATCTCTCAATTGTGATTAATTATTTTGTTTTGGCTAGAGCACTTGTTGAAGGAATTTAAAAAGACATTTTTCTTATTTCTTTGTTGGAGAAATATTTATATCATAGATCTAAAATACTTAATTCAATTTCTCCTCCTTAATATGTGAAAAATTCCTTTTTTAAAAGATGATGTCATAGCTTTGTTTGTTTCTTTGCATTATATTCAGTTTGATTGCTTACATTGTCAGTTGGCTTTCATTTTGGTTTGTTTTTCACAATTTTTTTTTTTTTTACCAGAGTTCCTTATTTGTTGTTGTTTGGTTGCTAAGTCATGTCCGACTCTTTGCAACACCATGGACTGTAGCCCCACCAGGCTTCTCTGTCCATGGGATTTCCCAGGCAAGAATACTGGAGTCAGTTGCCATTTCCTTCTCTAGGGGACCTTCCCAACCAAGGGATCGAACACGTATTGGCAGGTGGATTCTTTACCCCTGAGCCACATGGGAAGCCTGGAGATCCTCATATACAATAAGAAAAAAGCACCAGAGCTTGTGTTAGTTTCCTATTACTAATGCAGCAAATTACTACTTAGTTTAAAGCAATAAGTATATTATCCTAGAGTTCTGAAAGTCATAGGTCCAAATGAGTTTCATTAGGGTAAAACCATGGAGAAGGCAATGGCACCCCACTCCAGTACTCTTGCCTGGAAAATCCCATGGATGGAGGAGCCGGGAAGGCTGAAGTCCATGGGGTCGCAGAGGGTCGGACACGACTGGGCGACTTCCCTTTCACTTTTCACTTTCATGCATTGGAGAAGGAAATGGCAACCCACTCCAGTGTTCTTGCCTGGAGAATCCCAGGGATGGGGAAGCCTGATGGGCTGCCGTCTCTGGGGTCGCACAGAGTCGGACACGACTGAAGCGACTTAGCAGCAGCAGCAGCAGGGTAAAACCAAGATGTTGGGAGAGCTGTGTTATTCTAGAGGCTCTAGGGAAAATCTCTTTGTAGCTTTTCAGAAGCTGTTTCCATTCTTTGCCTCATAGCCTTTCATCATCAAAGCCCACAATGACTAGTCATCTTTCTCATATTGCATCATTCTAATACTGACTCTTCTACCTCCCTCTTCCATATCTATGACTCTTCTAAGTACATTGGGCTCACCAGGACAAGCCAGCATACTGTCCATATTTTAAGGCTAGCCAGTTATTAACTTAATTCTGTCTGCTTCCTTAATTCCTCTTTGCCAGGTAATATAACATATTCACCATTTGGGAACATTAAGATATAGAAGACTCTGGAGGATACTTCTGCCTAGTATAGAGACACACTAAGATTTTGTATGATTGGCTAGGTTTTAGCACAAGCTATGGCTATCCTATGTGGCGCTTTACAATGAGTAAGATGAAGGTTTGTGCTCTGACTTCTGGCTTCTGCTTAGGATGTAAAAAACTAAAATATTACTTCCACTCTTCTACCTGAAAACACTAAACTACCTGCAAATTTGAAACTTTCCTTGAACCCATCAGAGGTTCCAAGGCAGTCAACCCAAAATCTACAGAAAGACAGGTGCCTCCAAGGGAAGACCAGATGTCAGCACTTGCTCACGTGGGACAGATGCAGCTAGATGCCATAAAAAGGCAGTAAGAAGAATTTAGCCAGAATTTCTAATGAATTACTTAGAGCTGAGTATGGTCTAATGTGACCATATAGGACACTTAGGAGCTTCATAAACAAGGAGAAAGTTGACATTACAAGTTTCTCTCCAGATATTTTATAAGTAACAATTGAGGATGGTATGACAGTCTTGAGAAAGCCTGGGGGAATATAAGAGAAACCACTACAAAAAAGGCATTAAGCCTTGCCTGGACCCTTCTCTTCCATCTCCTTTGTGTTAACAACAACAACAAGCTTTAAGTCACAGCAGGAGGAGGGAGAGAGGTTGCAGGGAGGAAGGGCAGAAAATCCAGTTGCCCTTAGTGAAGGAGTGGAGATGAAACTCACCCCAGAAACAGAACTACCTATCAAAAGACAAATAAATAATCAGAACCAGTTTTAGATAAGGCATAGGTATTAGAATATTAGACAGAAAATTTCAACTACCTATGATTAATGTGGTAAATGCTCAAGTGGAAAAGATGGATAACATGTATGATCAGATATGTAATTTGAGTGAAACATGGAAATTAGACAAAAAAGGCCACACAGACCAATGGAAGAAAATTGAGAACCCAGAAATAAACCCTCACAAACACAGTCAACTAATATTTGACAAAGAAGCCAAGAATATTCAATAGGAGTATGATAATCTCTTCCATACATGGCGTTGGGAAAGCTGAATCACCACATGTAGAGTAATGAAATTTGACTCCTATCTTATTGTTGTCCAGTTGCTAAGTTGTGTCTGACTCTTTGCAACCATGTGGACTGCAGCACCCAGGCTTCCCTGTCCTTCAGTATCTCCCAGAGTCTGCTCAAACTCACATCCATTGAGTGATACCATCCAACCATCTCATCCTCTGTCACCTGCTTCTCCTCCTGCCCTCAATCCTTTCCAGCATCAGGGTCTTTTCCATTGAGTCAGCTCTTTGCATCAGGTGGCCAAAGTATTGGAGCTTTAGCATCAGTCCTTCCAATGAATATTCAGGGTTGATTTTCCTTAGGATTGACTAGTTTGATCTCCACAAATCTTCTCAAGCACCACAGTTCGAAAGCATCAATTCTTCAGTGCTCAGCCTCTTTTATTGTCTGATTCTCACATTCATACATGACTACTGGAAAAACCATAGCATTGACTGTATGAACCTTAGTCAACAAAGTGACATCTCTGCTTTTTAATATGCTGCCTAGGTTTGTAGTAGCTTTTCTTCCAAGGAGCAAGTGTCTTCTAATTTCATGGCTGAAGTCACCATCTGCAGTGATTTTGGAGCCCAAGAAGAGAAAATCTGTCACTGTTTATACTTTTTCCCCTTTTATTTGCCATGAAGTGATTGGACTGGATGCCGTGATCTTAGTTTTTTGAATGTTGAGTTTTAAGCCAGCTTTTCCACTTTCCTCTTTCACTCTCATCAGCAGGCTCTTTAGTTCTTCCTTGCTTTTTGCCATTAGAGTGGTAGCATCTGCATATATGAGTCTGTTGATATTTCTCCCAGCAATTCTTGATTCCAGCTTACTATTCATCCAGCGTGGCATTTTGCATGATGTACTCTGCATATAAGTTAAATTAGCAGAGTGACAAAATACAGCCTTGACATACTCCTTTCCCAATTTTGAACCAATCTGTTGTTCCCTGTCTGGTTCTGACTGTTGCTTCTTAACCTATATACAGGTTTCTCAGGAGGCAGGTCAGGTGGTCTGGTATTCGCATCTCTTTAACAATTTTCCAGTTTTTTGTAATCCACACAGTCAGAGGCTTTAGTGTAGTCAATGAAGCAAATGTTTTTCTGGAATTCCCTTGCTTTTTCTATATCACTCACAAAAATTAACTTCAAATGGAGGAAAGAACTGAAACCATAAAACTCTTAAGAAGAAAACATAGTGGAAAAGCTCCTTATATGTCTTGGCAATAATTTTTTGGATATGATATCAAAAGCACAAGCAACAAAAGCAAAAATTAGTAAGTGAAACTACATCAAACTAAAAAGCTTCTGCACAGTAAAAAAAAAATCAACAAAATGTAAAAGGAATTTATTAAATATGTGTGCAAATCATATCTTATAAGGGATTGATACCCAAAAGCTAAAAGGAACTCAATTCAATAGCAAACAAACAAACAAAAAAAACTATGTGATTTTTAAAATAGAGGAACTGAAGACATTTTTCCAAAGAAGACATACTGATGTCCAACAAGTACAGGAAAGCATGTTCAGCATCACTAATCACCAGGGAAATGCTAGTCAAAACTACAATGAGATATCACCTCACACCTGTTAGAATGGCCATTTTCAAAGTGACTACAAATAACAAATATTTATGAGGATGTGAAGAAAAGAGAACCCTTGTTGTTGGTCAGAATGTAAATTGGTAGAGCCACTATGGGGAACAGTATGGAGGTTCATCAAAAATGAAAACTAGAGCTACTGCGTAAGTCAGCAGTCCCACTTCTAGCAACTAGACTGCATCTTTCTCCTGATCCCCTGGCAGGCCGTGGTGTGGAGTGAGCGGAACTGGGCATTTGCCCTTTGGACTGGGAAGTGTGATGAGGTGGCTGCCATCTGTGGAAGTCTCTCGCTGCTCTTATTGTTAGCAATCCGACACACACATCCGCCTCACAAGTAGAGTCTAGGCTTCTCCAGCTCTCCCATCTGTCTCAGTGGATTTCCCGGCAGACAAGGGGGCCTCCCTGAGGCAAGGATGCACATATGTGGACCTTCTGTCCATACCCTTCCAGGGGCGCTGGTCCCACCCTAACGCCTTCCCCTCCCCCTGTAATTCTGCCCCGTTACATGGAGATCTTTCTTGCAGTTTTGGCTTTATAAAAGATATTCTGCTGGTTTCCAATTAGTTGTGGTTTTTTTTTTTTTTTTTTTAAGTTGTCTTCCATGTGTAGATATATTTTGGATGTGTTTGTGAGAAGTGAGCTCCATGTCTTCCTACTCTGACATTGATCCCCCATTCAATAAAAAACTATCTTTTAAATATCCCGATCTGTTGACCTTCCTATACCCCAGATTTTCCACTAATATGCCATATATTTTAAAACACAGACAATATTGAGAAACATTCAAATGAATTGTTTTGAATATTTTATCTAGTGGCAACTAATATAAAATAAGCAATGACCAAATTTAAAAACACTTCAAAAATTCCAATTTGATATCAAAATACAACAAATAATCCTCATTGAATGCTCACTACTGGGAAAATATTGGATATATTTTATGAGTATGTCAGTGTATGTTAATATGTTTATTATATTTTATGTTTGTTTTTATATTCATGTTTCCCAGTTACTGAATGCTTTAACATATACAAACTCAATTAACCATCAGAATAAGCATATGAAGTATACTAAGGAATTTATATTGTTCTCATTTTTACTGCTGAGGATATAAATGTTTTGTGTGGTTAAATCAATTATTCAACCCTACACAGCTTTTGGAACAAAAGTGGAACTTTTTTAAATAGAATTTATTTTTATTACTTTTAGAGTGTTATAGTCTAGTCAAAAACATTATTTTGAAAATAATAGATACAGAGAGGGAAAAATTTTTAATGTAATCATCTATTGATTGTTGCTCAGAGGCAATCATGTTAACAATTAAGCTACAGTCACACATCTGTATAAGGTAAAATTGTCCTTCACGTACAAACAATACTATGATTACTTTTATATGTTAATAAATACTTACAAGGTAACTTCTTATGGATACTTCATGATCCACTGTTTGGATGTACTATTGTTGGATATTTAGGTCCTTTCAAGTTTTCACAATGTTAATCTTCCCTTGTGTCTGTTTATGAACTTAGCTTGTATTTTTGAGTCAGAAGGGTATATATCATGTTTATCTCTTTTCTGATTCACTGTCTTATATGATAAGACATTAACATTTCTGTGTAGAGATTCCCTCATTTGAAATCTAAGACTGGCAGTTCTCACAGGACTGTTGTGAGAATTAAATGCATAATACTCAAAAAAAGGCTTCAACAGAAGATGTTTTTAAAATAGTAATTTCTTTGGTTAAATATACATTTTGTATTAACAGGTTTACCTCCTCAAAAAGGATTTTGGACCCACTGGAAACTGAAAGAACTCTCCACAACAACCATTCATGGTAGCAAGAAAATGCCTTCAAAATCTATAAAGGACATGATTGCAAGAAATCAAGAACAGATATCAGCTTGTAAGTAAATTTATTATATATTGCTTACTGAAATTATTCATTTATCAGAATTTTTTAATGACTTACTTTCTGGTGAGAGTCTTAAAATAACATTTAATTTATAGATGGGTGGAGAAGGAAATGGCAACCCACTCCAGTACTCTTGCCTGGAGAATCCCATGGAGGGAGAAGCCTGGTAGGCTACAGTCCATGGGATCGCAAAGAGTCGGACACGACTGAGCGACTTTCACTTCACTATAGATGGGTATTATATTAATTTGAATACTGCTTTATGTTTTTAGTTTTTCATTATAAAAATTACATGTACTTAAGTCCTTTTCTCATTTATACTTATTATGATTTTAATATTAATTTCAGGGAACTTCTCAGGTATAAGAATGCTACAAATACTCTTACTTTTTGGCTGTATTACTAACTGGTTAATAATGTATTTTACCAATAGATAAGCTTAAAATGTTTTATTCAGTAAATTTAAATAATGCCTTTGTAGAGTGTCAGTTTTGGGGCATATTTATCAGGGCTTACTTAACCTAATATGAAAACACAATCTACCTGCTTTTATCTAGTACTTTTAAATTTCCATTTTTATTCAATTCTTTAATCCACTTGTGGTTTATTTGTTACAAAGGGAGATAGTTGGATTCCAGTATTTTGTTTCCAAATGCTCACTTTTTAGATAATCCACTTACAGACTACTTGAAATACCAATTCACATGGATATATTTTTGTGTTCTCTTGTACCTGCCAAATTTCTGAGATAAGACCAAACTTCTTAGTTACTCTATATTAATAAGCACTTTAAGGCAAGCTCATGTCTCTCTAATTTATACTGTATTTCAATACTAAACACTGGTCTGGTGCTCAGGCCTCATTACTGACCAACTAAACAGAATCTCAGACTCAGTATATTTTTTAAAGGTACTCAGATGACTTCAATTTGCAGGCAAAGTTAAGAACTCCTAGTGTAAAGGGAAATACCTTTCCATTATCCTTCTTGATACAGGCTGGTGGAAGGAGGGACTAACCTCCTCAACCTACTCTTCTGAAAACTCTCTCTTCAGTTAGTTTTTATTCTAAAATTGTTTAATTGGTTAATTACTGCTTTTCTGATTAGTGCTTTGATTTTTTGCCACTCTTATCTCTATAGATAGCATTCTGTCTTTTAGTAGTTATGTGAAATTTCTTATTTGCTAATGTTACCCTTGTTTTTATAGAACTTCATACATATTTGTTATTTTGTATAGAAAGAGAGATAATTTACTATTTTGACCCAATCTTAAACATCTCTTTTTGCTTCTTAGTCTTACATGTGAAAAATAACCTGGCTAAATAAAAAATTAAGGGACTTTTAATTTTTTCAAGTTTTAACTTATAGGAAAGCAGTAAAAATAGTGTAAGGAACTCCCATATATTCTTTATCTTCCTGTTGTTTGAAGTTATTCTATTTGTTTTATCATTCTCCTTTTTTATATAAGCATTTAAAGCTATAAATTTCCCCAATTACTGTTTCAGCTACTTTCTGCAAATTTTGATGTTATATTTTCATTGTCATTTAATTCAGAATATTTTCTAATATCCAGTATAATTTATATTTTGATCCATGGGTTATTTAGAAGTGTATTACTTAATTTTAAAAAATTTAGGGTTTTCCTGGATATCTTAAAATTACTGATTTCTGCTTTAAAAAATAGTGATCTGATCTACTTTTTAAAATAATGATTTCTACTTTTAAAAATAGTGATCTGTACAGTCTTTTGTAGTGCACTGAGATTTGTTCTACAGTACATGATCTGTCTTGGTAAACATTCCATGTGCACATGAGAAGAATATATATTCTGCAATTATTTTGTCTGAATTAGATGAAGGTGGTTTATCGTGGCTCAGATGGTAAAAGTGTCTGCTTGCAATGTGGGAGACCCGGGTTCAATCCCTGGGTGGGGAAGATCCTCTGGAGAAGGAAATGGCAACCCACTCCAGTACTCTTGCCTGAAAAATTCCATGGATGGAGGAGCCTGGTGGGCTCCAGTCCATGGGGTCTCAAAGATTTGGACACAATTGAGCGACTTCACTTTCACTTTGCACTTTAGATCTTCTATATCAGGGTTCAGTAAACTATCTGGACTATTTTTATATATCCTATCAGCTAAGAATGATTTTTCGATTTTCAAGGGCTGTAAAATAACAAAACATTAAAGAATATACTACAGAGGTCATATGCAGCCCACAAAGCCTAAAATATTGGATTATCTGGCCCTTCATAGAAGAAGTTTGCTAACTCTGGTTCTGTATGTTTATTATGTTTTAATTGTTCTGTTTATTTCTGAGAGGTGATATTAAGATCTCCAACTACAATTGTAGAATTATCTATTTCTCTCCTTAATTCTGTTGATTTTTGCTTTATGCATTTTTAAGTTATTTGGTACATATACATTTATATATTATGTTTTCCCTTTAATTATCACGTTTCTTTGTATCCTTGATAATTCTACTGAGTGCTATTCTGTCTGTTATTAATACAGCCACTTCAGCTTGCTTATGTTTGTGGTCTGCATAGTGCCTCTTTTCCCAACATTTTACTTACAGTTTCTTTGTGTTTTATGTTTACAGTGTACCTCTTATAAATGAGATATAGTTGAAACTTGGAGTTTCTTTAAGTCTTAAAATTTCTTCCTTTTAATTGGAGTGAGTACTTCATTACATTCAACATAACTATTGAGTTAGTTCAACATAACTCTTGTTAGGTTTGTTTTACTGTGTTCCTGTTTGTTCCTCTTTTTTGTTCTTCAGTTCCCCTTCTTTATCTTCATTTGGTTAATCAAATATTTTTAGTATTCCATTTTTATTCCTCTATTGGCTATTTGCATATTACCTCCTTGTATTTTTTGTGATTGCCTTAATGATTTCAAGCACATCCTTAAATTATTGAAATCCTACTTAAAGTTAATGCTATCCTATTTCACTAACGTGCAGGAACTTGGAGAAGGGTAATTACATGTATCTACTCCTCTTTGTCCTTTGTGCTATTGTTGTCACATATATTAGAAGATCTACATAAATAATGGCCTCACGTTACCTAGTGTTAGGATTTTTGCTCCAAATAACTACATGGTTTATTTCACCTTTATTGAGTGAGATCTAATTGATGTACAATAAACCACACATATTTAGAATATAAAATTTGACAATTTGACATATATATAAACTCATGAGACTATCACAACTTTCAAGATAGGAAACATATCCACCATTCCCAAAAGTTCCTTAGACTTTTTTTGTAATTCCTCCCTCCTTCTCAATCCCCAGGCAGTTACTCCTGTGAGCTTTGTCAGTACAGGTTAGTTTGCATTTTCTACAATTTTATGTAAATGAAATCATAGAACATGTGCTATCTTTTGTTGGCATTTTCTACTCTGCATAATTATTTTGAGATTCATTCATCTTGTTGCATGTATTAATAGTTTGTTACCCTGTATTTTGCTAAGTCCATAGTAAGGATATACCACAATTTCTTTATCTGTTCACAGGTGGGTAGACATCTGCATTGTTTCCAAAATAAGTTATTGTAAGCTTACTTATAAGCTATTATAAGTAAAGCTGCTGTTAGTATTCATTACAAGTCTTTGTGTAAACATAGAATTTGATTTATCTTTTGTAAACATCTAGTAGTGGAAGTCTGGGTACTATAGGAAGTGCATTACAGCATTTTAAGAAATAGCCAAATTTATCTAAAATTTTACTTCCTACCAGGATACAAGTTATATTAATACTCTACTTCCTTGTTAACACTTTGTATAATCTTTTAATTTTATCCATGCTTGTGGGTTATACTGGTATTTGCTGCTGCTGCTGCTGCTGCTAAGTCGCTTCAGTCATGTCCGACTCTGCGACCCCATAGACGGCAGCCCACTAGGCTCCTCTGTCCCTGGGATTCTCCAGGCAAGAACACTGGAGTGGGTTGCCATTGCCTTCTGTGATACTGGTACTTAGTTAGGTTTTATTTTGATTTCTCTAATAACTAATTATGATGAGCTTCTTTTCATGTGCTTATTTGCCATCTGTAGGTCTTCTTTGCTGAAGTGTTTATTTCAGTCTTTTGGCTATTTTTATTTGGGTTGTTTGTGTTCTTTTAATTCTAACAGTTCTTTATATATTCTAGATATGT
Source organism: Bubalus kerabau (assembly GCF_029407905.1). Lineage (NCBI taxonomy): Eukaryota > Metazoa > Chordata > Mammalia > Artiodactyla > Bovidae > Bubalus > Bubalus kerabau. The sequence continues at coordinate 65,692,015 of NC_073633.1, forward strand.
TCTTTAACAGATATATATTTTATAAATATTCTTTTATTATATGTAGTTCCCTTTTTATTTTATAATAGTGTCTTTTGAAAGACAAAATTATATAGTATGGTGAAATCAAATTTATCATTTTTTCCAATATAGTTTGTACTTTCTGTTTCATATTCAAGAATTTTTTATGAAACTTAATTTCAGTCAAGATTTTCTCCCATATTTTCTTCTAGGAATTTTATAGTATATAATTTTATAGATTATAACTGTAGCTCTTACATTGAGGACTCTAATTCATTTTCAATAATTTTTGAAAATTATGTGAAGTAAGCATTGAGGATCATTTCTTTGCATATTATTCTAGAACCATTTGTTGAAAAGATTATCTTTGCCCATTGAATTACCTTGGAACTTTTATCAAAAAAGCTTTTGACAACACTTGTATTGGCCTATGCCTAAGTACACACTTGTACTCTAACTTTTGTTTCGGTGATGCCAATACTAAACTACATTGATAAATGTAGTCTTATAACATGTCTTGGAGTCAGGTACTATAAATTCTCCACCTTTGCTCTTCTAAAAAAATTATTTTGGTTATCCAGAGTCTTGTCTTTTCTGTATAATTTTAAACCACTTATCAGTATTTATATACTCTGAAATTTTAATTGAAATTAGGTTAAATCTATCAACTCAAGAAGCACTGACATGTTAACAATACTGATTTTCCACTCCATGAACATAGAATATTTCATCTATTTAGGACTTATTTCATTTACCTCAGCAATATTTTCCAGTATTTTTTCTGTGTAGATGCTGCACACATCTCTCAAGTAATATTGCACATGGTATTTTTTATTTCAGTTCCTAATTTTTCATTGATAATACATAGAAAATATGATATATTTTATATCCTGCGATCTTACTAAACTTTCTTATTATTTTTAGTAGTCTTCTTAGATTTCTTAAGATTTTCTTCATGGACATTCATGTCATCTGAGAATAAAGAGCATTTTTTTTCAATCTATAAGCCTTTAATGTGTTTTACTTGCCTGTGGTTAAGATATTTAAGATGTTGACTAAAAGTGGTAAGAGTGGACATCCTTGCTTCATTCTTGATCTTATATGAAAAATGTTAAATTTTTGCTGAAGATTTTTATAGATGTCTCTTATCAGGTTGGGGTAGTTTCGTTTTCTTCCTAGTTTGCTGAGAAGTTTTTGTTGTTCTTGTTCTTTTTATAACAAATATATGTAGAATTTTGACAAATGCTTTTTAGCATTTGTTGAGATGAACATATTGTTTTTCTTTTTTAGTCTTTTGATATAATGAACTATATTGATTGATTTTTCAAATGTTAAGCCAACCTTGCATTCCTGGGATAAATCCCATTTAGCAATTATGTATTAACCTTTTCATGTACTACTGAATTCAGTTTGCTAAAATTTTGTTTTCTTTTCTGTACCATCCTATCACATTTTAGTAATAAGTGTAATGTTTCCCCTTCTTCTCTTTTCTAAGAGTTAGTGTAAAATTGGTATTTATTCTTCTTTACATATTTGGTAGAATTCACCCAATGAAGCCATCTGGGTCTGGAAAGTTCTCTGTGGTCAGATTTTTTTGGTCAGATAAAAAAGTTCAATTTCTCTAATAGATACAGTGATCAAATGATCAGTTTCTTCTTAAGTAAACTTTGTAGTTTTGTGAGTTTTTATTTTATTCCTTTATATATTTTTGAGTGTTTTTCTTCTGTGATGCAGTCTAGTTATTAATACTTAGAAATATTTTGGTCTATTTGAGGCTTTATTTTAAGCTTCATTAGGTGGAACCAGAGAAGTCTTTTGTTTAGCCTAACTTGCTTCCCCTGCTGAGACAGTTCTCTTCTTTAGTATTCTACTCCATGCTCTGTGTATTGCAGATTTCCCATCTGGCTGTCTGGAACAATGAGCTTCCTCCGAGCCCCAGGCATTGTTCTGTCTGCTCCTTCCTGTGTTTTTTTTGAAAACCAACCTCAGGCAAAAATTTAAGGATAACCTTCCAAAGGGCTCCAGATTGCTCTGTATGCGCTTCTGTCTCATCTATGTTATGCTGACCTGTGAATTTTAGCTTTCCCTGACCTACCTGCATGCTAAATTTTATTTTTCAAATCAGTTCTGTTTGGATTCCCACCACTTGCACTGTGGCCTGAAATTTCTTTTTTAGAGACAAAAATAGACAAGTGTTCCTTCTTTAGGTTTTCTTCTCTTGGCTGAGGGGCGGGGATTATTGTCCAGTGTTGCCTGTTGACCAACACATGAAAATCATTGTTTTACATATTTTTTCCAATTGTTTACTTTTTGAAGAATGAGTAAAAGTGGTGAGAGTGGATATCCTTATCTTATTCCTAATCTAAGAGGAAATGCTTACAGTTTTCCACCACTGAGAATGATGTTTGCTGTAGGTTTCCCATACATGGCCTTTATTATGTTGAGTTATGTTCCCTCTATGCCCATTTTCTGGAGAGTTTTTATTATAAATAGGTATTGAATTTTGTCAAAAGCTTTTTCTGCATATATTGAGGTGATCATATGGCTTTTATTCTTCAGTTTGTTAACATGATGTATCGCACTGATATATGTATGTTGAAGAATCCTTGCATCCTTGGGGTAAATCACACTTGATTATGGTGTATGTTTCTTTTAATATGTTGTTGGATTGGGTTTTCTCATATTTCGTTGAGGATTTTTGCATCTGTGTTCATCAGTGATGTTGGCGTGTAATTTTCTTTTTTGGCAACATCTTTGTCTGGTTTTGGTATCAGAGTGATGGTGGCCTCATAGAATGAGCTTGGGAGTGTTCCATCCTCTGAAATTTTGGGGAATAGTTTGAGAAGGATAGATGTTAACTCTTCTCGAAATCTTTGATAGAATTTGACTGTGAACCTATCTGGTCCTGGACTTTTATTTGTTGGAAATTTTAAAATCACAGTTTCAATTTAGTACTTGTGATTGATCCATTCATCTTTTCTATTTCTTCCTGGTTCAGTCTTAGAAGATTGTATCTTTCAAGAATTCTAGGTTGTCCATTTTATTGGCATATAGTTGCTTGTAGTAGTCTCATGATACTTTGTATTTCTGTGATGTCAGTTGTAACTTCTCCTTTTTCATTTCTAATTCTATGGATTTCAGTCCTCTCATTTTTTTCTTGATGAGAATCCTACAGGCTCCATGTTAGAAGTTCAATTCCCCCTCCTTTTTCTGTCTGCTTTTAGTCTTTCCCTGGTATCTTCAAGTGGTTGTTGTTCAGTTCTTAAGTCATGTCTGACTCTGCAACCCCATAGACTACAGGATGCCCGGCTTCTCTGTCCTTCACTATCTCCTGGAGTTTGCTCAGATTCATATCCTTTGAGTCAGTGATGTTATCTAAGCATCTCATCCTCTGCCAGTGGTTAGTGCCCTTTCTTTAAACACTCTCAAGAATTCATAGCTTTTATCTATGGGAGAGTCAGACTGATATAAATTAAATGTTTTGTTTAAATACTGAGTTTATTTTTCAATTTAAATATCAAAAGTGTCAAAGCACATTTTCCTATAAAACTAGATACTGCTTCATTATCTTGTTATTTAGTCTTAATAGAGGAGTCTAAACCAACCTATTTTTTCTTCCTATACAGTTAATCAATAAAATTTAGTTTTTACTTTTACTTTATTTAGATGTTCCAATATTTTAAAATTTATCTTTAAATTTTAAAAATGTCACTAAAACATGTCTTGATAATTTTCATAAGCTTTCACAATGCCAAAATTTAGTTAATATTCTTGGATCTCCCTAAGCTCTTTTGTAGACCTAGTAAAGATTTTAGCCAAATGTTTCCAGTAAGACATAGACAACTTATAAGACTAAATTGAAGAGGGAGGGAAAGTGACACTGTTTCAGATATTTAAGGAAAAAGTTTCATTTCACCATTGGAGAATATCCCCTGACGTTAAGGAAATAAAATCTCCAGAGAAAGGCCTCAGATTCTGTTTTCACATGGAGTACTTTGACAGACTAAAGTTGCCTTCTTTTGCCTCATAAAAAATGTAAATATGTACGGATCAATTTTAAAAAGTAGGATAGTCTTCTATAAGCTACTCATCTGGTATATGTTTTGTAAACCAAGAACAGTTTTGTGTTAAGTGACTATTGAAAGGGCCCTGGAAGTGAGATTGAAAGCAAAAAATCAAGTCCCTAGGGAAAATCATGGTTTTCAACATCATGTTTTATACTGTGGAGGTTATCATTCTACTGGGTGTCTCTAAAGTGACCTCGAGTAAGGGGCATCTCTTTGGATTCCCCAATAAGCATCTCATTTCAGTGGTGCTTTGGTTTTCTAAGTAAGTTTCTGCCAGTGGGGATGTGGATCTATTGAGTATTCCTCATGTATACTTTCCCATCATGTGGTAAAGTATACTTATTATTAAAAACACTTTAAAATTTGGTCCTGTTTCATAGGTTTCTATATCAGATTTTGTATTTAATTTCTGGTGCTCATGCAGATTTTCCTATTTGTATGTTTCATAGTTGTTTTACTTAGAGTTGAGAGATAGATCAAAGTGGTTATATTTATCCCAATACTTTACATGGGGTTTCTTTTTAGATTTGCTTTTATTTTTATATTTTATTTAACTATTTAGGAAAGTATAGAAAATACTTCCCACACATAACAAATATTTGCATTTTGCCATATTTGTTTTTCAAGTCTTTTATTTACAGATCTTTTGTACCATCCCTAAATCTGTTTCTCCCTCCCCAAAGGTAATGATTATATGGAAATTTGTGGGCGTTCTTTCTTTCTGTAATATATAACATTGTTTTTTTACATTCTTTACATAAATAATATATATGTAAAACTTTTATATTTCAGTGTTTAATCATAGTCAACATTCAAAAATTTAAAATAATCAGCTGATATTGACCAATATTTCTGGCCACCAAGAGAATATACTTATGTGGTCTCAGAGTTTATAGCAACCACTGAAAGTGTTTTTCTCTTATTAAGGGAAATACTGCTTATGAGCTTTTATCTCAATTACTTTTGTTCCAAGAATTGTTTATTTATGTGTTACTTCATGATGTGTGTATGTGTGTTAGGCTTTCAGTTGTGTCTGGCTCTTTGCGACCCCATTAACTATGTCCACCAGACTCCTCTGTCCATGGAATTCTCCAGGCAAGAATACTAGAATGGTTTGCCATTTCCTTCTCCGGGGTATTTCATGATAGTCCTAGTTTTCTCAGAAGTTATTATTTTGCAGTATCCATTTTCTGCAATCTAAAATATAGAATTGCTCTAAGTGGTGTACTACCATGCTTTAAAGAGATTTTTATCCTTTATTTTTAATGAAATAATTTTAAAAATTTGGAAAAACATAAAAATTGTCTTTGTTCAAACACTCCTGATTTTTGTGTTAATGGAAAATCTTTATGAAATGCTTCATCTGTTTTATTTGCCTATAAATATTTGAAAAATACTTTTTATATTAGATTCTAAAAAAAATCATTTTCTGTTTCTGGATAAGGCATCTAAGTCTGGGATATTATGGCAGGTTAGAGGTTTAATTATGAATTATTTTCATATACTGCTCAAAATTAAATTTTAATACTTTTTTTTAAATTAGGGAAATCTTCAATTTGAACTATGTACTTGATAAAATGTGTTAAATTATTAGAGCCATGTTATTAATATTCTTATGTAATAGGTTGCTTTTATTATAAATTATAAAATGAGGAAACTGAAACATAAATTAAGTAACTTGCCCAAGGTCAGATAAATGATAAATGGTGGAATATGAATTCAGAAAGTGAAGGTGAAGGACAGGGAAGCCTGGCATGCTGCAGTCCACGGGGTCGCAAAGAGTTGGACATGACTTAGCGACTGAACAACAACATGAATTCAGATTCAGGAAATTCTGGCCTTAGAGCCTGAACTTTTTAACTACTTCACATACAGCCTCTCAGACATTTAATTTTACAGGCTTGTAAGTATATTAAGGCTTAAAATTTTCATCATAGGATAAGAGTTTTAACCTAGGAAAATTACCATGGCCTTATTTCCTCTTTCATGACTAATGTGAATGAGTGTTTAGATTCCTTCCTGAGATCAAATTTTAATAAGTGAGAAAGAAGGAGGAAAGCTGTTAGTATGTATGCGTGCTCAGTCGCTTCATTGGTATCTGACTGTTTGCAACCCTATGGACTGTAGCCCACCAGGTTCCTCTGTCCATATGATTCTCCCGGCAAAAATACTGGAGTGGGTTGTCATGCCCTCCTCCAAGGGATCTTCCTGACCCAGGCATTGAACCCAAAGAAGGATGGAGAAGACTGGGGGAGAAATCTCACTTATTTCCCGATTATGTATATGGATACCTCTAGAAATAGTAAGCAGTCATTTGGAGAACTGGAAAACCCACACTGTGGGGCCAGAGTGGCCCAGAGGTACAGTGACAGCAAAGAATTAGAATTTCTGATCCTATGAAAGAAACTGAGTCTCCAGTGGGAAAGCACAGGTCTATTACACACCACTGTTTTTTGTATGGGAACTAAAAGGGCAATTGTAGCACTTTAAAAAGAGAAGAATTGCATAAAGAAGTGCTCTTATTTTTTTATAAGTAATTTTTCCTGTAGACCTGCTTAAACTGTAACTATTAGGAACTCTGGGGTGGAAGCTTGTTCAAATCTTTGTTTTTATTTGAACTTTGAGCCTCATATTTCTTTAAAACCTTAACCTATATTTAAAGCTGTCTTACGAGATATTGCATTAGTTAGTGGTTAATGAGTCCCTCTCCTGCACATACTGATTCAGTGATCCACAGTCACCATCCTATAAAATTTCACAGTCAATAGAATTAATAGAATAAAAGAGGAATAGAGATGCACTCATAGAAGTCTTGGTTTAGAAGTTACCTGTATGACCTCAATCACATAACATTAGTAAGAGCAAACCATGGCTACACTAGGTATAAGAAGGGCTGTCAAAAATTCTGGTTGAGAAAGTGATACCTAGTAATAGCTATATACTGTGGAATAGAGAGCACACATTTTGCAGGACATGGAAGTGTCTCTGCTACAAGAATTAAAGAATAGTGCAGTAATCCTTATATATGGGTGCTTTTGTCATGGCCAATAATAAAATTTGAACTTTCAAACAATACCAGACCACCTGACCTGCCTCTTGAGAAATCTGTATGCAGGTCAGGAAGCAACAGTTAGAACTGGACATGGAACAACAGACTGGTTCCAAATAGGAAAAGGAGTTCATCAAGGCTGTATATTGTCACCCTGTTTATTTAACTTATATGCAGAGTACATCATGAGAAATGCTGGACTGAAAGAAACACAAGCTGGAATCAAGATTGCCAGAAGAAATATCAATAACCTCAGATATGCAGATGACACCACCCTTATGGCAGAAAGTGAAGAGGAACTAAAGAGCCTCTTGATGAAAGTGAAAGAGGAGAGTGAAAAAAGTTGGCTTAAAACTCAACATTCAAAAAACTAAGATCATGGCATCCGGTCCCATCACTTCATGGCAAATAGATGGGGAAACAGTGGAAACAGTGACAGACTTTGTTTTTCTGGACTCCAAAATCACTGCAGATGGTGACTGCAGCCATGAAATTAAAGGACGCTTACTCCTTGGAAGGAAAGTTGTGACCAACCTAATTAGCGTATTATTAAAGCAGAGACATTACTTGGCCAACAAAAGTCCGTCTAGCCAAGGCATGGTTTCCAGTAATCATGTATGGATGTGACACATGAACTATAAAGAAAGCTGAGTGCCGAAGAATGGATGCTTTTGAACTGTGGTGTTGGAGAAGACTCTTGAGAGTCCCTTGGACTGCAAGGAGATCCAACCAGTCCATCCTAAAGGAAATCAGTCCTGAATATTCATTGGAAGGACTGATGCTGAAGCTGAAACTCCAATACTTTGGCCACCTCATGCGAAGAGCTGACTCATTTGAAAAGACCCTGATGCTGGGTAAGATTGAAGGTGGGAAGACAAGGGGATGACAGAGGATGAGATGGTTGGAGGGCATCACCAACTCAATGGACATGAGTTTGAGTGAACTCCAGGAGTTGGTGATGGACAGGGAAGCCTGGTGTGCTGCAGGCCATGGGGTCACAAAGAGTCAGACACAACTGAGCGACTGAACTGTGCTGATCTTGTCATGGCCAATAATAAAATTTGAACTTTCAAACAAAAATTCTGAATAACTTGCATCCGCTACCATGATCTTGACAGTTTCCCAGTCCTTGACTTCTCTGGTAAGTCAATGGTGATATTAATAATGTGATTTTTTTTTACTGTAAAGAAATGTGTCAATATTTAGAATATCTGCATAACTCACTGAACCAATATTTTTCAAATGACTAATGCATTGTATTTTAAAAAATCATATATGTATTTTAAAAAGTATGACAGATCAGTGGATTTTAGTATAACAGTACACAAAGCACAGTTATATTTTCAGAATCTACATTGCAACTCACCATTAAGAAACTAGAACTGTCAAGTTTGAGTATAGTATTCAATCAAAATTCACAGATGTTAAAATACTTTTCTTTTTTGACTATTTGTGTGATACTGGGTTTTATTACTATGCTTCAATATATAAATATATACTTCAAAAATCTGTCTGAAAAATGCAAAAGTAGATATTGGAATCCAGCTGTCTTCTACTAAGACTACTAAGACATCTAGTCTTCTACTAGGAATCTTTTAAATAGGAAACAGAGTAACTCTTCTCAAAATTTTTCTTGATAAATTTTGAGTTATCTTTTTCAAAAACAATGCAATTTATGTTAATATGAAATCAGTTTATTAGTTTTAATGAAATAATAAATACATATTTAAGATTTATGTTTTAATTTCTAATATAGGAAATACTAATAGATATAAAAACCCATATAAATAAAAATTCTTAATTGTCTTTAGTTATTCTTAAGAGTATAAAGTGGCCCTGAGCCCAGAACTTTTGAGGACTTAGAGCACTTTTAAAGACTTAGATAAAAAGACTTGAATGTCCTTGAGCATGACATATAACCCCTCTCAGCCTTATTTTTTCAACCTGAAAAATTGAGGTGATTGGAATAGATTATTTCTGTAGTTCCCTTTTCTAAAATTTCATTACTCTATCCCTCCTATCTATGAATACTGAATGAACTCCAAAAGTGTTCTGTCAAATGTTGAGGTGGAATTAGCAGTAGAAACTGGTGGCATAGATTTATTATTTTGGAAGTCTTTACCCTAATTTTCCTTCAGTAGTTCTGTGTGTGTGTGTGTGTGCTTCTTTGTGCTGGAGGAATGCTAAGGCAGGTCAAGAGCAGATCCAGGGTAACACATGAGTATATATATTTTGTGCATATGTATGACTTTCAAGGAATACAATAATCTGTGCTCCATGTATGCTGCTGTCTTGAAATTGCTTGTTCTAATCCAAAACGTAATTTCTTCTTCTTGACATTTGAGATGCTTATTGTCCTTTGGGATTAACTTTTCTCCAGAATTTTAAACTAAAAGCACTTTCTGTTTTTCTTTTTAATGAGATAAACAGACAGCAGATAGTTAAAATTTGCCTTCTAAACAAAATGGCATATCTCCCTTTTTAGGACTGGAATGTAAGCAGTTGTAGAATTTCAGTATCTGGAAGGACTCAGCATTTACAAGCCAGCTCCCCTTTACCAGTATATTGTTAGATTATTTACAAGATCAAAGTTTTGATGTTCATTTTTCTTATTGTGGTACAACAGCATATAACCTTTTAAACTCAGATGAAGATCATTCTTGAAAAACAAATTTTACACCTTCCCCCTAATCTTTAAGCTAAAATTTTCCTCTTTATCTAGTCTTTAAGATTAAAATATTATCATGTTTTATGAATTTTAAATAGACTATGGTTTAAACCACAAGCAATAAAAATATTCTTATATTCAGTTAACATGTAACTTTTAAGTAACTATGTGCACATTTCTGTACTTGGTGCTATGGGGAGGTAAAAAAAATTTTTTTAAGTTATTCATATACAAGCACTAGTTGATATTTAGCAAATGACATGTTCCAAAAATGGTTAAAGTAATCGCCAGATTGATTAGATACTTGAACTTTAACTTGCACCTTGGTCATTTTGCTACCTCTTCACTGTGAGCAATGCTTAAGAACAATTAAAAATAAAAAAACTTTAAAACATAAAAATAAGATAACCCTCTGAGAATTAAGCCAGTAAAATCTCAATATTGTTCTCTTCAATATATATCACTGAAAGAAAACCAAGAAATTTGCATGGCTAAAATGTGCAAAATCCCCAAGACACTAATAAGAAGGCCAGAGATATAAACTCCCAAAGTGGTATTAATTTTAATAAGTTGTATTTTTGTACTATTTTTGGTTACTTTTATACTATGTGGAGAAAGACTATGTGAACATAAGTTGGGTAAATGACATGTAGCATAGAATAGATATGGCCCAAAGAGCCAGAAACTAATAATGTTTTTTACAGAACTATCCGAATTTGATTGTTGTGAATTAGATTTCATAATAACTTGAATAATATATCTTTTAAAATCCTTTAACTTTACTCTGTTAAGTTGGGATGCAACTTTCTGATTACTAATTTAGCTTCCAAGATAATTGTCCATGGTCTGCCACTGGGTGACTTGCAAATGCCTCCCCCAGGTACATTGGTCTGTAGATTGATAGCAGTGGTCAGAGGTACTAGATAACATAAAAAAGCATCGGGTTCTTATTGTATTATTACATGCATTAACATCTTCCAGTGAGTGATATGGAAATATCAAGCTAAGGAGAAGTGAATAACTTGAATTTGAATACTTCTGAGAGACTGTCACTAGGTTGAACAGCAAGGTGATGTCTTGCCGTTTTTATTGAAGTATAGCTGATTCACATTGTTATATTAGTTTCAGGTGTACAATAGAATGATTCAATATTTTTATATGTTATACTCCATCTAAGTTTATTATAAAATATTGGCTGTGCATTGCATCCTGTATCTTGTTTATTTTATACCTAATAGTTTTTGCCTCTTATCCCATTCACCTATCTTGCCTCATCTCCACCCATTGCCCCACCAGTAACCACTAGTTTACTCTCTGTGAATCAGTTTTGTTATATTCATTCATATATTCTACTTTTTAGATTCTTTATCCATTTGTTTGTTGATAGATACTTAGGTTGCTTTGATAGTATGGCTATTGTAAATAATGCTGCTGTGACCATTAGGGAGCATTAATCTTTTCAAATTAGTGTTTTTGTTTCTTGGGATCTATATCCAGGAGTGGAATTTCTGGATCATATGGTAGCTCTAGATTTAATTTTTGAGGAACCTCCATATTATTTTCCGTAGTGGCTATACTAATTTACACCCCCACCAACAGTGTACAAGAGTTCCTTTACTCCACATGCTTGGCAAAATTTATTATTTGTTGTCTCTCTGATGATAGACATTTTGACAAGTTGAATGTGATATCTCATTGTGGTTTTATTTGCATTTCTCTGAGGTTTAATGATGTTGAACATCTTTTCACGTGCCTGTTGGCTATCTATATGTCTTCTTTAGAAAAATTTCTATTCAGATCTTCTGCCCATTATTAATCAGGTGGTTTTTGACAGTGAGTTATATGAGCTCCTGATATATTTTGGATATTAACTTTTAGCAGGCAAATCTTTTCCCATTGAGTATGTTGTCTTTTTGTTTTGTTATTGATGTCATTTGCTGTGTAAAATCTTTTAGTTTAATTAGGTCTATTCATTTGTTTTTGCTTTTATTTCCATTTTGAACAGAAACTCAGGTTTGGCCCTTGGGGTTAAAATGGCAGAATGACATCAGAGTGGGGATGTCCAGTAAGTAGCTACATTCAAGAGTCTGTGGAGAAGCACGGGAACAGGGCTAAAGTCATGGCATGGATGGTTTGGGAAAGAGGGACGAGAGAAGAAGGTAGCACCTAGGGGATATTCAAAGTACAAATGGTGGAAAAGAAGTCCACAAAGAAGGAAGAGATGGTACTGATGAACCTATTTGACTTTTGAGAGTCCCTTGGACTGCAAGGTGATCAAACTAGTCCATCCTAAAGGAAATCAATCTTGAATATTCATTGGAAGGACCAAGGTTGAAGCCCCAGTACTTTGGTCACCTGATGCTAAGAGCCAACTCATTGGAAAAGACCCTGATGCTGGGAAAGATTGAAGGCAGGAGGAGAAGGGGACAACAGAGGATGAGATGGTTGGATGGCATCAGTGACTCAATGGACATAAGTTTGAGCAAGTTCTGGGAGTTGGTGAAGGACAGGGAAGCCTGGCGTGCTGCAGTCCATGGGTTCGCAAAGAGTCAGACATGACTGAGCGAGTGAACAACAACAAATTTTATCAAATACATTTTCTACCCCTCTCTCTCTTCTCTTTCTGGGACCCCTATAATGTGAATGCTAGTACATTTGATGTTGTCCAGAGCTCTTAAGCTATTCTCATTTTTGAAATTTGTTTTTCTTCTTGCTATTCTGATTGTGTGATTTCCATTATTCTATCTTCCAGATAGCTCATGCATTCTTCTATATCACCTGTTAGCTGGTTTTTAGTCACTAAGTCATTTCTGCCTCTTTTCGACCCCATGGACTATAGCCTGCCAGGCTCCTCTGTCCTTGGGATTTCCCAGGCAAGAGTACTGGAGTCACTGCCATTTCCTTCTCCAGGGGATCTCCTGACCCCAGGGTCAAACCCACATCTCTTGCATTGGCAGGTTGATTCTTTACCACTGACACACAAGGAAGCCACCTAATCTGCTGTTAATTCCCTGTAATGTATTTTTCATTTCAGTTATTGTATTCTTCAGCTCTGACTGGTTCTTTTTTGTATTTTCTAGTTATTTCTTAAAATTCTCATGGTGTTCATCTATTCTTTTCTCCACTTCAAGTAATTTTCTTACTATTATTGCTTTGAATTCTTTATCAAGTAAATTGTTTATCTCTGTTTCATTAGCATTTTTCAGGGGTGTGTGGTTCTTATTCTTTTGTTTGAAAAGATATTCTTCTGTATTTTCATTTTGTTTAAATTTCTGTCTCTGTGAAATTAGGTTAAACAGTTACCTATCTTGATCTTAATGGTGAGTACTTGTGTGGGAAGGTCCCTATTCAGTCTTCTTATGGCCAGTGGCTTTCATGGGTGGCTGTACCTGAAGTGATCAGGGGCCAGATTTTCCCCTGCGGTGTGTTGGCAGCCACCACCTTGATGGAAGGTAGGGCTAGAGTTGAAGGGGCTGGAGTGAAAGCCAAGTGCAACCTGACACTTCTCCTTTGCTCAGTGGCCATCACCATTCTCTCAGGGAATAAGGTCCAAGAGGTTGGAGCAGGAGCCCTGAGAGAGGGGTTTCTCCATGATTTCTCCTCCAGGTGGCTAGGACCTGAGGCCTTGGGGTTGCACTTCTGTGCTGGTTTCACTTTTCCTCAGTGTCCTTGCTTTGGTTAGAGGTTGAGTCAGGCCAGAAGGGTTGGTGCCACACTACTGAGCTGTCTCACCCTGTGTGGGCAGGAACATGCTGAAGTGTGCTAATTATTTCTCCCCTGGATCTAGTCTCACTGCCTTCTGTGTGAGCAGGGATGTACTCTCTGGCAGTGGCATTCTTTTCCCTGGAGCCACCCTCATGTCCCTCCCAAGTGTGTGCACCAGGTTCCTGCTGGCATGCTGGCAGTGGTTGCCAACACTCCCTCAGGTGGTACTCAAATGCAGTCACACTTCAGATGGGACTTGAACCCACAGTCTCTGACTTAGGATAGGACTCAAACCCAATTGGACCTCAGTTGGGACTCAAACCCAAAATATTTTAACTGAAACCATGCAACCCATCTCAGGATTTAATGAACCTCAGGTTCTTTATATCTCGGCACATATGGTATTCAGTAAGAGGCTAAGTGATAGGCAAGATGTAGATTTATTAATATCCTTTGTAAAGAGGTTGCAGGAAAATGGGGCGTGAGAAGGTGGTCAGGTCCTGGGTGAGGCCCTGGGATTGGCTGTCCAGTGGAGGTCTTTGGCTCCATGCAGGAAAGAATTCAAGAGCGAGCCATAGTAAAGTGAAAGCAGAGATAGACATTTCATAGACAGAATGCAGTTCATCTCAGAAGGTGAGAACAGTCCTGGGAAAAACACTCCACAGAAATAGTGTAGGTCTTCTCAGGTTAAAGTCCCCAAAATATGGGGTGGTTTGTTTATATGAGCTGGATAATTTCCTAGGCTAATGAGTGGAAGGATTATTCCTACTATTTGGGGGAAGGGGAAGGGATTTCTAGGAAGTGGGCCACTGCTCACTTTTTGCCCTTTTATGATCAGCCTGGGAACTGTCATGGCATCTGTGGGTATGTCATTTAGCATGCCAATCTATTGCAGTGAGCATATAATAAGACTCAAGGTCTACTGGAAGTCAAATTGTCTGCCATCTTGGGCCTAATGTGTTCTAACCAGTTTATGTAGTATCTTCAAAGGCTATGTCATTCTTTTAACGGTTATGCCCTGCCCCTTCCCTCCTGTCTCATAACACCTCACTCCTCAGGAAGAATCCCTGAGCCTGTATTATAGCCCGTTCTCTTCTGTACCCTCTACTAGGAATGCAAGTCCTCACCAGATCACTTCTCCTCCTTTCCTACAAGATTCTGTGTGAATCTTTCTTCACAGCTTTGGTTGTGGAAGAGCCATCCTGCTCGTTCCCAGTGAGAATCATTCTATATGTAGTTGTAGTTTTTATATTTCCATGAGGGGAGGTGAGTCAAGCATCCTAGTATTCTGTCATCTTGAACCCACCCCAGGAAGGTACATTTTTATTCATTTGCAACAACTACATTTATATACTGCTTAAATAATTGGAACAACGCTTTGTAATGAGGTGTGCTTATTATTCTGTCACTGAATTAGAATTGGTTTATCCATTCATTCAGTGAATATTTGCTGACTGTTTACTCTGTGTCAGATACTATTAAAGGTGCTTGGGATATGTAAGTGAAAAAAGTAAATAGGATCTTTTTTTAAAAAAAATTATGGACTAATGAGGAAAGAAAGACAATGGAATAAACACAGTGGACTAAACTCGAAGGTCTGTGGTGAACAGTGAGAAGATTGGACAGATAAGGGAACCAATTGTTTGACAGCTTTAGATGTTATTTTAAAGAATTTAAATTAAACACAATATGCTGCTGCTGCTGCTGCAAAGTCACTTTAGTCGTGTCCGCCTCTGTGCGACCCCATAGACAGCAGCCCACCAGGCTCCTCCGTCCCTGGGATTCTCCAGGCAAGAACACTGGAGTGGGTTGCCATTTCCTTCTCCAATGCATGAAAGTGAAAAGGGAAAGTGAAGTCGCACAGTGGTGTCGGACTCTTAGCGGACCCCATGGACTGCAGCCTACCAGGCTCCTCCATCCATGGGATTTTCCAGGCAAGAGTACTGGAAAACCCAATATGCAGTGAGCAGCTAATGTGGATTCTTTAACTGACAACAGACATCATCAAAGTGTATTTTAGGGAGATTATGGGAATAGGTAGTATCTGAGATGGGAAGGAACTTGACATAAAAATGATTAGGGAACATTCTAGAGTAGCTAAACTCTAGACATGAGGTGTGAGGATGTAGAAGGATCTAGAAAGACATACATCTGAGCTAGCAAGAGTCTAGCTAAATTTTCATGATAACAGATAAAGGGAAGAAGAGATAAGAATAAAAGCTGACTACATTTTGAGCATAAATATTAAGGAAAATGTTTATCTACTTCCATGTACTAAAGTTTGAAATATATATCGGGGAAAAGTTTTCTGAAAATCAAATTGCAGTCTGCATTTTTGAAGGATTTCTTGTCTAATAATTCTGTTATAATTATCTTCATACCGTAATTAGAAATATAAAGAAGTATGTACAAAAAGAATCTCATTTGGTGAAAAATTTGAAACAACCAAAATAATGAACAATAGGAGATCAGTTTAAATAAAGTCTCATCTAGTCTAGTTGGATCCCTTAACTTCATTAAGTTGATTAAGAGAAAACTTTTGTTAAAGTTGAGACATTAAGTGGATATATACATGCCTTAAATATTTCCTTTACTTCAAACTTCTGTACATTTGTCAATTTTTGTGGGGCTATTGCCTTTTCCATACCAGTGGGCATATGATACCCATTAAAATATTGTCTACAGTGTTCAGTTTGAGTTTCTTTAAAATGACATGAGAATTTAGTAATATCTGCCAAACAATCTGAGTGCATAATTGTTGACTTTTATTACTTTTTTTTTTTTTTTCGCTTTTCTTGCTGATACCTAAATTACCATCTAAGTTTTAAATCACTTAAGTTTTTCCATTGCCACTCCATCAGTTCAGTTCAGTTGCTCAGTCGTGACCTACTCTGCGACCCCATGAATTGCAGCACGCCAGGCCTCCCTGTCCATCACCAACTCCCAGAGTTCACCCAAACTCATATCCATCCAGTCGGTGATGCCATCCAGCCATCTCATCCTCAGCCATCTCATCCTCTGTCATCCCCTTCGCCTCCTGCCCCCGATCCCTCCCAGCATCAGAATCTTTTCCAATAGACCACTCTAAAAACTTTGGCTTCCATTCATATACGGAAAATAAGTATAGTTTTGAATAGAAAAATTACAGTATCTGAGATATAATTTAACAGAATCTAAACTCTGTCTGCCCTGTTTGAGAATGGCATGTGGTATGTGTGTGGTGGGGGTTGAGAATGGGGGGAGTGTCCCTTTTTGCACTTTATATTCCATAATTGTTCCAATGCAAAAAGACTTGTAGCTCTCTTTTCAGTGTTTGTATTTATTTTAGCCCCAATGTGACAGCAAAATATGGAAATACCTAGGAAAACCTAGTGTCTAGAAGCACTGTACACTTTAGAATAATATTAGAAAATATGGAATTAGGTGGGAAGCAACATAAGGCTTTTGGGGGTGTTTAAGGAAGAAAGAAGGATGAAGAATCAGGTATAATTCCTAAAATGTCCCCTCCCCACATGCTGCCTTCACTTAGTTAATTGGTTCTCAAATACATAGGCTGATTAAAATCTCCTGGAGAGCTTTAAAAATACGATTGCCTGAGCTGCATCCCAGATATACTGATGCAGTTGATCTGAAGTGGGACCTAGGCCTCATTATTAAAAAAAAAAAAAAAAAAATTCCCAGATGATTCCAATGTGTATCTTGCATTAAAGTCTATTTTTTTTTTTTCAAGTGTTTTTAGCTCCTTATCCTTAGGTGGTGTTGGGTAACTTATGACTGACTACCTCCACCATCTAGGACAAAACTCTGTGGTTTGAGGAATTTCAATTGGCATATATGATCTTATTCTCTTGAGGTAGGAAGGTGAAGAGGAGGGTTATCTTCATTTTGGATCTGAAGGCAGTGTCATTTCCTTCATGTAGAGGCAAAGTAATACTGTTAATTTTCCAGCTACGTTCGGAGATCTAAGGAGGCATTACCATTACTGTAGTTGCTCAGTCGTGTCCGACTCTTTGCAACCCCATGCACTGTAACCTACCAGGCTCCTCCCTCCATGGGATTCTCCAGGCAAGAGTACTGGAGTGGGTTGCCATTTCCTTCTCCAAGGAGGCATAACTCAAGCTAATAGACAGTTCAGACTGTGGTTCAAGTCTTTTTTCATTTATCCTAAGTGGCATTGTACTATAAAGTATCCTTCAGGAAAGGATCAAGTGTGTGCCACAGAGGGTAAACTTACTTCATCTTTCTCTGCTGAATGGCTCACCACTGAAAGCCACAAATGACTCATATTAGGCCGAAGAATTGATGCTTTTGAACTGTGGTGTTGGAGAAGACTCTTGAGAGTCCCTTGGACTGCAAGGAGATCCAACCAGTCCATTCTAAAGGAGATCAGCCCTGGGATTTCTTTGGAAGGAATGATGCTAAAGCTGAAACTCCAGTACTTTGGCCACCTCATGCAAAGAGTTGACTCATTGGAAAAGACTCTGATGGTGGGAGGGATTGGGGGCTGAAGGAAAAGGGGACGACAGAGGATGAGATGGCTGGATGGCATCACCGACTCAATGGATGTGAGTTTGAGTGAACTCTGGGAGTTGGTGATGGACAGGGAGGCCTGGTGTGCTGCAATTCATGGGGCCGCAAAGAGTTGGACACGACTGAGCAACTGAACTGAACTGAACTGAGGCCCTAGAGAAGCCTATCTTTATGGCAGTGACCTTAAAATCATTGTTTATGACTTGTGTTAAGCAGCCTTTAAGATGGCCTCCAATAATTTTTGTTTTCTGGTTTGTCTGCCTTTGTTAATTCTTTCCCTTGCATACAGGCCGAAGTGATGGAACAGTACTGAAGATTAGGCTATGAAATACTGTGGCTTCCATTTGGGGCACTCTTTCTCTCTCATTCTTTCTAATTCCTTGCTCTGTGGGAAACGAACTGCCATGTGGCAAATGGAGCTTTGGCAAGGTTTATGTGGTGAAGAAGTGGTATTTCAAACCCACAACCAGTGAGTACCTAAGGTAAATTCCTCTCTGAGTTGAGCATTGAAGGAACAAATAACTGCAGTTCTGGCCAACACCTTGATTATAGCCTTACAAAAGATTCTAGCTAGAGACACCTAGCTAAACCTTGCCCAGGTTGCTGACCACATTAGCTATGAGATAATTAAAATCATTTTTAAACCATTAAGTTTTAAAGTTAAACCAATTTAAGCCATTAAGTTTTAGGACAATTTGTTATATAACAATAGATAATTAATATGTGGCTGACTGGATATGTCAAGAAAAAGGCCTTCTGTCTTCAAGATAAATGTTATTATTCATCTCATATTTCAGTTATTAGAATACAAGTTCTATTGATATGAAAATTAAATAAATTTTTATCATTTCATAAATTCAATTTGAAGATTTGGAAATTGGAACCATATAATAACCAGGAAGTAAAAGGAAACTGAAATATTTCTCAAGTGAGAGTAAATACAGGAGTTATTGGAAAGAGACTAGGACTTTCTCTGTTGCTTCCCATCAAGTCTTCTCAACTCAAGAAAAAGTATATTTTCTAGACAAGCCACTCAAAGTTAGAGGATGAGTGGAAAAATACGTGGGAGGAGTATTACCTTCATTGAAAGCAGCAGCTTTGCTGAATAAATATAGAAGTGGAATAAAAAGTAGCTGGGGGAGGGGCAATAGAGGGGTAGGACATTGAGATACAAACTATTTTGTCTAAAATAAGCTACAAGGATAAGTTGTACAAGACAGGGAATATAGCCAATATAATAACTATAAGTGGAGTATAACCTTCAAAAACTATGAATCACTGTATTGAACACCTATAAATTATATAATATGTATCAACTATACTTCAATAAAAAAATAAAATTTAAAAAAAGGAGTAACCTGGCAACAGTGCTGAAATGGCTAGACATGAAGTTTTTATGAACTATATCATATTAAGATATGCATTAAGAACTCAAACCAGACAGACCAATTAATAGGTATTCTCTAAAAACTCTGTTTTAAGGCAGTTGTAGAAATGTTCGAAGCTGATAATCATCTGGTGCCCACAGGTTGGTCATAGTGACCTGAATCTATTCTACGAGTGTGGTATACTCTGATTGACAGTAACCACTCGTTGTTGTTGTTCAGTTGCCCAGTCACGTCCAACTCTTTGCAACCCCTTAGACTGCAGCGTGCCAAGGAATCCCTGTCCCTCACCACCTCCCAGAGTTTGCCCAAGTTCACATTCATCGCATTGGTGATGCTGTCCAGCCATCTCATCCTCTGATGCCCTCTTCTCCTCTGCCCTCAATCTTTCCCAGCATCAGAGACTTTTCCAGTGATTCATCTGTTCGAATCGGATAACTGAAATACTGGAACTTCAGCTTCAGCATCAGCCCTTCCAGTGAATATTCAGGGTTTATCTTCCTTAAGATTGACTGGTTTGATCTCCTTGCTCTTCAAGGGACTTTCAGGAGTCTTCTCCAGCACCACAGTTCAAAGGCATCAATTCTTTGGCATTCTGCCTTCTTTACAGTCCAGCTCTCACAACTGTATATGTGACCACTAAGAAGACCATAGCGTTGACAATATGGACCTTTGTTGGCAGAGTAATGCCTCTGCTTTTCAACACACTGTCTATGTTTGTCATAGCTTTCCTGCTAAGAAGCAATTATCTTCTGATTGCATGGCTGCAGTCACCATCTATAGTGATTTTGTAGCCGAAGAAGAAGAAATCTGTCACTACTTTCACCTTTTCCCATTTATTTGACACTCAGTAATGGAGCCAGATGCCATGATCTTAGTTTTTTTTTTTTTTAATATTTAGTCTTAAGTTGGAGAAGGCAATGACAACCCACTCTAGTACTCTTGCCTGGAAAATCCCATGGGCGGAAGAGCCTGGGAGGCTGCAGTCCATGGGGTTGCGAAGAGTTGAACACGACTGAGCGACTTCACTTTCACTTTTCACTTTGATGCATTGGAGAAGGAAATGGCAACCCACTCCAGTGTTCTTGCCTGGAGAATCCCAGGGACGGGGGAGCCTGGTGGGCTGCCATCTATGGGGTCGCACAGAGTCGGACACGACTGAAGCGACTTAGCAGCAGCAGCAGTCTTAAGTTGACTCTTTCATTCTATTTCTTCACCCTCATCAAGAGGCTCATTAGGACAGGGTGCTCAGGGCTGGTGCACTGGGACGACCCAGAAGGATGGGATGGGGAGGGAAGTGGGAGGGGGGTTCAGGATGGGGAACACATGTAAACCCATGGCTGATTCATGTCAATGTATGGCAAAAACCACTACAATATTGTATAGTAATTAGACTTCCAATTAAAATAAATAAATTTAATTTAAAAAAAGAAAGAAAGAAAAAAGAGACTCATTAATTCTTTGCTTTCTCCCGTTAGTGTGGTATCATATGCATATCTGAGATTGTTGATGTTTCTCCTGCATATCTTGATTCCAGCTTGTAACTCATCCAGCCCAGCATTTCTCATGATGTGCTCAGCCTATAGGTTAAACAAACAGCGTGACAGCAGACAGCCCTGTCGTACTCCTTTCTCAATCTTGAACCAGTCAGTTGTTCCATACACGGTTCTAACTGTTGCTTCTTGACCCACATACAGGTTTCTCAGGAGATAGGTAAGATGGTCTGGTATTCCTGTCTCTTTAAGAGCTTTCCACAGCTTATCATGATCCACATAGTCAAAGGCTTTAGCATAGTCAATGAAACAGAGATAGAAATTTTTCTGGAATTCCCTTGCTTTCTCTGTAATCCAGCAAATGTTGGCAATTTGATCTCTAGTTCCTTTTCCTTTTCTAAACCCAGCTTGGACATCTGGAATTTGTTGGTTCATATAATGCTAAAACCTAGCATGCAAGATTTTAAGCATGACCTTACTAGCATGTGAGATGGATGCAGTTGTGTGATAGGTAGCATCTTCTTTGGTACTACCCTTCTTGGGAATTGGAGAAGGAAATGGCAACCCACTCCAGTATTCTTGCCTGGAAAATCCCATGGATGAAGGACGCTGGTAGTCTATAGTCCATGGGGTCGCAAAGAGTTGGACACAACTGAGCAACTTCATTTTTTCACTTTTTTTCTTGGGAATTGGGATGAGGATTGACCTTTTCCAGTCCTGTGGCCACTGTTGGGTCTTCCAGATTTGCTGACATAATGAATGCAAAACCTTGATGGCATCAACTACTCATACTACGGTCCTTAAATGTTTTTAGCATCACTGTAGTAAACTTTTATAATATATAAAGTTTTGGTTTTCTTTAACCAAGTGTCAACTGTGTGTAAAGTTGAACTGTGTGAAGTACAGGCTCTCTTGTGTCTTATTCATGCCTAGGTATATGGCAGTAGGATAGTAGTGTAAATGAAGCCACATGATAAAACTTATACATCTTTCTGATATATCACTTTTTCCCACTGGTGTGAATTTTATATTAAAGCAGACATAAGTGCATTATGGAATAAAATGCAAAAATCACATGAGTTTTAAGAAAAATTTTCAAGAAATTTTGTGTCTTTGGTGGGATACCTTTTCATTATTCCTTAGACTCATTCTCTACCTCTACTATTATTGATGTTTCAGTAGGAAATTTGAGAGGCATTGATTTAGGGTATTTGTGGTTACAGAATTGCCTTTAGTACAGCCAGTTCCAGGCTTCCCAGGTGGCTCAGTAGTTAAAGAATCTGCCTGCAATGCAGGAAATGCACGAGATACAGGTTCAATCCCTGGGTTGGAAAGATCCCCTGGAGGAGGGCATGGCAACCCACTCCAGTATTCTTGCCTGGAAAATCCCATGGACAGAAGAACCTAGTGGGCTTAAATGCACAGGGTAGCAAAGAATTGGACACCACTAAAGTGACTGACGCACACACAGCCAGTTCCATAGTCCATCTCTATGTTCTTTAAGAACCAGAAGGGGCAAACACTAAGAGATGGAAACCAAGAATTTATATCCAGCATCCTTTCTTTTCTGTCATTAAGATGAATTTTTGCCAGCTCAAAGCCTGATAATTTATATTATAGCATTTTTATGTAAAAATATTTTAGCTCACTAACTGCATTGAAAATATATTTTTTATTCTTTTGTTAACTATTCAGTTTTTTCCTTCCTAATTCTTGAAAACCAATGTATTTAACCAGTTTTCTCTTTCAAAGAACATTTAGAAAAGATTACTCTGTTTATCTGGCTAATTTGCACAATGCTCTCCATTTGTAAATAAAGAGGTGCATGTAAGAGTTGAATAGGAATCAGAATTGGAAATTTCATTTTTTTCCTCCTTTTTATTCAATTCATCACAGTATAGACTAATTATTATATATCAAGTGAATTTCCCAACATGGCACATTTGAATGTAAATGTAAAGGTTATATTTCTATAGGAATACTTTTTTTAAAGGCTATTAACTAATAATTGTAATCATCTAAGAGCAAGAAGCACATGCTGAGTGAGCTCAACTCTTGTGGCAGCTCTGAACCTAACCTGCTGTGTTATTGGGATCTATTAAAATATAATCTCAATTCCCTGGTCTACAAATGAAATAGTAAGGACTAAGATTCCTTGCAGTTGTAAGACTCTTGAATTCTAAATGTATGTAATTAGTACAGATTTTATTTTCTAAAACTTGCACATTAAGTATAAATAAAGGGGGGAGGATAAAGAATTATTAAGTGTTTCTAGAAACACTACTGGATCAGATTTACTGCTAAATATTGACTAATTCAGTCTTGCTTTATAATTTGTTCATGAGTATAACTCTAGTCAGAGTATTTGATCCTAATATAGCTCATAGCTTATATACATACACACTATTTCTGTTTAAATTTCCATATAACCATGTTTCACCCTAACTTTTAAAAATTAGTTAAAATTAGTTTCATTATGAATTCACTTTGATATTAAACATTCAATGAATTAATATAAAAAATTTATTATGGGTAGAGACACTCTGCTAGGCAGTAAGGAAAACAAATAATGAGAAACATCGATTCTTCTCTTGGTATGTTCCCAAGATACCGGGCACAGAAGCCTGATCTAGGAACCTAAGTTATTCAAGGCCCTGGAGTCAAATAATAAAGACGATTAGACATGGCATTTCCCCAGAGTATACCTGAGGACAGGCAATCCTTTATAGCTTCCTACAGCCTCATCATGTAGGTGAGCCACAAGAAAATCAAATGAATCTGTTATTTCTGTTGACCTAGCCTTTTTATGTAACTCTTACCTATAAATGTATTATGAGATATTTGTATGAAATAAAGGGACTTTAGTGACAAATAGTTTGAAATCAAAACCACCATTTGTTAGCATATCAGCAGTTTAACTTAGATAAATGTTGGCCTTCAATTGAACAATAAAGTACTACGAAGATCTTCTAATGGAAGTATTATGAACTAGAAATTTATCTTTCCAATAAGTCCATCATATGTAGCCTGACCTCAAGCCTTGATTACTATTCAGAGTCTCAAATCCCTAACTATAGACTCCACTTCAGACATTGTGTCTTCCCCATTCAATAGGAAAGCAACTTTCAATGCTGGCATATTTTAAATGGCAGAGATTTCTAGAGATTAGAAAAACTACTAACTTAAGTATGCATATTTTAAAAGTATTTTACTTTTCTTCTCATGAACTTAAACAAAGCTTAACTTTTAAATCCTGTAAGTCCTTTTATCTGCAGTGATTTTACTTATAAGATCCAATTTAGTTGACGAGAATATGTCGCAAAACATAGTTCACATTTTTGTATTGTTCCCTGTGAGACGTCTATTGTAAGAAATGCTGCAGGCTGTCATTTTTGTCTGCCATCCAGGATTTGCTGGCCTGACTGCTGTGTACTAGACTTGATGTTGGTCACAAGGGGGAGGGGGACTTGCAGTGGAGCCAGACGGTTTTGTTATTGCTTTAGAATTAAAAGCATATGAAACAGATACAGCTTATTAAGGTTTTTTTTTTTTTATAAATAACATAAACTTAAATAACAAAACAGTAAAGTTCAAATACAACTTAAAATAGAGTTTAATGCTGTAACCAGAGGAGAAAAGCACGATTATTTGCAGGAAGAACGTTATTAAAAGCCATATTCCTGAATATGAATTATACAAAAGAAAGATTATGTTACCTCAAAAAAACATAAAAGATTTTTGGATTTTACTTTTAGGGATTATAAAATGTTATTTTGTGGTGAGTGAGATGAAATACAGTATTATCATCATTATTGCTATTTTATATACAAGATTTTTTAAAACATCCTGTAAGCAATACCCTTTCAATTGGAGCAGCATTACGAATTTTGTTCTTGTTAATTGGTAGGTACAAGCATGTTCTAATTCTATACTTTTATAAAACTACTGCTTTGACTCATTTCCATAATGGAATTTTTGAGAATACTTGTTTATTTTCTAAGTAGAGTGGTTCATAATTTTTCACTAGAACGTATTCAAATACTGCTCATCTTCCATAGTTAGTGTTGGCTTGATTATCTGACAGATCATTCCAGCAGCCTTTAGGTCTGACACATCTTATATAACATCATCTGCATTATTATTATTATAGCAGCCATTTTATAAGCAGATAGGAATATTTAAATAATCATTATCAGATAATCAAATCTAACATACTCTTAAGGGTAAATTAACTTAAGAAAAAAACATTACTATTACTAACATCATGATTGTACAACCAGTTTTACAACTTTTTACAACTTTTAGTTACTAAATCTGATTTTTGTGTATATTTTTTTCAAATCTTTCTTTAACACAGTCTCTTAAAATAAACATAAATGCGCAAGTCCAGCTTGATCAGTTTTTCAGTAGTTTTCCAGCCTTTCTTGGTTAGTTTAAAAAAGAGAAAAGAAAAGATAAAAAAGAAAACAGTCCACTTAAAGAAATCTCCCTGCTGGAACTGGTTTCTTATATGCCATATATGATTAGGTTATTGCCATAGGAAGAAAGTGGGCTGTTTTTTGTTCTTTCTTCGTTTTTTTCCCTCTTACTGGAACCCCCTTTTGATTTAAGGCAACAAACATTTCTCCTCCACTGTGTGTCCATTTAGCTGATGCATATGTGTTGTAATGGTTTTCCAGAATTAATTCTTTGAAGTTGCAGTCCTCATTGCATTCTTTCTGCAATGAAGAACAACAAACAACATTATCCAAATGATTTTTAGAAGGACTCAAACAAAGAATAAGCATAATATTTGGTAAAATTAAAACCTACATGACTTTTTTGATCAAGAATAATGCAGTTTGTTGGATAGTGTATTTGAAAAAAGATCAGATTTTTATACAAAGCTAAAATGCTATACATTTAGTTATGCAACATAGTTCCATATGCAACATAGTTCCATTGCTTTTTGGCAATCAGTTGCTACTATTCTTAAGAGCTATTTTCCTCTAATTAGCAGCTCTCATATTACTATGCCCAAGTCACTCTTTTCCTAACCTTGAGATTTTTATATAATTAGTAGATCCTCTGACTGAGCACACACACATACTCCTTCCCTCAGCTGAAGTCATATTTTACAACTTTTATTCATTTACTATTATACTACCTGTGATAGTGGTGGAAAATTAAAAAGTTAATTTGCTCATCCATCCAACTTGTCATTCATTCAGTTAAACTTATATTTTTATGTAATCCATGCCAGGAATACAAAAGAAAAGTCAATTACACTATATTATAGTGGGATAAACTGTTACATATTTGTATTGTAATAAAGAGGGAACAATGGGAATGCTTACAAGTCAAAGTCTATCATTGTGAGATTGTGTTGATAAACAAAAGTCTGGATTTTTTTCACCAAGAATTTTCATATTAACAAAGTGCAAACTGCATGGACTTTAACAAAAAGAGCTGACAGATGGAAATTTTATATTTTAAAGATCTAAAGTGCAAATGAAATTTTAGAGCTAGAAGGATCCTTGCATGCATGCATGCTCAGTTGCTGACTCTTTGCAGCACTTTGGACTGTGGTCCGCCAGGCTCCTCTGTCCATGAGATTCTCCAGGCAAGAATACTGGAGTGGATTGCCACTTCCTCCTCCAGGGGATCTTCCCAACCCAGGGATCAAACCCACATCTCCCGCATTGCAAGTGGATTCTCTACCACTGAGCCATTGGGGAAGCCCAAAAGGATCCTTAAGGGTCAGTTAATCCAACTTATTTTACAGATGATGAAACAAAGGCCAGAGAGCTTAAACAGATTGTCCAAGGTGACACAGAAAACATTTTTCCTTAATTCCTAAATAGAAAATGTTTTAATGAAATCATTGAATTACATAGTGTGAGAGGAATTAATTTCATTTTTACTTTTCAGAAAGGGAAGATACTTTTGACAAAAATAAGTTTGAGAAATTAAGTCTAAGCTATCATCTATCAATACCTTTGCATAGAGCTTTCCTTCCTTGTTCATTGCAAGATAATATTCACTTTCCACTCCTTTGATTGCTACAATTCCAACAGCCACTGTCCTGATTTCCATGATGTCTGCAAGGAATCACAGAAAGATATGTCAGTTATTCACTTAGTTTTATAGATTATCCAAGAATGACCATTTGTTCTTATTTGTTTCAACTGGGAGTTAAGATTATTAATGTGATTATTTACTCAGCCTGACACCCCGACCCACTCAGAACATGTAAATACAAACACTTAGTCCTTATAAAATGTGGGAAGTGCAAACTATCAATTTTTTTATTTTGCAGAAAAAGATATTTGGTTTCAAAAAAGTTACGTATTTGAAGCTTTTTCTTCTCTACAATTATATTTCCAATTTACTATAATCATTGTTCAGTTGCTAAGTTGCATTTGACTCTTGCAAATGCCATGGACTGCAGTATCCCAGGCTTTCGTATCCTTCACTGTCTCTGAGTTTGCTCAAACTCATGTTCATTGAGTCAGTGATGCCATCCAACCATCTCATCCTCTGTCACCCCCTTCTCCTCCTGCCCCCTCTTTCCCAGTATCACACTCTTTTCCAATGCTTCCACTCTGCGTCAGGTGGCCAGAGTATTGGAGCTCCAGCTTCAGCATCAGTCCTTCCAATGAATATCTGGGTTGATTTCCTTTAGGATTGACTGGTTTGATCTTGAGAGTCCAAGGAACTCTCAAGAGTCTTCTCCAGCACCATAATTCAAAAGCATCAATTCTTTGTCACTTAGCCTTCTTCATGGTCACTTACATACATGACTACTGGAAAAACCATAGCTATGTCTATATGTAAAATATATATACATATATGCTAACATCACTTTGTCAGAAAGTGATGTCTGCTTTTTAATACACTAAGTTTGTCTTAACTTTTCTTCCAAGGAGCAAGTGTCTTTTAATTTCATGGATACAGTCACTGTCTGCAGTGATTTTGGAGCCCAAGATAATAAAACTGCCACTGTTTCCATTTTTCCCCATCTATTTGCATGAAATGTTGGGACCAGATGCCATGATCTTGGTTTTTTGAATGTTGAGTTTCAGCCAGCTTTTTCACTCTCCTCTTTCACCTTCATCAAGAGGTTCTTTAGTTTCTTTTCACTTTCTGTCATTAGGATGGTGTCATCTGCATATCTGAGGCTGTTTGTATTACTCCTGGCAATCTTAATTCCAGCTTGTGAGTCATCTATCCTGGCATTTTGCGTGATGTACTCTGCATATAAGTTAAATAAGCAGGGTAACGATATATAGCCTAGACATATTCCTTTCCCAATTTTGAACCAGTCATTTGTTCCATGTAATGTTCTAACTTGCTTCTTGACCTGCCTACAGGTTTCTCAGGAGACAGGTAAGGTGGTCTGGTATTCCTGTCTCTTTAAATATTTCCCACAGTTTGTTGTGAACCACATAGTCAAAGGCTTTAGTGTAGTCAATGAGACAGAAGTAGATGTTTTTCTGGAATTTCCTTGCTTTATCTATGATCCAGTGGAATTTGGCAATTAAATTTCTGGTTCCTCTGCTTTTCTAAACCCAGTGTACATCTGGAAGTTCTTGGAGAATTTTGACCATTACTTTGCTACCATGTGAAATGAGCACAACTGTATGATTGTTTGAACATTCTTTGGGATTGCCCTTCTTTGTGATTGGAATGCAAACTGACCTTTGTGAGTCCTGTGGCCACTGCTGAGTTTTCCAAATTTGCTGGCATACTGAGTGCAGCACTTTAACTGCATCATCTTTTAGGATTTGAAATAGCTCAGCTGAAATTCCATCACTTCCACTAGTTTTGTTTGTAGTAATGCTTCTTAAGGCCCTCTTGATTTCACACTCCAGGATCTGGCTCTAGGTGAATGACCACACCATCATGGTTATCTGAGTCATTAAGACCTTTTTTGTATAGTTCTTCTGTGTATTCTTGTCACCTCTTCTTAATCTCTTCTGTTTCTGTTAGGTCCATACAATTTCTGTCCTTTATCGAGCCCATCTTTGCATGAAATGTTCCCTTGGTATCTCTAATTTTATTGAGATCTCTAGTCTTTCACACTCTGTTGTTTTCTCTATTTCTTTGCATTGCTATAATCATAATAACAATAATACTTAATGTTTACTGAGTTGATACCACATGCAAAGGATTGTTTAAGCACTCTTATATATTAATACATTTACTTATCACCAAGCCTATAAGGCAAGTACTCATATTATCCCCAGTTTATAGATCAAGCTCAGGCACAAAGAAGTTAATTAATTTGCCCAGATTCTCTCAGCTGGTAAGTGGCAGAAGTGGAATTTGAACCTGAGTGGTCTGGCTCTTAATCACTATATAATACCGTGAAAGTATATAACTCGTAACATCTTTACTTTTGTACTTAAACTTTATAGTAATGATTATTGCTGACATAATATATTCTGAAAGCCAGTTCTGTCCTCAGCTCAATTCAGAGCTGCTCAATTCGAACCCTGCCCTCTTGGAGCACTTTCTCTAGCAGCTAACTGTTCTTCTTATTCAGTTCGGGAAGATCAAAGGGAAGTAATTTATGCAGCAAAATCCAGTTAGTTTAAATTTATATCAATACAATGAAGAATGGATTCAGCATATTTGTAGTACCTTCAAAATTGGGTAAATATATCTATTTAAGGACATACGAAATAGTGGCTTTCTGAAGATCTTACCACTGTAAAAATGCTGTGAAGAAGTCAGTGTTTACCTTTCCTTTCCTTCAAGTCCCTTTATTTCTGCTATTTCCCTCTTATTCAATATTACACTTTCTCTTAGATAGAAAGAAGAGTACTGATGCAAAGGCTTAGAGTATCTTTCAGGGCCAGATTTACTTAGGGAATGAAATCTGTCATATTTGCTGGCTTTTCTTTTATAGACCCACTGTCTATAAAATATAACTGTAGAATGATAGAGGTAATGTGAATTACAATATGTAGACACTTTCCCTTCAGGCTCAGTCGTGATAATACATTCATACTGTAAAATCTGGATTTATGTTTACAAGAAGTTCATGTTTATATATAACGTAATAAATGTGTTCCCAAATATGTAAGGCATATTACATGAGTGCATTGAGTTGTTACCATAATGACTGTGGTAATATAATGACAGACTTCAAAAAAAATCAAAGAGATCAGCTCATACAATAGAACATGAAAAATGAAACAATATGTCAAGTAAATTGGCCATTTAGCCTCATTAGCAATATTTTTGTCAACAATATTGTCAACAGAATTATCAGTTTATTCATTAGGATATCTCCCTTACAAACTAGGAAATATGCCCAAAATGGCTTCCCTGGAGGTTTTTTTCCCCTGTGATTTAATCATTCATTAAACCATTTTGCCTATTTGTTATTTAAGCCTGTATTGTACTGAGAATGAGAAATGAGGAACCTAGGTATAAATTGCTACTACATTTTAAAAAACTTCTCCAACATCTCCTCCTAGAATTTTAGGTGTTTCCCTATTAAATATCCATGCTAATTCTTTGTTCATATAATTAGTGGCATTTATGATTTTAGTGTTTGAACGTTTCTTGCTTGAAACAATTTTTTAAGAATTTATCTTTTAGAGAAGTTTTAGGTTCACAGCAAAATTGAGGGGAAGGTGCAGAGATTTCAAGCTGGTTTTAGAAAAGGCAGAGGAACCAGAGATCAAATTGCCAACATCCACTGGATCATCAAAAAAGCAAGAGAGTTCCAGAAAAACATCTATTTCTGCTTTATTGACTATGCCAAAGCCTTTGACTGTGTGGATCACAATAAACTGTGGAAAATTCTGAAAGAGTTGGGAATACCAGACCACCTGACCTGCCTCTTGAGAAATTTGCATGCAGGTCAGGAAGCAACAGTTAGAACTGGACATGGAACAACAGACTGGTTCCAAATAGGAAAACGAGTACATCAAGACTGTATATTGTCATCCTGCTTATTTAACTTATATGCAGAGCACATCATGAGAAACACTGGGCTGGATGAAACACAAGCTGGAATCAAGATTGCTGGGAGAAATTTCAGTAATCTCAGACATGCAGATGACACCACCCTTATGGCAGAAAGTGAAGAAAAACTAAAGAGCCTCTTGATGAAAGTGAAAGAGGAGAGTGAAAATGTTGG
Organism: Bubalus kerabau; assembly: GCF_029407905.1. Lineage (NCBI taxonomy): Eukaryota > Metazoa > Chordata > Mammalia > Artiodactyla > Bovidae > Bubalus > Bubalus kerabau. The sequence goes on from NC_073633.1 coordinate 65,723,047, forward strand.
CTTAAAGCTCAGCATTCAAAAAACTAAGATGATGGATCCAGTCCCATCACTTCATGGCAAATAGATGTGGAAACAGTGGAAACAGTGACAGACTTTGTTTTTCTGGGCTCCAAATTTACTACAGGTGGTGGCTGCAGCCATGAAATTAAAAGACACTTGCTCCCTGGAAAAGTTATGACCAACCTAGACAGCATATTCAAAAGCAGAGACATTACTTTGCCAACAGAGGTCCGTCTAGTCAAGGCTATGATTTTTCCAGTAGTCATGTATGGATGTGAGAGTTGGATTATAAAGAAAGCTGAGCGCTGAAGAATTGATGCTTTTGAACTGTGGTTTTGGATAAGACTCTTGAGAGTCCCTTGGAATTCAAGGAGATCCAACCAGTCCATCCTAAAAAAAATCAGTCCTGAATATTCATTGGAGGGACTGATATTGAAGCTGAAACTCCAACATTTTGGCCACCTGATGTGAAGAACTGATTCATTTGAAAAACCCCTGATGCTGGGAAAGATTGAAGGCAGGAGGAGAAGGGGACAACAGAGGATGAGATGGTTGGATGGCATTACCATCTCGATGGACATGAGTTTGAGCAAGCTGTGGGAGTTGGTGATGGACAGGGAAACCTGGTATGCTACAGTCCATGGGGCTGCAAAGAGTTGGACATGATTGAGTGAACTGAACTGAGTGATAGTTTAGAAACTTGATGTGGTGACTTTAATTGTAATATCATAAAAATATCTGGATTAATAAAATATATATCAAATCAATTATATTTCCTCCTACAGAAAATTAAAATGAATTATAAGCAACAGTATATGCCAGTTGCTAAGAACAGAATAGAAAATAAATTCAATAGTTATTCAGAAGAAAGAGGTATTACATATCCTAGGTGGTCAACAGAGGATTTGAGGAACAGATGGAACTTGAATTACATCTTGAAGAAGATATAAGGTTGACATAGATAGAATGGAAACATCATGCTAATTGAGAGATAAAAGTTTATGTAAGATAATAGAGTCTATGATTCATAACTCATTTTTAGAAGATAGAAATTAGAGCTATCTGGAGTAGGAAATGTATCAAAGAAATAGAACAAGTTAGAAAAAAAGTTAGGATGAGTTTTTTGAAGGCCTTGATTGCCAATTTATTAATAAAAAATTTTTAAATTTATTTGTCAACAGTGAGGAGTCTTTGAATGTTTGAAATTTGAAAAATGTCAGATTGTGTTTTAGGAAAATTATTTGGATATGCAGAGTAGATAAAAAGAAAATTTCTAGAATTGTACAACCCTGGTTTTCTTCTTATGCTAATATTATGAGCTGTCCCATAATTGGCCATTATTTTGATTTTTAAATAGGTCAGTAAATAGTTTTAAAATGTCTCAGTTTAATTTTGAGTACAGGAAGTATCAGTAGTTGTAAACTCATATGAACAAAAGCTCTTTGGGTCCTCAGTAGTTTTTAAGAGTATAAAGTTGTCTCAAGTCTAAAAAACTTGAAAACATCTTTTCTAAATTAATTCAATTCCTTCTGGTCTTTTTAGTTGCACTTTGTACTTTGTATATTGTACCCTTGTTATTGTAGATACATAGCATTGGTTATTTTATAAATAACTGTACATACATAGATTTATAAATAAATATCCACAGCACATGTATACAGAAATACTCAATATACTCAAAAATGTCTGGAAAATTTCTTAATGATATTTTAAAACATCAAGTTGCAAATTATAATTAACATGTAAGTAAATAGTAAAGCATGTAAAACGTTTAGGCTTGATCAACTTTATTACTAATTTAATGTTAGTATGGTTTTAATTAAAGAGTAAGTCTAAGATATGTGTTTGCACTGCTTTGACTTTTGTACCTTGGTCACAAGTACAAGAACAATAAAGAATTCTGTGGCGGATTCATTTCGATATTTGGCAAAACCAATACAATATTATAAAGTTTAAAAATAAAATGAAATTAAAAAGTTAAAAAAATAAATGTGTGTTGTGTATTTGACATACTAAAATCCTATATCATAGTATTATATTTTTTAAATACCCTGCATGTGACTGCTCAAATTATTATTAAACGTGCATGTGAGCATGCACACACGATATTGTAAATTCAAAGGAATTGCCTTCAAAGAACAGTATACTCTTGATTCTGTATCCTCCTGTCTGTCTTGGATGTCTTCAGTCCCTCCCTTCATTGCCTTTTGTTTACAAAACTATGCTTTCCAAATTTTTCTCTCAATAAAGCTGTTTTAAGATATTCATACACCCTACGTACTGTTGTTTCTCAAGACCACCCAACACAAATCTAACATTAAAATGTTTGGAAATTTTCTTAATGATATTTTAAAACATCAAGTTGCAAATTATAATTAACTTATATAAGTAAATAGTAAAGCACCTAAAATATTTAGGCTTGATCAACTTCATTACTAATTTAATGTTATTATGGCTTTAATTAAAGAGTAAGTCTAAGATATGTGTTAGCACTGCTTTGATTTTTGTACACTGATTTTTTATTTTTGAAAGCGTATTTTTATAATCAAATGGCAAAATACGTCCATAATTTTCATTAGATACAGTATAACTATTTAAAACTTTTATATAGATTTTCTTTTGAAATTACTTGGTCTAAAGTAACTTATTTTATTTATCATTTGCTATTTTTGAAAACTCATTTCTGCAAATATTGTACTTTCTAGGGAATTCTTGCAAAGAAAAAAATTATCTGATTGTTTTTTTATGTTATGAAAAAGTATTTAATAAATAAAGAAGTTGGCATAATATATTTTATAAGTTAAATATTTGATAATCTCTAGTTCTTAATTTTCCTGTCAAATTTTACTGTCAGTGTCCAAATTTCAAAGTTTTAAATACATTATAAGTACTTGATGTTTTCATGTGCACTAGGCTTTGTGCCTATGGGCCAGATGAATAAAATGTTCATGCCTCTAACTCTGAAATCTTTTCAAAAGACTGCCCTGCCCCCTTTTCCCCACTCCAGTACTCTTGCCTGGAAAATCCCGTGGACAGAGGAGCCCAGTAGGCTGCAGTCCATGGGGTCACGAAGAGTTGGACACAACTGGGCGACTTCACTTTCACTTTTCACTTTCATGCATTGGAGAAGGAAATGGCAACCCACTCCAGTGTTCTTGCCTGGAGAATCCCGGGGACAGGGGAGCCTGGTGGGCTGCCGTCTATGGGGTCACACAGAGTCAGACACAACTGAAGCGACTTAGCAGCAGCTCCCTTTTCACTTAACACCAAATTTCTTGAACATATAGACTAAATTTGTTCACTTTTCCTCAGTTTAACACTTGCATCCTAACTTTTAATCTGCTTAATGGCTTTATCTCTTCAAGGCCAGCAGTGACCTCATAAGTGCCTAAACCAGGGTAAGTGCCTATTTCCAATAGTCATAAACATTCTCTGAATATTATGGCACTGTCAACATCCCTCATTCTATTCCTAATTCTCACTCTTTCTCTAATCCTGCACTATCCTAATTTATACATTTATTTTAAGATGCTTAATTTTGTGTAGCCATATGTATTAGTCTTTCTTGATAATTTATGATATTGTTTTTTATGCTTAAAAGTATTTTTCCATTCTACTATCTGAAATACATTTATTTCTTGCTTTTGTAATTTAAGTTTAAAATATATCTCTTAAATTCTTTTGGAATTAATTTTGGCACATGGTTTGAGATGGGACTCTAAACTGATATTTTGTTCCTGCAAATAGCTAGCTAACTTTTTCAACATTAGTTATTAAATATTATATTGTTCATTACATTGTAATGAAAGTCATTACATTTTTCAACTGATACAGTGCCTCTCCTTTACCCTATATTGGCTATCTTGTTTTGTCTATTGATGTATCTTTCTGTCTATATACTCACATTAATGTATTATAGATTACCAACTGCTGAAGTGCCTCATTACACTTATCAGATAGCTCTGATCCTAGGTATTACTACATACTCTCAGATATATCCTCTAAAATTCTGCAGGATAATCAATACTTTTTCCATATAACAGTGCTTCAAAGAGATTAAGACATTGGTCATACCAAGGCAAAGCATCTGTAGTTTCTTCAGTCATACATTATACACATGGATTCCAGAATCTCCATTAGTTATATTACTTACCTAAAACCAGTTTTTTAGCAAGAACTAGATCAATATAGTTAGCCCAAGACAGAATATTGCTCATTATTTCCCTTAATATAGGCCATAAACTACAGTAATATAATCTTCATTATTTCCCTTAATATAGGCCATAAACTACAGTAATATAATCTCACTGTCTTCCTTAATAATATTTTTAATCATTTCATTATTTTAGAATATTGATATAGTAAAAAGTGTGCCTATCAAAAAGAAATTTTATTTCGGGCTTCCCTTGTGGCTCAGCTGGTAAAGGATCTGCCTGCAATGTGGGAGACCTGGGTTTGATCTCTGGGTTGGGAAGATCCCCTAGAGAAGGGAAAGGCTACCCACTCCAGGATTCTGGCCTAGAGAATTGCATGGACTATCCATGGGGTCACAAAGAGTCAGACACGACTATATTTTCAAGATTATTTTATAAAGTTTAAGTATAGTATAATGATTCATATTTTATGTAAATAAGTATCAAATATTCCCTTTTAACACATGATTATTTTACAATATATCTTCAAATTAATTATTTTTAAAGCATTATTTGAGGATAAATAAATGTCAAAATGATCATAAGTGGTATATGCAGATAGAAAATGTATTAAAATAAATGTAAATTAAAATATAAATCACGTAGTGTTAAAACTGAAGAAATACAATTTGCTATTCTAATCTGATTAATAGAATCCTCTAGTTTTTAAATGATGAGGTAAGAGAAATTGTTGTTGTTCAGTTGCTAAGCTGTGTCCAACCAACTCCTTGTGACCCCATGGACTGTGGTACGCCAATCTCCTCTGTCCTGCACTGTCTCCTGGAGTTTGCTCAGATTCATGTCCACTGAGTCGGTGATGCTGTCCAATCATCTTATCCTCTGCTGCCCCTTTCTCCTTTTGCCTTCAATCTTTGCCAGCATCAATGTCTATTCCAATGAGTCAGCTCTTTGTATCAGTCTGCCAAAGTACTGGAGCTTCAGCTTCAGCATTAGTCCTTCCAACAAATATTCAGTGTTGATTTCCTTTAGGATTGACTTATTTGATCTCCTTGCTGTCCAAGGGACTCTCAAGAGTCTTCTCTAGCACCACAATTCAAAAGCATCAGTTCTTTGGTGTTCAGCCTTCTTTATGGTCCAACTCTCACCTCCATACATGACCACTGGAAAAATCATGGCTTTCACTATATGGACCTTTGTCGGCAAAGTGATGCCTCTGCTTTTTAATATGCTGTCTAGGTTTGTCATAGCTTTTCTTCCAAGGAGCAAATGTCTTTTAAACCTGTCACCGTTTATTAAATTCACCAAATTCTTAAAGATAGTTTAGATTTCCAAGCTTCTTTAGTTTTTTTCTTCTTGGCTTCCTTCCTGAATTAGATTTTTTTTAACCCTCTCTAAAAATACTTATCTTCTCTAAAAAACTGTAGCTAGAAAACAGTCTCAGACTTTTCACTTTTACATCTAGCCAAAAATAAAGTTTGTATTCATATTGCACGTTATTGGTAACCATCTCAGACACAGAGACAAACACAACAAATACACCCCATGTCACTCCAAATAGTTCCTGATGTTTTTACATCCTGGAATTTCTCCTGGCTAGTTGCTGAGTTCCTGGAAGCATTTATTTCCATTCTTTCTGGATGATTCCCTTCTCAATGCCTATATGCTATATTTACTTTCTAGGAAGTGGAGCATAATACCGGAATGAACCACCTTGTTGTCTAACCTAGCATCTTTCAGTCAATGTAATAGAACACAGTTTCTCAACATACACTTCACAGCAATGGTTCAGATTATTTCTATCTCATTTACTCATCCTTCTTACTCTGCCCATTTCCTCAGGTTCTAGGCCCAATAGATGTTGAGGCCAAGATAGAAGAATAGGGAATTAGAGAAGTCAAGGATCATTGTAAACCTGGCTAATTTTGAGAATGCGCACATGAGAAAAAGTTAGGGTGGGAATGATAACGTGTTTAAGTTTTATGAAGTTTACAGCGATGGCAGTTCTCTGTATCTTGTTCTTGAATTTTGCATAAGCAAATTACTCTGTGATCTAAATTCACAATAAAATTCTGGCTATGCTAGATGTATAAAGTTGACAGAAATGTTTGTTAGTAATAAAAAATAATTTTGCATAGCACTAAAGAATTCTGCATGATATTGGACTTTTAAAAATATGGCAGTAATGTTAGTGTTTTTTAAAGTTTTCATATTTACTCAGCATTCCCAGTATTCACAGTGTTAAAGGGAAGTATCTGTCGGTATCACCTGAAGTGGCCTCACATGTACTCCTCCAACCCTTTAATCTGTAGTCTACTGTCACATCCTGGAATGTCGTCATTATCCATAGTCTGATCACAATCCCAAGGTCTTCAAAAGATGAATGAGTCAGAAGGTCTCAGTTTGATTACAGTTGTATGCAGGGCTTAAATTTTACTTGTGGGAGTGATACTGAGACGTGTATAATTACTCTTTCTATTCAATACCATCATCTGCTGATAAACTGGGATCAATGGACTCTTTAATTGTGCTGTGGAAATGAGAATTCTTTGGATTGAAGTGGCTAGATAGTCCTCAGTTCTTTCCTTAAAATTATTTTTCATTTTGAATTTGCTAATTATTATGGTAATATATTTTAGCCAATGGCTTCTCAGTCATATTATTGCTGTTATCAACTACTTTTAAAGGTGTAACTTCTTCATGACAAGTTCTTTGTGATTAAGATTAGTTTATTCATTTATGCCAATGTGTGTGTGTGTGCTCAGTCATGTCCAACTCTTTGTGACCTCCTGGACTGTAGCCCACCAGGCTACCTTGTCCATGGAATTTTCTGGGCAAGAATACTGGAGTGGGTTGCCATTTTCTAGTCTAGGAAATCTTTCCGACCCAGGGACCAAACCTGCATCTCTTGCATCTCCTGCATTGGCAGGCAGATTCTTTACCACTAGCACCAACTGATGCCAATAGTTGTTATAAATGAGTGCCTCAACTAGTTTTAGTCCACTTTTAGCGAAATCAAAGCTTTAAGTTATTTGAATTTTTAGTGACAGCTGGTAATTTAATCCATAAGTCACTGTTTTGTCTTTGACTATAAAAAGAAAGCTGTTTTTACTGTTCTGACTCTAAGAAAGGGAATAAAAATTGTTGTGCTATTAAAAGCCAAATGATTTATTGGTCTGAGATTTAGAATGAAATAAAATAATGCTTATAAATTGTATATAATTTTTTACAACCAAATATGAAATATTTTGATAATTAAACTAATTTTAATGTTCCTGTCCTTCAAGTAGAAATGGAATTATGTTTAATTTTCGAAGTGTCTCTGAAAGAAGTAGCAGTTTATTTATAGATGGTACTCAGTGAAAAAAATGATATATTTACTTCTAATCAAGGATTAATTATTTAAAGCAAATGTGTCCAAAAGCAGAGTAACATAAATCTTATATAGACCACTGTAGATAAATTGCTTATAAGAAGACAAAAGACTCATATACTACTACTTTAAGTCTGTGTCAGTCTTAAATTAATTTTTAAGATGATTTATGAGTCATTTATTTTCTTATAAACAACTTACATGTGGAACTTATATATGAACCAAGTTTTATCAAGATGTGAAAATTATATAAGATGTATTTGCTTAAGGATTTGTAACTGACAATATTTTGTTTCCAGGTGTCAACCTGAAACATAAGCAGGTGATCTTTAGTAATGTGTACATGCTGTTTAAAATTGACTTCTCAAAAGTTATAGTAAAACAAACACCAAATTATCTTAGATTGAAATAAATTTGTTAAGCAAAGTGACTGCTTAACATGAAAGACAGATTTTATTTTCAGTCTAGTGCTGGATTAGGACCATTAGGTTGGTATGCTGTGCACGTGCTGACTTCACTGCCTAGTGGCAATAGTTCAGTATTTGAGTTGGGAAAAAAGTAAGTTCATTTTCCCTGTGTTTCTTTATAGGACGTCACTTGGATAGGTGGTACAAAAGACTTTGTGGAGGTGGTGACCTCTAGCAGGTTCCAGATTCTCTTACTTTTCCCATGAACCCTAGAATTCACTATTGTAAGATAACACAATTGATACATGTGGTTGTTATGCTAATCTTGTCTTTGGATCACATTATCCTAAAAAAGCATGCTCTGTAACTGTTAAATAATAGATCTAAGACAGAACTTTGGAATACACTAAAAGAAATTAGAAAACTAATCAAATCAAAGCCAGCAAAAAAGAAACACAAGTAGATAAATTATTACCAAAACCCAGAAAGTGTAATTCCCATCAAACCAGCATGAAACTCAAAACAGTTCCACATGATTGCATAATTGTTAGTATCAAATGTAACTGAAATGTTCCGCAACAAGAGAATTGATTCCACACTATCATCATCACTGGGGGGGTGGGAGGGTAAATCAATTATGGTTCTTATCACTCCTATATCTATTGTATAATGATGTGGAAAACCACTTAAATAACTTGTTGGGTTAGGTAAAAAGAATCATGTCCTTCATTTAGGAATTTTTTAAGAAAATAAATGAAACACTAGAAAATCTTTAGAAAGTACATTGGCTTGTGGTACAGTGATGGCAGTGTTTTGTTTTGAAAGAATTTAAGTTGCAACAGCTTGTTTCAGCAGGGTTAGAACTATGCCAGGATTAGAAGCAAACTATTCAGTTGTGCAACAAATAGGATGATTCCATGGGCATATTACTGAGTAATGTCAGAGGAAGACCACTGAACTGTATTACACAGAATTAAATTTCTATACCAATTTATTGTGACCTTTTCCTTATCATTTACAGCCTCTCTGGAACATAAAGGAGCCGATTTTCCTCTTTGCACCAGGGAAAACATATTCCCTCAATCAGCCAGGAGGAAATACTTTGCTTGCCCTGTTATCTTTGTAGGTTCTATACTTTAATTCAGAAAGAATTCTTTGTTTGGCAGATGTAAAATATTTACATCTGCCAAATACAACACTTTACTATGTTCTAAAAATGGTTCCAAAATTATCACAAGTACAGATACCATAATACCAGTAGATGTGAGGTAAATATCAGATTTTTATGTGAAATAGAAAATAATCTCTTCCTACTACCTAAAAATTCTCTCCCATTTTCTGACTTTTCCTGAAGCCTCAAATACATTCCGAAGGAAGCCAAATTTTTTATTACATAAGACTAGAGAGAAGGCTCAAAATACAAATATACCAGGGAGACATAACGCAGAGACATAAATTCATATGTGTTGTAAGTGTCTATATCTTCTCTGAGAGCAAAATGTGACTGTGCTAATGGAATAAGTATAAGGACACCAAGAATGAAAGAGGAAATGGTCGTAAAAGGGAGAAATTATGGCACTTTCTTTCACACTTTGCTTACAACTAGCTCTAGGAGTCAAGTAGGTTTCACCTAATTCACAGAGATACCAGCTTAGAAGATAAACCACACATCCACATTATCCCTCTATTTTAACTTTGCTATGTCCTATGAAGTTTAGCTGGCATATATATAATGTAATCTTCCCTCTTTAATTTATATTTAAATATTCTGCCACCCAGGCAATAAGACAATTCTAAACACTTGGTTTTTAGATCATGCTGGTAATCAGCATTGAAAAATTAAAGCATGATTTAAAGCCATTTTCGTCATTGGTTCTTAATAAGTCTTAGGCACTCGTTCTTTGCTAGCAGTCTTAACAAAGACTTTTATTAATAGAGTAGTTATGTTTTCAACAGAATGAAAATGGAAAGTAAAAGAAATTTTTTAAATATGAATTTACAGAGAAAGATACTTAAACTATAAAAAGGCAGTCCAGCTACCTGAAACTGTACCAGAAATAATCACATTTGCCCTTTTTGTATTATGAAGTTTGTGTCTAGTACTTCTCTTCCATTTCCATTACCATTACTTTAGTCCAGTCCTTCATTATTTGTACCTAAACTAGCTCTTAACCAGACCACTCTTCAGTCTCTCTGACTTTATATTTACCTATTTTTATTCATAAAGGTCAGGTGGTCTGGTATTCCCATCTCTTTCAGAATTTTCCACAGTTTATTGTGATCCACACAGTCAAAGGCTTTGGCATAGTCAATAAAGCAGAAATCGATGTTTTTCTGGAACTCTCTTCCTTTTTCGATGATCCAGCGGATGTTGGCAATTTGATCTCTGGTTCCTCTGCCTTTTCTAAAGCCAGCTTGAACATCTGGAAGTTCACAGTTCACGTATTGCTGAAGCCTGGATTGGAGAATTTTGAGCATCACTTTACTAGCGTGTGAGATGAGTGTAATTGTGAGGTAGTTTGAGCATTGTTTGGCATTGCCTTTCTTTGGGACTGGAATGAAAATTGACCTTTTCCAGTCCTGTGGCCACTGCTGAGTTTTCCAAATTTGCTGGCATATTGAGTGCAGCACTTTAACAGCATCATCTTTCAGGATTTAGAATAGCTCAACTGGAATTCCATCACCTCCACTAGCTTTGTTCATAGTGATGCTTTCTAAGACCCACTTGACTTCACATTCCAGGATGTCTGGCTCTAGGTGAGTGATCATACCATTGTGATTATCTTGGCCGTGAAGATCTTTTTTGTACAGTTCTTCTGTGTATTCTTGCCACCTTTTCTTAATATCTTCTGCTGCTGTTAGGTCCATACCATTTCTGTCCTTTATCGAGCCCATCTTTGCATGAAATGTTCCCTTGGTATCTCTAATTTGAAGAATTGATGCTTTTGAACTGTGGTGTTGGAGAAGACTCTTGAGAGTCCCTTGGACTGCAAGGAGATCCAACCAGTCCATTCTGAAGGAGATCAGCCCTGGGTGTTCTTTGGAAGGAATGATGCTAAAGCTGAAACTCCAGTACTTTGGCCACCTCATGTGAAGAGTTGACTCATTGGAAAAGACTATGATGCTGGGAGGGATTAGAGGCAGAAGAAAGAGGGGACGACAGAGGATGAGATGGCTGGATGGCATCACCGACTCGATGGACGTGAGTCTGAATGAACTCCGGGAGATGGTGATGGACAGGGAGGCCTGGTGTGCTGTGATTCATGGGGTCACAAAGAGTCGGACACAACTGAGCGACTGAACTGAACTGAACTGATTCATAAAGGACATGTTATAATGGTTATTCTTTTGCTTCCAAACTTTCAATGATATACCCTATTAAAAGCAAAACAAAATAAAGCCTCTTTTTCCTGGAATTCAATGCCCTCCAAAATTTGACTCCAGCCTACTTGTACAATTTTCTCCCTTTGTTCCTCTACAACTTACATGGGCCTTTGGCTCCAAACTGATTTGCTCGTTGTCTTTCTCTCCCATACAAATTGCCAGAAACTTTTCTTGCATCTGCCCACCAGTTCCCGTAATTACATAGAGTCTCTATTTCAGTATTTCCCAAATATTGCCTCATGGACTGGCTGCATGGAATCACATGACGAACTCTTTAAAAATTTTCAAATGCCCAGTTCCTACTCCTAAGAAAGTCTGATCCAATAGGTTTGAGGGGAGGCTTAGGAATCAGTATTTTAACAGCTTCCATTTAGCAACATATTTCTTTCAAAGCCAAAGTTTCTTTCAAATTCAAGTTTCTCCATAATTTTTTACAGTTTTCTAATCTGTCGTCATCTATTTTACTTTAAGAATGCATTGCTATACTACAAAAGCAATCACCTCTATTTTATTGTTCCTCATAATTTTAGCCTATTTTTTTAATCTGATTTACAAGCTATTTGAGGAGATTACCTTACAACTTCTGCAAATCTCTAGTACTTATTATAAGGCTTTGTACTTGGCAGACTCTCATTAAGTGCTGAAGGACAGAATAATGCATAAACCCCATGGTAACTAGTGTGTCATACGTTAAATCAGCAAATGTAAATTGTTAATACTCCAGGATTCAAAAAATTAATGAGTGTCTTAATCATGCTAAACATCAGAAGAACCTAAGGGTAAAGATTGATTAACCAGAAGTATTTGTTAAATTTCCCTTTAATTTTCATTACATTTTTGGAGATCATCTAATTAGATAAGAAGCACAAAATTCCATGGTTTATTCAAACTATAGTTCATCTCAGATCATATTTTATTATGCCAACTCAATCAGCTCCATGTTTGATTCCAAACATCTCTAGTTTTCTAATCAGTTATAGGTTTCATTTTTAGTTTTGGCTAAACCTCTCTTGAACCTATTTATATTTTTAGCATGCAGTACTTATATGTGTAACAACTTACATATGTTTTCTGTTTGCTGTGTAGTATAGCACATCTATTTTTCTGCCTTGCTCCTAGCACATTAAGGCTTTAAGTGTATGCTAGTTCTAATATTTCATAAGTTGACTAACAAGTCTCTATTCTGCTTATCCATATTTTTATGATTTTATAGACACTGAATATAGTTCATCTTAATAAACATTTATTTATCTAGATCATAGCCCAGATTTTTTAGCATATATCTTACATCATTCATCCATTCTAATTCTAGGATGCTTCCATTGTACTGTGTAGTCCCTATTCGTGCTAAGCAAAGAGGATGACATCTGTCTTCCAGATGTAAATATACCATGTTGTTTACACAGAACTATTATAATATGTTCTGTTTTGCGTCTTACTTTCTTCCTGATGATGCCCATTACTTTATTGGTTTCTTGACTAAAGGTATATATTAATATCTTTAGGAAGACATCCAGAGTGATTGCTTGATGCTTTTTCATGAGGAAGTTATTGTTCAGAGCCCTTTGTCTTATAAATATAATTTAAATTTTACTGCAAACTCATGAGAAAACTCATCTGCCAGTTTTTGACTTAGGTATATACACATATTATCTCTTCCAGAATCTTGTCATCATTAGCTTATTTTACTAATTTAAAGATGGTAGCATAATCTGTAAACTTGGAATTTTCACCACATATTCTTACTGTTAGAAAATGTTGACTAACTGTGATCATTTTAGTGATCCCTGAGGAATCTCACCATTATATATTTTCAAAGTATTCACTCAGACTAATTCTTTTTTTGGGTTTGTACTTTTTCTTTAACCAGTGATTCTCAGAATGATAGGCTAGGTGTTGGGGATGGGGCAGGCATTTTTGAACATCCTTCAGGGAAAAAGATTTCAGAGTTACTAGGAGTTTTTAAAACTGCACATATTTCATGAAGATTCTAATATTTCCTCCCCATCCTTGAAAAGTCATGCCCTGCTCAATCCATGCCTTATGGGATTATTGCTGTAGTTAGACAATGATACTAATAAAAGTATTCTGTATACAACAGGTATTTGAGGGTGGTCAGAGTTCACAAAGGCAGGTTTTAAAAGTATCTCTTCAATGAAAATGATCAGCTTTATTTTAGGACTGTAGTATAACTTCTTTAAAAAAAAAAAAACAAAACTTGGTTTTTGAACCCCATCATATAATTTTGAAGATCAAAAAAATGATGTCGACCTGCTTATTTCTCAAAGAGCTATATAGTAAATGGGTGCGGTTTTTCCTCTTACATAAACCATCTTGCCTTTCCTCAACATCTGTTCTACAAAATCATGAAAGTTTGTAGCAACATAGTAGTGATACAGGAAAAATTAGGCAAGAGAGAGAAAGTGACAAAGCATAAAATACCGTGGCATTTGGGGCTTGGTTTGCTGTGCTTGTAGCGTATACAAGGTGAACTGCCAAGAGAAAAAACAATAAACATAGCATAACCAGATCATGAAAACCTTATGTGGCTAGTTGAATTTAGGTTTTTATCCTGTACGAGACAGGAGCCACTGAACGGCTTAGGAAGATGTTTCTGTTAATAGCATAGGAGATGGATTGCTAAGAGACAAGGCCAGTGAAGATGGCAGCTCTGGTCTAGACAGAAGCTGATGCAGTCCTTCTCCAAGGCAAGGCTGATAGGGCTTGGGGCTGGAGATGAGTGTACTTGTTTCCTCAATAAATTATACTTGCGTATATTACTAATACTGATTTTCAATCCTACTTTGAGACACAACCTCATGCAACAACCTCAAAGTATTATTGATGCTTAGAGAATTTGATAATGTTATAGCTACCACAGCACAATTCCAATATGCCAAAATTGAATGTGTAAATGTCCAATTTAGGGCCTAGAGAAGACACTTTTATTATTTATTTTGAACGTAATATTAAATTTATAATTTATCAGTTATCTTCCAGAATAGTTATGTCCTTTGTACATTCCATAATCTTCACTAGTCTCAGCTACATTCATGTTACATCTCACTTGTTTATCTTTCAAAGTTGTGTTCTAACTTAACTGAAAGCAAACTCAGCTAAACAGGAGAAGAAAGAGCAGTCATAGACTCTGAATAAAGCTAAGTTAGCTTTCCTCCCCCTGGTAAGAGTCATTGTAATTTTCCCTCACCTTCCTTCCCCAGGCTTTCTAGTTGTGGGCTGTTGAGAGCAGATCCTGCACAAGGAGTCGGGAGATACAGAGTTAAAACAGAATGATGAGAGAGTTTAAGCTATATTAGCCCACATTAATATAAAAGAGAATCGAGGGACTGGATTAAAGATATTTCTGAAGAAAAGCTGGATCTCTAGCCAGCGTAAGAAAAAGAAGGATTGCAGAACAGCTCCACGTTAAGAAACTTTATTCAAGAATTATCTAAATTTAGTAGATATATATGTTAGAAGCTTACTGTTTATCCTGCAAAATACTTTCATTGGAAAGAATTTTGGTAAAATATTTTAAATAATGGGATCCTTTTTATGCATTCAGATGTGATTAAGTGTAAGAAACACAATCATCAATTTTTCAAAGTTATATCTATTATGTAAAACAGAGTGCCTGTTCAGTTCAGTTTAGTCGCTCAGTCGTGTCCTACTCTTTGCGACCCCATGAATCGCAGCACGCCAGGCCTCCCTGTCCATCACCAACTCCTGGAGTTTACCCAGACTCACGTCCTTCGAGTCAGTGATGCTATCCAGCCATCTCATCCTCTGTCGTCCCCTTCTCCTCCTGCCCCCAATCCCTCCCAGCATCAGACTCTTTTCCAATGAGTCAACCCTTCGCATGAGGTGGCCAAAGTACTGGAGTTTCAGCTTTAGCATCATTCCTTCCAAAGAAATCCCAGGGCTGATCTCCTTCAGAATGGACTGGTTGGATCTCCGTGCAGTCCAAGGGACTCTCAAGAGTCTTCTCCAACACCACAGTTCAAAAGCATCAATTCTTCAGCACTCAGCCTTCTTCACAGTCCAACTCTCACATCCATACATGACCACTGGAAAAACCATAGCCTTGACTAGACGAACCTTTGTGGGCAAAGTAATGTCTCTGCTTTTGAATATGCTATCTAGGTTGGTCATAACTTTCCTTCCAAGGAGTAAGTGTCTTAATTTCATGGCTGCGATCACCATCTGCAGTGATTTTGGAGCCCAAAAAAGTAAAGTCTGACACTGTTTCCACTGTTTCCCCATCTATTTCCCATGAAGTGATGGGACTGGATGCGATGATCTTCATTTTCTGAATGTTGAGCTTTAAGCCAACTTTTTCACTCTCCGCTTTCACTTTCATCAAGAGGCTTTTGAGTTCCTCTTCACTTTCTGCCATAAGGGTGGTGTCATCTGCATATCTGAGGTTATTGATATTTCTCCCCGCAATCTTGATTCCAGCTTGTGCTTCTTCCAGTCCAGCGTTTCTCATGATGTACTCTGCATATAAGTTAAATAAGCAGGGTGACAATATACAGCCTTGACATACTCCTTTTCCTATTTGGAACCAGTCTGTTGTCCCATGTCCAGTTCTAACTGTTGCTTCCTGACCTGCATACAAATTTCTCAAGAGGCAAATCAGGTGGTCTGGTATTCCCATCTCTTTCAGAATTTTCCACAGTTGATTGTGATCCACACAGTCAAAGGCTTTGGCATAGTCAGTAAAGCAGAAATAGAGTGTTCCATATACAAATAGTGACCTTTCACCTCTTTGATTTTAAGTTCAATCAATGCAATAATTAGCACAAGGGAATTCAGCTCAATTTTCTATGATATCTCTTCTGTGATGATACTTAGAGTACCAAAATTTTTCCTCAAAAAAATCAGGATTACCCTTACTTTTCTGATGCCTTAAGAATATGCATACTGTGTCTTCACTACCTGGATGCACAGTTTATAGACTAATCTAGCCAATATAGTGCAGGTATCAACCTCATATGATCAAGTTAAACAAGAGTACATGCTTTTTTCACTGAAAGACAAGACGTGTAGCATTAAGTGTGGAGAAGTGCCAGAGAATGAAATATACAGTTTTTCAGATAAGCTACAGTTTGCATTGAAAAACACACCTGATGTCAAATAAGCCACTGTTCTTTTTATAAGCATAGTAATGACCAAGGAGTATGTCGGTTTGATAGTTTTTGAATCTAAATACAATAAAACAAAGTTTTTGGCTGTGTAACTGCCATGTCTAGAATTATACACAGATCTATTGCTCAGTGTATGGGAAATACAGAAAAACTAATTGGTAGCTCTCTTTGAGAAATGAATTGCTTTTTTTTTTCTTCTTCTTTTTTTTAATTTGATTTTATTTAACTTTACAATATTGTATTGGTTTTGCCATATATCAAAATGAATCTGCCACAGGTATACATGGGAAGATTTGGGAGAATGGCATTGAAACATGTAAAATATCATGTATGAAACGAGTTGCCAGTCCAGGTTCGATGCACGATACTGGATGCTTGGGGCTGGTGCACTGGGACAACCCAGAGGGATGGTATGGGGAGGGAGGAGGGAGGAGGGTTCAGGGTGGGGCACACATGTATACCTGTGGCGGATTCATTTTGATATTTGGCAAAACTAATACAATTATGTAAAGTTTAAAAAAAAAAAAATGTGTGTTAAGTCACTTCAGTCATGTCTGAATCTTTGCAACCCTGTGGACTGTAACCCACCAGGATCCTCTGATTCTCCAGGCAAGAATACTGGAGTGGATTGCCATTTCCTTCTCCAGGTGATCTTCCCAATCCAGGGATAGAACCCGTGTCTCTTACATCTCCTGCATTGCCAGGCAGGTTCTCTACCACTAGCGCCACCTGGGGCAGCCCCCTTTATTTATTTCCCTTTAGGAAATAGAGACCTGCTATTAGCCCACATGATAGGAAAAACTCTCAGTGGCAAAATAGTAAGGAAGAGAATAGATTAGTGTCAGTCCAGGAAGAAAGGACTTCTGAAAACAGGACAGTCTTGAAAAAGTCCATCAAGATGGGCAGTATTTGAATCGGTGAGAAACAGACTAGAGAGAACTAGACTAAGACAAATGGAAGAGGTAGGCAAGGGATAATATGGTACATGGATGCCAACTATCCACACTGGATCCTGACATAGTAGAGTTTAGCTTGGGCAGAATTTCTTTAAGAAAGAAATATAAAAATCAATATATGAAAAAAAAACAAGTAAAACAAAAAGCAAACATATGACTCTCATCTTTGATAGTTACTTTACATATGAAGACCATACAGCTTTGACCTCTAATATGCCTCCGCTCAGTACAGAAAATTATATTGCCAAGTCAGAGAACTTGTACAATTTTTACAAGTGCCAGAAGGGTTTAAGAATCATTCAGTAATTAATATACAAGACTGACTTTTTTCAGGCTATAATGAATGCAATGTGTGGGGGTTAAAATATTTGTTTTATGACTTGACTGTTGTTAGAACATTTTTGGAATTCACTAATACTCCCACCTCAAATACTTGGTAATGATTGCATACACTGTGAAGAAATGTCAAAATATAAGTAGTAAAAACAAAGGAATCTTGGTATGACAGCCTTAGAATTTGAGCTAATTTGATTTCATGTATATTCCAGAACCTACAGTGCATTCAGAGATTATATGTGGACACCCAGTACTTACCCACAACATGTAAATTATATTTATTCCACTAAAAATTACACTTTACTTTTCTTAAGCATAACTATATGTCTGAGCATATTGCTTACTGTGTGTGTATCAGTGATTATAGATGATGTAATTAAGTGTACAGTTTATCAATTTCTAGGGACAATAAGTTTTGGGGGCTTTTTGTGAGGGGTAGGGCATGGGAGAACTTCAGAAGTAACTTCAGTAAGTACCAGGGAGAGGATATCAGTGTTCTTCCTCTCTTCAAAGTCCAGGGCCTGCCTCTTGTATCATACTTGATGTTCTGGTCTGACTTTTCATGTATGAGTTGCCATAGCACTAACGAAATGTGAAGTCTGGTTTTGGTAGAGACAAATGAGGCAGTCGTGAGGTATGGTGCCAAGGAGGAAGGTGATAGCTGTGGAAACTTCAGCTCCAGGCAGTGGGTGTGCTAGTAAATATCTAACAATTTACTCTGCAGAAGAAAAGGCTCTGATTTGTATTTGCCAGTTTCCATGGTGTAAATACTCCCACATGTCCAATTTCATATCATTATCAAGCTCCAAACCTAGTTTAAGAGATAACTGTGGAGCTGGTAAAAGATACAGCCCAGTGACTCTTAGGAGTCGAGATGATCTGGCCCCAACACACTTTGCCTCAGGCTTCAGGTACAGCTCATGCTGTGACCCACAGCCTGCCCATAGCCTCTGAAAATGTGTTTGATCATTTTTAAAAGCATAAAATAATAATATAACACATCATACAAATATTAGTTATAACTATGCTCCGTGTAAACAGTGTCAGACTTTATTTTTTTGGGCTCCAAAATCACTGCAGATGGTGACTGCAGCCACGAAATTAAAAGACACTCCTTGGAAGAAAAGTTATGACCAACCTAGACAGCGTATTGAAAAGCAGAGACATTACTTTGCCAACAAAGGTCCGTCTAGTCAAGGCTATGGTTTTTCCTGTGGTCATGTATGGATGTGAGAGTTGGACTGTGAAGAAAGCTGAGCACCAAAGAATTGATGCCTTTGAACTGTGGTGTTGGAGAAGACTCTGACAGTCCCTTGGACTGCACGGAGATCCAACCAGTCCATTCTAAAGGAGATCAGTTCTGGGTGTTTTTTGGAAGGACTGATGCTAAAGCTGAAACTCCAATACTTTGGCCACCTCATGCAAAGAATTGACTCATTGGAAAAGACTCTGATGCTGGGAGGGATTGGGGGCAGGAGAAGGGGACAACAGAGGATGAGATGGCTGGATGGAATCACTGACTCAATGGAATGAGTTTGAGTGAACTCTGGGAGTTGGTGATGGACAGGGAGGCCTGTTGAAAAGGCAATGGCTTTTCAACTCCAGTACTCTTGCCTGGAAAATCCCATGGACAGAGGAGCCTGGTGGGCTGCAGTCCATGGGGTCGCAAAGAGTTGGACACGACTGAGCGACTTCACTTTCACTTTTCCCTTTCATGCATTGGAGAAGGAAATGGCAACCCACTCCAGTATTCTTGCCTGGAGAATCCCAGGGATGGTGGAGCCTGGTAGGCTGCCATCTATGGGGTTGCACAGAGTCAGACACGACTGAAGTGACTTAGCAGCAGCAGGCAGGCCTGGTGTGCTGCAATTCATGGAGTTGCAAAGAGTCAGACACGACTGAGTGACTGAACTGAACTGAACTGATGTTCCATATTCTATGAATTTCATAAAAACAAAATTTACAGAATAAGAGATAGAAAAGAAACCAAGCAGACTTTTAAGATATGTTAAGATAAAGATATAGGAAACTGTAACCACTTTATCAGATGGGAAAGGAGAAGCATTAAATATGATGCTGAAATCCAGGTTCCTTCTTAAACAGTTTTCCCTCTTCTACCTCAAAATAAAGAAAAGAATACCACGCCACAAGAATATACAACACTGTATGGACGTATGAGGATGAGGACATTCAGGAAATGCACTAGATTTACTAATAATAGGTATTCTGAGAAAGCTTCTGAGCTTGCTGCAGGCATCCAGTGCACCTGACACACAGAGCCTGTTGAGAGCCTACCTTCCATGTTTAAAGTGGCCAAACATACAGATCACTCCTCCAAATTACCCCTGCAGCCAACTGCAATGTGGTAGGAGAAACAGATACACGCATGCACACACATGCATACACATTCCCTCTCTTGAACAAAGACTGAGAGCATTCTGAAACTTCCCCGGAAACTTTTAAGATACTCTGTAATGTTTGTTGGAGAAGAAAATAGCAACCCACTCCAGTGTTCTTGTCTGGAAAGTCCCACAGACAGAGGAGCCTGGTGGGCTACAGTCCATGGGGTCACATATTTGTATTCATATCACCAAAGAAGGACAGGATATGGTCAAGCATTGATTACAAGAGAAAGCAATGGCACCCCACTCTAGTACTCTTTGCCTGGAAAATTCCATGGACAGAGGAGCCTGGTAGGCTGCAGTCCATGGGATCGCTGAGGGTCAGACAGGACTGAACGACTTCACTTTCACTTTTCACTTTCATGCATTGGAGAAGGAAATGGCAACCCACTCCAGTGTTCTTGCCTGGAGAATCCCATGGACGGGGGAGCCTGGTGGGCTGCAGTCTATGGGGTCGCATAGAATCGGACATGACTGAAGTGACTCAGCAGCAGTCTTTTTTAAAAAAATAGGAAATAAGGATAATCAAAGGAATTGTCTTACTGACCTGGATAGCAGATCATATTTTTACAACCAGTGGTAACTCTTATAACATAATAAAAAATAAAAATTAACCAATTATAGTTAAAGAGCAGAATGTTGGGCAGCCTAGTAAAAAAAAGTAAGCAAAATACTTGTGCACAAAAAAAAAGTTTTGAATTTATCTGCAAAGCTTATTTTTTGTCTTTTAATTAAATTTATAGAATAAATTTTAAAAGACAAATTTAGGAACTTCAAAAGTATCCACAACTGTAACTAATCCCATTGCTTTTATGAAACATTATCATGAAGTTGATTTTGAGTTTTGTTGTCTGGTGTATTACATTTTCACTTTGTATGAGAGTTAGAAAATATGGGAACATAAAGTTCACTCTGATTTCTATAAAGACAAAAGTTTGGCAATAGTAAAAAGGAATTTCTAGTCATTGCTTTCTTAAAGAGTTTCTTCCAGTGAGTATTATTTTAAAATGCATAAAGTGTGTTGAATCTTAAATTGGGAAACAGGGAACAGGAAAATCTTGGATGAAAAATAATCCAAATAAAACTAAAACCTCTAAATGATAATTAATTAGAAACACAAGTTAACTAGGCTGGAAGTGCATGTTTATGAGTTTAAATGACCTTCACATATGACTCAAAGCCAAATAATAGCTTTTTTGTGGATTGTGACTATTTAAATGCTTTTTTTTTGTTCTTTTTGTCCAGGGAACTAATAGTTGATGTTAGTAATTATAAATAACCTAGACTTACTCATCTTATCGAGTTGAAGCCCTCACCTTAGCATCTTTCACTAAATTTTCAGAAAATCTTAACATATTTTAACTCGTTTGCTCTCCCCAACAACACTTTTGCTATGAAGTGAATATTGGGTTGGGAAAAAATTAAGAAAGTATTATCTAACCAAAGGAAAAAATATCAGTAATAGACGTAACACACAAAATGAATGAATTGTTCAATTTCATTTTACTATTATAAGCCCTTTTTAGAAATATACCATTTAATCAAGACTATAAAAACTCCTAGGTTTCTTTAATATAATGCACCCACAAACTATCTAATTTTTAAATAATATAATAAATGAAGCCTCAATGCTTGCCTTCTGTTTTCTATAATAAATACTGAATTAATAATGCATTGGCAATCTATCATCATTGGTACCTTGAGACCACTTCAAAGATTCTGAAGATCACGCTGGTAAACTCATTTCCCAAGTCTGCACTCTGGTTTCTCTCCTCTTGAAAAATGAAAATGATAAAGTTTCCTGTTGTTGGAGGAATTTTGACTATACATTCATTCTTATAAAAGCTATTGCTATAGATTTTTAAGAATTGATGCAAGTAGTTATATTTTGGGCTTCTCAGATTATGCTAGTGGTAAAGAGCCCGCCTGCCAATGCAGGGGACATAAGAGATGCGGGTTAGATCCCTGGGTCTGGAAGATCCCCTTGAGGAGGTCATGGCCACCCACTGCAGTATTCTTGCCAGGAGAATCCCGTGGACAGAGAAGCCTGGCAGGCTACTGTCCACAGGGTCACAAAGAGTCAGATACGACTGAAGCGGCTTAGCCCAGCACAGTTACATTTCACCAAATTTCAAGTTAAGTCCCCTTGATTTTCCTGTTTTGTTTAATGGCATCACAATTTTCCAAATCATCTAGTTTATAAATGTAAATGCTTTTTAAAAAAATTCTTATTTCTAATCTGCTACATCTAGTTACCAGTGCTATGAATTCCACCTGTGGGATAGTTTGCCAGTGTTTTTTGCATTTCTATTACCAATACCATTGTTACCACACTTGGAATGTTATAGTATTAACTGAACTTTCTCTCTTAACCCACCACTCTTTTCCCAGTCCAGTTCACCCGGGAAGCAGCCTCCTGCTTTCCTTAAGAAACGACACTGCGTATAAGATTTTGATAATGCTCCATGGTCCATGAAATGAAATGCAGAGTCCTTGCCTTGCATTATAGTCTTCATATTTCAGTACCATTGTGTAGTAATAAAAATAATACTGGTTTGAGGATATGGCTTTAAATCTGGATTCCTCTAATTAACAGCTCTGTGCTCTTAGCAGGGTAACTAACTTTTCCATTTCTGACTTTTCATCTCTGAAATATAGGGGCAATCCTGTCAATTTTTTAAATTAAATTACATGTACTACATTTAGCAGGCTTCCTGGGTGGCTCAGGGGTAAAACAAACAAACAAAAACACCTGCCAATGCAGGAGACATGGCTTTAATCCCTGGGTTGGGAAAATCCCCTGGAGAAGGGAATGGCAACTGCACTTCAGCATTCTTGCCTGGAGGATCCTGTGGACAGTCCGTGGGGTCTCCAAAACAGCTGGACATGACCTAGCGACTAAACAACAATACACTTAACACAGTGTTATACATATTGTGGGAGCAGTCATTTATCCTTTTCCCATCTTATCACTCATCAATGAAGTTAGACTGCCACTGATCCTCACAACTCTAAATCTTTTGCTCACTGAGACTACAAAGTAACCTTCCACCCATGTTCATCTGTCAATGTTTTGTTCATCTCTCAAAGCTAAGCCAGAGTACTTGATCCTCCCCTCTTTTGCCCTTTTCACGAATTCCCAAAATATATCTCTCACTCCTTTGAGAAAGAACACTTACAATATCCGGCCTTATTTTAGTTACTTGTGTAGTTATTTTTCCTTTTAGAACATTAACTTCTTGAGATGGGAGAAGACAAACATATGTATATAAATGCTTGCCCATGGTAGAAATGCTATAGTTGTGAACAAATGGTTATATAGGTTTTCAGCAATTTTGCTTCAAATGTTACCTACATAGCATTACATTTTAAATTAACCTTTCTTAACTCTGTCAAGTAATTTTAATTGGCAGAAACAATATGTCATTTAAGATACTATCCAGCTGCTTTCTCTTTCCATTGTTACTTTCAACTTTTAAATATGTTTCTACTTCTTTTACAAAGAGTGCTATTATATAATATGATCATCAAACATATTATGGGAATTTTGGTAATAATTTGGGTCTCAGAGTAAAATAGGGTAAAAAAATAAAACTCTGAAAAATTAACTCTGAAATGTGTATGGAATAAGAAGTGGAAAAAAAGTCTCAATAAAATATGATTAACAAAAAATTCTCTAATACCTGTAAAGTTTTAGAATGTCTTTTGAAAGTAGTTATAAAAGACAGAAAAATTAAAGCATGTAACAGCATTTGAGCCAGGTCTTATTTATGTTCATGGAAGCTCTTCCACAGTTTTCCTGATATTTTCCTCCACAACACAGTCCCCATTCTGGAGCAGTTTCCAACACACTTTTAGTTCTACAGTGAAAACGGAAAGAAGCATATTTCTGAGTACCAAAATAAAAGAATAAAACCATGGTTCAATAATACCCAACAGTGAAATGATTACATACTTGAGACAAACTGAAAATTTTCTCATATTGACTATACCCAAAGTAGAGCAGTTTTCCTAAAAGTATATTTTCTTATTTCTCCTACTTTGAGCAAGAAAATAGCATGCACATCTACTTAAAACACCAAAAGCATTCTTTTAAATACTGCCATCTAAAATGTGTGTCTGTAGGAGTAAGAGATGTTTGGTAAGAAATTAAGCTGTTAAAAATATTTCTTACAGGACTTTTCTATAAATCCTATTTATAACTGATAGTTATAATTCAGTAAATTATATTATTAATTCAGTAAAAAAAAATACTATCTTATATATCTCAGAATGCTGCATTTAAATACCTGTATGGTCTAGCACTTACTACTTTACCATGCCCTTATTACACTTGCTTTACTTCAGAGAATACAAAATTGTTTTGAAAAATACTGACTTTTGATGCATGTTTTTTACATATGGTGTTCATCAAAGAACAGATATTTAACAAAAGAAAAAAATACAGAAATATAGATTGACTTTGATTTTCATGCTAGATGAATTCATAACAACTATGACAGAAATGGCAACCCACTCCAGTACTCTTGCCTGGAAAATCACATAGACAGAGGAGCCTGGTAGGCTACAGTCCATGGGGTCGCAAAGAGTCGAACATGACTGAGCGACTTCACTTCATTTCACTTCACTTAATGACCTCTATATATTAGGGATACCACGTCCGCCTGGTTAACCTTTTGTTTTCAGCACCTAGCACAGTGATGACATGTTGATAAACAGGAATGTCACCTAGACATCAATGAACAGACATTCCACCTAGACTTAAGGTTCTTAATCTTTAGCATGCAGACCAATCACCTGAGAGAACTAATAACGGAGATTTTGATTCAGTGGGTGTGGACTGAGATATAGAAAACAAGCTTTTAACAAGTAAAGTTGTTGACTTTACTACCCTAACATAGATGGTCCCCAAACTGAACTTTACATTGTTCTGCTCTGTAAGGATAGTCCATGCTTTCAATCCAAGCTCTCCAAAACCCCTGGAATTGGCTGATGGAGGGTGGTGAGACTTAAGGCCTGTAGAGTGTTTTATGAGTACAGTTGTTGTGGAGAATAAATAGATCTTTAAGATTTCATCTATATTAAAAGTATAGATAAATTGAGTGGAACCAATACTCATTAATAGGGAATTTCACAGAAGAATTGAATTTACTTGGGGACATGTGAAGTGAAAGTTGCTCAGTCATGTCCAACTCTTTGCAACCCCATGGACTATATAGTCCATGGAATTCTCCAGGCCAGAATATTGGAGTGGGTAGCCTTTCCCTTCTCCAGGGGATCTTCCCAACCCAGGGGTCGAACTCAGGTCTCCTGCATTGCAGGCAGATTCTTTACCAACTGAGCCACAAGGGAAGCCCAAGAACACTGGAGTGGGTAGCCTATCCCTTCTCCAGTGGATCTTCCCGACCCAGGAATTGAACTGGGGTCTTCTGCATTGCAGGCAGATTCTTTACCAACTGAACTATCAGGGAAGCCCTGGGGACATGCTGATAGGTAAATATTTTCTATATACAAAGCAGTGACACAATAAATATTGGCTATCATTATTATTACCAGGATTTTTACATAGGTTAATATTCTTCCCCCATTCTCTCTGTATGTTCTGTTTTTCTGGAATTCAACTGGAAATGGGAAAAGGGGGAGGAACTACTACATGGAAGAGATCTAACAAGTGTTTTCCCTCTGTGGACCTCTGGATGATCCTTGATATATTTCAGGGATTCCAAAGGCAATTTATTTAATCCTTTCTTCTGAGAGTGAGTGAAGTTGCTCTTTCGTGTCCGACTCTTTGCGACCCCATGGACTGTAGCCTACCAGGCTTCTCAGTCCATGGGATTTTCCAGACAAAAGTACTGGAGTGGGTCGCCATTTCCTTCTCCAGGGGATCTTCCCGACCCAGTGATTGAACCCAGGTCTCCCACACTGTAGGCAGATGCTTTACCCTCTGAGCCACCAGGGAAGCCCAGAATAACATGCTAATTCTACTTCAGTGTGGCATGATGACAGGCACTCTAATTTTTGTTGTTAAAGTGTTTCCTGGATATGTTTTGTCTCCTTACTCAATAGAGAAAGAACGAGGTTAAATATAGGCCAATGGAAATACACAGAAGTGTGAAAAATACTGATATATTTGAATCACAGCAAACAAGTGTATAGGTAGAAGAAAAGAAAGAGGGGAATAGCAAGTGAGGTTGAAGCCAAATATTTGAATTTGGTCCTGTAGGTGTTACATAACCATCAAATTATGAGCACTGTAAGTAGGAATACAATGATCAAGTTTTGGGTTTAGAAAGACACGCAGTGACAGCCTGAAGTATGGATTCAAAGCTGAGAAAATGGAAAATGTAGATATTTAAGAGATTAGTGGGTGGGACTGTGACAAGAGCCTTAACTAAATGAATTTCAAGAGGAATGGCTAGATAGCGGAAGAAGAGAAAAAAGGGAAATGAATTAATATTTACTGATAATCTCCTGTTATATATACATTCTACAGTTTAACCTTTGTGCAATGCATTTTACAAGTGAAGAACTAAGGTTTGAGAACATTAAATTTATAGCTCTAAATTATAGACTAGGGGTAAAGCAAAATTTCATACCCAGGCCTGTATGACACATCTTTTTATTGTACCACACTGCCTCTCAGCTGCACCAGTTTCCGAGGAGACTTGAGGATCCAAGCTGAGAAATACTTAAGCAATAGAATAGTAGGAGGGCTCAGTGACAGAAAATGTGAGTTAATGAAGAGGAATAATGCAGGGTTTCCAGTTGGGTCAACTGGATGGAGGATGGCATAGCTCTTATGTAAGGAATAGAAGACAAGAGCAGGTTTGAGAAAGATTATGAGTTCATTTGGGAACATACTGAACTTGAAATGCCTGGAGGCTATCAGGAGAATTATCTAGTAACAATTAGCTATATGGACCAAGAGCTCAAGAAAAAAAAGAGGAATGGAATTTCAGATTTCAGGATAATCAGCATATAGGTCATAAGCAAAGTGACACTTATAGATACAATTATTTAGGACTATATGAGTAGAAAATGACAGTTATCATAGTATAGAATATAGACTGGGGGACCAAACATGCTATAACTCTTCATGTACATTGATGCAGTATTTTTGGATGATTATCCAAGATTTCCACAGGTTTAAAAGAAAGGAGAACAGTCATCATTATATTGGCAGCACAGGTTTTAGCAAGAGCAACATTCTGTGAATTTGGACTGTCTGGAAGGAAAACAAGGTTAAAGTGATAAGTCCTGACTTTAGAATATTTAAAATATCTTTTTAGTTTTGTCCTCTTTTTGTCCTTTTCATAGTAAGTTAGGCACTTAGTAGTCAACATTTACTGGGTACTTATATATACTATACCCTTTGCTGTGCTTAACATATACTCATTGTTTTAATAACCTCATAATCCTATAAATTGGGCTTCCCTAACAGCTCAGCTGGTAAAGAATCTACCTGCAATGCAGGAGACCTGGTTCCATTCTTGGGTCAGGAAGATCCCCTGGAGAAGGGATAGGTTACCCACTCCAGTATTCCTGGGCTTCCTGGTGCCTCAGATGGTAAAGAATCCACCTGCAATGTGGGAGACCTGGGTTTGATCCCTGAGTTAGGAAGATCCCCTGGAGAAAGGAATGGCTACCCACTCCAGTATTATTTCCTGGAGAATTCCATGGACAGAGGAGCCTGGCAGGCTACAGTCCATGGGATGGCAAAGAGTTGGACATGACTGTATTTATATTTACTATACCCTTTGCTGTGCTTTACATATACTCATTGTTTTAATAACTTCCTAATCCTATAAATTAGATAATATCTCTGTTACTCAATAAACAAGAAAACAAGATTCATAGAGATTATGTAATTTGCCCATGGCTAATGTTTGTGTCTTAGCTTGGATTTGAATCCAAACTAGGACTTCTTTATTACATTTCCAAAAGATTCATATCCAAGAAGCTCTCTTTAATGTATTACTTGAATGAAAAAAAAATGGCTTGAAACTGCAGAACAATTGACAGAAACTGACAACTTTTCCCTCAGGTGACAGAAAACAGTATTTTGGTTTCTCTAATAGCTTATGGTTACTTATTAATTTGTTTACCAAACATCACATTTTACAGATAGTATAGAAATTAATGTCAACTAGTGTTCATATAATTTTCACATATCTGAATTAGTAAGGTAATTTAATGTTCAAAACTCTGACTAGTATTGCTTATCATTATATACATACATTGAATATGTATATGTTTTTGTATATCAGGCATGCCTTAATAAAGTGGTTTTTAGAAATTACAAGCTTCAGAAGGAGAAGGTGAGATAAATTGAGAGAGTAGCATTGATTTATATACACTACCATGTGTAAAATAAATTGCTTGTGAGAAGCTGGTATAAAGCACAAGAAGCTCAGCTTGGTGCTCTGTAATGACCCCGAGGGGTGCGATGGAGCGGTGGAGAGGAGGTTCAAGAGGGAGGGGATGGATATATG
The DNA here is from genome assembly GCF_029407905.1 of Bubalus kerabau. Lineage (NCBI taxonomy): Eukaryota > Metazoa > Chordata > Mammalia > Artiodactyla > Bovidae > Bubalus > Bubalus kerabau. The sequence continues at coordinate 65,751,695 of NC_073633.1, forward strand.
TATACTTACAGCTGATTCACATTGTTATACAGCAGAAACTAGCACAAAGTTGTAAAGCACTTATCCTCCAATTAAAATAAATAAATAAAAATTAGGAGTATCAATCCTCAATACGGCCTTCAGTGCAAAAAGGTATTTCTCATGATTTGAGATATACTTAAAAATTAATTAGTAATAATTTATTAGTGACACACTTATGATAGTCTGTCATTTCATATTTACTCAAAATATCAGTGTAAATGAATCTATTGAAAACTAAGTACAGATAAAGGTGAATTGTGGAAGAGATATAAGAGGATGTGGGAAAAATTACAATATAAAGACTAAAATTTCAGTAAAATTAAGATTTTAAAATTTAGTCTTATTATAACCTGACACATAGTTGTTATGGTTAGAGTTTGCATTGGCTTAACCTTTGAACATTTTATTAAACTTTATTTCCAATGATGAATAAATTTCTGTCTAAATTAAATGTTGCATTAAAAAATTTACTGTTTACTTTTTTCAACAATTCACAGAAGAAACTTTGCTCCTTTGATATCAATTTTGTACCTAATAATAGTTTTTAAATTTTTGTTTATAATTTCTTCTCTCATAGAACATTAAGCTCTTTGACATATAACTGTATTAAGATATTATTATTGTATTTCAATGTTAGTATTATTATAGTAGTTATCCAATTTGAGTTGCTTCTCAGGTGGCTCTTGGAGAAGAAAATAGCGACCCACTGCAGTATTCTTCCCTGGAAAATCCCATGAATGGAGAAGCCTGGCAGGCTACAGTCCATGGGATCGCAAAGAGTAGGACATGGCTGAGCGACTTCACTTTTCACTTCCGGTGGCTCTAGTGGTAAACAACTCGCCTGCCAACGCAGATTCAATCCTTAGGTTGGGAAGATCCCCTGGAGGAGGAAATGGCAACACACTCCAGCATTCTTGCCTGAATAATCTCATGCACAGAGGAGCCTAGAAGGCTACAGTCCATAGGGTCGCACAGAGTTGGATTCGACTAAAGCAACCTAGCACACACACATGCACACAGTCTTTAATAGAAACTGGCAAAATCTAAGTTGCTTAGAATTCAATGACAGTAACATTCATTTCACATATAAGTAGCCACATTCTTAGTTAATATTTTAGAAGCAACCATGTGTTAATGCTTAATTGTTTTACTTTTTTGAGGTCATTGGGTTTATATCTGATTCAAAATTTTGGTGCAGTTAAACTGTCTCTTAAAAACCAGTTTTGTAGAATTTGAATTCCCTGCCTCCCCCACATGTAGATGGCACTGAACAGGACAATACATTTTCTTGGTCCATTCGAGAGTTGATTAGCTGAACATATGCTAACTACACCTCTAAACTAGTTATATTTTCCAAACAGGCTCAGTCCACATGTGTAAAAGAATAACAAGGCAGCTCCAGAGAACCTAAGCTATCCAACTGCCTGGGACAAATGTTACTGAAAAATAAGATGAGGTTTATTTTCCAATGCACTATTATGACAAGTTCAACTTTAATTTTTGTTTTAATTGGATTTAAAGATTAAGAAAGTAATGGAAAACCTATAGTATAGGAATCAAGGGGCATAAAGGAATTTTGTCTCCAAACACATATATTTCCCATATTCTTGCCTGAAACCTCCCTGAAATCTTATCACTGGAAACTAATTGCTCCATATAAAGCATCATATCCCTAGGGGGATCCACAGCTAAAAGGCATATACCCTGAGGAAGTTTACACAATGAGCTATTAACCATTATAACATCAATTTTAAAAATGGATTTCTAATTGCATGGTTGGTAGAAAGGAGGGCTCTGAAAAATCAACATTCAGCAAAGTCTTGAAGGATCATAGCAAGGGAAGGAAGTCTATAACAACATAATTAGAGACAAAGGCCCAGAGCAAGGAGCTCTAGAGAGTCAGGAGTTACAGTAAAAGTCCCAAGATTTGGAGGAAAGGGATAGCCTGTAATAAGAGAAAACTGATGAAAGATGAGGAGGAGATCCATGAGCATACACTTCCTCAGTTACTCAGTTAATGTCTCCTGTCAGCTCTGAGTCTTGACATATATACTAAATTCACTTTCTGCTCTCCTAATTCCATTACGGGTTTCTTTCTAGTGAATTGCCCTCTAAGAATGCACGTTAATCCTACAGCTTTATGTTTTTCATTTGTTTCTCATATGGACTTACACTTTGGCACACGCATTACTGTTCCTCTCTGTATGGGTCCATGTAACCATATTTGTATGAATGTGCAATGTCACAGTCTAGTTTGTGATTCAGCATGACACTGTCTTCTCTTCATAAATCCGTGACATGTTTCCTCCATGTGTTTCTAAAGGCCTGTTTCCCAAGTCAAGAATCATCGTATTCAAAATTACCAGGATGACAGGATCTCTAAAGTTAAGCAATAGCAAGGAATATCTGACCTCTTCACATGCAACTTTATTTTTTTTACTGATTGACAAGAATGTTAAGATGATACCAACAAGATGCAGTTTTAGAAAGGTAATGCCAAAGTGCTATAAATACAGATTAAAAACAGCAACTTCACAAGTACAGAAGCAGAACAGACCTGACTTGGCAACAAGTCATTTGAAAGTGATGTGGAACTTTTAGTTCACAAGCTTAAGATGAGCCAATAGTCTAGTACTTCTGCTCCAAAATACATTAATTGCAAGATTTGGCCGCCTTACAATAGAAGTTAAGTGGGGCTTAGGAAGCAGTTGTCCAGCTGTTGTTAGCCTCACCCTGCTCAATTTGGAGCTTTGTGTTCTGGGTACCTCACTGTGGATGGTATCCTTGGAGAACTAAAGGTAAGAGGCTAGGAAATTGCATTGAAAGGTAATGGCTGAGGGAATTTACATTGTTTAGCATAGAAAAGATCAGCTTAAATAAAAATACAACTGTCTTTATATATTAAAAGGACTGTCCCATAGAGAATGGTTTAGTGGTAAAGGAGTAAAAATCATTTACTAATTCATGGTCTTATTTTAGATTATGGATAGACTGATTTCATGGTAGTTACATTCCATACAGAAGTTAAATAGAAGAGAGTATTAGAAGCTCAGTATGAGCATGTGTAGATGGAAATTACTTACAGCAGCAAGAAAAGCTTGGACTTGGTAACACAGCCTGAGATAGTACTGGAAAGAGTACATAGTTCTCTGTGGACTGAAAGCATCTTTCACATCTCTAATCATAGCCCTATCTCTTAGTCAGCCCAGCATTTTAAGTAGCCAAAAACCACTTAAAATTGTTACAGGATTTTTAGAGCTAAATGAGATCTAGATCACCTGGTTTAATCTTCTTATAAAGAATAGAGGCTGAGGAAAATTAAATAATTTGTAAAATTCATAATACAAGCCACAGGTAGGAGCCAGAACTCTGGCCCACTGATCCCCTGCTCAGGTGTCATTTGTTCATTACACTAGTTAAGTAATTACTTAAATAATATTAGGGGCATCATTTCCTCTTTGTCGTATAAAATATTAATTATTAGAAATCTCTCACTTATTTTGAAGTCACTTACCAAACCTTTTTCAATGATAGAGAGTATAACCAGAAAGTACAGAAAGTAGGCATAAAGGCTTCTAAAGCACAAAAGAAGAAGTCCTAAAAGCTTGCAAACAAACTAAACTCATTTAACTCTACCTATTTGAAGCCTCAAAGAAGTTTTTATTCAGACAATAAGTCTATTTAGAGTTACTCAATCCTTCTGAGGCTTTATTTCCTCATTTTTAAAAGAAAAATAATTAGTGCCTCCCTCATTCAATTTATCTGAAAATTAAATTAGTTGTCACATGTGACTTGCTTAGCTTTGTGCCTTACACACACAAGAGTTTCAAAAATGTCAGGCATTATTACTATTCACTAGTCAAATATTGGAGATGTGATACAGTGTTCCTGGCTTCTGTTAGAGAACAGGAATGGACTGTTCTAAAATTGTCCAGAACTACATGAGGATCTATAACTAGTTTAGTGGTCATTTGCCATGAGACTAGATGAAATCATCAAGGAATGATTATAGACAGAGAAGATCTCCATGATTTCTCTTAAGTATATGAAAGTGTTTTATTAGTCATGTCAATCTATTATTCATACACAGAGAAAAATAACATGATGAAGGGCTTAAAGCAGGAATGATTTCTCAATATGAGAAAGTGTTTCAACTGTTTGGGTAATATAATACTGAAATGGATTGCAGGAGGTTCCATTCTTAGAGAGCTTCAAGAAAAGGTTTGACACATATAGGTCTTGGATTTCTTAGACTGCTAGTGGTTAGAGGAGCCTTTCTAATGCTACCAGACTGTGACTGAAAGAGGAAAGGAGACCCACATATTTAAAAAGCAACATTAGTTTACTATAATTAAATGTATACATATATAAACATAGATATAAATGTTTATGTTCATTAAAAAACTAATATATGCTCATCAAGTACTTGGAAATCACTAAAAAAAAAAAAAAAAGAATAAAGAGAATCACCTGAACATACCACTGTTATATTTATTTTCATTTTCCTGTCTATTTTTATAAAGTTGTAATTATAAGTAGGTTTTTTAATGCAATAAATAGACATTATTCTTTTTATATTGCTTTTTAAATTCAAGTACAGGGAATTTACTCATTTATTACTTAACATTAACATTAATTTGATATTGAAAGTGAAAGTTGCTCAGTCATGTCTGACTCTTTGCAACCCCATACGGTCCATGGAATTCTCCAGGCCAGAATACTGGAGTGGGTAGCTGTTCCCTTCTCCAGGGGATCTTCTCAACCCAGGGATCGAACCCAGGTCTTCCATATTGCAGGTGGACTCTTTACCAGCTGAGTCATCAGGGAAGCCCAAGAATACAGGAGTGGGTAGCCTATCCCTTCTCTAGAGAATCTTCCTGACCCAGGAATCAAACCAGAGTCTCCAGCATTGCAGGCGGATTCTTTACCAGATGAGCTACCAGGGAATATATCATGTGTAGTTAAAAGCAAAGAAATAGAGAAAAGAAGCTGAAAGAGTTAGGAAGAAAAGAGAGAGAAAAGAAAGAGAAAGCAGGGAGGAAAAGGGAGTAGCAAGGAAAAGCAATTAGGAGATATGAGGAGAAACAGAAGAGTTGGGGAAACATCAGGAGGGTGATGCCAAGGAGAAGGTTGAAAAGAGAAGTCTTAGTAATTTATGAAAGTGCCTGAGGTCATGTCCAGTCATCTGGTGCTCCAACACCATAGATATTAAGCAGGAGCATAATGCATTGATTCATATCTCTGCCCGTTCAACTTCAGATTAATTAGTTTGTTAGATAATGGTTATAGTTCTTTATCTGCTCTTCTGCATTAAAATAATCAAAAACACTCAAATGGTTAGAGCAGCCTATAAGTGCATAAGACTCTTCTGATTGCAGAAGCCAAAGCTAAATTACCGAAGCATAAAAGCTTGAGGGTTTGACATCTACCTTAGATTTTCAGTTCAGTTCAGTTCAGTTCAGTCACTCAGTCATGTCCAACTCTTTATGACTCCATGAATCGCAGAACGCCAGGCCTCCCTGACCATCACCAACTCCTGGAGTCCACCCAAAGCCATGTCCATTGTGTCTGTGATGCCATCCAACCATCTCATCCTCTGTAGAGATCTCTTCAAGAAAATTAGAGATACCAGGGAACATTTCATGCAAAGATGGGCTTAAAAAAGGACAGAAATGGTATGGACCTAACAGAAGCAGAAGATATTAAGAAGAGGTGGCAAGAATACATAGAAGAACTTCAAAAAAGATCTTCATGACCCAGATAATAATGAAGATGTGATCACTCCCAGTCAGCTAGAGCCAGACATCCTGGAATGTGAAGTCAGGTGGGCCTTAGGAATCATCACTACAAACAAAGCTAGTGGAGGTGATGGAATTCAGGTGAGCTATTTCAAATCCTAAAATATGATGCTGTGAAAGTGCTGCACTCAATATGTCAGCAAATTTGGAAAACTCAGCAGTGGCCACAGGACTGGAAAAGGTCAGTTTTCATTCCAATCCCAAAGAAAGGCAATGCCAAAGAATGCTCAAACTACCGCAGAATTGCACTCATCTCACACACTGGTAAAATAATGCTCAAAATTCTCCAAGCCAGGCTTCAGCAATACGTGAACCGTGAACTTCCAGATGTTCAAGCTGGCTTTAGAAAAGGCAGAGGAACCAGAGATCAAATTGCCAACATGTGATGGATCATCAAAAAAACAAGAGAGTTCCAGAAAAACATCTATTTCTGCTTTATTGACTATGCCAAAGCCTTTGACTGTGTGGATTACAATAAACTGTGGAAAATTCTGAAAGAGATAGGAATATCAGTCCACCTGACCTGCCTCTTGAGAAACCTATATGCAGGTCAGGAAGCAACAGTTAGAACTGGACATGGAACAACAGACTGGTTCCAAATAGGAAAAGGAGTACGTCAAGACTGTATATTGTCACCCTGCTTATTTAACTTATATGCAGAGTACCTCATGAGAAACGCTGGGCTGGAAGAAGCACAAGCTGGAATCAAGATTGCCGGGAGAAATATCAATAACCTCAGATATGCAGATGACACCACCCTTATGGCAGAAAGTAAAGAGGAACTAAACAGCCTCTTGATGAAAGTGAAAAGAGGAGAGTGGAAAAAGTTGGCTTAAAGCTCAACATTCAGAAACCTAAGATCGTGGCATCCGGTCCCATGCCTTCATGGCAAATAGATGGAGAAACAGTGGAAACGGTGGCTGACTTTATTTTTCTGGGCTCTAAAATCACTGCAAATGGTGATTGCAGCCATGAAATTAAAAGACGCTTACTCCTTGGAGGGAAAGTTATGACCAACCTAGACAGCATATTAAAAAGCAGAGACATTACTTTGCCAACAAAGGTCCATCTAGTCAAGGCTATGGTTTTTCCTGTGGTCATGTATGGATGTGAGAGTTGAACTATAAAGAAAGCTGAGTGCCAAAGAATTGATGCTTTTGGACTGTAGTGTTGGAGAAGACTCTTGAGAGTCCCTTGGACTGCAAGGAGTTCTAACCAGTCCATCCTAAAGGAGATCAGTCCTGGGTGTTCATTGGAGGGACTGATGTTGAAGCTGGAACTCCAATACTTGGCCACCTGATGCGGAGAGCTGACTCATTTGAAAAGACCTTAGATATTAATCTGCACAAAAAGCAAAAGGCAAGCAGCTATTTATTCAATTTATTCCTCTTGTTTGAAACTTTGATTTTGTTTTCTCCATCATGTTGGTGATAATTTAGTTAAACTAGTTTTGAGTCAGTAAATGTTAGTCACTCAGTCATGTCCATGGACTGACTGTATGTACAGGTACAGTCCATGGACTGTAGCCTGCCAGATTCCTCTATCCATGTAATTCTCCCAGCAAGAATACTAGAGTGAGTTGTTCATTTCTCCAGGGGATTTTCCAAACACAGCGATGGAATCCAGGTCTTCTGCCTTGTAGGCAGATTCTTTACCTAATCTGTGCCACCAGGGAAGCCCAATAGTAACAAATATAGTCATTCTAAATAAAAATATTCTTATGCATTAATAGCTTTCCATGGACAGTGGCACCCCACTCCAGTACTCTTGCTTGGAAAATCCCATGGACGGAGGAGCCTGTTAGGCTGCAGTCCATGGGGTCGCTAAGAGTTGGACACGACTGAGCGACTTCACTTTCACTTTTCACTTTCATGCATTGGAGAAGGAAATGGCAGCCCACTCCAGTGTTCTTGCCTGGAGAATCCCAGGGACGGGGGAGCCTGGTGGGCTGCCGTCTATGGGGTCGCACAGAGTCAGACACGACTGAAGTGACTTAGCATAGCATAGCATGGACAGTCTACAGTTTCACCCAAATCAGTTTCTTCAACAATTACTGATAGTTTGGAAAGCTATCAATTTGCCTATTTGATTGCAAATAGCTATCAAAAGCTATCAATATGAAATTATCACTATTACCAGAAAATCCACCTGAAGTAAATATATCATTGATGATGAACATTTATTTTAAGCATAGCAAATAACACATTAGTGCATTTTCTACCAAAATTTACTTAACTACAAGTAAAAACATACAGATTTCCCATCAACTTTTATATTGCTTACAAAATGCTATTGTTAACCATGTATCTAAAGTCTGTTTTTAAAAAATTAATTTCAAAGAAACATAAAAGCTGGGCATAATACTTCAGTGTAAATAAATAACTAAAATAAAATGACTGGTATATTTGAAAGAACTGACCAAAATTTCACAAATTTCTTCCTCAGTACAATATTGTTTTATGCAGCAAATAATAAATAGGAACTTTATTTCCACAAGTACAAAATGAAAATAGTCAAGAAAGATTTCAGTAAATCCAGAGGCTTCTGACCTGGTCATGAAAGATAATTAGGGGACTGTGAGATGCTGATATAACCTTGAAGATGACATAACAAGGACCACTCAGTCTCCTCAGAAAACTGTGAAATTGTCTGAGACAGAGTGAGCCATTTTATTATTACCACTGTTTTAATTTTATAACAGCTTTCTTATAACATTCTTATGGTAATGGCCTTCAAATTTAGAATGTGAGAAAAACATGTTTATGATAATGTTAACATAACCAACAAAATGTAGAATCTTGGATGTCTGAAGAGAAATTATCTTCTATGTAAGATATCATACATTTTGCTTGAATGCACTCCAGGAAAATAGATGTTGTTTCATCCTTGAAACATGGCAATGTTTCCTACTGGGTAGTGTTTTATTATGAACTGGACTTGACTTGAAGGGTTGAGGTGGACTTTCTTAAATTAACAATAGGCATTAATTTATTTCATTTGCACACTTAGCACAGTTCTTTTTGTTTCTTATTTTATAATTATAAGTCTAAAACTGTGTGTATTTTTATATCTGTAAAAAGAATGTGATTTTTTTACTATAATTAAATTTTTTAAAGTAAGTATTTCTTCCTGTACACAGATGTCAAACGTAGAGTACAAATTCACAAATAGAGGAGGATATGATTTCTTGAAAAGTTGTGCTTGATTCCTTAGATTTTAATCTTAAAATATCTCAAAGAAATTTCTTTATTACTTATAACTACTAATTACTACAGTGAATAAGACTATATTTCAAAACAATTTTTGTATGTGAAACCCCCAGAACAAAATTTGTTTGCATGAAGATTGAGAAGCTCTTGTGGTAGCATATGATTTCTTTGCTATTTATTATGTTTTTCTCTTTGACCTTATTAATGCATCTCTGGATACCTAGCAACCTAGGTTGCACTCCTGGCTCTACCACTGACTAACTGTGCAACTTTGGCTTACTTCCTAACCTTAAAGAAGCTCAAAACACACTTACCCTCTAAGCAAAGCTCAAAGTATTTTTGCCAGCAGTGTACAAGAAGAATTTCCTTTAGTTAATATTCTCAGGTTCTTACAATTGTCTGAAGAAATAACAATACAATGCAAGATTATTTGCAATTATTTACCATGGGTCTGATGGCTTATCTCCATAAATTATTACAATGATATATTTGAGAAAGCCTTACATTAGGGTAGGAAACTGTAGTCTTGCATATCTGACCTTTAACATGATTTCATTGAGTGATTAGGGTAATATTAGTTGAATCACAATCAACTTCTCCAAGAAGATGAGCCCCCATGCCCTCCACCTCTGGTGGGTACTCCGGTTACATCTGTCAAAATCTCTGTGGACCTCAGGATTACAGAGCATCCCTTTCTGCCTTTTGTCTCTCTTTTCTTGATGTATCTGTAATCTGTATTCCTTTTCCTTCTCTCTCCCTGCTTCTTCCTTAGCTTGTGTCTTTCTCTATTTACTTCCTCACACCTCTCCTTTAATTCTATCTCCCCACCTCTGACCTACACCCTCTTCTTTTGTTTTCCTATCTTCTCTTTTTGTACTATGAAGTTAAAATGTGTTTTAAAGCATTTTGCATGTTTACTAGCTCTGTGTTGCTACTTTCTCTTCACCATACTCTCTAGCTAGCCGGGACAAGACACCATTCTCCAAAATCGCCCTACTGTAACCATACCTTTTTGCACACTTGTTCATGACTTGGAAAGCTTGTCACCCTCTGTCAAAATCCTTCAGCCAATCCCCCTTTTATGCAAACCTTTTTGCACACTTGTTCATGACTTGGAAAGCTCTTCACCCTCTGTCAGAATCCTTAAACCAATCCCCCTTTTATTCAAATTTTATTCAAATTTAATTCAAATTTAAAATTTTCTTTTCCTAATTCTTCTACTCTGTCCTTTTTACGTTTTTAGGCTCACCAAGAAGTATTCACTTTCATTCTCCTGATCCCTCCTTTCTTCATATGAAACGTATTAGTAACTTTCAGGACTTACTAGATTATTTCCTATAAAAGCCCGGTAAAGACAAAAGTTATTTGTCTTCATAACCTTTATTGTACAGTGTCACCTTACACATTAAAGGTGATCTATAAATATTGAATTGTATTCTCAACTTAAATCCTAATTATCTAGATCAAATTGCCTTTTAATTTGATCAAATTGCCTTTTAATTTGGCTTCTAAACGGCACCTGTATCTCTACTCAGTTCTTGCCATCACTGCAGGCAGGTGCTGCACAAACGACTCGACAGGTTTGTTAGGAAAAAGAGATTGAATGTGACAGTTGCAGATAAAGAAGACTGTGTGTGAGGGCAGAGTTAGTTTCTATCTTCAATTCTGTTTTATTGTCTCCCCAACGACTAGCACAGTTCCTGGCATATAATGTGCTTAACAATATCCATTAAGTGGATGAATGAATATTTGGGGTCAGTATTTGGTGACAGCTGACTGTAAGCTCATAAGAGATCTTTAGCTAGAACCACTCAACCCAGCTGCTCCTAGACTCCCACCCTCTGACACTATGAAGTAATATGTACTGTTTTAAGTTGCTAAATTTTGGATAATTTATTATTATGCAGCATTTATAGCTAATATGCCTTCTCTTTCTTCCCATCCCATCCCTCAGTTGCTTAGTACCATTGGTAACATTTTGCAATTGAAATCTATTCAAACAATGTGCTCTAACCACCATCTTTTTATATTTTAAAAAATCTGAGACCCAGAATAGTTCAGTATTTATCCAAGGTCAATTAATTACTAGAAAAAAGTTTAAAACAAAAGAAATAATATGGTGTTATTTCCGTATCCCTATGCTGCCTCTGACTTTATAATCATTTGTCTACTCCTAAGTATTATATAGCATGTATTAATGTTTATATTAAAAGAGCACTGTGAAGATAAAATTTTTCATACTATCTTTGCACTAACTCATCATTTTTATTCCCTTTCTTTTGCCTCCTTTAATTGGGAAAAGTCCTAAAAGTACTAGAAATAAATTGAGAACATAGTAAATGTGGACAAAAGAAAGAACCAATTTGCCAATATACCATTTCTTTTTCAACCTTTCATAAGTGCTTGTTATAAAAAACTCTGCGACTTCTTTTATTTGCTTTTGTGTTTGTTCTGTTTGAATTTAGTGGCCTTTAGAGAGAGGAGCTGTCTGGCTATACTCCCCAAACTGACTGATTTACTCTCTGAAATCCAACTGTATATATGTATGTATTCTATAACAATTATGAAGATACTTACTAATGAACAGAATTATAAATGTTTTTAACAAATGTCAAAAATGTGTTTAAAAAACAACCAAATCAAATTTTGCAGCATCTTTAGCAATTTGTAAGCAAATAAACTGAAGGTTTCCACCCCAACTCAGAGGAACATAAATGGAGATGTTTTGTACAAGGCAAGTTGGAATAGAGCCTTTTTAATAATAAGAAAATGCCAAGTACTCATTAGGGCCTATCATAGAGAAGATAATTTCAGCTGTTTATAGTTCTTTACATGCAAATGATCCCATTGCATGATGCAAATTAATATGTGATGTTTTAATAATATCAGTGACAGTATAATGATACATGTGTTAATAACAAAAGCTATGCTTTGAAGTTCGGAGAAGGCAATGGCACCCCACTCCAGTACTCTTGCCTGGAGAATCCCATGGATGGAGGAGCCTGGTAGGCTGCAGTCCATGGGGTCGCTAAGAGTTGGACACGACTGAGCGACTTCACTTTTCACTTTCATGCATTGGAGAAGGAAATGGCAACCCACTCCAGTGTTATTGCCTGGAGAATCCCAGGGACGGGGGAGCCTGGTAGCTGCCGTCTAGGGGTTACACAGAGTCGGACACGACTGAAGTGACTTAGCATAGCATAGCATGCTTTGAAGTTAAGCCTACTCGCATTCATATTCCAACCCTGACAGTCACTAGCTTTAGAACCTAGAGCAAGCTACCTACCTCTGTGAGCCAAAGTTGCCTCTGCAAAATGAGCATAACTCTGCCAGGCCCATGGTAACAACTCAGTAAGTTTACCTCTTTAGTAGTTATTTTAATGATCCTAAAATAATATTAGTAACTTGTGTTATCATTATAGGGAGAAAGTGTAACTTTAAAACACTTCATTTCTTCCCCTTCAAAGTCTCTTAGCATCTTGTGTTGACTATAAGGAAACTAGAAGTTTTAAAGCAGTATTCTGAATATGAATTTCTTGAACTTTAATATATAATGTTAATCACAGTGAATTCATCAGGCTTACTATTCAATATCTACTGTTTATAAGTTAACTCACTACCCAGATATTTCCAGAAAACAATCCATCATTGCACACAGAAATTTTTGATATGATGATTTCAATCATCAGCTAATATTGAACACCAATCTTTCTTAATTAAAGTGAACACACCTAAATGGGCTTCTCTGGTGGTTCAGACAGTAAAGAATCCATCTGGAATGTGGGAGACTTGGGTTCAGTCCCTGGGTCAGGAAGATCCCCTGGAGGAGGACATGGCAACCCACTCCAGTATTCTTGCCTGGAGAATCCCTATGCACAGAGGAGTCTGGTGGGCTACAGTCCATGGGGTTCACGAAGAGTCGGACATGACTGAGTGACTAAGCATAGCCTCACAACACCTAAATAGGCACAACAGGCCTATATATTTTTATTGAGGTATAGTTTACTTACAACATTATATTAGTTTTAGGTATGCAGCACAGTGATTCAAAATCTTTACAGATTATACTCCACATAGAGTTATTCTACAATGTTGGCTATATTCCCTATGCTGTACAATATATCTTTGTAGCTTATTTATTTTATACATAGTAGTTTGTACCTCCTAATCTCCTATCCACGTCTTGCCCCTTCTCCTTCTTTCTCCCTACTGTTAACCACCAGTTTGCTCTCTATATCTGTGAGTCTGTTTCTTTTTTGTTATATTCATATTTGTTTTACTTTTTAGATTCCACATATAATTGATAACCTACATTATTTATCTTTGTCTGAATTATTTCACTAAGAATAATACCTTCCAGGTCCATACATGTTGTTGCAAATGACAAAATTTCATTTCTTTTCATGGCTGAGTAGTATTCCATTGTGCATATATGTGTGGTTTATATTATATCTTCTTTATCCATTCATTGTTGATGGACACTTAGATTGCTTTCATATCTATGCTATTGTAGATAATGATGCTGTATCTCAATGAGATACAGTATCTTTTTGAATTAATATTTTCACTTGTTTTGGATAAAAAGTACATTTTCATATCTTTCAGTTCCAGGAGTGGAATTGTTGGCTCATATGGTAGTTCTGTTTTTAGATTTTTAAGGACCTTCCACAGTGGCTGCACCAATTGACTACTTTCCCACCAACAGTGTACATCCCTTTCTCCACATCCTCTCCCACATTTGTTATTTGTGGTCTTTTTGGTGATATTCATTCTGAGAGGTATGAGGTGATACCTCACTGTGGTAGCCTATGTATCATTTTAAAACTAGAACTTGTATACTAACAAGCTGGCCAATTTCCTGAGCGTTTTTCCTTTTCTTCTGTAAAGTGAACTAACTGTGATTATAAGCTTACAATGAAGAGGGTGAAATTGATAGTTGCTCAGTCTTGTCTGAGCAACTATCAATTTCACCCTCTTCGTTGAAGTTTTGTCTGGGAGAAGGCAGCGGCAACCAACTCCAGTACTCTCACCTGGAAAATCCCATGGACAAAGGAGCCTGGTAGGCTGCAGTCCATGGGGTCGCTAAGAGTCAGACATGACTGAGCGATTTCACTTTCACTTTTCACTTTCATGCATTGGAGAAGGAAATGGCAGCCCACTCCAGTGTTCTTGCCTGGAGAACCCCAGGGACGGGGGAGCCTTGTGGGCTGCCATCTATGGTGTCATACAGAGTTGGACACAACTGAAGTGACTTAGCAGCAGCAGCAGCAGCAGTCTTGTCTGACTCTTGTGACCCCATGGACTGTAGTCCACCAGGCTCCTCTGTCCATGGGATTTCTCAGACAAGAATACTGGAGTGGGTTGCCATTTCCTTCTCCTACATAGCTCTTGGACAGCATTTCAAATTAAGAGAATAGTTTTAAAGTTCTCTTTACTGAATAAGAGAACATCCAACTAGTAAAGAACATCCAACTAGGTTTAAATCTCACTAAAAATCTATGGATTTCAGAGTCCAAAATTATATGCAGGCTCCTAACTTTGGCATATATTTGTGGTTCAAGGTCACTCTTAAAACATTGGTTCAGGTTCATTTTATAGCCTTTCTAACAACTGGACATGGAACAACAGACTGGTTCCAAATAGAAAAGAAGTATGTCAAGGCTGTATATTGTCACCCTGCTTGTTTAACTTAGATGCAGAGTACATCATGAGAAACGCTGGGCTGGAAGAAGCACAAGCTGGAATCAAGATTGCCGGGAGAAATATCAATAACCTCAGATATGCAGATGACACCACCCTTACGGCAGAAAGCAAAGAACTAAAGAGCCTCTTGATGAAAGTGAAAGTGGAGAGTGAAAAAGTTGGCTTAAAGCTCAACAGTCAGAAAACAGAGATCATGGCATCTGGTCCCATCCCTTCGTGGCAAATAGATGGGGAAGCGATGGAAACAGTGACAGACTTTATTTTGTTGGGCCTCCAAAATCACTGCAGATGGTGACTTCAGCCATTAAATTAAAACACGCTTGCTCCTTGGAAGAAAAGCTATGACCAACCTAGACAGCATATTAAAAAGCAGAGACATTACTTTGCCAGCAAAGATCTGTCTAGTCAAAGCTATGGTTTTTCCAGTAGTCATGTATGGATGTGAGAGTTGGACCATAAAGAAAGCTGAGCGACAAAGAATTGATGCTTTTGAGCTGTGGTGTTGGAGAAGATTCTTGAGAGTCCCTTGGACAGCAAGGAGATCCAACCAGTCCACCCTAAAGGAAATCAGTCCTGAATATTCACTGGAAGGACTGATGCTGACGCTGAAACTCAATACTTTGGCCACCTGATATGAAGAACTGACTCATTGAAAAGCCCCTGATGCTGGGAAAGATTGAAGGCGGGAGGAGAAGGGGACAACAGAGGATGAGATGGTTGGATGACATCACCGACTCAATGGATGTGAGTTTGAGTAAACTCCGGGAGTTGGTGATGGACAAGGAGGACTGGCGTGCATCAGTCCATGGGGTCGCAAAGAGTTGGACACAACTGAGTGACTGAACTGAACTGAACAACTGAGTGGAAGCTTGGTTTTATTTCTTCATTACACCAAAGATAAATTTCCTGGCTCTGCAGTTTCCATTTAGAAATTTAAATGTTTTACCCAGATCAGGGGTGAGAGTAGGGAGGATGTGGGTGGTGTGGAGGGCATGCTCTGTTGTCAGATAAGTTTGGGAAAGCATATATAGTCTGCTAAAGTTCCCTTATGGCTCAGTTGGTAAAGAATCTGCCTGCAATGCAGGAGACCCTGCTTTAATTCCTAGGTCAGGAAGATCCCTGGAGAAGGGAAAGGCTACCCACTCCAGTATTCTTGGGCTTCCCTTGTGGCTCAGCTGGTAAAGAATCAGTCTGCAGTGCAGGAGACCTGGGTTTGATCCCTGGGTTGGGAAGATACCCTGGAGAAGGGAAAGGCTACCCACTCCAATATTCTGGCCTAGAGAATTCCATTGACTGTATAGTCCATGGGGTCACAAAGAGTCGGACACAACTGAGGCACTTTCACTTTCAAAGTTCTGCAATTCATGCTAGTGAAGTATAGGCTCAGTGAATTTTCTCTGTGAAAAAACTTGCTCAGCTTTTTTTAACATAATATTTTCCAATAAGCTGCAGAAACTGTGCTATAGGAAACACCATTGATTATCTTGAGGGACACTAGTGTTCTAAGAAATAAAGTTTGGAATTGCTGCTGTAAGAAAAATCTGCAGGCTGAGTTGATTTTGAATTTGATGTCAAATCATTTTCTCATTTATCTACAATTATATCTGATGTTCAGATAGGCAGACGAAACGGAAAATATTCCAGTAGCTTTTAATGGAACATGATAAATATGCTATTTAAGGATGTTGAAATATACCGCATTTCTCCTTTCTAGTATTAAACAGAAAAATAAACTGTTTCAGAATAGTCTGTATAAATAAGCAAAGATTATACAGATTTATGCACAGATTTTCAAATTTATTTCAGAAACACATGCAGTAATCTATTATCATTTCAACCCTCTGTACACTATTTTATTTTTGTTTTCACCTCAGAAACCCTCCCTCTACTCGTACCAATCCATTGTACTCAATTTCCCTTATTCTGTAAGGGCATCAAAAAGTTGGTGAAATATTGTACATTAACTATACTTCAATTTAAAAAAATAGAAAAGCTATATTTTATAAGTATTCTTTGTATTTAAGTCCTCCCTAAACTTAAAATACAAAATTCACTAATGTGTATATAAAGTCCTCTTTCCTTTCATCTCTTGCCTTTTCTCTCCCGTTCAGGGACAAAGATATTTTCTTCCTTTTTATTCTTAGGACACTAGTGAATGGCTCTATCAAGTGCTTGTGGCCACTTCATTAGTAATGATCACATTCTTCTTTAGGGAAGTTGACTGACGTTACTGAAGAATCTCTGAAGACAATTCTCCCCAGTATATATCAAACTTTTTTTACCCAAGAAGAATATTGTCTGCCTAACTGGCAAGTTTTACCAGGACATGGGCATTGAATAGTTCTCCTCTCTCCTTCCCCACTCTAATTCCTTTGTCTTTATATATTACTGCTACTGCTGCTAAGTCACTTCAGTTGTGTCCGACTCTGTGCGACCCCACAGACTGCAGCCCACCAGGCTCCCCCGTCCCTGGGATTCTCAAGGCAAGAACACTGGAGTGGGTTACCATTGCCTTCTCCAATGCAGGAAAGTGAAAAGTGAAAGTGAAGTCTCTCAGTCGTGTCCGACTCCTAGCGACCCCATGGACTGCAGCCCACCAGGCTCCTCCATCCATGGGATTTTCCAGGAAAGAGTACTGGAGTGGGGTGCCATTGCTTTACTATACAAACACAAATAGCTGACTAAGTTTAATAATGTTTTCCTTGTTAGTAAACTTGGTATGGCTTCTCTACCTAAGTCAGAATCAGGTATCTCAAATACAGATATGAATCTTGGTCAAAAAACTGTCAAATGTTCAGTGAGTCTTTGATGTGGTTTTCAGAACCACGTGAAAGGCAGATAATTTTTATTTTCCAACCTACTTTGCTTGTAGAAGGATTGGATATGAACTGGGAAGACATTATCCTAAGTGAAATAGGCTAGATACAGAAGAACAAATACTATATAACACAGCTTTCAGGAAAAATCTAAAATATTAGCCACCTCTCATAGAAGCAGAGAAGAATAGTGGTTTCTAGAGACTGGAGGGTGGGGAAAACAAGGAGATATTAGTCAAAGGATACTAAGTTTCAGTTATGCAAGATAAATAAATCCAAGAAACATACTCTACACTGTAGTGTTTCTAGTTCACAATATTGTAGATATACTTAAATATTTGCTAAGAGGATAGATAGATCCAAGTAGGCCATCTTAAAGGAAATCAGTCCTGAATTGGAAGGGCTGATCCTGAGGCTGAAACTCCAATACTTTGGCCACCTGATGGGAAGAGCTGACTCATTTGAAAAGCCCCTGATGCTGGGAAAGATTGAAAGCGGGGGAAAAGGGGATGACAGAGGATGAGATGGTTGGATGGCATCACCAACTCAATGGACATGAGTTTGAGTAGGCTCCAGGAGTTGGTGATGGACAGGGTGGCCTGGCATGCTGCAGTCCATGGGGTCGCAAAGAGTCGGACATGACTGAGCGACTGAACTGAACTGAAGAGGATAGATCTTATGTTAAGTACTTTTATTACTACTACTATTAATAATAATAAAAAAGATCAGGAGAAAACTATTGGAAGTGATAGATATGTTTATGGCATAGATTATGATGATACATACTTACCTCTGAATTCATCAAATTGTAACTTTCAATAATTACAACTTTTTGCATGTTAATCATACCTCAGAACATTTTTTTAAAGCTTGAATATACTTTAGAAAAAATAGGAATTCATGTGGAAGCCCATTTCCTTTAATGTTGTTTTTTATCCATATTACTTAGGTATATGCAATTCCTGCCTCTTCTATGTGCCATATGTGAAATTAAAACATAGAAATGTATTGTATTCCAGTCGTAATGTAAAAGAAGTTACTGTGCTGTTTTGGTGCAGTAGAAGAAAGCTGGGATCTTTAGAAAAGAAAGGAAAGAAAGCTTTGCTTTAATCCCTAACTTACAAACAGAACAAACTTTTAGGTTCGTAGCCTTTCACTAATCTGAATAAACCCTCTAGGCTTGTAGTTTCTTTCCTATTGGATTTTCTAGACTGCAGCTTGTCTCTTTAAATCACTGCTTTTGTAGGGTGGCCATAGGAGGTGAAACCCTAATTTGGGGGCATCGGTTCATAATCATAAATGGCTAATTTAAGTGCCTTGTAAGCTGGCCTTGATGCCTATACTCCAGGTTCCCTGCTTGCAGCACCACTTGAAATGTCAGAAGGGAATCAGACCTGCCTGTTATTGTGAAATTGTGGCACAGGACCTATTTTTTTCCCAGCAATGAACTCGTTCATCCAAGATGCCTTCTTAAATAGTAGCTAGAAAGCTGTCATCACATGGATTTCCAAGCCAGTTCACCAAATGTTGGATCCACTAAGATTTGTCAAAAATGTTGAATCCTGATGCATTATCCAGAGATTCGTTCCTGATGGGCCCATTTTAAAATCCTTCAGGTCAAAGGTGAACTCTGGAGCCCTCTAAGGGTTCCAAAACATTCGCAGGACACCTAGGGGGATCCTGCTGAATTAGAAGCCTTGGCTCCTTAAGTAGTGGTTTTCAACCTTAGCTGCAGATTAGAATCACTGGAGAGCTTTAAACAAACACTGATGCCTGGGTTCTTCGTGCCTTCACAAGAGTCTCCTTTAACTAGGTGGTGCTTTCCCCAGTAATCTAACGTGATCCCCGTAGTTTTGTAGCCATGTCAGGATTATCTGGGGAACTTTTGAAATTTCTGATGCCCAGGCTGCACCCCAAATAAATCTAATGAGAATTTTTGTGGATGGAACCTGGTATCAGTATTTTTTAAAGTTTCCCAGCTGATTTCAATATTTAGTCAAGGCTGAGAAATTGAAAAATCTAGAAAAGAAATCCCTTCCACATAGATCTAAAAGGTGGCGTCTTACATCCTCTTCAATTCACCTGGGTCTCTGAAAGCTCTAAAACTATAGGCTGAAGAGTTGTGATACAACTGAGTCACAAGGTAAAATGCATGATCAGATACTCTGGATTGATAAGAAATGAAAGTGATGATCAGTTCAGATAAGAATCTATAAAATAAATAAGAAATACACCTGTGGCAATGAGCTGTTGTTAGCATTTATTAAACACCAGACACTGGTATTAGCCTAAAAATAGAGGAAGACCATAAAATGGAAAATTATTCTTAATATTAGAGTTTTCAAAGAATAGCTAATATTTCCAAATTGAGCTATTTCCAAATAGCTGTTATTTCCAAATCTTCCATAATTTAAACCTTGGGAACTTAAGGAAATGCAGGTCACCAGTTCTATAGGATTCCATTTTGTCAGTAATTCTACAGTTTTGGTTCAATTCCATAGACATGTTTGTCATTGTCTATTTTTTTTAAATGAGTTTGTGATTTTTTTATTTCTTCCTTTGACAGTTATTTTCACAATCTTCCTTTGTGAGTTATTTTTTTCTTTTAGATAACCTACTAGAACTCACTGAAGCATAAGCAAGTTTACCATCTTTATATTTAGAGGAGATACGTATATTTGTTAGCTACTAGCAAAGATTCTTGTTGAGCAGGAACTTATCCAAAGAATTGTTGACAATTAAATCGCTGAAGATTTTGTGGTCAAAGTCAAATCCAACAACAGTGTGTTTATTTTCTTTTTGCCAATTGTTAGGCCATATCCCATCACAGTCTAACAATCCAAAAGAGAATATTGCCAAATCACTGGCCAGTTTTCAGAATGGCTAACCCTTTTCTTACTATGGAACTTTCAATGCTTAATTGTAACAAGTGAGGCATACTTTTTCTTGAATCAATGGCTTATGGCTATTAAGAATTCCTTCTCTAAAGAAATGGGAAGAGAAAAACTTTGGTAGTAATTGAATGTCAGAAGCAAGAAAATCATTCCCAGGGACTGAGTTCACATCTGTCTTTCAGGGCAGTTGTCATTTGCCCAGCGCACTGCTGCTGTCTCTCACTTGGCACCTCAACTCCCAGCTTAAACAGCAGCTATTTGTGTCAGGTGTGGAGTGATAGCCTCTGTCTGCCGATGGGCTGCCTGGGCCAATTATCTAAATTCACCCCCTGGCCTTGTCCCCGAGTGGAAAGCTCTGACTACATCAGTGGAAGGACTGACCATCCGTTGCCAGTCCCTTTGTGATATTATTAATGCTCTCCTTCTGCAGAGAATGTGGATTCTTATTTCATCTTGGAGGGGCATTTTGTACTTTTAGTATTATTATTATTAATTCAGGTTAGGTTCTAGTTTCATCTCTTAGAAGCCTACTAAAAAGCTAAATGTGGTGCCACCAGAGAACAAGTTAAGAGGAGAGGCTTTCCTCTCCTTGGGTAAGAATAGTGTGCTCTCTCAGGACCAGTTCTCCAGTGATAACTTCTCTCTCTCCCAGAGTCAGAAATGCAATTCAGCAGCTCTTGGCCTCTTATAAATTCCTATTTTTACATAGCCGGGTCTTGCTTATACAGTTACTAATACAAGTCTTGTTTCTGTTGGGTTCCTTGGTGCATTTTTTTCTGCCATTTATTCAATCTTATTTAGATACAAAATATTTCACAAGACAGCACTGTAATTAAGCCTGAAGTGAGACCCTTACAACCCAGAGTAGCTTAGATGATTTTCTTAATTCCCTAAAGATGTGAGGGGCTTCCCAGGTGGCTCAGTGGTGAAGAATCAGCTGGCCAGTGCAGGAGACATGGATTCTATCCCCGGGTCAGGAAGATCCCCTGGAGAAGGTAATGGCGACCCACTCCAGTGTGCTTGCCTGGGAAATCCCATGGACAGAGGAGCCTGGCAGGCTACACTCCATGGGGTCGCAAAAGCGTTGGACACGACTGAGCGGCTAAACAACAATAACAAAGATGTGAGACCTGAGCCGTCATATCCACTCCTTATCACTCCCCTTCTCTTCCTCCAACCCTCCATTCACCTGCCCCAGCCTAACACTTCTGGAAGCAGAATTATACACCCAGATTTTTCACCTCACCTACCTACTCCAATCCATTATCTTAGCAACATCTTATAAACCACATTCCTATGAAGGAGCGGTGCTTCTGCTGGTGAAGATAGCAGTCCTTCAAGATGCATTAATATCTTCAGGTCATTTTCCCTTTCATTCAAAGCAAAGCCATGAAAATAGACTAGGGACTTTCTTATGGTAACCCAGAAAACCACTGTTCATGTAGATGATGTCCAACTTTTCATGCCAAATTTTATCATCTAAGACATTTAAATGTATCCCATCTTAAAAGGCCTCCAAAGAAGAACGTTCAACAATGTATGAACGAAGTTAAGGCATCAGAACACATGAAATTCGAAGTTTAATTTTGATCTTTTCCACTTTCTGTACTTGGTATTTCAACCTAGTAGATAATCCAATTACCTTTTACTTTCTCATTTTAATGAAATAGGAAGGAAACAGCTTTTGTTCATTTATTCATTAATTCAGTTAAGGATTGAGAGATATAAACAATAAGTTTTGTAATTTCAGATTTTTGTTTTCTTTGACTTTTAAACGAAATCTTCTGAGCAATTTCTTTGAATCTGGATGCAATAGCTTCAACTTCACCTAGGGCAATTTGCATTTTTTGTATGAGACACTCAATTTTAAAATTAGTAAGGAAATAAATATTAGAATTCTCTTCTATGTTATTCTCTGTATATTTTTCAATGGAGTACCTTAGGATTTTCTGTAGACAACAGTGAGTTAGCCTCTATTTATGAAGAAGTCTGACAGGCTTATTCTTCAGTAAGATAGCAGCAAAACTTGACAACAATTTGGAGCTTACTGAAAGGATCCAGATGTAAGCTTCCCTTTCTAGGAGAATTTACCTGGAAGTATGTACACTATATATAGTATATACTATCAAGAAAGTATATACAGTCTATGAAAAAGCTTATAGAAATAAGATTATTTACATAATATATATTATTTCTTTTAGTACATTGGTATTGTGACATTCGAACTTATAATGATATAGGATGACTTTCTTTCTTTCCTTCCTTCTTCTTTACTTCCTCACTTTCTTTGTTCCTTTATTTTTCACTACAGAATTAGTGTTAGAAGAGAAATTATGTACCATATTGCCTTTATGGTTACTCAAGGTCAGTGCTAAATTGTGTTTCAAACTATGGAAAATTTTAGCACTTTGTGTATGTTTTAAAATATCTGGGTTTCATAGTTTCAAGAAATTTTAATACAAAATAAGACACATATCTGAATGCATTCTTATTGTAGGTATTCCAATTTTAGATATTCTAATTGATCCCAAATAATTATGAATAATGTTCACTTTCACTGAATTTTGCATCTAATTTTTCACTTTTTCATTACTTGGTAAAAGCAGTCAAAAGGAATTAGCATATGGAAGAATTCTACAGTGTTTAGGCTCAATAACTTTACTACTACAATTTGAAATTAGTTTTGACAGCTCAACTTATCATTAAGATGATATTCACTTTCATCTCATTCAGTATATATGGTAATTATATCATATAATCATATAATTTAGATTGTTCACATTTATGTTATATATTCTAAAGTTTAGATTAAAATAGACTATAAGAACTAAAATGTATATTGGATCATCTGTACATATCCCACATCTTACAGATTAAAAAATGAGAATTGGAAAAAGTAAGGAGTTGTACCAGAGTCAGTCACAGGCAGGGTTTGGACCTATCTGTCATAACTTCCACCTGGGCTCTGTTTTCTCCACCAAGTTCTGTTATCCATTATAAATCTCAATAACTTTTAAATGGGCTTCCCTCGTGGCTCAGATGGTAAAGAATCCTCCTGCAGTGCAGGAGACCTGGGTTTGATCCCTGGGTTGGGAAGATCCCCTGGAGAAGGGAATGGCTACCCATTCCAGTATCTTTCCTGGAGAATTTCATGGACAGAGGAGCCTGGCAGGCCACAGTCCATGGGGTCATTTATTGATATGAGCCAGATTCTTTTGCTCACATAGAAATAGCTATCCACAAAACTTTCCTCCAAATAGTTATTTCCTTAGCTAAACTTCAGTATAATCAGAACAATATTCTAGAACTAACATGATAACATTATTAATAGAGGTAATAATAACCATACTGTTAGCAATCCATTAAAATGGCCTTAACATTCTATATCAATTATAGTTTAAAAAGTAGTTTCTCGCATTTTCATATTGGAAACATAATTCTCCATATTCCCATATTGGTTTATTATTAATAGTTTAGAAGCCTAAAAGACATTTATTAAATAAGCAGCAAAGTTTTAAATGTTCACTTGTAAGCCTGGCACTATGCTAAGCAAATGTTTACAGTATCACCCCCATGCATTCTTTTTCAATTAAATTTGACATATGTAACATTATAAAATGATATGTTATAACATTGTTCAAGTGCTAGTAATGCAAACAAAATTTCTTTTCACTCAGGGATTTTAAATTCTTAGTGTACATGTTCAGGTATATATTTTACTCCATAAAATTTAATACTTTTGAAATTGGTTATTAATCATAACTGCTAAATGATAAATCCAAACCTGATACATCAAGATAAAAAGAATAACTGATTATTGAAGAAAATATAATTATCTACATTTGAATCATGAAATTAATGTCTCTTCCAACTCACTTTTATTTCCTCCTTCACATTTATATTTCCCTTAAGGTAACATAGAACTTTTATGGCATAGAATATGAAGATTAAAAAAATTTTAGGAGGAGCCTGTTTTTGTGCCTAGGTAAATAATTAAGCAATCAAATACAAGTTCCTATGACATGAACAGATGAGGAGACCACAGATTCCTATCTGTTTTATAGTTATATACAATTGCACAAGTCAATTTAGCACAATTCAGTATTTGACACCACGGAAATATTTTTTCAAGAGAAACCAAATTATTTTTTGAAAAAAATCTGTATTTCCTCAAAATAATGATAATGCATTTTTGGTGAGCATTCACTGAGTATTCTAGGAGAGTTCCTAGTGAGCTTTGCTAGAAGACAATAAATCACATTTCAGTATAAATAATATTTATGTTTTGCTTAACATATGAGCATTTGAGATTAGAACATGGAGAATATATTTTCAAATTGGCTTGGTTTATCAGCTCCAACTGTAATATTATTATATTTGCCCTACTCCAGGAGATATTTTTGGGAACATAGTTTATCCCAATTAAGAGCCAATAGAAAATTACATTTAGATTTTTTCAAAAAAAAAAAGGGAAATTTAGAAAGCATGTCACTTGAAAATTGATCTTTTCACAGATTGTTAAGGCTCATAAGCTTTTCTATAAATAAGAAAACATTACTTACTGTAATTATTCTTCATCTCTTGAGTCCCTTTGACTTTGCCTCGTTTATCAATCCTCAGATACCACTGTGTTCGACAGAAGAGTCTTCTCACTCTTATATCTCCTCCTTCCATGTAATCATAACTTCTTGTATGTCGCTCAGGGCTGGAACAGTTCACATTTGTAGCCATTTGCTCTGGAGTCATGTCATTGCAAGCTAAAGATATAGTGCCCACTAGACAGATAATGTGGAAGCATGATCTGTAGAGCAAACTTGGCAGGATCCATGTCAGTATCCATTTGCGCATTATAGTATAGTGCTCCGGGTGTTCATGAATAACATAATGAAAATTAAATCTTGAGTTGATTGTTGCTCCTAGGTCATTGACCTCTTCCTATCTGTGAACTGTAGATTGGTTTAAGGAAGAGCGGTTGCACTCTCCAAATTGTTAGCCTTATCCTTTTAGTTCCTGATAGCAGTATAGGAGTCCTCTTTAAATAACTCTCTGTTGGTATATCCTTATAAAAGCAGGTTGTAATAAGCTCAGTTGCTGAGATGCTGTTTGCTACTTGACTTCTGTTTGCAATGAGAGATTAAGAATGGGGAGGGAGGAGAGAGAGGAAGATGAAAAGTGATTGTATAAATTTCAGTGGGCAAATACTATTACAACATACTGTGTAATTCTTACTGTGAAGGTACATTTAAAACAGTTTTCACAGAGGATGTCAGGGTCCTTACCACTCTATTTGTAGACTTATAAAAGTTCTATATTAGTAGAGATTAATCTGAACATGATTGTACCATTCATTCCAGTCCCTATTTGATAAGAAACATCCAGCAATTTAGAGCTGTTGATTTAAATTCAGTTCTAAAGTTCCTATTAACAAAATATTAATGCTTTTTTCTAGATGTCTTTATTCTTTTACAGTTGTGGTTTGACAGTTATTTTCTTCTGAACTGCCCACAGTTCTCAAGTTAAACGTCAGAATTGTTCTGGAGAATTTCAACCTTATCTTTATGTAAGTTCTATAACGTAATTACTGTAGATAATCACACGGCTCAAAAGTCTGGTAACTTTACTTTTCCCCTCAGTACTAAAAGCAGAGAAATAGATAAACTACTAACAAACAGTTAGCATTATTTTTAAAGACAAGTAACAGTCACTTACTTGTTCTGTTGATAACAGCTGGATACACAAGAATTCCATGTCTGTTGTCTGCCCTGTGCAACTTGAGCCTCTCTACTGTAGCTACAAACTATTTCTCAGCTGAGAAATTCTCCAGCGGAATCATAATTGTTTCCATAAATCAACAGCAGGCAAGAGGATTTTTTCTGTGTGTGTGAGCGCGTGTGAGCTTGTGTGTGTGTGTGTGGAGCCTTTTATTCAGAGCTTTTCGATAAATACCTTTGCTGACCTCATTGGAAGCAATTAAAACTTAGCCAGTAAGCTGTTAGTTGAATACAACAGTGAGAATAAAAGAGGCTTGTATAGTATTCATTCAGTGGTCATGAGAGGGAGCTATGAACATGGTTTATGCTCAGATCTACAAATGGGTATCTACTTTGTAGAAACAAATCTCTGATTCTGAAGCAGTTAGAAAGGGAAACAGAATTTTTTAGGTTGTCTCATAGCAGTTGAAATAAGTTTAAAAATATTGCTTTGACCATATACATAAAGGGATCTTTTAACAGGAAATCTTTTACATAGATTTATGAAGCATATATTGCTACTATTATTCTTTTGTGTTAAGAATGTTAGAATAAAACTCCTAATATGTATTAAGTCACACCTTAGTGTCTTCAAGAAGTGTATAGCTGAGTTAAGGGTATATCTCTTCATTTAGAGGTATTTCAGCATTGCTTATAACTTTATGTCTTATGTTCCTAGATTGAAAGTAAGAATAACAATATTCTTACTTGAGTTGAGCCAATAATTACCAGTATGACCTTGGACAAGTCACCTGATGTTTCTGAATCTCAGCTACTACACTTGTAAAATTAGTCTAGATGATTCTATGGTGCCTTGTAGTTTTAAAATTCTGTAACTTGTTGCTTACCCTACTAAGATCAGGAAGAGGATACATACTTTTAAATTATTATTCTTAAAAATTAAAAATAAAATTTTATATGGTTTTATATTGGTTATCAATGGTTGACTCGTCCTCAGTAAAAACATTGATGCAATAAATGTATGTTCATTTAAGGATGGAATTTTAAGAGGTATAGCTCATGTGAAAAAGAGAATGCTATTTTGCTTTCCACCATGAGTTATTCTCCCCTTTTTTAGCATGTATATATTAGTTTCCTGTTCTAGCATGTATTTATTAGTATACTAGAGTTTCATTAGGTATTTGCTGCAAAATAATTGCATTGTTAATCTAAATCAACATTTAGGAATACATAATAACATTCTATTTCCCATGGTAATACTCTCAGCGCGCGCGCACACACACACACACACACACACACACACACACACACAACTGCACTTGAAATGCATTACTTTACCGCCAGGTGGTGCACGTAGACCAAATAGGAAAAGAAAATCAAGTATTTAATACATTCAATTGTATTATAAGTTATAATTTCCCTTTGTGTCTATGCTTGGGGGAACAAAATCAAGAGCACAGCACAATTTAAATTTACTCAGTTACTCTTTAGGCACCAAATATGACTTTTCTAAGTTAGAGCAGAAGGGGATGACCCTTCTATAATTGCCTCTGTTGAAAGCTGCTGCTGCTGCTGCTGCTAAGTAGCTTCAGTCGTGTCCAACTCTGTGCGACCCCTAGATGGCAGCCCACCAGGCTTCCCCGTCCCTGGGATTCTCCAGGCAAGAACACTGGAGTGGGTTGCCATTTCCTTCTCCAATGCATGAAAGTGAAAAGAGAAAGTGAAGTCACTCAGTCGTGTCCGACTCTTAGCGACCCCATGGACTGCAGCCTACCAGGCTCCTCCGTCCATGTGATTTTCCAGGCAAGAGTACTAAAGTGGGGTGCCATTGCCTTCTCCGATGTCACATTCATAGGTATGTATAATATAATTAATAGGAGGGAACATCATTAAATATTTTCATTCTTTTACATTTTTATATTCTATCCTGTTCCACATCCTCCTAGTTCCCATCCTTTCCCTATAGGTAATCATTGTTATTACCTATATTTAGTTTCTGGTGCATCTTTCCATAATTTTGTATGCATATATAGGCAAACTGAATATATATGTGTGTATACATTTTTATTTGTTCTAATTTTATGGAAAAGGTAGCATATCATACACAATGTTCTGCGTGTTGCATTTTTTACTTAATAAAAAAAAGAAAATCTTCCCATCTCAGTGTTTAGAAAATTATCTCATTTTTTTTTACAGCTGCACAGTACCCCACTGAATGAATATATCACAATGTATTTGACTAGCTTCCTGTTGTTGAACAATTAATTTATTTCCAGTCTTTTTCTATTACAAAAAAAAAATGACACAATGAATAAAATTATAAACATATCGTTTGAATGGATTTTGCCAGTTTACTCTCCACAGAAGTTGAACTAGTTTTTTAGTCTCATTCACAGTATATATAGTGCCTGTTCAGTATAGTGTATTGTCAAACACTGGGGGTTTTGGTAATCTGACAGTAAAAAAAGCATTTTATTGTTTTTTCTTGCATTTCTCATTTTATGAAAGAAAGTGTCCATCATGGACAGGTACTATAAAGTACACAGTGCTATGAGTGTCTGCCATAAGTGGCGATAGGAAGCTTTCCCTGTGCTAATGCCAGTAGAGCTGCAGTTTAAAGGATGAGAGGGAGTTCTTTCAACAAGGAAACACCAGTGGGCTCTAGGAGAGAGAATGAGAAGGACTTTGGCATGTAAAAAAGCTGGAGAGGCAAGCAGGGTCCTGGTGGGCTAAGTCAGAGTTTGATCTTTATCCCAAGAGCAATGGCCATTATGGTATGATAATCAGAAGAGTGACATGACTCATAACTGCACTCTATGCCTCTATTCTGACCCAAACTAATTTAATTTCTGCCAGGAGAATAAGTTTAAGAAATACAAAATTGTGTTCCTTTATCCTATTTTTTACATTATTCATATTTTCAAAAAGATACCCAAACTTTGTGATTGAAAAGGAAAGATGTAGGAGAAGAAAAAGTCATATTTATCTCCCAACTTGAGTAAAGCCCAAATCTGCTTCATAGGGTTGTGCTAAATGCCCTGAAAAGAAGTGAAACATCCAAGTGTCTTTGAAAAGAATCCCAGAGAAGGTAAAGCCCATAGATCAGGCAGCATAGAGAAAAATCTATTTGGGGAGCCACACTCTACATTTCGGGTAGTACCACAGCACACAGCAGAAGCAGCAAAGCTCCAAAGAGTAAAGACTGCCTACGTGTCTAAAAACAGACAGACTCAAAAGCACCCCTTATAAATATTTCTCATGTTTTAAAAGACATCTGGAAAGGCAGAGAACCCAGACCTGAAGAAACTTCATGAGCAGTCAGTAGACACATACAAGTAACTAGAACAGACAAAGGACACAACAACTGAGTCCCTTGTCTTGGGCCAGAATTCTATCTCATCTTGAAACAGAGGAGGGAACCCAATAGTTGACATAAGTTTCTACTAACCAGTGGTGAGAGGTAAGGGGGGGTGAAATTCTCAAAGTTGAAGCCAGGATCATTTATAAGGTTATATGTTACCTCTTGCATATTTGAGATTGTGATCCAAGATTTATTTCTGCTGCATTCTCATCACTATCACCAAACTATGGATTTATTTTCATCTTTTATTCTGTCAGTCCCATTTCATCAATTCAGCCTCAACTTTGGATCATGCCATTCAACCAGTGTTACTCACTTCCTTAGTTCATTCACTTAACTATTTATCAAATAGTTATCTGGTGCCAGATGTTGTCCCAGACTTTTGGAGGTACAGTGAGTATTCTAGAAGTGGTCTTTGCACTTACAGAGAATGCATTCTGATGAGAGAACATAAACACAGCTCTTTGGCCTGTGTATATGACAGAGGCAGCATGGGTGTGGGTGGGATAGAAACAAGGTGTCCAAGGAGATAGGAGATAGAGGGGTCAATGGATAGAGGGACCTATTTTAAGTTAGAAAGACCCATCTGAGGAGATAAAGTTTGCGCTGCCTGGAACAAGACTGATGTTGGTGTGTTCCAAGAACTGAAAGAAGGCCAATATGTTGAATGAAGTACATGAGCAGTGGGAAGAATTGTGAGAGATTAGTGAAACTGAAAAAGTAGGCAGGAGCCAGATCATAAAGAACTTTGAAGGTCATGGTAATAAGAGTTAGAGGTTATTCTAAGTGTAACAGGAAGCTGGAGTACAGGCAGTTCTACTTATAAACATTATAGACCTGCGCAAAGGCACTAGTTAAACTCCAAAGAAAAATGTCAAAAATAATTGAGCAAGTGTGGGGCTTCCTATAAATCTTGAGTCATGCAAACTTTGTGCTTACACTTATGCCCTAACATTTTAAAGCTTACTGTATATAAGATACAAAGTCTGAGTCATATGCTCAAAATTGTGTGCCTGTGACTCAACTATATAAATATCTCAGTTTACAAGTGTATCTAGATTCTTTGTGTCTCTTGAGTCAATATAAAATTGTTGTTTAATTTACATTTGTAAAAAGTTATCTAATATGCTAATCTAGAAATCAAGTTCTTCAAATTATATTTTTAACTTACTAGATTGACTTTAGACCTGGAGCAAGATCTCCAGAGTTACTACTCCTTTTTTTCCCAATTCAGAAATATCTGTATAATGAAGTTAAATTATACAATTTACTCTTGATTGCCTAGACTCTCCTTAAATTAACACTTAACTTTAGCAAAGAATCTATCTCCTTGATTCAATGCTATACATTAGTGCCTTTTTTTGATAACAAGTGCCACTCTAACAGTTGGAAATTGTTGTAATGGCTATGGAGAGAGTTTTGCTTCAACCCTAGGAAAACATTATGGAAAACAACAAAGACTCTGGGCAATTAGGGTTACTACATTCTTTGCTTTAAATTGTCATTCTTTGGTTCCATGTTCATTGTCTACATAGCAAAATGAGTGCTAAAACTATCGTTTTTAATGTTTCATGGATGTCATTGTGGTTTAAATCTGGTCACAAAAGACCTTTCTGAGGAGGTGGTGATTAAACTGAAATCTGAAGGATAAGAAGAAATCAGAAATGAAGGTAATACATTCCAGGCAAAGGTAACAGGGAAAAACAAAAGCTCTGAGGTGAAAATGAGCTTGGTATGTTCTAGAAACTAAATGACAGTGTAACTGAAGTTGAGTGAACAAGAGAAAAGTTAGGTGATATGAGATCAATGTGCGTGGGATCTTTTTTGTTTTTACTTTATTTTTGAGGATAATTGCTTTACAAGTTTGTGTTGGTTTCTGCCATACGTCAACATGAATCAGCCGTAGGTATACATAGGTCCCCTCCCTCTTGTCTGTGTAGGAGCTTGATATCAGTGTTGGGGACTTTGGATGTAATTCTAAGTATAATGTATAATAATCAATGAGTAATGTGATCATCCTGAAAACTTTGTGAGAATGATTTGGAGGATGGCAAAAGTTGAAGTAAAGAGACCAGTTAGGAGGCTGTAGCTGTAATTCAGTTTGGAATTGATGATGCCTTAGACTGGGATCAGAGCAGGGAGAGGAAAGAAGTGGGGAGATAGATTTTGGAGACAAAGCTAGGTGATAATTCAGTGTGAGAAACAAGGAAGAGTCAAGGTTAAATTCCAGATGTCTGACATGTGTAACAGGATAAATAGCAGTGTCATTTGCAGAACTCAGATAGACTGGAAGAGAACTGACACTGGAGGGGGAAGTCAGGCAGTTGGAAAGTTAGGTGAGAGGAATGCTATAAACCCAAACCCTATTCATTCTGGACCCAAGGGATCTGCACCTCTCATTCCTTTAAAATAAGAACCAGTAAGAATCTTGCAAATCAATTACCATGAAAGGGTGGAATTAGAAATAAAATCTCTTTCTAAAGTACTCAGGTGCAAAAATGAAAACTTCTTACAGCAGTCTTGTGTGTGTGTTAGTCGCTCAGTTGTGTCTGACTCTTTGAGACCCTATAGACTCTAATTTTCTAGATATTAGAAATTTTATTAGAAAGATTAATAAATATTATATTTAAATCTAATATAAATATATCAGAAACAGTATTTCTAGAATATCTACAACCAGAATATCACAGTTCCCAGTATTATAACACATGAAATTATCAGAAGGCAAGCTGTGTTGTGGAACCTTATTACAAAAGCCTAAAGCAGTTTATTTTTTTGTTTCAGCCATAAACGGGTTGCAAAGTTGTCCAAATATAGTTTAATGTGCAGTTGAGTCAATTCAGGTGACACTGAGAAAGAAGTTTCTAATGACAATGTTGGCATTCTCCCTGGGTATTTTACCTACCAGAGAATTACCTTTATATCTAGAGGAATATTGTAGT
The DNA here is from genome assembly GCF_029407905.1 of Bubalus kerabau. Taxonomy (NCBI): domain Eukaryota; kingdom Metazoa; phylum Chordata; class Mammalia; order Artiodactyla; family Bovidae; genus Bubalus; species Bubalus kerabau. The sequence continues at coordinate 65,784,150 of NC_073633.1, forward strand.
AGAGTAGTTCATACCAGCATATAATGCCACAGTGAATTATATAACAAGGAATATCAAAAACTAAACTTTTGTATCTCTAATGTCAAGAAAAAATAGTGAAGTTAAAAAAAGGCAGTCATATCAGTCATTTGATAATAGCCATAAGAACAACAAAAGACTGATTTTTTTCCAATGAATTTTTGGCTGCTTATAATTATTGCTTTGATTTCCTAGCCTAAGAAGCTTGGAAATTGGAAGCATTGTTTCATGAGTTTAGAGCATTGCTGAATTAGTACAAATAAAAAACTGGAGTATATTTTAAAAGAAATACTGTTTATTAGCCAAGAACTATATGTTTAATAAATCATACTGTCACCTGGCTTAAGTGAATAAGAAAAATAGGGAAATAGATTATTAACTTATCTGCAAATGTGAATGTGAAAGTTCTGAAAGATGTTTGAAAGTTGCTTTCTCTCTTAAATATTTTTAAATCTCCTCTGACAACTGATTTGTCCTACTAATTTGTACTAGCTTAGAAATATCTGCAAAGCAAAAAGATAAACCTCAATGGAAACTCAGTTTGAATGGAAACAAATTCTGAATTAAGGGACTCCAAATGAATGCAGTTTTACTGTATTTTAAATTGTTCCAAGATAGAATGTTTTATTAGGATAGAATTCACTTTATTATTTTTGACTTGGATAAAGAAAGAAAATAACACTAGTTCTTAGTATAAGAAAAAGGGGTGGTTAAAAACTAATTCAAAAATTGTAATGAAATTATGTATGGTGTACTCCTACCTTCCCTGGATTGACTTCCTTATGCCTTCTGTTCTGTTTATTTCACTTAGCATGTTGACATTTATTAATATACTGTATTTCTAATATAATCGAATTATAAAACCAAGAAGCAAATTCAAAACATCAAGGTGGAAGAGATGAAAAATATAAAATTTCTGGATCATTTTAACACACTCAGAGCATGTTATATATTAAATTTAAAGGGGGCTTTTTTTTTCCTTTCAGCAGTAGTCCTCATCTTTTTAGTACTTAAGTTAATCCTTTTAGATTGAAAGATCATCTTGTCTCTTTTTTCCCCCTTTTTGGTTTATACGTAAAAATTCAATTCTGTGCTTTCCTTGTTGATACAAACATTTACTAAGATTTAGGAGTTTTTTGGTTCTGTTTTGAATTCTGAAACTTTTTTATCATATCCTATTCAATCTCCTTCCCTTTCTCTGCATTTTTCTCCTCTACTTTTTTTTTTATTCTCATCTCTCTCTCTCCCTCTCTCTCCTTCTTTCTCTCTCTCACACACACTTTTTCTATTATACCCATGCTTCAAGTTTCTAGAAACCTCCTTTAGTCATTCTTATATTAATTTTCTACTTGTTTGTCATTTTTTTCAGTCTAGTCTTGAAAAACACATCTGGTTTCTATTCCAATCAGTATTCCTCTGAGAATAACCTTCATATTATAGAAGACAAACAATTCTCAAATAACCCATAATGATGCAACCTCTGGTAATTTAAACTTTTATTCAATAATTTTAAAAGAGCTATTCATGTACTCTAACTTGGCACGCTTTTCGTTTTCATTTAAGATAAAGTTTACGGAGGTGGGCTTTGTATGGGTAATCATTTAAAGCAAGTTAATATTTAGAAACTTATTCTTTCAAAATGAGAAATCTTGGAAACCAAACATGGAAAATGATTCACTCTTCTCATTAACAATTCATTTTTGAGAGTTCACAAGTTAAATGACACATACAAAGTGTTACGGGAGCAAGAAGATAGCAAAGCCTAGGTACCGGAAAAAGAAGACAAAAAATTGGAGCCACTAAGAAACAGCAAATAAATATTAAATGAGAAATTACTAAAAGCTGCTAGCTATACTGTGTGAGAGGATATGGTGTTTAGAGGTAATATGGAACAACTGGCCTGTGATGAGGTTTCACCATTCAAATGTTATCTTTGCAATCAGATATACCTCGATTTGAACTACTTTTGCTCTTGTTGACTGGGGGAGAAAAGGCACAACATGAGAGTTGTGAACTAAGTTTTATTTGGGGCCAAAGGAGGACTATAGTCTGGGAGACAGTCTCAGATAGCTCTGAGAAACTGCTCCCAAGAGGTTGGGAGGAAAGGACTCTATATATACAAAATTAGAGTATGTGCAATTAAGCACACATTTTGGCAGAAGTTGCTGTTGTCACCAGGAACAGATGCCCATTAATGATTTTAGTGCTTTTCTAGATATGAGTAATATCAAGAAATTGGGCTCATTAAAATTTTCTCCTGGAAATATCTAACTATGTGAAGGCGTAGTCTGCTAGTTTTTCCAAGAGCACAGAGTGCCTCTTCCTGATCTCTGCCCTGAACTCCTTTCAGAATGTGTTGAAGGTCAGCAAATGCAGCAGCTAGTGACTTTTCTCTTGTAGAACCAGGTAGCAAACAAAAATTTGTAGTGACAGGTCCCCTCATGGTATTAAATTCAATCATACTTGGAGAGGTATTTCATGACCATTTTGTCCCATGGTGCTAGGAATGATCATTCGTAGATCAGGCAAGGATTTTTTTTTGATAGGCCACTCAATGTGCTATTACTGAACTAGGTCCTATTAACAGTAACCAAGTGTCTTTGGACCATCTGTCTTACTAGTCTTTTATGGTCCAGAAAATGGTTCCCTCTAGTTTTTCTTCCCATATCTAGAGTTACACTATTATAGTCATTGATCTTATATAGAACTATATAAGTGGTTACTTGCTTGAAGTTACCTAATCATCATTTTATCAAAGGCTCAGTAACACATTTAGTAACACATTACTAAATGTGTTACTAAATGTGTTAGTAATGTGTAAGAAACAGCAATGTCATAAAATAGGTAGTGTATAGGTAATATAACTAGTATTATTAGTAAGGTCATAAGTAATTTATTGACTTAAATTGGTTGAATTCCCATTAGGTGTGGCTCAGTATATCACCAAGCTTCCCAGGTGGTTCAGTGGTAAAGAATTTGCCTGCCAAGCGTGAGACACAGGTTTGATCCTGGGTCAGGAAAACCCTCTGGAGAAGGAAATGACAACTCACTCCAGTATTCTTGCCTGGGAAATGGGTGAGAGGAGCCTAGCAGGCTACAGTCTTAGGTCCCAAAGAGTTGCTTAGTGACCAAATAGTAGCAGCAGCAGTATATCACTAAGTCATCCGACTTAGTCTGTTCTGTAACAAGTCTTATCTTTAAAGGAAATGATAAGATATTTGCTTTTCTCTGACTTACTTCACTTTTTATGATAATCTCTTAAGTTCATTCATGTTGCTGCAGATGGCATTATTTCATTCTTTTTAATGGCTGAATAACTGTGGTGTTAGAGAAGACTCTTGAGATTCCCTTGGACTGCAAGGAGATCCAACCAGTCAATCCTAAAGGAAATCAGTCCTGAATATTCTTTGGAAGGACTGATGCTGAAGCTGAAACTCCCAATAATTTGGCCACCTAATGCAAAGAACCAACTCATTGGAAAAGTCCCTGAGGCTGGGCAAGATTGAAAGCAGGAGGAGATGGGGATGACAGAGGACGAGATGATTGGATGGCATCACCAATGCAATGGACATGAGTTTGAGTAGGCTCTGGGAGTTGGTGATGGACAAGGAAGCCTGGAATGCTGCAGTCCATGGGGTTGCAAAGAGTCGGACACAACTGAGCAACTGAACTGAATATTCCATTGCATATATATACAACATCTTTATTTATTCACTTATCAATGAATATTTAGGTTGCTTCCATGTCTTGACTATTGTAAATAGTGCTGCGGTGAACACTGAGCTGCATGTATCTTTTTGAATTATAGTATTTCCTGGATATATACACAGGAGTGAATTTGCAGGATCATACGGTAGCTATATTTTTTAAGGAACCTCCTTACTGTTTTCCATAGTGGCTGCACTAATTTACATTCTGGGACAGTTTCCTTTTCTCTACACCCTCTCCAGCATTTATTATTTATATGCTTTTGATGATGACCATTCTGACTGATGTAAGGTGATACTTCATTTTCTTTTTATATAAATAATAATTAGCAATATTGGGCATATTTTCATGACCTTTTGGGCATATTGGGCATATTTCACATGCCTTCTTTGGAAAAATGTCTATTGCGGTCCTCTGCCCATTTTTCAATTGGTTTGCTTGTTGGTTTTCTGATATGGAACTCTATGAGCTGTTTGTATGTTTTGGAGATTAATCCCTTGTCAGATGCATTGTTTGCAAATGTATTCTCCCATTCTGTAGGTTGTGTTTTCATTTTATTTATGGTTTTGTTCCTGTGTAAAAGCTTTTAAGTTTAATTAGGTCTAATTTAGTGGTTGTTGTTTTTATTGTTTCCCCTACTTCCATTTCTCTAAGAGACAATCCAAAAAGATATTGCCACAATTTATGTCCTGCCTAGGTTTTCCTTTAGGAGTTTTATAGTATTCAGGCTTACATTTAAGTCTTTAATCCATTTAGAGTTTATTTTTGTATATGGCATTACAGAATGTTCTAATTTTTTTTCTTTTACATATAGTTGTCTAGTCTTCCCAGCACCACTTATTGAAGATACTGTCTTTTCTCATTTGTATTAAATATATTCTTGCTTTCTTTGTTTTGCCTAAATTGACCATAAGTGTATGGGTTTACTTCTGGGCCTTTCCATCCTGGTTCATAGTTCTATATTTCTATTTTTGTACGAGTACCATACTCTTTTGATGACTGTAGCTTTGTAGTATAGTCTGAAGGCAGGAAGCCAGATTCCTCCAATTCTGTTTTCCTTCCTCAAGATTGCTTTGATTATTCAGGGTCTTTTGTGTTTCCATACAAATTATAAGATTTATTTGTTCTAGTTCTGTGAAAAATGCCATTGGTAGTGTGATAGGGATTGTGTTGAATCTGTACATTGCCTTGGATAATACAGTGATTTTGACAATATTGATTCTGCCAATACAAGAGCATGGTATATCTTTCCATCTGTTTGTGTCATCTTTGATTTCTTTCATCAGCATATCATAGTTTTCAGAGTACAGGATCTTTTGCCTCCATAGGTCTTCCTAGATGCTTTGCTCTTTTTGATTTGATGGTTTCCTTAATTTCTCTTTTTGATCTTTCATTGTTAGTGTATAGAAATGCAACAGACTTCTGTCTATTAATTTTGTATCCTGCAACATTACCAAATTCACTAATGAGCTCTAGTAGTTTTTCAGTAGCACCTTTAGGATTTTCTATGTTTAGTATTATGTTGTCTGAGAACAGTGACAGTTTTACTTCTTCTACAATTTGAATTCCTGTTATTATTTTTTCTTCACTGATTGCTGTGGCTAGGGTTTCCAGTACTATGTTGAATAAAAGTGGCAGAAGCAAACATCCTCACCTTGTTCTGGATGTTAGGGAAAATTCTTTCAGATTTTTACCATTAAGTATATTGTTAGCTGTAAGTTTATAAAATGTGACCTTTTATTATGTTGAGATAGGTTCCCTCTATGCCAACTTTCTGGAGTTTTTATCATAAATGGTTGTTAAACTTTATCAAAAGCCTTTTCTGCATCTATTCATGATCATATGGTTTTATTATTCAACTTGTTAATGTCACATTGATTGATTTGCATTTATTAAAAAGTTCTTGCATCCTGGGATAAATCCTCAGTTGATCATGGTGTATAATCTGTTTAATTTATTGTTACAGTCGATTTGCTAGTATTTTGTTGAGGATTTTTGTGGATATTTTCATCAGTGATATTGGTCCCCACTATTATAGTATTAATGTCAATTTCTCCCTTTAGTTAGTATTTGCCTTATATATTGAGGTGCTTCTATGGTGGATGCATATATATTTACAGTTGTTACCTCTTACTCTTGCATTGACCCGTTTATCATTATGTAGTGTCCTTCTTTGTCTCTTGTATTTATTTTGTTTGATATGATTATTACTACTCCAGCTTTCTTTTGATTTCCATTTGCACGAAATACCGTTTTCCATCCCCTTACTTTCATTCTGTATGTGTTTCTAGATCTGAAGTGGGTATTTTGTAGACAGCATATATACAGTCTTGGTTTTTTATCCATTCAGCCAGTATATATCTTTTGGTTGGAACATTTAAGGTAATTATTGATATATAAGTTCTTATTATCATTTTTAAATTGCTTTGTTTTTATAGGTCTTTTTTCTTCCTTTCCTCTTTTTTTCTCTCCTCTTGTGATTTGATGACTTTCTGTAGTGTTGTGTTTAGATTCCTTTTGCTTATTTGTGTTATAACTACTGTAGATTTTTGGTTTGTGGTTACCATGAGGTTTTGATGTAGCATTTTATATATGTATATTATGAGTGTTTTAACCTTTTGATCTCTTAATTTCAAATGCATTTCAAATATCCTACATAAGTACTGCCCTCCTGTCACAGTTATTGACTTAGATATTGTAGATATATGTGGATGATTGTCAACCTTTACTTTATGTTTTCCTTTACTAATGAGCTTTCCTAGTTTGTGATTTTCTTGTTTATAGTTGTGGTCTTTCTTTTAAGCCTGGAAAAGTTCTTTAGCATTTGTGTAAAGCTGGTTTGGTGATGCTGAACTCTTTCAGCTTTTGCTTGTCTGCAAAGCTTTTGACTTCTCCTTTGAATATGAATGAGAAGCTTGCTGGGTAGAGTATTCTTGGTTGTAAGTTTTTCCCTTTCATCACTTTATATCTTGTCATTCCCTTCTGGCCTGCCAAGTTTTTGCTGAAAATTCAACTAATAATCTTATGTAGATTGTATTTATGTTATTTGTTGCTTTTCACTTATCACTCTTAATATTTTCTCCATCTTCAATTTTTGTTGATTTGATTATTTTGTGTCTCAACATGTTCTTCCTTGGGTATATTCTATATGGGACTCTCTGTGCTTCATGGACTTGAGTGACTGTTTCCTTTCCCATGTTAGGGAAGTTTTCATCTAGCTTCAGATATTTTCTCAGGCCCATTCTGAGTTACAAGAAATTTTTAGCAAAGAGTTAGAAGATATAAAGGATAACCAAGTGGAGTTGAAGAATACAATAAGTGAAATGAAAAATATACTAGAGAGAATCAATACAGAATAAATGAGGCAGAAGAAAAAAATCAGTGAGGTGGAAGACAGAATGGTGGATATCTGTGCCATGGAACAGAATAAAGAAAAAATTATGAAAATAAATGAGGACAGTTTAAGAGATCTCTGGGACAATATCAGATGCACCAACATTCACATTATAGCCGTCCCAGAAGAAGAAGATTAAGAGATTATTTTTAAGTCAACAGTTCTAAAATACAATTATTTCTAAAGATTCACACAAAAGCTCTTCTCTCACTATATTTAATATACTGAGTAAAAAGTTAATCCTACCAAGTTATTTTTCTTGCTGACACATTTGCAACAGATGGCTTACTTGATTTCTATTAAACCTAGGTACAATAAATTATTATACTTAATATTGATCACTCTAAAAACATGTCTGTATTAATTAAATTGACAAGCAAACTAATAAACTTAATAAATTTAAATTAATCTTAATACTGTCTCTCAGTTTACAGGAACCTGAAATTCATTTGGGTTAGTTTCTTTATATTTCTGGGAATTTTTATAAGTGTTTAATTTCCTTTAAGCCCATTAAGTAGAGCTCATTTATAAATTAATTTTGATAGTACAATCCAAAGGTAGAGAAATATATACATATAGACAGACACAACCATATATCTAACAGCTTCATTTTAAAGCTTAGTCATGAATTAGGTACTATAATATAAAACTCACTAGAATAGATAATGAAGATTATGAGAAATGATAATCCAGGCAATGTAAAACTTTTTTCAAATACTAAGTAGACTTTTCTTTTTTTTTTTTTTTGGCTTAATTTTTTTTTTAATATCTTTTTTTTTTACTTTTATTTTATTTTTAAACTTTACATAATTGTATTAGTTTTGCCAAATATCTAAATGAATCCGCCACAGGTATACATGTGTTCCCCATCCTGAACCCTCCTCCCTCCTCCCTCCCCATTCCATCCCTCTGGGTCGTCCCAGTGCACCAGCCCCAAGCATCCAGTATCGTGCATCGAACCTGGACTGGCAACTCGTTTCATACATGATATTTTACATGTTTCAATGCCATTCTCTCAAATTTTCCCACCCTCTCCCTCTCCCACAGAGTCCATAAGACTGTTCTATACATCAGTGCCTCTTTTGCTGTCTCATACACAGGGTTATTGTTACCATCTTTCTAAATTCCATATATATGTGTTACTATACTGTATTGGTGTTTTTCTTTCTGGCTTACTTCAGTCTGTAAAATAGGCTCCAGTTTCATCCACCTCATTAGAACTGATTCAAATGTCTTCTTTTTAATGGCTCCATTGTGTATATGTACCACAGCTTGCTTATCCATTCATCTGCTCATGGACATCTAGGTTGCTTCCATGTCCTGGCATAAACAGTGCTGCGATGAACATTGGGGTACATGTGTCTCTTTCCCTTCTGGTTTCCTCAGTGTGTATGCCCAGCAGTGGGATTGCTGGATCATAAGGCAGTTCTATTTCCAGTTTTTTAAGGAATCTCCACACTGTTCTCCATAGTGGCTGTACTAGTGTGCATTCCCACCAACAGTGTAAGAGGGTTCCCTTTTCTCCACACCCTCTCCAGCATTTATTACTTGTAGACTTTTGGATCGCAGCCATTCTGACTGGTGTGAAATGGTACCTCATAGTGGTTTTGATTTGCATTTCTCTGATAATGAGTGATGTTGAGCATCTTTTCATGTGTTTGTTAGCCATCTGTATGTCTTCTTTGGAGAAATGTCTGTTTAGTTCTTTGGCCAATTTTTTGATTGGGTCATTTATTTTTCTGGAATTGAGCTGTAGGAGTTGCTTGTATATTCTTGAGATTAGTTGTTTGTCAGTTGCTTCATTTGCTATTATCTTCTCCCATTCTGAAGGCTGTCTTTTCACCTTGCTAATAGTTTCCTTTGATGTGCAGAAGCTTTTAAGGTTAATTAGGTCCCATTTGTTTATTTTTGCTTTTATTTCCAATATTCTGGGAGGTGGGTCATAGAGGATCCTGCTGTGATGTATGTCAGAGAGTGTTTTGCCTATGTTCTCCTCTAGGAGTTTTATAGTTTCTGGTCTTACGTTGAGATCTTTAATCCATTTTGAGTTTATTTTTGTGTATGGTGTTAGAAAGTGTTCTAGTTTCATTCTTTTACAAGTGGTTGACCAGAGTTCCCAGCACCACTTGTTAAAGAGATTGTCTTTAATCCATTGTATATTCTTGCCTCCTTTGTCAAAGATAAGGTGTCCATATGTGCGTGGATTTATCTCTGGGCTTTCTATTTTGTTCCATTGATCTATATTTCTGTCTTTGTGCCAGTACCATACTGTCTTGATAACTGTGGCTTTGTAGTAGAGCCTGAAGTCAGGTAGGTTGATTCCTCCAGTTCCATTCTTCTTTCTCAAGATCGCTTTGGCTATTCGAGGTTTTTTGTTTTTCCATACAAATTGTGAAATTATTTGTTCTAGCTCTGTGAAGAATGCTGTTGGTAGCTTGATAGGGATTGCATTGAATCTATAGATTGCTTTGGGTAGTATACTCATTTTCTCTATATTGATTCTTCCAATCCATGAACATGGTATATTTCTCCATCTGTTAGTGTCCTCTTTGATTTCTTTCACCAGTGTTTTATAGTTTTCTATATATAGGTCTTTAGTTTCTTTAGGTAGATATATTCCTAAGTATTTTATTCTTTCCATTGCAATGGTGAAGGGAATTGTTTTCTTAATTTCTCGTTCTGTTTTCTCATTATTAGTGTATAGGAATGCAAGGGATTTCTGTGTGTTGATTTTATATCCTGCAACTTTACTATAGTCATTGATTAGTTCTAGTAATTTTCTGGTGGAGTCTTTAGGGTTTTCTATGTAGAGGATCATGTCATCTGCAAACAGTGAGAGCTTTACTTCTTCTTTTCCAATTTGGATTCCTTTTATTTCTTTTTCTGCTCTGATTGCTGTGGCCAAAACTTCCAAAACTATGTTGAATAGTAATGGTGACAGTGGGCACCCTTGTCTTGTTCCTGACTTTAGAGGAAATGCTTTCAATTTTTCACCATTGAGGATAATGTTTGCTGTGGGTTTGTCATATATAGCTTTTATTATGTTGAGGTATGTTCCTTCTATTCCTGCTTTCTGGATAGTTTTGATCATAAATGGATGTTGAATTTTGTCAAAGGCTTTCTCTGCATCTATTGAGATAATCATATGTTTTTGTATTTCAATTTGCTAATGTGGTGTATTACATTGATTGCTTTGCGGATATTGAAGAATCCTTGCATCCCTAGGATAAAGCCCACTTGGTCATGGTGTATGATCTTTTTAATGTGTTGTTGGATTCTGATTGCTAGAATTTTGTTAAGGATTTTTGCATCTATGTTCATCAGTGATATTGGCCTGTAGTTTTCTTTTTTTGTGGGATCTTTGTCAGGTTTTGGTATTAGGGTGATGGTGGCCTCATAGAATGAGTTTGGAAGTTTACCATCCTCTGCAATTTTCTGGAAGAGTTTGAGCAGGATAGGTGTTAGCTCTTCTCTAAATTTTTGGTAGAATTCAGCTGTGAAGCCGTCTGGACCTGGGCTTTTGTTTGCTGGAAGATTTTTGATTACAGTTTCAATTTCTGTGCTTGTGATGGGTCTGTTAAGATTTTCTATTTCTTCCTGATCGAGTTTTGGGAAGTTGTACTTTTCTAAGAATTTGTCCATTTCTTCCACGTTGTCCATTTTATTGGCATATAATTGGTGATAGTAGTCGCTTATGATCCTTTGTATTTCTGTGTTGTCTGTTGTGATCTCTCCATTTTCATTTCTAATTTTATTGATTTGATTTTTCTCCCTTTGTTTCTTGATGAGTCTGGCTAATGGTTTGTCAATTTCATTTATCGTTTCAAAAAACCAGCTTTTGGTTTTGTTGATTTTTGCTATGATCTCTTTTGTTTCTTTTGCATTTATTTCTGCTCTAAGTTTTAAGATTTCTTTCCTTCTACTAACCCTGGGGTTCTTCATTTCTTCCTTTTCTAGTTGCTTTAGGTGTAGAGTTAGGTTATTTATTTGACTTTTTTCTTGTTTCTTGAGGTGTGCCTGTATTGCTATGAACTTTCCCCTTAAGACTGCTTTTACCGTGTCCCACAGGTTTTGGGTTGTTGTGTTTTCATTTTCATTCGTTTCTATGCAAATTTTGGTTTATTTTTTTATTTCTTCTGTGATTTGTTGGTTATTCAGCAGCGTGTTGTTCAGCCTCCATATGTTGGAATTTTTAATAGTTTTTCTCTTGTAATTGAGATCTAATCTTAATTCTAAGTAGACTTTTCATACTCATTTTTTTAATAAATATTTACTGAACAGCCATTATCTGTCGGATTCTGGTCTGTGTACCAAATGCATGGTAATATAACACACTCTCTTACACAAAGATAAACTTAAAATGGAATAAAGACCTCAATGTGAAACCAGAAACTACAAAACTCTTAGAGGAAAACACAGGCAGACACTCTTTGACATAAATCACAGCAAGATCCTCTATGACCCACCTCCTAGAGCAATGGAAATAAAAACTAGAATAAACAAGTGGAACCCAATTAGACTTAAAAGCTTTTACACAGCAAAGGAAACTATAAACAAGGTGAAAAGGCAGCCCTCAGAATGGGAGAAAATAATAGCAAATGAAAGAACTGACAAGAGATTAATCTCCAAAATATACAAGCAGGTCATGCAGCTCAATACTAGAAAAACAAACAACCCAATCAAAAAGTGGGAAGAAGACCTAAACAGACATTTCTCCAAAGGAGACATACAGATGGCCAACAAACACATGAAAAGATGCTCAACGTCGCTCATTATTATAGAAATGCAAATCAAAACTACAATGAGATATCACCTCACACCAGTCAGAGTGGCAATCATCAAGAAATCTACAAACAAATGCTGGAAGGAGGTGGAGAAAATGGAACCCTCTTGCACTGTTGATGAAAATGTAAACTGATGCAGCCACTATGGAGAACAGTATGGAAATTCTTTAAAAAACTAGAAATAAAACTACCTCGTGACCCAACAATCCCACTAATGGGCATATACACTAAGAAAACCATAATTAAAAAAGATACATGCACTCCAATGTTCATTGCAGCACTATCTACAGTAGCTAAGACGTGGAAGCAAACTAGATGTCCATTGGTAGATGAATGGATGAAGAAGTTGTGGTGCACACATACAATCATGTAATGGAATGGAATATTACTCAGCCAAAGAAAGGAATGCATTTGAGTCATTACTAGTGAGGTGGATGAACCTAAAGCCTGTTATACAGAGTAAAGTAAGGCAGAAAAAGAAAAACAAATATTGTATATTAACACATTTATATGGAATCTAGGAAAATGGTACTGATGAACCTATTTACAGGGCAGCAATACAGACACAGACATAGAGCACAGACTTGTGGACACAGTGGGGAAAAGAGTGAGTGAAGTCACTCAGTCGTGTCCAGCTCTTTGCAACCCCATGGACTGTAGCCTACCAGGCTCCTCCCTCTGTGGGATTCTCCAGGAAAGAGTACTGGAGTGGGTTGCCAAAAGGAGAGGGGGTACAAATTGTGAGAGTAGCAGTGAAACATAAACATTAACATATATAAAATAGATAGCCAGTGGGAATTTGCTGTATTAGGTTTTTCCAGTGGTCATGTATGAATGTGAGAGTTGGACTGTGAAGAAAACTGAGTGCCGAAGAATTGAGCTTTTGAACTGTGGTGTTAGAGAAGACTCTTGAGAGTCCCTTGGACTGCAAGGAGATCCATCCAGTCCACTCTGAAGGAGATCAGCCCTGGGATTTCTTTGGAAGGAATGATGCTAAAGCTGAAACTCCAGTACTTTGGCCACCTCATGCGAAGAGTTGACTCATTGGAAAAGTCTCTGATGCTGGGAGGGATTGGGGGCAGGAGGAGAAGGGGACGACAGAGGATGAGATGGCTGGATGGCATCACTGACTCGATGGACGTGAGTCTGAGTGAACTCCAGGAGTTGGTGATGGACAGGGAGGCCTGGCATGCTGCGATGTATGGGGTCCAAAGAGTCGGACACGACTGAGCAACTGAACTGAACAGGGAACTCAAACCTGGTGCTCTGTGATAACCTAGAGGATTGAGATGGGATGGGAAGTGGGAGGGAGGTTCAAGAGGGAGGGGACATATGTATACCTATGGCTAGTTTATGTTGATTTATGGCAGAAACCAACACAACATTGTAAAACAATTATCCTCTGATGAAAAAACAAAGCAAACAAAAAACACACTCCCATCCAAAAACAAAAAGCATAATATCTGCCCCATAGAGCTTATCTGAAATTATGCTGCATCATTTTTTTAATACACACTCTGACAAGAAAATGAAGCAGATAAAAAATAGTTCTTAGGAAGCAAGAATATGATGGCTAAGTAAATATCTTTGAAGAATGGCTAAGCAAGAGACTGAATATGGCTAAAAAAATAAATGATTAGGCTCAGAATATCACAGCATTCAAAAGTACTACAAAAATAAAGAAGGTTAAAAAACAAACAGAGAAATATTGTGATATGCAATATGAATTCAGATAGTCCATTCTTTACTACAAAACTAATTCCAGAGAGAATATGAAGGGAAAGAGGGACAGCAAAGAACACCTTACAAAGTCGAATAAAAATTCAAGTCTTCAGACTGAAATGGCCCACCCAGGGTCAAGTAGAATGGATAAAGACCCACATTTTAGTGAAACCCCTGAACTCGGACTATTGAGAAAGTTTTAAAAGTTTCAAAAAATAAAAGCAACACTATTTACAAAGGGACTAGAAATCAGATTGGTATCAGATAAATTATTTGGTAGATTTGGTCCTAGAAGAAAGTGCAGAAATACCTACAAAAGTCTGAGGGAAATAACATTAAACCAAAATATGTATCAGTCAAAGTACCATTCAAAAGCAAGTTTAAATATAAATATCTTTGCACAAACAAGAATTTAAAAGATCTACTAGCTACAGACTCTCTCTGAAAGAATTAGTGCAGCAAAATAAAAAATATTTCCAAGAAGAAAATGTGGGATACAAAAAAACAACTACTACTCAACAATAAGGAGAAACAAGCCACTAATATGCACGACATATGCATTAGTCTCAAATCATTATTCTAAATGAGAGAAGCTAGACACAAAGGCTACATACTATATGGGTCCACTTATATGACCTTAGAAAAGGCAAATACTACAGGTACAGAAAAGAACTCAGTGACTGAGGTGGTTGCCAGTGACTGCAGTGGGGAAAAGGTTAACGAAAATGGGGGCAGGATGATTATCTGGATAATGGAACTATTCTATATGTTGATTGTGGTGCTGAGTATACAACCATATTCTTTTGTCAAAATTCAAAGGACTGTACACCAAAAGGGGGAAAAGAGAGCTATGTAAATTATGCCTCATAAACAAATAAATACATGGGTATAAACACAAATATACTAATGCTAATAAGGGGGGAACACAATAAAGACTAAAAAATTAGTTAAATGTATTTTTAAATCTCAGTGTTAAAAATATTTTAAAACAATTTTGAACTAAAATCTTAAATGATTACAACATTGGAGGTGGTGTAAGGTAAGTTTAGGAAAAAAACAAAAATTTACTGGGACTATGCCTATATTTAAGTGGAGAATAGACATAAAAATATATTCTAGATGTTGATAAAAATACGCTAAATATTTTTAGATCAATCCTCAGTTCAGTTCAGTCGCTCAGTTGTGTCCAACTCTTTGCGACCCCATGAATTGCAGCACACCAGGCCTCCCTGTCCATCACCAACTCCCGGAGTTCACTCAGACTCACGTCCATCGAGCCGGTATGCCATCCAGCCATCTCATCCTCTGTCATCCCCTTCTCCTCCTGCCCCCAATCCCTCCCAGCATCAGGGTCTTTTCCAATGAGTCAACTCTTCACATGAGGTGGCCAAAGTATTGGAGTTTCAGCTTCAGAATCAGTCCTTCCAATGAACACCCAGGACTGATCTCCTTTAGAATGGACTGGTTGGATCTCCTTGCAGTCCAAGGGACTCTCACAAGTCTTCTCCAACACCACAGTTCAAAAGCATCAATTCTTCGGCACTCAGCTTTCTTGACAGTCCAACTCTCACATCCATACATGATCACTGGAAAAACCATAGCCTTGACTCGACAGACCTTTGTTGGCAAAGTAATGTCTCTGCTTTTCAATATGCTATCTAGGTTGGTCATAACTTTCCTTCCAAGGAGTAAGTGTCTTTTAATTTCATGGCTGCAATCACCGTCTTCAGTGATTTTGGGGCCCCAAAAAATAAAGTCTGACACTGTTTCCACTGTTTCCCCATCTATTTCCCATGAAGTGATGGGACCGGATGCCATGATCTTCGTTTTCTGAATGTTGAGCTTTAAGCCAACTTTTTCACTCTCCTCTTTCACTTT
This sequence comes from Bubalus kerabau, assembly GCF_029407905.1. Lineage (NCBI taxonomy): Eukaryota > Metazoa > Chordata > Mammalia > Artiodactyla > Bovidae > Bubalus > Bubalus kerabau. The sequence continues at coordinate 65,799,654 of NC_073633.1, forward strand.
CATCGAGAGGCTTTTTAGTTCCTTTTCACTTTCTACCATAAGGGTGGCATCATCTGCATAACTGAGGTTATTGCTATTTCTCCCGGCAATCTTGATTCCAGCTTGTGCTTCCTCCAGCCCAGCGTTTCTCATGATGTACTCTGCATATAAGTTAAATAAGCAGGGTGACAATATACAGCCTTGACATACTCCTTTTCCTATTTGGAACCAGTCTGTTGTTCCATGTCCAGTTCTAACTTGCTTCCTGACCTGCATTCAGGTTTCTCAAGAGGCAGGTCAGGTGGTCTGGTATTCCCATCTCTTTCAGAATTTTCCACAGTTTATTGTGATCCACACAGTCAAAGGCTTTGGCATAGTCAATAAAGCAGAAATAGATGTTTTTCTGGAACTCTCTTGCTTTTTCCATGATCCAGCAGATGTTGACAATTTGATCTCTGGTTCCTCTGCCTTTTCTAAAACCAGCTGGAACATCTGGAAGTTTGCAGTTCACGTATTGCCAAAGCCTGGCTTGGAGAATTTTGAGCTAGTAAATTTACTTTACTAGCATGTGAGATGAGTGCAATTTGCGGTAGTTTGAGCATTCTTTGGCATTGCCTTTCTTTGGGATTGGAATGAAAACTGAACTTTTCCAGTCCTGTGGCCACTGCTGACTTTTCCAAATTTGCTGGCATATTGAGTGCAGCACCTTCACAGCATCATCTTCCAGGATTTGAAATAGCTCAGCTGGAATTCATCACCTCCACTAGCTTTGTTCGTAGTGATGCTTTCTAAGGCCCGCTTGACTTCACATTCCAGGATGTCTGGCTCTAGGTCAGTGATCACACCATCGTGATTATCTTGGTTGTGAAGCTCTTTTTTGTACAGTTCTTCTGTGTATTCTTGCCGCCTTTTCTTAATATCTTCTGCTTCTGTTAGGTCCATATCATTTCTGTCCTTTATAGAGCCCATCTTTGCATGGAATGTTCCCTTGGTATCTCTAATTTTCTTGAAGATATCTCTAGTCTTTCCCATTCTGTTGTTTTCCTCTATTTCTTTGCATTGATCGCTGAAGAAGGCTTTCTTATCTCTCCTTGTTATTCTTTGAAGCTTTGCATTCAATGGGAATATCTTTCCTTTTCTCCTTTGCTTTACACTTCTCTTCTTTTCACAGCTATTTGTAAGGCCTCCTCAGACAGACATTTTGCTTTTTTGCATTTCTTTTCCATGGAGATGGTCTTGATCTATAACTCCTATACAATGTCATGAACCTCCGTCCATAGTTCATCAGGCACTCTGTCTATCAGATCTAGTCCCTTAAATGTATTTCTCACTCCCACTGTATAATCATAAGGGATTTGATTTAGGTCATACCTGAATGGTCTAGTGGTTTTCCCCACTTTCTTCAATTTAAGTCTGAATTTGGCAATAAGGAGTTCATGATCTGAGCCACAGTCAGATCCCAGTCTTGTTTTTGCTGACTGTATAGAGCTTCTCCATCTTTGGGTGCAAAGAATATAATCAATCTGATTTCACTGTTGACCATCTGGTGATGTCCATGTGTAGAGTCTTCTCCTGTGTTGTTGGAAAAGGGTGTTTGCTATAACCAGTGCGTTCTCTTGGCCCACGTCCAAGGTAAGAGAAACCCAAGTAAAACGGTAGGTGTTGCGAGAGGGCATCCGAGGACATACACACTGAAACCATAATCATGGAAAACTAGCCAATCTAATCACACAGACCACAGCCTTGTCTAACTCAATGAAACTAAGCCATGCCATGTGGGGCCTCCCAAGACAGACAGGTCATGGTGAAGAGGTCTGGCAGAATGTGGTCCACTGGAGAAGGGAATGGCAAACCACTTCAGTATTCTTGCCTTGAGAACCCCATGAACAGTATGAAAAGATTAATCCCTAGAAGAATAGAAATGAAACTTATAACTTCTAAAGCAGATAAGAAAACAGTAATGGAAAATAATCTAATAAGAAAGTAAAACAGAAATAACTGAAAAGTTTGGTTAATAGAGGAAAACTAAAATAAAATGGCAAAAATAATTTTAAACCCATTAATCATCATAATAAATATGACTATGTTAAATTTTAATATCATAAAACAGATTCTAAGAAATTGTTATAATTAAACATAAAATTCACAAATAAAATTCCAGCTATATACTGCTTGCAAAAGACAGACCTAAAATTATATGACACAGTATTGTCATCTCGCAGTGCATAAAAATATATAATATTTTACATGATTTAATATTAATTCTTAACATTAATAATAATATTAGAATATAAAAAATTAAAAATGAAATGAATTTTAGTTTGATGAGACTTAGAGGAAAGCTTCATTAATTTGGTAGAGGTCAATACAACAAACCTGTAGAACATCATTGTTAATGGTGATACATTAAGAATAGGGTCACTGCTCAGTTCAGTGTTGTTATTGCAGGTTTGGTCAATATAACAAGAGGAAAAAAAAAAGGAAAATTTTATATGTTGAAACCTATAAGTCTAAAGATAACAACTAATCTAAATCTTGCTCCTGTCAAGATTCTCTTTTTTATTACATGTCTTTTTATTTCAATAATTTTGAAAGTGTACTGTTCTAAACCATTGTTTCCTAAGTCCTTGTTCAAATGTGTTAAATAAGTTCTGGTTCAAATGTGTTGAAAATCTGCTGATGTTCTCTACATGTCAACTTGCCTTCCATCAGCTACAAATTGTATCTTGGTTGACGGGCTACCAGAACTCACTTTGCCCTCACACAGAGGGCCGGAATTAATAGCCTCTGAGGGTAATTCTGAGGAGAGACCTGATAACTGAGGAGAGAGAATTAATATATGCCACAACTTCCCACCACTGCCATCCTTGGCTCGGATAATTCTGAGGCATGTGTTTTGTACTTTTTTCCACAGAGATTTTATCAGTTCAGTTCAGTGGAGTGACTCAGTCATGTATGATTCTTTGCGACCCCAAGGAGTGCAGCACACCAGGCTTCCCTGTCCATCACCAACTCCCAGAGCTTGCTAAAACTCATGTCCATTGAGTCGGTGATGCCATCCAACCATCTCATCCTCTGTCGTCCCCTTCTCTTCCTGCCTTCAATCTTTCCCAGCATCGGGGCTTTTCAAATGAGTCAGTTCTTTGCATCAAGTGGCCAAAGTATTGGAGTTTCAGCTTCAGCATCAGTCCTTCCAATGAATATTCACTGATTTCCTTTAGGAAGGACTGGTTTGATCTCCTTGCAGTCCACAGGACTTTCAAGAGTCTTCTCCAACACCACAGTTCAAAAGCATCAATTCTTTGGTGATCAGCCTTCTTCACAGTCCAACTCTCACATCCATACATGATCACTGGAAAAAACATAGCCTTGACTAGACGGACCTTTGTTGGCAAAGTAATGTCTCTGCTTTTTAATATACTGTCTAGATTGGTCATAACTTTTCTTCCAAGGAGCAAGCATCTTTTAATTTCATGGCACAGTCACCATCTGTAGTGATTGTGGAGCCCCCCAAAATAAAGTCTTTCACTGTTTCCATTGTTTCCCCATCTATTTACCATGAAGTGATGAGACTGGATGCCATGATCTTTGTTTTCTGGATGTTGAGCTTTAAGCCAACTTTTTCACTCTCCTCTTTCATTTTGAGAGGCTCGTTAGTTTCTCTTCACTTTCTGCCATAAGGGTAGTGTCATCTGCATATCTGAGGTTATTGATATTTCTCCTGGCATTCTTGATACCAGCTTGTGCTTCATCCAGCCTGGCACTTTGCATGATGTACTCTGCATATAAGTTAAATAAGCACGGTGACAATATACAGCCTTGACATACTCCTTTCCCAATTTGGAAGTAGTCTGTTGTTCCATGTCCGGTTCTAACTGTTGCTTCTTGACCTGCATTGAGGTTTCTCAGGAGGCAGGTAAGATGGTCTGGTAGTCCCATCTCTTTAAGAATTTTCCACAGTTTGTTGTGATCTACACAGTCAAAGGCTTTGGCATAATCAATAAAGCAGAAGCAGATGTTTTTCTCTCTTGCTTTTTCGATGATCCATTGAAGGTTGGCAATTGATCTCTGGTTCCTCTGCCTTTTCTAAATCCAGCTTGAACATCCGGAAGCTCACAGTTCACGTACTGTTTAAGCCTGGCTTGGAGAATTTTGAGCATTATTTTGCTAACATGTAAGATGAGTGCAATTGTGCAGTAGTTTGAACATTCTTTGGCATTGCCTTTCTTTGGGATTGGAATGAAAACTGACTTTTTCGTGTCCTGTGGTCACTGCTGAGTTTTCCAAATTTGCTGGCATATTGAGTGCAACACTTTCACAGCATCATCTTCCAGGATTTGAAATAGCTCAACTGGAATTCCATCACCTCCACTAGTTTTGTTCATAGTGATGCTTCCTAAGGCCCACTAGACTTTGCATTCCAGTATTTCTGGCTCTAGGTGAGTGATCACACCATCATGGTTATCTGGGTCATGAAGATCTTTTTTGTATAGTTCTGTGTATTCTTGCCACCTCTTCTTAGTATCTTCTGTTTATATTAGGTCCATACCATTTTTTTCCTTTATTGTGCCCATCTTGGCATGAAATGTTCCCTGGTATCTCTAATTTTCCTGAAGAGATCTCTAGACTTTCCCATTCTATTGTTTTCCTCTATTTCTTTGCACTGATCACTGAGGAAGGCTTTCTTATCTCTCCTTGCTATTCTTTGGAACTCTGCATTCAAATGGATATATCTTTCCGTTTCCTTTGCCTTTAGCTTCTCTTCTTTTCTTAGCTATTTGTAAGGTCTCCTCAGACAACCATTTTGCCTTTTTCCATTTCTTTTTCTAGGGGGTGGTCTTGATTACTGCCTCTTGTACAGTGTCATGAACCTCCATCCATAGTTCTTCAGGCACTCTATCAGATCTAATCCCTTTGAATCTATTTCTCACTTCCACTGTATAATCTTAAGGGATTTGATTTAGGTCATACCTGAATGGTCTAGTGGTTTTCCCTACTCTCTTCAATTTAAGTCTAAATTTGGCAATAAGGAGTTCATGATCTGAACCACAGTCAGATCCAGGTCTTGTTTTTGCTGACTATATAAAGCTTCCCCATCTTTGGGTGCAAAGAATATAATCAAGCTGATTTCGATGTCGACCATCTGGTGATGTCCATGTGTAGAGTCTTCTCTTGTCTTGTTGGAAGAAGGTGTTAGCTATGACCAGTGGGTTCTCTTGACAAAACTCTGTTAGCCTTTGCCCTGCTTCATTTTGTACTCCAAGGTCAAATTTGCCTGTTACTCCAAGTATTTCTTGTCTTCCTACTTTTGCATTCCAGTCCCCTATAATGAAAAGGACATCTTTTTTGGGTGTTAGTTCTAGAAGGTCTTGTAGGTCTTCATAGAATCATTCAACTTCAGCTTCTTAAGCATTACTGGTTGGGGCATAGACTTGGTTTACTGTGATATTGAATGGTTTGCCTTGGAAACAAACAGAGATCATTCTGTCATTTTTGAGATTCCCTAGGGGATTATACAGAGAAGGCAATGGCACCCCACTCCAGTACTCTTGCCTGGAAAATCCCATGGGCGGAGGAGCCTGGTAGACTGCAGTCCATGGGGTCGCTAAGAGTCAGGCACGACTGAGGGACTTCACTTTCACTTTTCACTTTCATGCATTGGAGAAGGAAATGGCAACCCACTCCAGTGTTCTTGCCTGGAGAATCCCAGGGACAGGGGAGCCTGGTGGGCTTCCGTCTATGGGGTCGCACAGAGTCGGACACGACTGAAGTGACTTAGCAGCAGGGGATTATAATCTAGTCACCCACTGTGGTACCTGGCTTGATACTGCGTCTTTCATTGGCTATTTTATTTTTCCTGTTTCACTTCTTCTGTAATCCATGTTCCTTGTTTCTCCCAATGATCTGCTTATACTGGAATCCTTGGTACACAGTCTGCTTCTGTGCTAAGTTATGCATAAGCATAAATGATAATAATCATAGCTATATAAATGCTTTTTATTTGCCTCATTTTTAAAATGCTGGCGGAGTCTGCAGCTTATTTTAATAACGATTTAACCAAATAAGAGAAAACAAGTGTGGCAAAATGTTGGAAAGGCATAGAGTTCTTTCCAGAGTTTCAAAGAGCAAATTTAATCAGAGAATGAGAAAATGCAGAAACAAAGGAAAGCAGTCAAACAAAACAAAATAATAGTAGTTTAGCCATATAACAAAGTCAAGGACTTTTAGTTCCACCTCAAGGATTATAGATAATATCCTGAGTCTTATCCTTTGGTAGTATTGTAGACACTAAAACTCCCACTGGTTGGGAATATGGATTCAAAAGTCCAGCAATAAAAATAAAATCTGGAAGAGATATGACTACAAGGTAAAACACTTTTTAAAGATCCAGTTAATTAATTGTAGGCATATATTAATCAGTGTAATTTGATTACCAAATAGCTAATGAGATAGGTACAGCATGTCTAGGACACAAGAATAACCACTTAGTGTACCTGACCTAGAGCCAGACATCCTGGAATGTGAAGTCAAGTGGGCCTTAGAAAGCATCACTATGAACAAAGCTAGTGGAGGTGATAGAATTCCAGTTGAGCTATTCCAAATCCTGAAAGATGATACTGTGAAAGTGCTGCACTCAATATGCCAGCAAATTTGGAAAACTCAGCAGTGGCCACAGGACTGGAAAAGTTCAGTTTTCATTCCAATCCCAAAGAAAGGCAATGCCAAAGAGTGCTCAAACTACCACACAATTGCACTCATCTCACACGCTAGTAAAGTAATGCTCAAAATTCTCCAAGCCAGGCTTCAGCAATATGTGAACTGTGAACTTCCAGATGTTCAAGGTGGTTTTAGAAAAGGCAGAGGAACCAGAGACCAAATTGCCAACATCTGCTGGATCATGGAAAAAGCAAGAGAGTTCCAGAAAAACATCTATTTCTGTTTTACTGAGTATGCCAAAGCCTTTGACTGTGTGGATCACAATAAACTGTGGAAAATTCTGAAAGAGATTGGAATACCAGAACACCTGATCTGCCTCTTGAGAAATCTGTATGCAGGTCAGGAAGCAACAGTTAGAACTGGACATGGAACAACAGACTGGTTCCAAATAGGAAAAGGAGTACGTCAAGGCTGTATATTGTCACCCTGCTTATTTAACTTCTATGCAGAGTACATCATGAGAAACGCTGGACTGGAAGAAACACAAGCTAGAATCAAGATTGCCAGGAGAAATATAAATAACCTCAGATATGCAGATGACACCACCCTTATGGCAGAAAGTGAAGAGGAACTCAAAAGCCTCTTGATGAAAGTGAAAGTGGAGAGTGAAAAAGTTGGCTTAAAGCTCAACATTCAGAAAACAAAGATCATGGCATCCGGTCCCATCACTTCATGGGAAATAGATGGGGAAATAGTGGAAACAGTGTCAGACTTTATTTTTCTGGGCTCCAAAATCACTGCAGATGGTGACTGCAGCCATGAAATTAAAAGACGCTTACTCCTTGGAAGGAAAGTTATGACCAACCTAGATAGCATATTGAAAAGCAGAGACATTACTTTGCCAACAAAGTCCGTCTAGTCAAGGCTATGGTTTTTCCTGTGGTCATGTATGGATGTGAGAGTTGGACTGTGAAGAAGGCTGAGTGCCGAAGAATTGATGCTTTTGAACTGTGGTGTTGGAGAAGACTCTTGAGAGTCCCTTGGACTGCACGGAGATCCAACCAGTCCATCCTGAAGGAGATCAGCCCTAGGATTTCTTTGGAAGGAATGATACTAAAGCTGAAACTCCAGTACTTTGGCCACCTCATGCGAAGAGTTGACTCATTGGAAAAGACTCTGATGCTGGGAGGGATTGGGGGCAGGAAGAGAAGGGGACGACAGAGGATGAGATGGCTGGATGGCATCACTGACTCGATGGACATGAGTCTGGGTGAACTCCGGGAGTTGTTGATGGACAGGGAGGCCTGGCATGCTGCGATTCATGGGGTCGCAAAGAGTTGGACACGACTGAGCGACTGATCTGATCTGATCTGTACTTGTTAGACAACAGTGAGAGTGGCATGTGAAAATAAGGGCAAAATAGTAAATAGACTATAAACCTGTTTATCGTAATATTGACTAACTCTGTGGAAATAGAGTTTACTATTATCATGCTATTGTTTCATAGTTTGCTTTAAGATTGATAGAATGGTTATCCCTGTTTGACAAAGGAAGACCCTAATAGGTTAAGTAACTTGTCAGTTTCTCACAATAAGTAATGGTGTTGAGACTTGAGACATACAAGAGTAATATGAGAAAATTCAAGCATGCTGGATGCTCTGTCCTATTATGTCTGAAATGTCTGTTTCACTTTCACATTTAACACACTTTTGCAGATCACATATTTCTATGTTGGTAGTTTTATTTTTGTTTTGCCATTTAAAATTTTTATTTAGTTTCCATTGTTTCTGTTAATAAAATCTTATCATTGCATCTTTGAAGGAAATGTATCTTTTTTCCCCGGCTGTTTTTAATATTTTTTCCCTTCATCTCCATTGTTCAGCAGACTGAGTATAATATACTTAAGTATGGTTTTCTTCATATTTGTACTTTATATTTGGAGTTTTCTAAATCTTTAAAAATTTGTGAGTTGACCTTCTTCATCAGTTTAGGGAAATTCTCCACCATTATCTCTTCAAATGCTGCTCTACCCCAATCTCACTCTCCTCTCCTTCAGGACTCCCATACCCCATGTATCTTATAAGGTTTTGTTTTCTCTGTTCTGTGTTTATATATGTGTGTTTTAGTTTGGATATTTTCTTTGGACATCTTTCAAGTTCGTTAATCTTGTCTTCTGTTAAATACATTCAATGAATTTTTAATTTCAGTCATTGTACTTATTCAGTTCAGTTCAGTCGCTCAGTCGTGTCCGACTCTTTGCGACCCCATGAATCACAGCACGCCAGGTCTCCCTGTCTATCACCAACTCCCGGAGTTCACTCAGACTCATGTCCATCGAGTCGGTTATGCCATCCAGCCATCTCATTGTGCTTATTAGTATGTACTTATCTATAAGTACATCTGTATGTAATTATAGATCCAGAACGGATTCTTTATTCAATTTTATAGATCCTGATTATTGGTGTAATTTCACCTATCGTGTTCATCTTTTCTTTTAATTTCTTGAGCATCTTTATAATATCATTTTAAAGCCCTTTTCTCTAAACTCCAATTTATGGATCATCTGTGTGTCTCTATCTATCATGCACTTTGCTTGTCTTACACTCTTTTATTATACATTAAGCATTGGGTATAAAGTAACTATAGACATTTAGACAATATTATTTTCCACCAGAGATGCCTCTTGCTTTTTCCAGTTAGCATGAGGGACTAAACACCATGCCTTATTCTGTGACTGAACTGGGTTACAGATGGAATACAGCTTTGATAAGATTCACTGAACTCTAGGTCTTCCCTAATCTTTGGGCATGGTCTTTGTGGGTTTTTAATTAAGAACCTAGAAGTCTCTATATCCTCAGCCGTGAAATAGAGAGAGAGAGTTAATTCTATGCTTTGAATGTTTTGAGCTTAACTCTTTAACCTCCAATGACACACATCTTCAAAATCTGACATATTGTCCTAAGGGGAAGACCAACCAGCTATTTGTGAAATGTTGTCTCCTAGCCACTGTCTAAGACCTGGAAGAGACTTTGTCCACCCTTTGAGAAGCTTCTAACCCAGCCCTGTCCCAGCCTTCCATACCACAGCAGAACTCTGTAAATATCCCATGGTAAAAATTAGCTGCGGTGTACCTGGGAGTTGTCTTGATTTTATACCAGCCTACGTGATTGTTAAAGCTCTGATGGTTCATCTCTTCTCTAAGAGTACTGCGTACGCCAGACCCGATTCTCAGTAGCACCCCAAATTAGTAGATGCTTTCAAGGGGTGAAAATAACTGGAGGCCTGTCAGCTCACAAAGGAAGGGTTCTTCCCTCTCTGGAATTTCCGCTTGTTCTACCATTGTTTCTAGTGTCCTTTAAAACGACATTTTTGTCATTTACCCTGCTTTTTCTAATTATTAAAGTGGAAACATTGGTCTATAAGACCTACTACATCTGACTCAGAGTTAAAACCTCAAGTAGGTTATTTTAAAAGAATGTTCATCCTTCTCACACACACACAAAAGAAATTCTCAGAACAAAACCTTCTAGAAGGTTAAAAATGAAGCAATGAGAAAAGATAATAATGGAAAAAGATAAAAGTATTCAGCAAAAGAAAGCTGATATAGTAATATTCATATCAGACAAATTAAAGGAATAAAGCATTAAAAGGAAGAGAGACTACCTAACAAATAATCCAACAGAATGTATTAATGTGTGAAGATGTATATACCAAAAATATTGCCTAGAAACATAGCAAAAATGTTCAGACTCTCAAGGACGAGCTTACAATTTTTCATATAAAATCCGTAATACTTTAATTCTCCCCTCTTAGATGATAATAGTTAAATCTGACAAAAAGTGTTAGTGAATAATATATATCAGGAAAACACTAGTGATTATAACATGTGAGAGAGAGAGAGAGAGAGGCTACATGCAATAACTCAACTGTCCATTCAAGTGCAGGTACAGATAGAACATTTCCAAAAATTTTCTGCATACTAAGTCAAAAATAAAATCCCAACAATATATAGATCTTACTAACCCTTCTTCTTCCCTTTTTACCTAACTACTGTAGTCAGTAGTTCTAGCTACTTCTTTGTATTCATCCCCAACTCCTTTTACAATTTGCCAACTAAAAATAATTAAAATAATTAAAAATCATTCTCCATCTTTCCCACATCTGAAAGTGTACAGCTAAATGTACACAGAGAACACATTCAACCATGCTAACTAGTCTCATTTTTAATTCATAAGTACACAACTCCAGTGGGCCTTAATTCTGTCAGGTAATCGTACAGTTTCCTCTGGTCCTTTATTTCTACCACTCATGAAGCCAACTATTTCCCCCTTTTATCTTTTCATATCTCCAACACTCTCTCCCCTATACTCAATCTCAGATAGTGATTTTGCTTCCTACTTCAGTGAGAAAATTAAGACAATGAGAACTTCCACAAACTCCCACCACCACATATACCCAGTTACCAACATTATTTTCCATTCCTCTGCTTTCCCAGGCTTCCCAGGTGGCGCAGTGGTGATGAATCTGCCTGCCAGTATAAGAAACATGAGAGACACAGGTTTGATCCCTGGGTTGGGAAGATCCCCTAGAATAGGAAATAGCAACCCACTCCAGTATTCTTGCCTGGAAAATTCCATGGACAGAGAAGCCTGGTGGGCTACCATCCATGTTTTCACAAAGAGTCAGACATGACTAAGTGCGCATGAATACTCTTTTCCTTCTGTGCTCCTGTCTAAGGTCAACTTTGCCAAGCACTTCACAAACATAATGTTCACTTACTCTCCTAGTGATCCTATGAGACCAGTGTTCATGATACTGTTTTACATCTGAGGGTACAGGTTCAAAGTCACATCATTAGAGAGGATCTGTTGCAACACTGTGTTACCTACCACCTTATTACTCAAAAGGCAACTCCGTGGACTATGGTAGAGCATCACCAGCACCTGTGGTGTTATTACACCCCATACCTAATAACAAAATCAAAAACTGCATTTGAAAAAGATCCCCACAAGTATTTCCTTCAATGAAGAACACTAGCTATCTGTGCCATTCTCTTCTTTCCCATGGATTTTCCACTGTAGTATAATGGTACCAATTATTTTAGTAAGAAAATTTGTTCTTAGATCATATTGTAGTAGCACTCAGTATTTCTCTCTAAGAAAATTTTATTAAGAATGACATGTCTTCCCAAGGTACTAACTAATTCAAACCTTCCACAAATTCTATTAGTGCTTTGTGGCCTTAAAATGAAACTTCTGATGGTGTCTATTCTCTTGGTATGATTGATTCCATTAAGTTTGAATTTGGTTAGTCTCAGTAGTCAGGATAGGAGCTTAGTGGTAGCAGATCAAAGAATTTGGAATTACCAGCATTAAAAGAGCCAATTCTTATTCTAATCATTCATTTTAACTATTAATTCCTCATTGACATAGAAATCTTAGTTTAATTAAAAGCATAAATTAATTTTTCAAATTTGATCTTGCAATATGAACTTTCTTTAAGACATATTATTGGTGGTGAATGTTGATAATCCACCCATGGAAGAGGTTTGAGAGCCTAGAATTTTTTTTAATGGTGGAATAAAATGCTAGTTTCTTTGTTTAGGACAGAAGTCTAACTTACAGTAATTATTCTAATGGAAAGATTTTGGTGAAAGGGTGGGGAACTGACACTGCGTCACTAGGACCTCTGCTAGCATTTTTCCCATTAGAGCACAATGACTCTAAACAAAGTAGAAATTATATGGGTGAACCACAGCACCCTTCATTTAACATGTACACTAAGAGGAAAACATAATGAACTCTTGCAAAAGTTTTATGCCTGCTACATTTGACCTCTCCATCCACATTTTGAATGAAGCATATGTATTTCATGTAAGTCATACATAACACTGACACCACCAAAATGTGAATTCTTTACCACTTTGATTTTATTTCAATGTTTTGATTTTTCACTAATAATACTGTAATTTATTCCTCTGTGGTAAAGGTAACTATACATTCCTTGGCTCCTCTTTTCTTCATGATTTTCATAGTGGTTGGGTTGGTCCATTCCTATTTCATTTATAAAATTTATGATAATTTCAGATAATCAGGCTTATTAACAAGTTTATGACTTAAGGGGTAAAACCACATCACTCACATCATTTGTTAAGCAACTATAGTATTTAAATTAACTCATAATTACAGACCAATTATTTCAATCATCATCAAAGATTTGAGTTCAATGTATTATTTCCTGACAGACACATAGTAAAAATCTGCTTACACTAGCTTAACCACTTCATCTTAATCTCCTTTGCTCTTTTTCTTCTTCATATTCTTAAAACATCCCTACGGTAACACTTTCCTGCAACTAGGGTGGTCTCCTCAAAGTCCTGTTAAAATACCTTGTTACCCAACCTCAGCCCTATGTTCATGCCATTGGCCTGAATTCTTTCTCCATGTCTGCATTCCTGCAAATCTGATCAGTTTTTAAGTGAGCCTTCTCTGATTAACTCATCCCACAAACAATCTCTAATTCATCCTTAAAGTTTTACTTCTGATACAATCTATTTGCCTCTTCATCTTATATTAACTTTTGAATAGATGTTGAATTTTTAACAAGTATTACCTGCATATGTTTTATCAACCTACTTGATTACAATTGGTTACTGAGGCCAGCAACTGTATACTTTTAATTTCTCTTGAAATTTATAGTGTTTTTCACAAAGTCTGCAAAGAAAGCATTTCTTGAAGCAATGCATGAAAAATTGAATAAATGGAAAATAGGTTTAGGTTTAAGAAATCACATTTGTAGGGTTTTTCCCCACTTGATGGAGGTAGATTAATCTGTCTTCTCATGCCTTAATTCATATAATTTACAATAGGGAACATAATTTAAACAAACTAAAAAATGTCTAAAAGACCTCTTTAATACAGGAGGAAATTTAGACTCAACTGGAAAGTGGGTCACTGGAGATTACATATATAGTTGTAATCAAATTCATTTTTATACTGCCCAGAGCAAGTTGCAAATGCCATAATTATCTTCAAAGAGACTAGATATTTAGTCCTACCATGTGCCTTGGAAGGATGAAAAGGTGAATACTTGTGAACACCTCAACTGATTAACACCCTCTCCTAAGAGAAGCTCTACGTAATGTAATGAATGTTGTTGATGTGTAAATACAGCCATATTTGAGTCTATAACATGGCACTATGTTAACCAAGGGCATATAAAGACAAAGTATAATCTGGTAAAAACGGATCTACAAGTGGCCAAGAAAATTCAGTTCTAATGTATATCTCTTTTTCAGTCTACCTCAGCTCAAGAATATGTCTCAGATTTTCTAAAGAAATAGATAACACTCAATCACTCCTCAATATTTTCTCTCAATGAATCTTTTATTAAGTATGAAGTAATAGAGAGTTTGAATTCATTCTCCTTAAAAAATGATGGTAATGACAATATTGTCTAAAATTTACACAGTCATTACAGGATGCCAGTTACATGTGATTTGCCTATATGATCTCATTTTTATCCAGTTAACAAGTCTATAATTTAATCATTATTATCATTTCAAAATTATATTTCAAGGAACTGAAAGCTTAAAGAATTGTATTTGCCCAAAGTCACTTAGTTTTCAAATGGCAGAGCTGATGTTTAAATCTGTGTCCATCTGTCTCCAAGGCTTAACTAATATACTACTCTGATTCAGGAACGCACATTAAGTTCACATGCCCGTGCTTCAAGCTACTGGTCAAGTGGGAGTTTGAGCCACTCTTTTAGTGAATAGGAGAGGGAAATACCTTGAAAAGTCTCCCAGACTGTGACTGGAATTGTCTTGGGAAGTACCTGCAGAAATGGCTTATGTGTTTTTAGAGCAGTTTTTGGAGTATGATTAACGTCTTGAAATGCTCTGCCACTAGTGGAACATTCACCATGAGCTTAGCTGTGATATTTTTCAAATAAAACCAAGAATCATGGTCTGAAAAGTAGAAACATATTTATAGAATAACACTTGCAAAATATTGTCCCAATAAATAAAAAATATTGTCAAAAGTAGCCATGATGGCACAGTAAAAAGACCCTAAGCTCACCTCCTCTAAAAAGCACACCAAAATCACAACTATCTTCAGAACAGCCATCAATGAAAAAGACTAGAACCTACCAGAAAAGTCTTCTATAGCTAAAGACATAAAGAAAGAACTATAGAGAGACTGGTAGGAAGGGTAGACTTACCATATAATCAGATCCCCTATCTCCTGGATGGGTAAACCACAGACTGGAGAATAATTAAATTTTAGAGGTTCTCCCACATCAGGCTACCCAGTCTAGGGATTTGGTACTGAGAAGAGAAGCCCCCAGAGTGTTTGGCTTTGAAAGTTAGTGGGGCTTAATTGCAGGAATCCCACCAGACTGGGGAAAAATAAAAATTTCACTCTTAAAGGGAAAACACAATATCCCTGCTGGGCTTAGAGAGTCTCGTGGGGAGGCAGGAAAGGGGCTATATTGACTCTGGGTGCAGACATATTGGGAAGCATCATCAGCAGTTGGTATCTTGGCTCATTAGCTCCAAGACCTGGTGCCACTCAAGAGCCTACAGACTCCAGAGTTGAGAAGCTTCAGGCCAAACAACTAACCAGCAGAGGCATAGCCCCTTAGCAGACAGTCCACCTCAAGACTGAAGAGCCCAGAACTGCCTCTGTACCCATCCCGAAACACTGACCAGCCCACCAGAGGGTCTTGGCGTTTGTTGTGCATAGGGTAAACATGAAGGTCCTTTTGTTTAAACTATCTGTTCATAACAACTAGAAGATAGGTTCAGTTCAGTTCAGTTGTCACTCGGTTGTGTCCGACTCTTTGCAACCCCATGGACTGCAGCACCCCAGGCCTCCCTGTCCATCACCAACTCACGGAGTTTATTCAAACTCATGTCCATCGAGTCGGTGATGCCATCCAGCCATCTCATCCTCTGTCGTCCCCTTCTCCTCCTGCCCCCAATCCCTCCCAGCATCAGGGTCTTTTCAAATGAGTCAGCTAGTCGCATCAAGTTTGTGCTTCATCCAACCCAGCATTTCTCATATTGTACTCTGCATATAATTTAAATAAGCAGGGTGACAATATACAGCCTTGACATACTCCTTTTCCTATTTGGCCAGAGTATTGGAGTTTCAGCTTCAACATCAGTCCTTCCAAAGAACACCCAGGACTGATCTCCTTTAGGATGGACTCGTTGGATCTCCTTGCAGTCCAAGGGACTCTCAAGAGTCTTCTCCAAAACCACAGTTCAAAAGCATCAATTCTTCAGTGCTCAGCTTTCTTTATATTCCAGCTCTCACATCCATACATGACTACTGGAAAAACAATAGCTTTGACTAGAAGGACCTTTGTTGGCAAAGTAATGACTCTGCTTTTTAATATGCTGTCTAAGTTGGTCATAACTTTTCTTCCAAGGAGCAGTGTCTTTTAATTTCATGGCTGCAGTCACCATCTGCAGTGATTTTGGAGCCCCCAAAATTAAAGTCTGTCACCATTTCCACTGTTTCGCCATCTATTTACCATGAAGTGATGGGACCAGATGCCATGATCTTAGTTTTCTGAATGTTGAGTTTTAAGCCAACTTTTTCACTCTCCTCTTTCACTTTCATCAAGAGGCTCTTTAGTTCTTCTTCACTTTCTGCCATAAGGGTGGTGTCATCTGCATATCAGGCTATTGATATTTCTCCCGGCAGTCTTGATTCAAGTTTGTGCTTCATCCAACCCAGCATTTCTCATATTGTACTCTGCATATAATTTAAATAAGCAGGGTGACAATATACAGCCTTGACATACTCCTTTTCCTATTTGGAACCAGTCTGTTGTTCCATGTCCAGTTCTAACTGTTGCTTCCTGACCTGCATTCAGGTTTCTCAAAAGGCAGGTCAGGTAGTCTAGTATTCCCATCTCTTTCAGAATTTTCCACAGTTTATTGTGATCCACACAGTCAAAGGCTTTGGCATAGTCAATAAAGCAGAAATAGATGTTTTTCTGGAACTCTCTTGCTTTTTCAATGATGCAATGGATGTTGGCAATTTGATCTCTGGTTCCTCTGCCTTTTCTAAATCCAGCTTGAACATCTGGAAGTTCATGGTTCACGTACTGTTGAAGCCTGGCTTGTAGAATTTTGAGCATTACTTCTTTGCTAGCATATGGGATAAGTTCAATTGTGTGGTAGTTTGAACATTCTTTGGCATTGCCTTTCTTTGGTATTGGAATGAAAACTGACCTTTTCCAGTCCTGTGGCCACTGTTGAGTAATATCACCTAAGTATGTATTTAAGAATAATTCAAAATTGAGCAATTTTTATTTTTAATTATTCCTCCCAAAGAGAATATTTTTATTCATTTCTTATTTATCTTTTCAGTGTTCCTTTATACAAATGAAGGCAAGTACAATAGAAAGTCTATCTCTTTAAACTGAACATAGCATATTGTATACTTTCAGTCAAGTAATATACTCTGTGTACTGTTCTGCAACTTGCTTTCCTCACTTAATGATATAACCTCAAGATATCTTCACATCTGTACAGAGATGTTACTCATTTCTTTTTACAGCTCATAGTATTCCAACAAATAGGAGTACCATGGTTTTTTCAACCTGCACCTATTAAATACATAGGTTTTATGTATTTAAATATTAAATACATAATCATTAAACTTGTACTTGTGTGTTTTTGTACTTGTGTAGGAGATTGTGAAGAATATATTCTTAGGGAAGGGATTACTGAAGCAAAGAAAAAATGTCTGTGTTATTGATAGATATTGTCAAATTCCTTTCCATAATGGTTTGTATGTTTTTGAGCAAGTTTTAAAGTAGAGAAATGATATGGTTCATTACCTTTCTTGCCCATTCTAACTCCCAACTTAACCTAACTTTTGTTTCACTCTTAAAATACAGGCTCCTTGCCAGCCAATTTTTTAATCTCTGCCAGAGACAAATGCCTCGTTGCCTCCAGTATTTCAAGCTAACATCGAATATCTTTTAATATGTAACATAAATAATCAATCCAAGTAACCTTTATTCTTCTAAGGTTTGTCATCAACCTCAAATACTGTAGTCTAATTTGTCTACCTGGTAACTGGTAATAATTGTCAGTGCCAAGACCTAGTGCAAACTTCTCAGATCACCTGTTTTCTCTGTTCTATATTGAGGTACCCTTAGTAACTAGCCTGTGCTTTTAGGCTGATTGACATGACTGATTAAATGATATAGCTCTCCTTTAAGATAAGAATCCCTATGTGCCCTCATGCATATTTATGCTGGTTACAAAAAAAAAAAAAAAAAATTTACCAAGTCTTTCCTTATCTGGGTGTGTTGTCAGTATATGGAAAAGGTGGCCTCTAACATGCCGAGGCCCAAACCTCCTATTCTACTTAACTAGAGGGTCATGGAAAGAGCTCTGAACTCAGAGGCAAAAGCCCTAGGTCCATATCCTTTTCCTCTACTCTCAATAAATGGTAGGGTAAGACTTAGAGCAAGACTCATCTTAGAAAAAGTCGTAGAGTTTCCTGCACTTTAGTTTTCTCATCTGTAAGTTGTGGGAAATTTACTTAGCTCATAAAATGGTTTATGAAGACAGCATGAAATAGTGTAAGTGAATAAATTTGAAAACTCTAAATCCCTGTTAAGTAAAATGAGATGGAATATTCATTTCCTCTGACTGGGGCGTGCGGGCATGCTCTGTTGATTCTTTGGGTCCCCATGAACTGTAGCCCGCCAGGCTCCTCTGTCCATGGAATTTTCCAGGCAAGAATACTGGGGTGGTTTGTCGTTCCCAACTCTGGGGATCTTCCCAACCCAGGGACTGAACCTGCATTTCTTGCTCCTGCATTGGCAGGCAGATTCCTTACCACCCGGGAGCCTAGATTGACTGGAGCAAGCTATTATGTAACAATATCCTAACCTCACACTTTTACCTCTCTCCATGTTTAATGTACATTGCTGGAAAAAAATAAAAGACATGGTGTCATTCCTTTCTGAAGAAAAAAAGAACAGAATTTAAGAAATTTTTGTTTGTTTGTTTGTTTTAGCTATAGACTTCAATATATCGAAAATTTTAGAGAACCCAAAAGCATATACAACGCCTGCATTCAAGGAAGAATCAAGACCACCAAAACTACCAACAAAGGTTTGAAGTATAATGATCATAAAAAAAAATGTTCTTACTTTTTAAATTTTCAGTATAATTAATTCAACAGTTTCACATGGACAATGTAGGTTATTATACTCTCGATATATATTTTAGAAAAACTGATCAGAAGAGACTTATTAGGGAGACTAACCTTAATATTGCTAAGTTGTGTTTATTTCTGAAACTATCCTCATCTCTAAGGAAAAAGAATAATGTTTATCTTTTCATCATAATTCTGGCACTGCTTCTACTTGGGCTGACATACAAACAGGGCTCTGACCTCAAAAACCATCAGTCAAAGTTGTAGACAGAACATCAGAGGAGTTTGCAACAGTGATTGACCTGTCCCTACCTCTTAAACCATGGTCCTGGAATAAATGACCACATGCAGGTATTGTTACTCTTCAGTCTTGAATGTTTGCTTTCTCCACAGTTTTAAATGTGCCTCCAAAATAGAGATCCTGTGGACTTGCTACCTTGTGTTGCTTTAGCCAAAATTTGATGAGACTGTTGGCTTGAACTTCTGAATTTGAACTCTTAATTTGTTGGCCAGTTAAGTTTTAAATCTGTTGCAGTCTTTATTGATAAAATTTGGTCTGAATTATCTAGTTAAGTCTGACCATTATTTTAAATTTTACATTATGCCTATAAAAATCACTTTATGAAAGTCATATTCATATATTTCCAGGTCTTTAATAATCCAGGTATGTAGAATCTCTTCCAAATGTCACAGTCCTGCCAAGGATGTTTTGCCGGTGCTTAGGATAGAAATTGGTAACCTCTGAGAGTCAGGTTGATGTAGATGGCAATATTGCACCATCTTGGCTGCAGGGGATGGGAGGGCAGGGGAGGAGATGGGAGTAGAGGAGGAGGGCAATGTTGGTAAATTTCAAAATCAGGAAAGTATGATAGAAATTGTATAGCTGACCTTGAACAACCACTAAAAATGGTCTTTTATACTTTGTTTACAAGTTGGAGAAATATGGATGGAGGGATTTATAACTGACCAAATGACCTTTCTTCAGATGACACTTTAAAAGCTAGAAAGCAAATGGCAGTTATGTCTTTGGCAGTACACCATATTGCTGCATCATTGGCCCTGTATTACACACATTTTATTGACAACTTTGATGAAAACATGGTTGCCATTTTTTATTAGCTATGTAGACGTCATAAAACTTGGAAGAATTATGAATGACCAAAAGTTTTCAACAGGCTAGAATAACAGACCTGATCTTAGAAGATAAACTGTTACTGTGGAAAAAGTATAAAGGTCCAAAATTACAACTTCCTAAGTATAGAATAATAAAGCCTTGGCTTGGCGGCATCTGAAAAGATTTGGGAATCACTTTCAACAGTAAGCTCTCTATGTGTCAAAAGTAGAATGTCATTGACCCCAAAATCTACTGTATTCATGGGCTGTCTAAACATATGTGCTGATTGGACAAAGAATGTGCATTATGTTCATTTTGGAGCCCTGCATTGTAAAAGGGTATAATCATCAAGATAATAAAGGGCTCTGAAACCATAATGTTTGAGCAATTGCCAAAATATGTAAAGATGTTTCCACTAGAAAAGATGAGACTGGAGCCCATAATAACTGTTTTCAAATATGTAGAGAGCTACAGTAGATTAGATTAGTAGCAGGATTAGACTTTTTCTATATGGCTCAAAAAAGTTTTTACTAATACATACTAAAAAGTTTTACCAATAACAATAAGTAAAAGCTGTACAGAGAACATGTTTCAGTTCAATGGAAAGAAAAGTTTTCTAAGCACTTTTTTTTTTCCTAAGTGTCTGACTCTTTGTGGTCTGTAGCCCACAAGGCTCCTCTGTCCATGGGATTCTCCAGGCTATAATATTGAAGGGGATTGCCATTCCTTTCTCCAGAAGATCTTCCCTACCCAGGGATCAAACCGGAGTCTCTGGCATTGCAGGCAGATTCTTTACCACCTGAGCTACAAGGAAGTCCTTCTAAGCACCAGTGTCATCCAAATGCTGAATGGGTGCTTATGGGTTCCCAGTGTCCATATGACCATTGACAGTACACACTTTCAAACCTCAAAATCAAAGTTTAGCTTTCTATCCACTGTCACTAATTATCGTTTAGTAAACTAACAGAAAAACTGAAGGCTGAAACCATTCCTTGAATTTCCTAGTTCATCTTTGTGACCCTTCCAAAGTTCATTGGATTGCCTGGTTCTTAAAATTTAGTACTAAATTGACTTTGGCTATAAAAGTTTTGTTTTATGGAATCTTAAAGTTCTCAGAGTTTTCTGCCATTATCTTTTGTGGGGGTAATTGGAAGCAGTGGGACTTCTGTTAATTATTTTGGCTACTTGGTATATCTTTAGCAAGAGTTCTTTGGACAACTTGAGACCTTAAAGTACCCAAGAAAATGGCTCAGTTCAGTTCAGTCGTTCAGTCATGTCTGACTCTTGGCAACCCCATGAATCGCAGCACGCCAGGCCTCCCTGTCCATCACCAACTCCTGGAGTTCACTCAGACTTACGTCCATCGAGTCAGAGATGCCATCCAGCCATCTCATCCTCTGTCGTCCCCTTCTCCTCCTGCCCGCCATCCCTCCCAGCATCAGAGTCTTTTCCAATGAGTCAACTCTTCGCATGAGGTGGCCAAAGTACTGGAATTTCAGCTTTAGCATAATTCCTTCCAAAGAACACCCAGGGCTGATCTCGTTTAGAATGGACTGGTTGGATCTCCTTGCAGTCCAAGGGACCCTCAAGAGTCTTCTCCAACACCGTAGTTCAAAAGCATCAATTCTTCGGCACTCAGCTTTCTTCACAGTCCAACTCTCACATCCATACATGACCACTGGAAAAACCATAGCCTTGACTAGTTGGACCTTTGCTGGCAAAGTAATGTCTCTGCTTTTGAATATGCTGTCTAGGTTGGTCATAACTTTCCTTCCAAGGAGTAAGTGTCTTTCAATTTCATGGCTGCAATCACCACCTGCAGTGATTTTGGAGCCCAGAAAAATAAAGTCTGACACTGTTTCTACTGTTTCCCCATCTAATTCCCATGAAGTGATGGGACCAGATGCCATGATCTTCGTTTTCTGAATGTTGAGCTTTAAGCCAACTTTTTCACTCTCCTCTTTCACTTTCATCAAGAGGCTTTTGAGTTCCTCTTCACTTTCTGCCATAAGGGTGGTGTCTCATCTGCATATCTGAGGTTATTGATATTTCTCCCGGCAATCTTGATTCCAGCTTGTGCTTCTTCCAGCCCAGCGTTTCTCATGATGTACTCTGCATATAAATTAAATAAGCACGGTGACAGTATACAGCCTTGACATACTCCTTTTCCTGTTTGGAACCAGTCTATTGTTCCATGTCCGGTTCTAATTGTTGCTTCCTGACCTGCATATAGGTTTCTCAAGAGGCAGGTCAGGTGGTCTGGTATTCCCATCTCTTTCAGAATTTTCCACAGTTTGTTGTGATCCACACAGTCAACAGCTTTGGCATAGTCAATAAAGCAGAAATAGATGTTTTTCTGGAACTCTCTTGCTTTTTCGATGGTCCAGCAGATATTGGCAATTTGAAAGGTTCCTCTGCCTTTTCTAAAACCAGATTGAAGTTCATGGTTCATGTATTGCTGAAGCCTGGCTTGGAGAATTTTGAGCATTACTTTACTAGCATGTGAGATGAGTGCAGTTGTGCAGTAGTTTGAGCATTCTTTGGCACTGAAAATGGCTAAGGCTTCACAAAACACTGGATTTGCATTTAATGCCTATTTCTGCTCTTTACTGATGGGACTATCCTTTTAAAGTCATAGATTCTCATCGAGGAGGACAGATCTGTGTACTGTGGTTTTCGTAGTTTAGAAACTAGTAACTGCAGAAAAATAACAGAAATGTCTATATCTAAAACTTCAGTAAGATAGAGTTTCTGTTTTATTATTACCAAGACAGAACTCAGAAAAAGGGTCATTAAGACATCTTTCTAGACAGGCAAGATCTCCTTTTAAACTTGATAGAGCTCACTCCAGTTCTGCATGCAGTTTTTGAGATCAGGCTAGATATAACCTGATATGAATTGTCATGAAGACAATAGTGGGATTACAATAGTCCCACCATTTGAAATAATTTTGTAGTAGCTATGAATGAATACAGTGAAAAATTGACCATAAGCAAAAGAAATACGAGAATTTTATATATCAGTTAAAACAAATGAGAAAAAAAAATCTTTCCCCATAGGAAGTGGAATCAACAATAAATCTCTCATCTAGGAATTACAAAAACTGAAGAAAGACAACATATGAGTAGTTGCTATACTTACCTTGTATTCTACAAGAAGTCAATAGTAGAATATTGAAGCAATTATAATTATGGTGATTGTCTCCCTGACACAGAATTCATGGTTGAAGTTTCTTTCATCAGCACTTTGATGGGCTTCTGGCCTCCACTGTTCTGATGAGAAGTCACCTGTTAACTTTTGGGGGTTCTCTTGTATGTCGTTTTTCTCTTGCTGGTTTTGAAATTTGTCTTTTTAACACTTTTGACTATGATCATCTAGATGTGACTTTATCCTACTTGGAGTTAAGTTTCTAGGATGTGTTTTTCATAAAACTTGGAAAGTTTCAGTCATTATTTCTTCATATTTTTTCCTATCCCTTTTTCTGGGGTTCTGCTCATTTTTCTCTTTCTGTTCTTCAGATAGAATTCTCTCTATTGGCCTGTCTTCATGCTAAAAGACCACCAGAGCCTTACAGCACACACTCATAGGCTCATAAGCACTTTCATTAAGAAGAATGCCTTGCAAAATTTCCCTTTGTTTTAATATACCAGATAATAATTGTATTTATAGTTATAATGCAGATATATTTAATTTACAGTTCTTTAAAAATACACAAAAGTAATAATTGACTCTTCTTTTTTTTCTACCCCTTACAGTCCCATTATATCAGTAGTGGTCCA
Organism: Bubalus kerabau; assembly: GCF_029407905.1. Classification (NCBI taxonomy): domain Eukaryota; kingdom Metazoa; phylum Chordata; class Mammalia; order Artiodactyla; family Bovidae; genus Bubalus; species Bubalus kerabau. The sequence goes on from NC_073633.1 coordinate 65,823,377, forward strand.
GAGTTTAACCGTGTTCTCTTCAATTTTGGAGGTCAGAGTCCACTGATTTTATATTATCTTGAGATGCATGAGGTAGCTGGTATTTCCAAAGCCCCTAGACAAGTCAGGACTAAACTCACTGAAATACTGAAAGAACCATATCCTTTTTAAGCTTTGCTTTAATATGATCTATCTCCAAAATATTCAAAACTTTTAGCTTTTTTTAATGTCTCAGTTAAGAAAAAAATTTATTGTATTTTATAACTAATGCTCTATTTAGCATTGAATTACATTCAAAACTTTCATAGCATGTTTGGCTAAAAGTATTTTCTCTTTTAGATCTAAGGCTATGATTTTGCATGTAAGAGAAATAAACATAAAACTCAGGAACTTAAAAAACTGGTATGTTTAGCTCTTTAGTAAAGTGTTCCATTTCAAACATTTGTCAGAACTGTAGGTCATGGGCTTCTAGATTTCTCCAGAAGAAAGTTTCAGACATACCTTAGCTATGTAATCCTTTGTTCAACTGAATATTTCTTAGCTTAATGTATAAAAATATATCAGGTTGGCCAAAAAGTTCTTTTGGGTTTTTCCTTTTTTTTTTTTTTTTTAATCTCAAACACACTTTTTGGCCAACCCAATAATTTAATGAAGTTGGAGCTCTTTGGTTGCAGCAGGCATGTCTGTTTACATTCTTGTCCCCCTTCTGTGTAACCGATTCTTGCCCAGGTCTCACTAGGGACATGGATGAACACAAAGGGATATAGTAAATGGTCTCTAAACTGGGGTGTATACAACTCTGGGTGGAAAATATATATATTGTACCTATTTATATCTTTAAAAATAAAAAAGAAATTATACTTGACTTATATTTAGAAGACAGGTACCCTCACTCAGTTGACATTTCAGTCTTCACTCTACTGTATTGAGGGATAATAATGACATCTTTGCTCTTATGTTATTGTCTGAGGTTCACAATTTATTGCTGTTTTCTTTGGATGGTTAAACAGAGTTATAGATTATATCATGTAATTTAACTAAATTAACACTTACTGGTGGACCAATAGCTTTAAACATTTCCCTGAAAAGAAACTTTGGATTGATGGTAATATTTATAATGCAAGACTATTAAAAAAAAAAAATGATATTTCCCCTATTTCTTGAAGGAGCTCCTTTTCAGTCACACTGAGAGACAAAATTAGTGGTGATCCAATCAGTTCTGCTGAGACATAGGCCAAAAAAATAAAAATTTTCAAAAATATCAATTGAAATATGGATAGACATCATTATTACAACAATGAGCCTAGCCCTAAATGTACGTTGTACTTTTCAAAATTAGCAAATAATAGTATGATGCCAGTTTAATTTGCAAGGCATTTATAAACTGTATAGACCTCAAAACAAATCGCTATAATTTGAGGATAAAAGGTTCAGTGTACCATTAATAAATATCATATTAAATTTATTTTTTAATATTTTATTTCATCTCACTGTTTTCTATTTGTAGACGGCATCTTTTATAATATGCCTAATAAATTAATACAGATTGATATGTGTATAATTTCTAAATTTTAAATTATACCTATAAGGGTGTGTGCTCACATAGCTTTTAGTCATAGGATACATGATCCTAGCAGTGTGGAGAACTCTGCTCTGGCAGACTCTGAGGATTCTTTCTAGGACACTTCTCCCATATTTCAGTCCAGATAACCTCCAGAGTCTCACTGACCGCAAGGACATGTAATTAACTTGGATGACTCTGGAACACAAGGAGAAAGGCAAACTAGAGAACTAATTCAGTCTGTTCTGAGACTTGTAATTTAAGGATGCTCATCAACCTTGAATTATTCAAACTAATGTTTAAAATTCAAAATTTTTAAATGTTTAGAAGTGAAACTTGAAAGATATATAAAACCATTCATTATAGATTATTTTTATTTTTAGCTAATTTTTATTGTGATTGTAAAAATGTCTCTATTTATATTTCTGATGGGCATGGATTTGTCAAACAGCAATACAAGGTTTCATAACACCAATTTACTGAGAATGTGGGAAGAGTGTAAGTACGGGTTGAGATGGGAAAAGCAGAAAATGGATATCTAGAACATGAAACCATTTAGGAGACTATTTCATTTCCTAAAAATCTGAAAGAAATCACCATTTAGAAAGTGTCAGCTATGGACAAAATTAATTTAAAAAGATACATACCATTTCAGTGTTCATAGCAGCACTATTTACCATAGCCAAGACATGGAAACAACCTAAATGTCCATCTACAGATGAATGGCTAAATAAAATGTGGTACACATATACAATGGAATATTACTCAGCCATAAAAAAGAATGAAATAATGCCATTTGCAGCAACATAGATGGACCTAGAGACTATCATACCAAGTGAAATAAGCAGAAAGACAAATACCATATGATATCATTTATAAATCTAAAATATGACACAACTGAACTTATCTGTGAAACAGAAACAGACTCATAGAGAATAGACTGTGGTTGCTGGGGGATGGTGGTGGGGGATGGATTGGGAGTTTGGGATCAGCAGATGTAAACTGTTATATACAGAATGGATAAACAACAGAATCCTACTGTATAGTAAGGGAATTATATTCAATATCCTGTGATAAACCATAATGGGAAAGAATATGGAAAAATGTGTATATATGTATAACCAATCACTTTGCAGTACAGCAGAAATTAATACAACATTAAAAATAAACTACACTTCAATAAAACAAAATTTTTTAAGAAAAGAAAGTAATTAGACTTTCTGAGCTTATAAAATGTAATACCTGCTGATAAGAAAAAATATTCCTAGATCTAATGATGAACAAAATGATACTGACACCTTACATTCGTCAGCACTTGGCAGTGTTTCAAAGCATGTATCGACTCTCTCTATGTGTTATTATGAGAAATGGCACAACTCCTGTGGCGGTGGGAAGGGCAGGCACTCATACAGCCACTCCGCAAATGAGGAGGTCAGAGCTCGAGGCTGAGTAGCTTGCCCAGGTGATTCATGCAGCAGGGCTGGCAACAGTCTGCTATTCTGCTACTTGCCTGACATGACGGTCCAGGCTGGTGGTTGGCGGCACAGCCCAGTAATGTTTTTGACAAGATCTTTATTTTAACATGTTTTTCCTTAAAAATTTTTTTTGTTGTTTTGGTTTTTTTTTTTTTAACTTTTAATTTTATATGGGGGTATAGCTGATTAACAATGTTGTGGTAGTTTCAGGTAGACAGCAAAGGGACTCAGCCACACATATACACATATCCATTCTCCCCCAACTCCCCTCCCATCTAGGCTGCCACACTGAGCAGAGTTCCCTGTGCTATACAGTAGGTCTTTGTTGATTATCCACTTTAAATATAGCAGTGTGTAATTGTCAGTAATTTTTTTAAATTGAAGTATAGTTGATTTTTAAAATGTTGTGTTAAAACCAAGATCTTGATAGCTGCTAATGAAATTTGTGTCCAGATGTCTTATATCTGTGATGACTGTACGATCATTAAATTAATCTTTCTTCTGAAAGTTTACATTTACAGCTATTTATTTACATTTATATTTACAGCTATTCAGAATATAGAATATTTTTTTATTAGTTTCCTCTGGGCTTATTGGAGTCCTCTGGCTTTTCTGAAGCGGAAAAATAACACTTTGCAATAAATACATCTATTCAGAGTGAAGGAGTAGGAGATAGTAGAGAAAGTGGAGGAGATAAATAACAAAAACAAAAAAAGACAAATTTAATTCATCATGTTTGGGATTGGCACACTCTAAAATGGTCCTCAGTGGTTCCCGCCTTCTGTTTTATGCCCTTGTGTAATTATTTCCCATTGGGTATGGGCTGAACCTACGACTTGCTTCTAACAAATAGAATATGGCAAACATAATGAAATGTCACTTTTGAGATTCAGCTGCAAAAAGACTGACATCAGTCCTACTCAGCCTTTCTTGCTTGCTCTTTTGGAGCCCTCTGGGAGAAACCAGCTACCAAGTTGCGAGCTGTCCTGTGGAGACTCCCCAGAGGCAGGGAGGTGAGGAAGGCCTCCAGTCAACAGCCAACAAGAAACTGAGACCCTGTTATTTGGACCCTAAGTGTAGTGGGAAATAATATATTTTTACTGCAATGAAAGCCCTATTAAAATGCAAAAAGAAAAAACAAAAAAAGGAGCTGAGACCCTTAGTCCAACAACCCTTGAGGAAGTAAATCTTGCCAATAATCACATGCGTGAGCCTAGAAGCAGCTTCTCCTTCATTTGATCCTGAGATCACTGCAGCCCTTGCCATACCTGGACTGCAGCCTGTGAGGGGACCCTGAGCCTGAAGTATCCAGCTGAGCTGTGCCCAGATTCCTGACCTGCAGAAGCTATCCAATAATAAATGTTTCTTGTTTTATTCTGCCAAATTTCAGGATAATTTGCTATACATCAGTGGATAACTCACAATGTTTGAGCAAGAGTTTGATTTAGACAAATGTCTTCAATAATTTTATAGCCCCTTTATACCTCAATCCAAATATTTATCACATTGTAGTGTAACCATTTCTATACTTGTTTTTCTCATCCAATAGAGAATAAAGAATTATCTGCCTCCATATCCCTGACACGAGAAAAAAAAAAGTATCTTAAAATAGGTATTAAATAAATGTCTGATGGGTGGGTATATAACAGTTTATATAAAGATAAGACTAAATTTCATTTTATTTTTTTGACAAAATTTGACATTATTGTTAAAATTAAGAAAGCTAGAGGATAGAGATAGAAATTTAGGAGTCATTGGTCCAAAATTAATCTTTGAAATTGTCATTATAAAATGTTTTTTAAACTTTATTAAAAAGTTACTGTATACCAAGCACTGTTTCTAAGTACTTTACATTTATTAACTCATTTAATTATCATGTCAACTTCTGAGGTAATTACTATTATTGTCCCTAGTCTGGTCTTCCCTGGTAGCTCAGACGGTAAAGCGTCTGCCTACAATGCGGGAGACCTGGGTTTGATCCCTGGCTCAGGAAGATCCCCTGGAGAAGGAAATGTCAACCCACTCCAGTATTCATGCCTGGAAAATCCCATGGACCGAGGAGCCTGGTGGGCTACAATCCATGGGGTCGCAAAGAGTCGGGCACGACTGAGCGACTTCTGTGTGTGTGTGTGTCCCTAGTTTACAGATAAGGAAACTGAGGCACAGGAAAGTTAGACAATTTGTCTGAGGACACCAGAGTAAGTGATAACACTTGTAGTCTATCTTTGACAATCTGGTTTCTGAGCCAATGCACTCAAAAACTCTGGTGCTGAATTGTTTACCCAGGGGGCATGTATAATTCCAGAAGATAAGACCATATTCTAGTCTCACAGACTTAGAGAACAAAGTTATGGTTAGCAGGACGGAAGGGGTAGGGATAGATTAAAAGCTTGGAATTGACATGTACATACCACTATATTTAAAAGAGATAACAAACAAGGACCTGTATAGCATAGGAAATGCTGTTCAGTATTCTATATTAACCTAAATGGGAAAAATATTTGAAAAAGAATAAATACAAGTATATGTATAACTGAATCACTTTGCTCTACATTTGAAATTAACACAACATTGTTAATCAACCGTGCTCCGGTATAAAATAAAAATTAAAAAAAAAAAAAAAAAAACGTATTCTAGGTTTTAAAAAATAATCACAATTATGGTTTGGGAGAGGATTGGTAAGAGGGAGAGAAGCCAACAGAAGACAAAAGAAAAGGGATGCCATGACAATGTTGTCATATTTGAGAATATATAGTTAATTCAAATTTCTACAGCTGGTCCTGTATTAAATAACTTTTATAGTTTTTCCTTCAGACATATAAGATTGCATGATTGAGCACATTCTATTTCAAAATGATTTATTTCTTTAGAAAGAAATTCTCTTTTTCCACTCATTAAAAATTTGTTTTATCAAGACTCACAGAGAGATTTATCCTGCCATACTTTCAGATGGATATCTCAAACATATTCTCCTTCCAACCAGTTCATAAAAACTGCATTTCAGTGGAGGTTCATGCATGGCATTCATATTCATTTTTTTCATTACTTAGTTTTTTTATTGAAGTATAGTTGGTTTACAGTATTGTATTAGTTTCAGGTATGCAGCAAAGTGATTCAGTTTTACGTATCTATATTTATTTTTTTCAGATTATTTTCCCTTATAAGTTTCTGCAAAAGTGATTCTTATGACACACTTTTTTCAACTAAATTCAGAACAATATGATACTTGATCAGTATGCAATTTTAAAATCAGAGTCTTGTAGACCAGATCCATTTGGTCTGGTCCGATTGTTTAAAAATAAACATCGCAGGTAATATTTCTTTTGACTCAGAATGATTTCCTAAAGTCATAAAAGAGAAGACGAAGATTGCTTTCTTGTCAGTGTCTCAGGGTCCACATATAAACACTGAGAAGACTGGAGATATGTCTAGAGAAGGAGGGAGGGAGGGAGCGTAATCATACGTCACAAGGTGCTGCGGATTCTGACATGATTTTTAATGTATATTTATAAGGAAAGTTATCAGCTGTTTTACTAGATAATATACATTAAATCATTACTAGTAGAAAATTTAAATTTTTTAGTGAATGATCTTTGAATTTCTCTTTTTTTAATGTGACTGCTTAATACTAGTGTTTTGAGTAAAACAGAAAAGAAAAACTGACTTCTAGGATGCAGAGCTGAATGTGTGGTATGTTTTCAAACTGGGAAGAATCTTGTGCAAAATGTATTTGGAGCTCCTAGTTTTCCCTTCTCAAATTTGTCTGCATTTTTGTAGACTACCTCAACTCTTTTATGTGTAAAATAATTATTAGACTTCTGAGTATTTCTTAGTTTATTTTTTAGTTTCCAGTAAACTAAACTCTTAAGTCTAATAATTATTTTACATGTGAAACAAATATTATTTATTTTTTTAAAAAGAAAACTCAAAAACAAAATGTTGAGTCTCATTAAAAAGTAAAGTCTATAGGCTGTATCTGTATTTCTAACCTGAGTTTATAATGTTCATTCACATTTTGTTGCAGTTTGGGAAAAATCTGAACTCAATGCAATGTCATGATGAGTGTTTTGTCTTACTATAAACACAAGCTGCCACCACCACACATTTATACAGACCAACATGTAAAAACTATGAAGAGGCAGGTGATTAAACTACAATTAAAACTAAATCAGGATATATTCCTATCAACATTTATCCCAGCATAAAAATAAAAGCTATACAAAGAAACCATCTGTTGTGGATTATCCATGATGGGGGAGATTCAAATAGTCAATGGGGGGGAAAAGAAATACTGAGACTCATAGTAGATCACTAGTTCTGTATAACTCTCCATCTACACAGAATCTAGTGGGAAATTCCTTAGAGCCATGTGCAATTCCTTTTTACTTTTATTCATAAAAAGACTTCCAATAACCTTTGTCACACGTGCACATATAGATTTTTTATCACTAATATGTGACTAACAATTTGTGTGTCATTACTAAAATTTACTATGAATTGTATCTTTCAAGTCAGTTCATTTCAGGTAAATTAACATAAATTAAGAACCTGGTTAGTTCTAAAAGGTCTTGTAGGTCTTCATAGAACCATTCAACTTCAGCTTCTTCAGCGTTACTGATTGGGGCATAGACTTGGATTACTGTGATATTGAATGGTTTGCCTTGGAAACGAACAGAGATCATTCTGTCATTTTTGAGACTGCATCCAAGTACTGCATTTCAGACTCTTTTGTTGACCATGATGGCTACTCCATTTCTTCTAAGCGATTCCTGCCCGCAGTAGTAGATATAATGGTCATCTGAGTTAAATTGACCCATTCCAGTCCATTTTAGTTTGCTGATTCCTAGGATGTCGACGTTCACTCTTGCCATCTCCTGTTTGACAACTTCCAATTTGCCTTGATTCATGGACCTAACATTCCAGGTTCCTATGCAATATTGCTCTCTACAAGACCTTTTAGAACTAACACCCAAAAAAGATGTCTTTTTCATTATAGGGGACTGGAATGCAAAAGTAGGAAGTCAAGAAACACCTGGGTTGACAGGCAAATTTGGCCTTGGAATATGGAATGAAGCAGGGCAAAGGCTAATAGAGTTTTGCCAAGAGAACGCACTGGTCATAGCAAACACCCTCTTCCAACAACACAAGAGAAGACTCTACACATGGACATCAACAGATGGTCAACACCGAAATCAGATTGATTATATTCTTTGCACCCAAAGATGGAGAAGCTCTATACAGTCAGCAAAAACAAGACTGGGATCTGACTGTGGCTCAGATCATGAACTCCTTATTGCCAAATTCAGACTTAAATTGAAGAAAGTGGGGAAAACCACTAGACCATTCAGGTATGACCTAAATCAAATTCCTTATTATTATACAGTGGAAGTGAGAAATAGATTTAAGGGACTAGATCTGATAGAGTGCCTGATGAACTATGGATAGAGGTTCGTGACATTGTACAGGAGACAGGGATCAAGACCATCCCCATGGAAAAGAAATGCAAAAAAGCAAAATGGCTGTCTGGGGAGGCCTTACAAATAGCTGTGAAAAGAAGAGAAGCGAAAAGCAAGGGAGAAAAGGAAAGATGTAAGCATCTGAATGCAGAGTTCCAAAGAATAGCAAGGAGAGATAAGAAAGCCCTCCTCGGTGATCAATGCGAAGAAATAGAGGAAAACAACAGAATGGGAAAGACTAGAGATCTCTTCAAGAAAATTAGAGATCGCAAGGGAACATTTCATGCAAAGATGGGCTCGATAAAGGACAGAAATGGTATGGACCTAACAGAAGCAGAAGATATTAAGAAAAGGTGGCAAGAATACACGAAGAACTGTACAAAAAAGAGCTTCACGACCAATATAATCACAATGGTGTGATCACTCACCTAGAGCCAGACATCCTGGAATGTGAAGTCAAGTGGGCCTTAGAAAGCATCACTACAAACAAAGCTAGTGGAGGTGATGGAATTCCAGTTGAACTATTTCAAATCCTGGAAGATGATGCTGTGAAGGTGCTGCACTCAATATGCCAGCAAATTTGGAAAACTCAGCAGTGGCCACAGGACTGGAAAAGGTCAGTTTTCATTCCAATCCCAAAGAAAGGCAATGCCAAAGAATGCTCAAACTACCGCACAATTGCACTCATCTCACACATTAGTAAAGTAATGCTCAAAATTCTCCAAGCCAGGCTTCAGCAATACGTGAACTATGAACTTCCAGATGTTCAAGCTGGTTTTAGAAAAGGCAGAGGAACCAGAGATCAAATTGCCAACATCGGCTGGATCATGGAAAAAGCAAGAGAGTTCCAGAAAAACATCTATTTCTGCTTTATTGACTTCGCCAAAGCCTTTGACTGTGTGGATCACAATAAACTGTAGAAAATTCTTCAAGAGATGGGAATACTAGACCACCTGACCTGCCTCTTGAGAAAACTATATGCAGGTCAGGAAGCAACAGTTAGAACTAGACATGGAACAACAAACTGGTTCCAAATAGGAAAAGGGGTATGTCAAGGCTGTATCTTGTCACCCTGTTTATTTAACTTATATGCAGAGTACATTATGAGAAACACTGGGTTGGATGAAGCACAAGCTGGAATCAAGATCGCCGGGAGAAATATCAATAACCTCAGATATGCAGATGACACCACCCTTATGGCAGAAAGCGAAGAAGAACTAAAGAGCCTCTTGATGAAAGTGAAAGTGGAGAGTGAAAAAGTTGGCTTAAAGCTCAACATCCAGAAAACGAAGATAATGGCATGTGGTCCCATCACTTCATGGCAAATAGATGGGGAAACAGTGGAAACAGTAGCTGACTTTATTTTTTGGGGCTCCAAAATCACTGCAGATGGTGATCAGCCATGAAATTAAAAGACGCTTACTCCTTGGAAGGAAAGTTATGAACAACCTAGACAGCATATTAAAAAGCAGAGACATTACTTTGCCAACAAAGGTCCATCTAGTCAAGGCTATGGTTTTTCCAGTGCTCATGTATGGATGTGAGTTTGGCTATAAAGAAAGCTGAGTGTCGAAGAATTGATGCTTTTGAACTGTGGTGTTGGAGAAGACTCTTGAGAGTCCCTTGGACTACAAGGAGATCCAACCAGTCCCTCCTAAAGGAGATTAGTCCTGGGTGTTCATTGGTAGGACTGATGTTGAAGCTGAAACTCCAATACTTTGGCCACCTGATGCAAAGAGCTGACTCATTTGAAAAGACCCTGATGCTGAGAAAGATTGAGGGCAGGAAGAGAAGGGGACGACTGAGGATGAGATGGTTGGATGGCATCACCAACTCATTTGACATGGGTTTGGGTGGACTCTGGGAGTTGGTGATGGAAAGGGAGGCCTGGTGTGCTATGGTCATGGAGTTGCAAAGAGTTGGACACGACTGAGCGACTGAACTGAACTGAACTCCCATTTTTTGTTGAATGGTTTGGTTTTTTGATATTGAGTTGTATGAGCTGTTTATATATTTTAGACATTAACCCTTTCTTGGTTTCATCATTTGCAAATATTTTCTCCCATCCAGTAGGCTGTCTTTTTGTTTTGTTGATGGTTTCCTTTCCTGTGCAAAAGCTTTTAATGTTATTAGGTCCCATTTGTCAATTTCTGATTTTATTTCTTTTGCCTTGAGACCAATATAAGAAAATATTGCTACAACCTATGTCCAAGAATGTTTTGTCCATATTCTCTTCCAGTTTTATGGTGTTATGTCTTATACTTAGATCATTAAAACATTTTGCGTTTATTTTTGTATATGGTATGAAGGAGTGTTCTGTGTTGTTGATTTACATGTACAATAGCTGTCTAACTTTCCCAGCACCACTTATTGAAGAGACTATTTTCTCCATTGTATAATCGAAGTAGATTAATTGACTGTAGGTATGTGGGTTTATTTCTGGACTCTATATTCTGTTCCAGTGATTCACATATCTCTTTCTATGCCAATACCTTGCTGTTTTCCTTATTGTAGATTTCTAGTATTGTCTAGTCTGGAAGCGTTATGTCTCCAGCTTTGTTCATTTTTCCTCAGGATTGCTTTGGCAATTCTAAGTCTTTTGTAGTTCCATATACATTTTATTTATATGGATTATTTGTTCTAGTTTTGTGAAAAATGTCATGGGTAATATGATAGGGATTGCATTACATCTATAGATTGCTTTGGGTAGTATGACTGTATTTACAATATTAATTCTTCTAATCCAAGAGCATAGGATATCTTTCCATTTCTTTTAATCATCTTCAGTTGCCTTTATTAGCATTTTATAGTTTTTAGGGGAGAAGGAAATGGCAACCCACTCCAGTATTCTTGCCTAGAGAATCCCGTGGACAGAGGAGCCTGGCGGGCTGCTGTCCATGGGGTCACACAGAGTCGGACATGACTGAAGCGACTTAGCATGCGTACATGCATTGGAGAAGGAAATGGCAACCCACTCCAGTATTCTTGCCTGGAGAATCCCAGGGACGGGGGAGCCTGGCGGCTGCTGTCCATGGGGTCGCACAGAGTCGGACACGACTGAAGTGACTTAGCAGCAGCAGCAGCATAGTTTTTAGCAAATGGTTCTTTCACCTCCTTGATTAAGTCTATTCCAAGTTACTTTTTTAGACTCACTTTTAAATAAGGGTTTGTTTTTTTTTTTTTTACTTTCTGATATTTCATTGTTAGTATAAAGAAAAGCAACATATTACTGTATATTAATCTTGTATCCTGATACCTTGGTGAACTCATGTACCAGATCTAATACATTTCATGTGGAGACGCTAGGGTTCTCTGTATAGAGTATCATGTCATCTGCAAATGGTCACAGTTTTACCTCTCCCCTTCCAATTTGGATACCTTTTATGCTTTTACCTTGTTTGAATGGTGTGGCTACTACTTCCAATATGTTGAATAAAAGTGGTAATAGTGGGAATCCTTGTCTTGTTCCTGAATTTAGCAGGAAGGCCTTCAGTTTTTCACCATCAAAAATGAGGTTGACTCTCAGTTTGTCATAAATGCCTTTGTCATGTTGAGATATGGTCCCTCTATACTCACTTTGGTGAGATTTTTTTCATAAATGGATATTGAATTTTGTCACATGTTTTTTCTGTGTCTATTGAGATGATCATGTGTTTTTTGTCTTTTCTTTTTGTAATGTCATATATCATAGTGATTGATTGGAATATTTTGAATCATCCTTGCAACCCTGGGATAAATCCAACTTGATCACGATGTATGGTCCTTTTTATGTATTGTTGGGTTCAGTTTGCTATTTTGTTGAGGATTTTTGCATCCATATTCATCAAAGATATTGGCCTGTAACTTTCTTTTTTAGTAGTGTCTTTTATTTTGATATCAGGATGATGATGGTCTCACAGAATGAATTTGAGTGTTCCTTCCTCTTGGTTTTTTTTAAATGGTTTGAGAGGAATAGGTATAAGTTCTTTGTATATCTGGTAGAATTCCCCAGGGAAGCCATCTAGTCCTGGATTTTTGTTTGCAGGGAGCTTTTTTAATTACAGATTTTATTTTATGTCTATTGATCGGTCTACTCAAATTAAGTTTCTTCTTGACTCAGTTTTAGCAGGACATTTCTAAAAGCATGTCCATTTCTAGGTTGTCCAATTATTGGCATATAACTGTCCATAGTATTATGATTTTTTGTATTTCTGCAATATCCATTGTTATTTCTCTACTTTAATTTCTTACTTTGTTTATTCAGGTCCTCTTTCTTTTCTTCTTGGTAAACCTGGCTAGAGATTTGTTGATTTTGTTTCTGTTTTCAGAAAACAGCTCTTGGTTTTATTGATGTTTTCTATTGTTGTTTTGATCTCTTATTTTCTCTGATCCTTATTATTTCCTTCCTTCTGCTGACTTTGAATTTTGTTTGTTCTTTTTCTGACTTCTTAGGTGGTCAGTTAGGCTGTTTGAGATTTTCTTGTTCCTTGAGGAAAGCCTGAATCACTGTGAACTTCCCTTGTAGACCTGCTTTTGCTGCATCCCATAGATTTTATAAGGTTGTATTTTCATTGTCTTTTGTCTTGAAAGTATTTTCTGGTTTCTTCTTTGATTTCATTGTTGACCCATTGGTTTTTTTGTAGCATGTTGTTTAGTCTCCATGTGTTTGTTCTTTTCCTATTTTTCTTTTTGTTGCTGATTTCTAGTTTCATACACCATTGTGATCAGAAAAGACGTTTGAGATAAGCTCTCATCCTCATTCTCAGTTGCTTCAGTCATGTCCGACTCTTTGCAGCCCTATGGACCACAGCCTTCTAGGCTCCTCTATGGTATTTTCCAGGCAAGTATACTGGAGTGTGTTGCCATGCCCTCCTCCAGAGGATCTTCCTCCTCCAGGGATCGAACCCGTGTCGCCCGCATCTCTTGCATTACAGATGGATTCTCTTTACAGCTGAGCCACTAGGGAAGCCTGAGATAAGCTCTAGCCTCTTAAATTTGTTGAAGTGTGTTTTATGACCTAATGTGTGGTCTGGAAAATCCCATGGACGGAGGAGCCTGGTAGGCTGCAGTCCATGGGGTCGCTAAGAGTCGGGCATGACTGAGTAACTTCACTTTCACTTTTCACTTTCATGCACTGGAGAAGGAAACGGCAACCCACTCCAGTATCCTTGCCTGGAGAATCGCAGGGACAGAGGAGCCTAGTGGGCTGCCGTCTATGGGGTCACACAGTCGGACACGACTGAAGTGACTTAGCAGCAGCAGCAGCAGTAGCTGTGTGGTCTGTCCTAGAGAAGGTTCCTTGTATGCGTGGAAAGAATGTGCATTCTGGGTGCTTTGGATGTAAGGTCCTGTAGATATCAATTAAGTTTACCTAGTCTATTGTGCCATTTAGGACCACTGTTGTCTTATTGGTTTTCTGTCTAGAAAATCCGTCCACTGATGTCAGTGAGATGTTAAAGTTTCCTACTGTTATTGTATTCCTGTCAATTTCCCCCTTATGTCTGTTAGTATTTGTTTTATATATTTCAGTGCTCCTATATTGGGTGAATGTATGTTAATGACTGTAATATCCTTTTCTTGTATTTGTCCCTTTTTCATAATATAATGTCTTTTTTTGTCTTTCCTTATGGACTTTGTTTTAAAGTCTATTTTGTCCAATATGAGCATTGCTATCCCTGCTTTCTTGTCATTTCCATTTACATGAAGTATCTTTTTCCATCTTTTCACTTTCAATCTGTGTGTGTCTTTCATCTTGAAGTGAGTCTCTTGTAGGTCATTTTATAGGTTCTTGATTTTTATCCAATCTACAGCTCTATGTCTTTTGGTCAGAGGATATGATCCCTTGACATTTAAAGTAACTATTGATAAGTGTTACTTATTGCCATTTTAAGCCTTGTTTTCCTGTTGATATTGCAGTTCTTTTTTGTGTCTTCTCTCTGATTTTCCTTTTGTGCTTTGATGGCTTTTTTGTATGCTTGAGTTCCTTTCTTTTTGGCATTTGTGAACCTACTATATGTTTTTGATTTGTGATTACCCTGGTTTTCAAGTATGTTTACCCCTAACTATATCTACTTGCTTTAAATTGATAGTCACACAAGCTCAAACACATTCTAAACAATCTACATTTTTATAGTTCCCTTCTTCACTTTCTGTGATTTTGATGTCCTATTTTACATATCATTCTTTTGCTGATGATTGCAGTTAAAATCACTTTTACAAAAAATGAATTATTTTTTTAATCTGTGTACTATCTTATCTAAGTGATCTTCAACTTTTTAATATATTTGCCTTTCCTATTGTGACTTTCCCTTTCTTATAGATTCTTGTTTCTTTTCTGTTTAGAGGATACCTGTCAAGATTTCTTCTAGAGTAAGTTTAGTACTGTTGAGTTCTTTTAATTTTTGCTTGTCGAGAAATACTTTCTCTCTCCTTCTGTTCTACATGATGATCTTGCTGAATAGAGTATTCTGGGTTACAAGTTTTTTTCCTTTCAGAACTTTGAGTATATCATGCCACTCCCTTCTGGCCTACAAAGTTTCTGAAGAGAAATCAGCTGATAGCCTTATGGGGCATGGGGGTCACATATAACTGACTTTTTTTTTCCTCTTGCATTTAGAATCTTCTCTTTTGCTTTTTAATTATGATATGTTTTGGTGTGTGTCTGTTTGGGTTCATCTTGTTTGGGACCCTCTGTGTTCCCTGTACTTAAATACCTGTTTCTTTCTTTAGATTTGGAAAGTTTTCATCAATAATTTCTTCAAATTTACTTTTAATCCCCTTTTCTCTTCTTCTTCTGGAACTCTTCTCCTTTACGCAAAGGTTGACATGCTTTATATTATCCTCTAGATTTCATATGTTGCTTTCATTTTTTTCATTTGTCTTTCTGTCTGAGCTTCTGATTTGGTGATTTCCATTAATCTGTCTTCCAGATATCTTCTTCTATGTTATTTAGTTGCTATTCATTGCTTCTAGATTGGTTTTTATCTCAGCAACTGAGTTGTCTAACTTTGATTTGATAGTTTCTAGTTCTATACTACAGTGATCTGCATTTTTATCGATAATCTTTTAATTCCTTTAGCACCTTTATTACTTCCTTTAGGGTCTGGTAGACTGGTGAGGTCTCTTTCCTTTTTTGTTCTTTCAGGTGATTTCTCTTTTAATTTGGAGTAGTTTCCCTGCTTTTTCATTTTACTTGACTTTATTAATTTAGGAGAAATAGTTAGCTTTAAAGGGCTTTTTATTTGGAAACACCCCTGTGCAGTCTATGAATCTAATATTTTTGGTGTAGGTGCTAGCAACATCTTTTCTCAGAGTATGCTGGCTATTATCCCCCTGATAGGGAAGTAATTGGTGATGTGATGTCCAGAGTCTATTCTGGACATTGGGTGGGGCCTCCTCCTTGCTCTGTGGCTTTCTCAGCCCTGTCAGGGTGGTGTCTGCTCCTCAGTTGTTGGAGTAGAAGCCCTGAGGGTCAAGTTCAGTCAGACTCCTTTGCCTTTGAGTGCATGGCCTGCTTCAAACGAGACAACCATGAAGCAAGTGAGGCCAATATGGTCACAGCGAATCTATATATTACCCATGCAGGTGTCTGCAGTTTTGCCTAGAAGCAGCCCAAAGTCACATCTTTTTCTCTGTCGTGTTCATCCCAGACCTAGCACTAGGCTTTAGTGTGGAGTGGGCGGTACTTGGGCATTGCGGCTGCAGGAACTGAAGTAGTTGTGCTGCTGCCTGAGACCTGGGTTGTCTCTGTGCCAAATGTGGCTCCAAGTTGGTGTGTGAGGTGGGTGGATCCAGTAAACTCCCTCTGGGAAACCAACCACTGCATGCTCCTACCCAGGGGCTCTCCATCTGAGACTCAGCACCCACTGAGCATTTCTGTGGTGTAACATTTTGCGCGCACCAACAAAGTCCACCACAGCTGCACCTGGCCCTACCATGCAAGCAGTGACAGAGGACTCTGAAGTATGGCCCAAAATACACCCCAGACTACCCAGGCTATCTCCACTAAGCCAGATCAAGTCCTCTCCCAGAGTCTGTCTGCCAGAGAGTCAGTGCTTAGTCACTGCACATGTTTGTAGCCCTGCCCAGTGCCCACTTCAGATTGGAAAATGTGGCAAGCCGGCTACCAGTCTCTCTCTGCCCTGACTGTAAGCAAGTCAGCACACAGGCACTCCTCACAAGTAGAGTCTGGGCTTCTCCAGCCCCTCTGCCCAGCTTATCTTCCCAGCAAACAAGGGGGCTCCCAGGGTTTGCCCTGTGTGGACCTTTTCTCCTTTGCAGATCCCTCCCATGGAAGCCAGTCCTGTCCTGATTCCTTTTTTCCCATCCTACTTGGTTATGCAGAGACTCTTCTTACAGCTTTGGTTGTATAGGAGATCTTCTGCCAGTTTCCAATTGATTTTCTGTGAAAAACGTTCCACACGGAGATGTATTTTTGATGTGTTTGTGGAGGATGGTGAGCTTCACGTCCTCCTACCCCACCATCTTGAGATTCCTCCTCTAGGCTTGTATCTTTACGATAATTATACTCTAGACCCTAGATATGATTAAGGAGTTAAAATAAACTTGGCATGTATAAAGAACAGGAGTGAACTTCTCTTTCAAATCTATTTCAGAGAATTCCTATCCTACTCAGGATAACATAATCATCTAGATCCTCCCAAACTCTGTGCTTGGTAGGATGAAGTGTGGTCTGCTATCCACACTGCTTCCCAGCAACTCAGTGATGCTGCTAACAGGTTCTGTGACTGGCAGAGAGAAATTTATCACTCTAGCATTGCTGAAAAAGTAGTCTGGAGTATGCAGAAACCAAGTGTTCTTTTCCTTAATTCTAAGACCTTACTATTCAATCACTAATTATTCAATCATAATTGATTTAAGTTATTTCCTGAGTAGTTTAGAGCATCATAGGGAAGACATTAATTTTATACAAGTTTATTGTAAGAATCTTCCTTGTGAAGCCATTCGTGTTTTTCATGCTGGTTATCTCAATTGAGATACACTACTCAGGAAATTACCTGTCTCAGGAACCATATCCATCAGACTTTTCCTAACATTCTTATACCAGATAATTAAGATTTAAGCGAGCATCAAAAACATCCTTGAAGGGAACTTAAATATGTTTTAAATGAGCAAATTGTATTCAGAGAAAGATGGAGGTGATACTGAAGGGTGGTTCAGGTAGAAGAGTGGGACCATGGAAATACAAACTCATTCCCTGTGTCTTAATTACAGCAGAGGTTTAAGAGCTCCTACTTTATCAATGAACCTAAGGTATTAACACAAGATGAGGGCTGCCCTCCTTTCAAGTCACTTTCTGATTGCCACTTCAGAAGGGAAGCAAGTGTCTGCTTTGCCAGACACAAACATGGGTTAAGACCAGGGTTAGGGACACAGACACTGCTATAACAGGAACAGACAGTATAAGAGCCCCAGATTCATTAGCAGAACATTTTTATCTTCTGCTTATTACCTTTTTCCATGCAGTTAGCAGAGGCAGCCAACATATGCTGCCAGTCACTTTCAGAGTCTCTCAAAAGCCAAGAGATTTTGAGGTTTCGGTCTATATAGAAATGAAGAAATGTCCAGAGTTACAAAAATGTTAGTACAGTTTTAATATTTACATTTAACAAATCACTGCCTTTAAATCACACCAAAAAAAAAAAAAAAAAAAACATGAACATAGTAATTATGGGATTTATGAAATTGTAAGTCCTTTGCACTATGGATGGTGTAGTCGAGATTGTGGATATAAATTTGCCATGGTCTGATGGGTATTGACTTCTTTTGGTCCTTTCAGTGCAACCCCAGACATAATATTCACGTTTATACTTGAGATCTTTCATACCTGGGAAGCCCAGGCAAGATGGCTCCCTGAGTCCTCCTTTGAAGGATATGTTTACCTCTGCCAAATTTTCCTAGTTGAAAATCTTTCCTTAACCATAGGCCTATCACACCACCTGCACCAACTTATCGTGATATTCTAAAGGAGGCAAAAAGACAATTTGCAAAGAACCGAAAGGAATTTAGAATGTAAGTTTACTTCACACTAATGATAAATATAAAATCATAGACACTTTTAAAACTGGAAGTGACCATAGAAATTATCTACAACTAAGCTCCTTATTTTACTGACAAGAAGAGTCACCTCTGAGCATCTTATAATAGACTCGGAGATTCCTTTCAGGTAAGTGTCAATGTATGTTGTAACCATGGCGACCAGGCATGTATCAGGGATTGAAAGAAGGAAGGAAGCTTTCCCATGGTCTGGGTGGGGGGATGTACTCCAATGTGGAGAAACCAGGGGAGAGTTCCAGAGAACAGAGATTGAGTATTATTCATTTACAAAGATAAGCCCTGGAGAACAGACAGGTTGTTTGCAGTAGAAGGAGTTCTTGGAGTAGGGGTGGTGTGGAGGAAAGGCAGGGGGTCTTTTCTGGAATGTTTTCTTAGGGAAACACTCTAAGTTTTTTGTGCTTAACTAAAAATTATTACTCTTACCCAGTTATAGTATTCTTATGTGCCAGAAAGCATGAAATGGCTTAATGAGGATGTCCATCAGTTTTTATGAGCACTGGTAGGGTCCAGTTCTTCTGCCTGTGATATCAAGGTCACTGTCTAGCTGTCTTATTGCCCTTAAAGGGGAGAAAGGATGGGTATCCTACCCTTTCGGTACCAGATGCTGTTCAGGAAGCACATCAATGAGAGGGAAACCCAAGAATAGTCAGCCAAGTCCCATTCCATCCAGCAGGCAGGACAGAAGTCTGAGCTGGTACTTCCCCTGGGGCCCCATTCCCCTCCCACTGACACACATGACACACACAGACACACATACAGAACCCTTCAGTTCAGTTCAGTCGCTCGGTCATGTCCGACTCTTTGCGACCCCATGAACTGCAGCACGCCAGGCCTCCCTGTCCATCACCAACTCCCGGGTTCCTATTTTCAGCGGGAAGAACAGGGACGGGTACCTTATAAGACAGTCTGTGTGGAAGCAGCAAGGTGGAGTCCAGACCATGCTTAGGTGACATGGATGATGCCTTTGGTGCATGTTTATAAGGGGAGATGTGATGGGGAACTCCTCATACCAAAGTCATGCATTGGGAGGGGATGCTGAAAAGTTTTGTAAGGAACTTTTACTGATATGTGGAAGGCAGCAAATTGTTGACTTATTCTTTCTCAATGAGAACTGCCTGCATTATTTTAAGAACTTAACTCCAAACTTTGATTTTATAGAGAAAACCACATAATTAATGAAGAAATAAAACTCCTAAGACAGCGACAGGAAAAAGTTGACAAGGAGTTTCATAGGTTTGTTTCTTATTCAACTTGTAGTGCTTAAAAAATATTTTAATTGAATAACTATTATGTAAACCACAATGGGTTTAATATGTAAAAATTCACTAACTGGAATATCTGCTGAAGTTTTCTACTCAATAGTTCATCTGGATTAGCACTATTTTATCCATATAATCACTTACTCTGCTAATTTAATTAATTGCTAAATATTATCATCATCTCCTTTTATTCCACCAGGCATAGGACTTAAGCTGAGGGCCTTTTAAAGATCCATAACCATGCCTTGCCCTACAGAAGATGTGAACTATAGAAAAACAACCTATTTACTTTGTCTCAGGCTAGTTCTTTGCCCCCTTTCTGCCCCTGCTGCTTCCCCTATACATACAAACATTGTACCCCCTGAAACAAAGAAAGTTGGGCACATGTGTTTATTTCATAAATGAGGGTATAAAAAAGAAAACTATAAGGCATTGGGACTAACCCACTTCTTCTTCCAGTATATCCACATAAGCAAGGATAAATGTCCAATGAGTACAGCACTTCAAATAAACCACAATTTTCTTCCAGTCATACTGCCATACTTCTGACTGCTATTTTGCAACTTGTAAACCCAGTCTCTCAGTCACATGAGAAAATTCAGCTCATTATTTTAAAACCTTAGTTCACTTTTCACCAAAAATTTTATCATCCAGCTTTCACCTTTACAACACACAAATTATAAGATCTTATTTCCAGGTTCCCAAAAATCAGATCTATAGAGGATAGGATCTCTCACCACTCAGGATATGCAGAAGAATGTAGACCAATTTTCAGAGCACCTCACAAGAAGCACTCAAATATGTGTTATGCAATGGCACACTGCTGGAGAATGTGAAGGGGGAAATACTCAGATGGATATCTTACTCCAGTGAGCCTGTTAAATTTACAGGCAGAGTGTTCAAGTTTCCATCTGTAGTCTTCAAAAAAAGACACTCATGGAAAGGAAAGACAAAGATGGGAGATTGGGTAGTGGTGATGGTTGCAAAGCTTTGCGAATATACTAAAGCCACTGAATTGCATACTTTAAAAGGACGGATTTTAGGGTATGAGATATACCAACAAAGCTGTTATTTAAAAATAAGAAGAGAGGGACTGTAAGTTAAAAGTGGGTTGACGATGGATTGATTTTTAACAAAGCAAGATGAACCAGTCTCAGAATGACTTGCAGTCAAAAAGACTCTAAGAGAGTATTACTGAAAAAAGGGCACCAGGGATATTTTGGAGTGTATTTAAATAGTGCTATGAAGAAGAGACCCAAAACAACCATAAGAGCCAGGATAAGAAAAGCAGGAAAGGAGAGCCCAAGAGGGTAATAAATGAGGAGAAAACCCAGGCTTAGAAGATAAAATTGGCAGAGATAAAGTAGAGAATGAGTGAGGGAGCATTTGTCAGTCAGAGAACACTAATGCAAGAGACCTCTAAGAAGTAGCCTTACTGCATGCTCTCAGGGAACCCTAGACTACATGCTGAAGAAACGTAGAGCAGGCCTTATGAGGGGTTGGCTAATCCAAGCTTCATGCTCAAGCAAAAGTGTGTTTGGAATTTTTAGAAAATTTTACTTCCTACAGATTTCACAGTATAATTTTTAAATGTTTCACTTGAAAATTGCCACTGAAATTAATATCCTTCTTCCCTTTTCATTTTTCTTTCTCTTACCTATGTTTTTCTTCCTAATGTCTATCCCTGGTCCCAAGTTCCTATCCTTACTTGCTTGGCCTGCCTCTGCTCCTGTCTTCATCCATAATCTCTGGAAAGGTTCCTGCTGCCTCTTCAGTTCAGTTATTTAACTCCTTCATAAATATTTCTTGAATGGAGTAGTTGGTGGCCGAGATCATGATAGATTCCTGGATCCCCACCCTCAGTGAGCTTAAGGTTTAGTAAGCACTCTCACCCTCCATCCTTTTACATCTCTCTCTCCCCTGCCAAGATCCTTCCCAGACCAGTTCCTCTTACTCTTCCCTCCCCAGTGGCTCATCCTGCAATCCCCACTGGAGCACAGTGAGTGGAGTCAGTGAAGGGAATACTGTGTGGACCCTCTCACTGAAGAGGGTTTTTCACTGCTGGGATGCAGTGTTACACGGTGATTACAATGGAGGGCTCTAGTCTCACTGCTCGGGTACAAATCCTCTATTACTTGCTAGCTGAAGGACTGTGGACAGGTCACTTAACCTATCTAAGCCTCTTTCCTCATCTATAATACAGGATAATAGTAGAACTTACTTCCTAGGATTATTGTCAGAGTAATTGAATTAATATATGCAAAGTGGTAGATGCTAGCATATTAAACCCTGTAGATGCTGGCTTAGTTGGTGTCAGTATTAAAACAATTAGTTTGCTCACCATTTGTCTTGTTTTCACAATTAGACTCCAAGCAAAGGCTACCAAGAAACCCTATGAAGTTAAGAGTGATTTTGAGAATTTCCTCCATCAACTGGTAAGTTGGTTGTTTTGTTTTGTTTTGTTTTTTCCTGAAAATAATTGAGAATTCCCTCTTTAGCTTCTCTTATGAAGACTGGAATATACTTAATAAGCAATATATCATTTTCAAGTCCAGGTTACAGTAGCAGGATAGAATACATTCTTGTTATTTAATCATCCACATGTACATTAAGTATAATCTCTGTCTCATGATTTGTGACAAGCTCATGCTCACTCATCCCCATCTTCGCTTCTGACCAGAAGCATTTTATACAACTGAAAACCTCCAAATGCAGTCAGAATTTTTATTTCCCAGTAATAATTCAACAAAAATATATTGGATTCCTATGTTAGATGAATGACCCTTGCCCTCAATTAACAGGAACATAAGAAATGCTGCTGCTGCTAAGTCACTTCAGTCGTGTCCGACTCTGTGCGACCCCAAAGACAGCAGCCCACCAGGTTCCCCCGTCCCTGGGATTCTCCAGGCAAGAACACTGGAGTGGGTTGCCATTGCCTTCTCCAATGCATGAAAGTGAAAAGTGAAAGTGAAGTCGCTCAGTCGTGTCCGACTCTTAGCAACCCCATGGACTGCAGCCTACCAGGCTCCTCCACCCATGGGATTTTCCAGGCAATAGGACTGGAGTGGGGTGCCATTGCCTTCTCGACATAAGAAATGATAAGGCTTTAAATAGGACTCAAGTATAAGAAGGAAAGAAAAGGCAGGCGTTTTCTTTATTCCCTTCCCTTCTCTTCCTCCTCAACTTACAGGCAATCCTGTTAAAGCTAAAGGTCCTTCTTCCCTTCCAACAAGAAAGAACATGTAGAGAACAGTGTACAATAAATCTGAAGGTTGGACATTCTGAGGTTAGGAATAAGAGAGAGCTTTTCATTTTCAGCGTGCCAGGCTTCCATGCAAAAATCTAGAGCAATCCTCATTGGCTATTGCTGTAATGTCAAAAACAGATCAAAGACAGTCCAATGAAGCAGAAAGGTAACAAAGGAGTACATGTGTGCTAAGTTGCTTCAGTCGTGTCCAACTCCTTGCAACCCTATGGACTGTAGCCCTCCAGGCTCCTCTGTTCATGGGATTCTCCAGGCAAGAATACTGGAGTGGGTTGCCCTGCCCTCCTCCAAGGGCTCTTCCTGACCTACAGATCCAACCAGAGTCTCTTGCATCTCCTGCACTGTTGGGGTGTTATATATTAAACAAATAAAACAATGCTTCCACACACAAAAAATTATTCCTCCCATTATTTCATGATCTCTCTTGACTACTACTGCTAAAGACACAGGTACAGAGAAATATTTAGTATAAGAAAATTGTGGAAGTAAGCTGGTAAAGAGCAAATGACCTCAGCTGGTTAACAGTAAATGGCTTGAATATTAGGGAAACGACATGAGCTGTGGAAAGCATAGCACACTGGAGAGTCTGTGCCTCAGCTAAACATGGCCGCTACTTCCTCACATAGGTCACTATGACTGCAGGAATGGAGACCAAAGTGTTATCAGATCTTTTACCATTTGCAATCCAGCTGCTGCTGCTGCTGCCATGTCACTTCAGTCGTGTCTGACTCTGTGAGACCCCATAGACGGCAGCCCACCAGGCTCCTCTGTCACTGGAATTCTCCAGGCAAGAATACTGGAGTGGGTTGCCATTTCCTTCTCCACTGCATGCATGCATGCTAAGTCACTTCAGTCATGTCCGACTCTGTGCAACCTTATGGACAACAGCCCACCAGGCTCCTCCATCCACAGGATTCTCCAGGCAAGAATACTAGAGTGGGCCAGATTCTTCAGTAAAATTCCTGTTTAGGACTCGAGTTTTTAAATACCCTGGAGGTCAAACTGTATAAATCTGTAGATCAGACACAGCCTGTGGGCTGCTGGTTTGCAATACCTGGTCTACCTGCTGAACACGGAGCTCTTCAAAATCTGGTTCCAACCAATATCACCCATCTTATTCTCCACTACATCCATCCCAAGGCAAACCCTTCACTCCCACCAAGTCTTCTGAACATATGGTGCTTATTATCCATAATCATATACTTTGATCATCTGCATTGCCTATTCCCCAGCTTTCAGATTCTATTCATCCTTTAAGAAAGAAAGAAAGTCTTCCCTCCTGGCTTCCCTTCCCTTGGGCTTCCCTGGTGGCTCAGAGGGTAAAGAGTCTGCCAAGACCCAGGTTTGATCCCTGGGTCGAGAAGATCTCCTGGAGAAGGAAATGGCAACCCACTCCAGTATTCTTACCTGGAGAATCCCCATGGACAGAGGAGCCTGGTGGGCTACAGTCCATGCAGACCTGAAGAGTTGGACACAACTGAGGGACTTCACTTTCTTTAGCCCTCTCCTTTCCACAAATGAGTTCAACATCTTTCACAATTTCTAGAATAACACTAGGAGATGGTTTCACTGGAAAAATATTTTTCTTCAAGCCAGACATCAAGATAAATACGGGAGTAGATTCAGCTTAGAATGGCTATGTCCTCCAAAGCAGAGTGTGCACAAGAAATGTTTACTTACCTATTTCAGAGGAGAAGGTTTCTCCTGTGAAAAATTTAAATAGAATAGCAAAGCAAAAGCAAGTGCATTTTTTACAATAATTCGGGTATCTTCAAAGAATTATATATCAATCAACCACAGATCTTCTGTGGAAAAATGGAAAATTATTAAAGGATTATAATTTTAAATCAATTTTTTAAATGCAAGCAAATTTGACTTAAGTTTTCTCAAGTATTTACCTTTCTGCTAAGAATAAAAATGTACCAAAATTTATTTTAGAATAATGGATTTCCTAGTGCTTGTATATGACTGCTGTTCTTTGAGAAATGTTACAACCAGTTTTGTCTCAGCTTCTCTGAAACTGAGATTCAAGAAAATGCCCAGTGTTTGAGCAAAACCAAGCTGAGAATAACAGAAAATTGTGATAAACTTATGGATAATTTATGCCAAATAACTGCTGTCCCTCAGTTATCTGACTATGCCAGCAAAATGCTTTTTGGTCTAAATTGTGATATAATTCAGGGAGGCCTTCCTGTAGTCTCTCTGGGGGACAGCCACTCATTAACCATAACCATGAGGCCAAACTTTCTGCCCATTTTGATAAACAGGCATCTACCAACAAGCCTACCCAATCCCAGAGCCCACTCTCGGCCTTTTCATACCTCGCCTGCGTGCCTCACACCTGCCCTACATTGGTTCACATATACAAACAAGCCTTGCTCGACATACAGTGAAGGCTGCAAGGCGCAGATGGATTTTCCTAGAATAGTAAACCTGCATCCTGGACTCGAGTGGCATTTAAGAAAAGGAAGGATAGAGTAGGAATAAAGTAAATTCCATGGATAAATTGAATTATCTGAATTAATATTTGGATAATTATCTATTTCCATGTGCACAGAGACAAGAACTTGAAGTGTTTTTTTTGTTTTGTTTTGTTATCTAAAGTTTCTCTTTTATGATAGAGAAAGCTCAGGGCCAAAAGAATTGAAAGTAACTGTTTATATGCTATCAAATGGTTAAAAAAATTAAATCAGCCTGGGATTTTCTTCCTGAATCCATTTTTTGAAAAAAATTTAAGTGATCTCCCTCAAGTTGATAACTGGGAGAATCTCACTTTCAAGTATACAATATCCAGAAAAATCTGTGGCTCCTTAATAGTGTATCATTTTAATAGCGTTTTGAAGCTCTAACTGAGAGAGAGCTTTTGGCATCACTGTCATCACCATCATCAACAGAAGACCCTGAGGAAGAAGAATGCCAGGAGGAACCAGAAGTAAACTGTATTTAAGAATGTGTGTTTAATTCAGATACAGTCCATGAGGTACCAGTATTGATGGGCTTTTACCATGTGTCTTTAAAAATCTTGAAATCAATAAATCTAAGTAAATTATCTTAAGAGATCTCTATCCAAGCATAATCTTTGCCGTTATTGGTAGAAAACATATTTCAGGTGGAAAAATCATCTTTATGAAGCATGGGGAGATTTCAACCATTTCTTTGGAAATATATCTTGATAATAGCAACCATTTCTTCATAATACAAAACAGAAGGAGGATTAATGTACTATGGCATAAGAAGTCCTGCCAGTCCCTAAATGCTCTAAATAGTTTCTTGGAGATTTTTTACATTGTTTAGGCCTCAAGGAAAACCAAAGCTCCACCTCCAGGTTTGGTAGCAAACAAACTCTGCTTCTCCGGCGCTAAGCTTCGGTTGCTCCTCTGGTAATAGGCTTCGTGCACATTTGCCAGGAAGCTGGACAGCTTCTCAGCAGGTACTATTGAAACTGTGCAGCCTCCCCATCCTGCTCCAGTAAGTCGTGATCCTTGAGCCCCAAATTTCCTAAAACAATGAGAGAAAAAATTAGAACTTGCAAATGAAAATAAGAGTTGATTTTCCTGGTGCTTCAGAACACTCCGAGAACTAAGGAGAGATTATGTGGTGTGCTTTGTTTTGTGGGTTTTTGTGGGGGTTTTTTTTTTCAGTGTTGTCAAACATTTTAGGACATTACAAAATTTGTACTATTATCAGAAGGTGATTTGAAATTTAATTGTATCTAAAACTAGCCCCAAGTTTTGGCTGTTTAGTAAAAATTAGTAGTACTCCTGTTTCATGAAGGCTGGCAATAACCCCCTGTAGTCTTGATTCCATAAAGCCAGCATTTGAAGAGTTATATAACAAGTCTTCAGGTGATCAAGAAGAGGGAGTAAAAAGAAAACAGGTAGTACATGTAATCAAAAGTATGAATCAGAAGGTTGCTCCATAAAAGGGCAAATCAAAATTTAAAGTGCAAGTCTTATACATACAAGTGAGAGCTTCCTCTGGTGGCTATTTAAGCTGCATTCAGTAACCTAGAACAGATAGCCTAGATTTGTGCTAAATGAATTTATCAACAAAGAATGTTACTAAACTCTAAGTTAGTTTACCTGCTAATCTCTAAAGGGAAATTATGCAGACCTTTCCACAAGAGGGTAGTGGTTCAGCAGGTCCATCCCCATTTGCCCTGTGCCTTCAGGAGCTGGTTCTGATGACTGGACTCAGAATTTCTCATCTGAACAAAATGTGTGGTTGAGATGGAAATGACTATATAAGCCTCCGTGCAGCAAGAGGTAATTTTAGTGGCCATCAACCAAGCACAGTTTCAAACCTAAGATTTATACCAAAGTGAAAGGCCCTACACAAGTACAAAGATCACTCATCTTTAAAAGATGCAATTTATCCTGACAAGAACAGTTCACATGTGCTTCCAAATTCATCCTAATAAAATTTACTCCAAATTCATAGCAGATTAAGAATTTCATAATTAATTTAGCACAATTCTGTCCCTTTTTTCCATATAAATGAGCTACTTTATTTCCTGGAAAATATCAATAGAATATTACCCTTATTCTAGGACATGAGAATTATTGCACATCAGTAATTCATTTCCCCCTCAATGATTTTCTCAGTTGATTTCTTTTCATCATCTGTTATATTCATTAAAATATATTTTTCATATGAAAGTAGATGTCTAGAGAAGAAAACAAAAATGCTTGCAAGCAAATAGATTATTCATCTCCTCCTGCCCCTCAAACATTCAGTTTATGGCCCAGTAGATAAACAGAGCCTAAATTGAAAAGTTTCACTTACCCTGAGATTCTAGTATTATCTTGAGTTCCTAGGCTGGCAAGGGGCTAGTTTGCAATTTGGTGGACTAAAAAAAAAAAGTTGTCACACAGCCATATCAAACTATCTCTTCTTGTGGAAGATGCTGAGAAAAACAGAGGTGTCACTGAAGTATCTCTGAAAGACACTAAAATCTAACCATCAAAGCCAGCATGGTATGGTTTAGAGTACAGTATGCCCTCTTATTTGATTTTCTAAGACCCAAACTATACCATTTTTCTGGACTCAAGTCAACCAGTTCTTTTATGGTCTTCAGTGAACTTCTAGGCATATTTTCTTACACTTTCTCATTTGAACAGTTTTTGAAAACTGTGGTCTCAAAATTGAATCTAAAGCAAACTGAAAGTGTTTCTAACTGGCTGTAAAACCCATAGGAATTGTGCCAGGGGGCTTATTTTCCTGACTCTGCTGCCAGTTTCCAGAGGGCAGACCCCAGAAGTCTTTATAGGTAAATCATTCACTTTTAAGTCTCCAGAGCTGCTCTGTCACCACCCTGCCTGCTACAAATGAAAATGAACTAGATTGCATCAACCACATGGTCTGAAATCATCAGGGCTCAAATTTCCCCTGTAGAGAACGGTCAGATCAGATCAGATCAGATCAGTCGCTCAGTCGTGTCTGATTCTTTGCGACCCCATGAATCGCAGCACGCCAGGCCTCCCTGTCCATCACCAACTCCCGGAGTTCACTGAGACTCACGTCCATCGAGTCGGTGGTGCCATCCAGCCATCTCATCCTCTGTTGTCCCCTTCTCCTCCTGCCCCCAATCCCTCCCAGCATCAGAGTCTTTTCCAATGAGTCAACTCTTCACATGAGGTGGCCAAAGAACGGTAAGTGCTATTATAAAGAGCCCTCTACCCGAGTCAGTGGCACTTGTGATCACAAACCAGGCGCTGCCCCAACAGCTAGTCAGCAGCCTGCCCAGTTATACACACTCACAAAGGCAGCGAGATACTGCCTGCAGTGTGCCCTGCTGGTATGTGGCCATAGAAATTGTGTGAGAGAGCCAGAGTTAGTAAACTAATAAGCTTTAAATCAAGAAAAAAGTTAGGTGAGCTAAGGGTGTTGAGTGAACTTTTCACAACTGCTTTTTTTTCCTGGGAAACTAGTGAGACATTAAAAATACAGCTCCTGAGCTACGGCACATCAGAGAAGCAATACAAAAACTAGGAAAACCAAACCCCTAAAATCCCAAATATCACTTTGATGCTTGTGGTCAGTTGATTGGGACTAACAAGGAAGGTTTGGTCAAAACAACAAAAACAGCCTCAGCCTTATAAGGCATGATCTACAAAACAAAGACTAGGGCAGATATAGATTATAAGGAATGTTCCCCTTTGACCCCTTTTATCACTAAAAAGTGTACTCCTATAATCAGCTTTCCAGACACCTAAGTATAGCCTGAATAAAATTTCCTACTTTTAAATGAACTGAGTTGACCATAAAGCACTGACTAAAGTAAGGCATGGATCAAAGGTGGCCTTGAGGGAGGAGGTGGGGAGAGATCCAGTAAGTCCCAGCTTTGCCACAAACTGCAGAGGGATATATTTTATAAATAGATATTAAGTTATTTCAGAAAATTTTGAATTTAGAGACAGGTTATTATCTAATTCCAGCCCAGCATAATTCCAGGCACTTGGGAGTTTCTAATAATTAATGTTAAAAACTTCAATTATGTGAAACAAAGTAAAATAATAAAGGAAAATGATACTTGCCCAATTATAAAATAACTATCTTAACAAAATGTAAATTGTAAGAAATGGCTAAATTTTAAATATATTGAGTAAAATAAAACAATTTGAAACAATTATATGTGTATTTTATATATATATATATAATCAGTAATGTACTCTTTTTCTGGAAAGACTTTTAGCTTCTGCTCTAAGTATAAAATTTTCTGATTAGAATCTCAGGAAAACACAGCTTCTAGAACAATTTCTATGGTTTTTATTAGAAACACTTTTAGATTGCTTTTGTGTGTGTGTGTGTAATAAAGTTTTATTAAAGTATAAAGGAGATAAGAGAAAGCTTCTGACATAGGCATCAGAAGGGGGCAGAAAGCGTACCCCCTTGCTAGTCTTCAGCTGGATGTTATATAGTCACTAGCAGTCTGTTAATGAAAGAAAGGAATGTCTTATAATTCAGAATAGCACCAGGCCCCTCGCCCATAAGACGCATTTTGGGATAATCTTGGCACCAAATGGTTTATCTTGGGCCGTAAAATAATTAACTTGAATCTTAAAGAAGGGCAGACCACCATACAAATAGTTTCATTTACATAGATTAGGGGAACAATATCTGAGTATAACATACTGGTTTGTCAAGTAGGTTTTGGGCCAAGAGGCGGAACCGACTTGGAGACAGGGTTTGGAGTAAAGGTGTAGTACATTAGCATAGCTTAAGACAAACATTTCCATAAGAAAAAGGCATTGGTTATCTCTAGGCTCAAGAAAAGCTAACTTCAGGCGAAACCAGGTGTCATTATGGCAACACAGTATTTTAAGAGAAACCTCTCTTTAAATTTGTATAGAGAAGGAAAAAAATATTGCTAGTTTGTTTCCTCCTGCCGCTTAAGAGAGATAAAAATGTCTGACACTTGCAGGCTATTTCCTCCATTTGGAGACCCCTGGCCTTCCTGCCTGTTACCCTTTCATTCCCCCCTTTTCTTTTAGGAGAATTATGTTGCCTAGGGAAAAGGGGCGTCGTTCTCATTCCATAACTACTTCCGAGCTGACAAGGGGCGTTGTCCCTAAATTGGTGAGGCAACATATTCTCCTAATCCTCATATTGAGGATATCTGATCCAGGGGCCCCAAATAGTAGTTGGAGGAAGCTACAGCAGTAGCAGGAGTTTGAGCAACCATTTGTAACTTAAAAGCTTTCATGCGGCTAGAAACAAATCCAGTTATACAATTACAGATGCAGGGAGCAAACAGCAAGAACAAAACAACCAGAATTATTGTAATTGAGATAGTTGTCCACCATGGGGAACTAGTTAACGTCTCCCAAAGTGAGGCAATTGAGGCTTCAGGAGTATCCACGGCCCTAATCATCTTGTTCATGTGGTTAGTAAAATGAGTAACATTCGTGCTCATGTCAGGTATATATGTACAGCATTGGGTATGAATAATGGCACAAGTTCCTCTTTGTGCAGCTGTCAGAATATCTAGAGCCAATCTGTTTTGTAAAACCACCTTTCTAATTTGTGCTTGTTCAGCATTAAGAGCTGAAATAGCCTTTTGAGAATCTTGTAATGCCTGTTGAGTAAAATTAGTCAAAGCATCCACTCGTAACATAACATCTGTAGTTCCCAAAGAGGGAACAAATGCTGCAGCCAAATAATCATACCAATAAAATACAGACCTTGCCCACCGAGTTTTAAGGTGGGGTAAATTAGCAGGCTTTTCTGGAAGCTCTGAAAATATAAAGCCATGAGTAAAGGCTAGACCCAGGGTGCATCTCCCTATCCAACCAGGGGGAAGCCATGCCTGTAGGTAAGAGCCACATATCCAATAAGTCCCATTTGGAGCAAGCCAGTGCGACTGAGATATCCAGTCCCAATTTTTGCCTGGCCAGACAAAGGGAGAACCTGATCTGGGATTGGAAAACACGGGAATGATTACATTGCATGTTTCCTGAGACAAATATCCCAATTGTTTCCAATCATTGTAATTAAGTTGTTGGCTAACTTTTGGGGACGGCTGTGTTTGTTCCCAGCATATAAAGGCAGTAGATATTAAGCGTCCTTTTTCAGGAGTTAGCCATGTAACCTCATCCCATATTTCATAAACGTCAGGTAAAAAACCATCTAGGCCTATTTACCTCATATGTAGAAAAATAGTCATTGAACCGAGACAATGTATAATCAAAATTAAAAGTCACATTATGTCCATAGTTAGAGTACAAAGTGTTGCACCAGTCCATTTTAGGGTTGGTAGATGTCATCAGATGAAGAAGAGGCATCGCATGTGATTGTTGTCAAAGGTATTCACAGACTTGGAGAAAGTCTTTTCCTTGAAGTGGGGATGTCCACCACGGGAAGCCTTCCACTGACGAAGAGGGGAGCGCTCCACAGACCCAGCAGTTTATCCTTTAGATCCTCTCGAGTTGCATAGTTTAAAGTTAGGATTTGAGAACAATCGTGATCAGGTGTTTCATTTTCCTTCTCAGGAAGGAAAGTGGCAGGATTTAAATTTTTACAAACTTTAAGCTTAGTTACTGGTCTTTCTAACAACAACGACTGATACTTAAGAAGCCTACTGTCATCCAAATATTAACCTTAGAATTTAAGATTCCACTCACATCATGAGAAGTCAGTACAGTAAGGTTTCGTCCATTAATTATTTTTAAAGCTTTAGGTGCTAATAAAGCCGCTGTCCCAATTACTCTTAGGCAGTGGGGCCACCCACGTGAAACTACATATAATTCTCTGCTTAGATAAGCAATAGGTTGCTGGTGAGGCCCTCGGGGTTGTGTCAAAACTCCCAATGCCACACCTTTTCTTTCAGTGACAAACAAATTAAATTCTGACCCTGTGGGCAAGCTCAGAGCTGGAGCTTGCCAGGAGAGCAGTCTGAAGGACCTTAAAAGCCTTTTGAGTTTCTAGAGACCAAACCAGTTTGTCGGTTTGGGCCTGCTGAGTTTCAGCTATAAGTTTATATAAAGGCCGGGCAAGTTCCCCCTAACCCGGAATCCAAATGCGACAGTAACCTGTGATTCCCAAAAATCCTCTCAATTGTCTTAAAGTCATAGGTAGGGGGTGATTTAGTATAGGTTTAATTCTCTCAGGGCCTATGGCCCTAGTCCCTTCTGATATGATTAGGCCCAGATATCTAACCGATTGTTGACAAAGCTGAGCCTTTTCTCTTGATGTCTTGTAACCACAGTCTGCCAGAAAGTTTAAGAAATCTTCTGAGGCTCGCAAACAAGCTTCCTCTGTCTCAGCACAGAGCAAAATATCATCTACATACTGTAACACCACTGCTTCAGAGCTATTAAAGTTTTGTAGATCCAGTGACAAAGTTTGTCCGAATAAGTGAGGACTGTCACGAAATCCCTGGGGCAAAACTGTCCAGGTTAATTGAGAAGCTGGCTGCGTAGGGTCTTCAAAGGCAAATAGGAATTGCCTTTCTTCCGCCAAAGGCACTGAATAGAAGGCATCCTTTAAGTCAATTACTGAGAAATATTTGGCCCATTCAGGAATTTCAGACAATAGAGTATAAGGATTAGGCACCACGGGGTGTAAAGGAACTACAGCCTCATTTATTATTCGTAAATCTTGAACTAGTCTCCATTTACCATTCGATTTCTTTATACCCAAAATAGGAGTGTTGCAAGGACTGTTACATGGAATTAATAGTCCCTGCTCCTTTAAATTTTCAATGATGGGTTTTAACCCTTCCTTAACTACGTTTCAGTGGATACTGCTTCTTATGTGGAAATACGTGCGGGTCTTTGAGCTTAACAACTACAGGAATAGCATTTTGTGCTCGACCCACAGATTTTCCATCAGCCCATACTCTAGGATTTACGTTTTGTTTAACTAAAGGGAGAGAAAGGGAGGGCTCCATATTCATGAAAACAGAGGCATGGACCTTGCTCAGTATATCCCTTCCCAAAAGGGGTGAGGGAGATTCTGGCACGATCAGAAACTCGTGTGAAAACAGCACAGAATCCCAGTTGCAAGATAAAGAATAACTGAAATAATACCTTTTGGCTCGTCCAGACAGTCCCATTACGGAAGCGGATCGGGAAAAAAGTGGGCCAGGGGCTTCAGTAAGCACAGAATAAGTTGCCCCAGTATCTAAAAGTAAATCGACGGATTGGCCCCCCACAACTATTAATACCCGGGGTTCCTCAGGTGTAATTAGGACGGGAGCTTGTGTGGGGACCCCCGGGCACCTTCAGTCCTGATTGTCTTGAGAGTCCGACCCGGGAGACCTACGCCTCTGGGGGCAGTCTCTCTTCCAGTGTGGTCCTTTGTAGACCGGACATGGAGCCAGGGGCGGCTTAGATGCCTAAGGGCAATCCCGCTTGAGGTGCCCCTCCTTTCCACAGTAGTAGCAAGCCCATCCCTTTTCACCTGGGCCCCTCTGGGCATTTTTCTCAGGCTGTTTAAGAACATTTTTCATAGCCATGGCGAAGGCTTCCGCCTTTTCCTTTGTCTTTTTTTGCCTTTCTTTCTTTTCCTCATATTCCCTACCATAATAGACTGAGCCAGTTGTAACTGATTTGGTCCATACGCCTGTTTTAATAGCTTACGGCGGCGGATATCTGGAGCCGACTGAGTGAGAAATCTATCCTTTAAGATCACTTTTTCCTCTTCACTTTCGGGATCAATCTCAGTGAATCAGCGAAGGCCTTCTCTCAGTCTATCTAGGAATTTACCAGGAGCTTCTTTCTCCTCCTGTTCTATATCTGCCAATTTGCCATAGTTTAAAGGCTTAGAACGCGCCTGCCTAAGTCCTTCAAGAATACATCTAACAAAATGACTCTGATCCCATCTTCCTTTAGCTGTGTTGTAGTCCCAGTCTGGTTCTATAGTTGGGACCGCCTGATTCCCAGTGGGGAGGGCCGCTATCTCGTTCTCCCTCTTCCCTACTGATTCATTAACCAAGCCATTCATCTCCATAAGCAACCGCTTTTCCCAAAACTCGAGTCTTTGACTCAGGAGTCAGCGTTTGTCCCAAGATATACATCACATCCTTCCAAGTGAGGTCATAAAGCAGAGTAACACCTTTAAAAGCTCTAATATATTTTTCTGGGTCATCTAAATAGTCTCCCAGATCCTCCTTGATTCTTTGTATTTCTTGATAAGAAAAAGGCTTATTAACTCTCACAGACTGATTATTTCTCCCAGTGGGTGTTTCATAAAGAGGCAACAGCTTGTGTGGCTGTTCCTCAGTCTCTCTGGCTGCTCTGCGCATATGATCCCAGGGATAGATTGGAGAAACCTGTTTTTCCTCTTCTTTTTGTCTCCTGTCCTCCATCTCATCTCTTACTTCGATGGTCTGAGTTTCTACTGAAACCAGAGTAGTCTGAGGTCGTACTGAGACAGGAGTTGTTTGGACCTCCATGTGGGCAGTTTGAATCCCAGTTTGGAGTCCCCCGCACGGGGGCAGAGTAAGAGGACAGGAGGGAGCTGAAGGTTTCACGCCCAAATCTATACCCTTAGGACATAAGTCTGGCATATTTCGCAGAGAGAAAAAGGGCAACACATATGCTTCTTCTACCCATTTCCCTTGTTCCTTACAGAACCGGTCTAATTGTAGAACAGTATTATGCTTAAGAGACCCTCCAACTGGCCACCGTTCGCCGTCCTCCAATGGATACCGTGGCCATGCAGTATCACATAGGAAGACCAGGTGTATCTTCTTCAAGCCCTGGGGATCAAATCTATCCCAGTTTTTCAGGACACAGTTCAAAGGAGTGAGGCTGGAATTGTTAGCTCCCATCTGTAAGAGAGAAAAAAAGCGACCAGCGCCATTTTTTCTACCGGAGGCGTCCCTCCCTGATCTAGATGGGGGTGTAGACAGACGTTACACCAAAAGCTTTTCCTTCCTAGTCGGACTTAGTCTGTCCCTTACCGACGCAGGCGCCGTACTCGTCCCTCCCGGTTCTACCACCGAGATGGGGTGGGGATGTACCAGGGGTAGACTTGATAGCATCCCTACTTGACGTCCAGCTCCTCACCCTTAACCTTGCTTGCCTCTGATGTCACCCGGGGTGAATCAGAGTAACCTTCTGGAATGCCTCCCAAGCTAAAACCGCTGTGGGAAATATTAGTCACCTGAGTGCCTGTGCACGACCCTGAGTATTTCCTGACCACAATAAGACCAACACGAACATAAAACTGTGATGTTCTTTCCAAGCATCACCACACCAGTATAACAGCCTCCTCTGATCCACTAAGAGCTGGCGTTACCAAAGGGAAAAAAAACCCATCGCAGTCCCAATCTGAGTAACCTTTAACCTCAGAGATGTTCTGGGAGCTAGAGCTCCATCTAGCTTCTGAACTTTGATTCCTAGCGAGGCTAGGTGCTTTCTTGACTACCAATCCAAGTTTGGGACCTAAGCCACAGTATACAGTAACAATATAGATCACAAGTCTCTTGAAAGTCTATGATCCGATAGATTAGGTTAGTACTTCTAATTCCCAAGGAGTTATGAAATGGTCAAAGAGACCGAAAAGCTTGACCGAGAAAGGAGAGTTCGGTCCACACGCTTTGCCCATTTCTGGTCGGTTCCCAAAGGAGACACTGGGTGCCTCTTGGCATTGGCAGGTCGGTATAATGCCCCGACAGGTTTCTGCCATAAGCCGTATGAGATCACCGTGGAACTGCAGAGCAGGGCTCCTAACTTGCTTCACGCAGGACATGCCATTCATTCACACAAGCACACGGTAGAGTTAGTAAAGCACAGCAGAAAACGTGTTCGCTAAGAGAACAAAGAACTAAAGCTCCAAGCATCTTTACTTTGTCCTGAAGGATCCCGGACGAGCCCCCAAGATGAAAGGTTGTTGTTGAATCATGCGAATACACCGGGATTCTTGGCCCCTGGAGGAGAAGAATTCAATCCGGGGCCAGAGACGAGGCTTGATCGCTCAGAGCTTTTGTGTAATAAAGTTTTATTAAAGTATAAAGGAGATAGAGAAAGCTTCTGACATAGGCATCAGAAGGGGGCAGAAAGAGTACCCCCTAGATTGCTTTTGATTCAAGAAACCATAGACTTCAAACAGTGTTCAAATGAGAATGTATAAGAAAATACAACCACATATCCATTTTATAAATTTAAGCCACAAAGGTCATGGAAGACCAGTCGGTTTGTCCTGCAAATGGCACACATACTGGGGGAGGGGAGTGTAGGAGGAGGGGGACAATAAATGGAGGACAGAAACCCAAAGAGAAGTGTGCCCCTAAGGCAGCTGAATGGCTCTCTCTTCCTTTTTCTTGACAGTGTTCAGATTAGCCCATAAGATCATGAGGAAAAGAGCACACACAGGTGGATTTACACTTCATTCTTCCCTACTCCCACCTGCTTAGGAAAATGGCTGCAAGAAGCTAAGCCACACAGCCAGCCATGGAATAAAGTTGTGGGAAGGCTTCTGAGGAAGCCTGCAAATGAACTTCTGTAACCTTTGTTGGTCTTTTAAAACTTGTTATTTATCTTCCTTAGTAGCTTGGGCAGTAACACTTCAGTGAGTCCTCTCTAATTTCAACAAGTGTCAAAATGGCAATAAAAAATTAACTATTTTTTAAGTATTATATAACCATTCTTTATTCTATATAATAATGAGCTGTCTCATATATAACTGACTTGGTTACAAAATTTATTGTGTTCCTCAAGAAATCCCATTTTCTTAAAATTTACATTTAGTTCATTTAAAAGAATCATTTTATAATTGGGCAAGCTTCATCTGTTTTCTTCATTATTTCATATAATTGAGGTTTTCTAATTTAATTAAAAAAATAAGCAGTCTAACTGAATAAGTATAATTTCCTTCTCCCTCTCTGGCCTTTTCTTTGGATTTTAAACTGATTTTCTCTTGAAGAGCAGTAAAAGGCTCAGCTGAAACAAATTCAAGCATTTGTGATCTCTTCTATCCTTTTTCCCCCACTTCTCTCCACTTGAGTCATAAAGCTGTCCTATAGATGAGCTACCAGGAGACACCTAGCTCAGATCACATTCAGATTTGTAGATAGTGCCTAGTATTCTACATATCACATCCTTCATTCACTCAATCAGTCAGTTGTCTTTTCAAGCAAATAGTTTCCAAGCAGGCCTTCAGAAAAACTAACAGAATTTTAAGTGCCACAAGTGGACCAGGGAAGGTGATCTAAAGAGAGTCTTTGGCAGTGCTCCTCCTCAACTTCAGCTTCCCTCTTCCCTCTTCTGATCACCACAAGGCAACCAACCTTCTCAGGCTGCCCAGTCTTAATCACAATTGCCTGTTGGTGTTAACTTTTTTTAAGGAGACAGGGAATTATGGAGGTGGTGGTGGTTCTTATACAAAACAGTACTCTACCAGATGATGACTTTATGGGACCAATGGCCCACACCAGGCCTTGCCAGGTCCTTCCCAGCACATCCCACACTTGCTTGCCCACCAAGATAGTCATAAAGCTGCAGAAGGAACCAGGGCTTAAGAGTTTTGCCATTTTAATTTGCACCTTTTTCATTTACCATTTACTACTCTCCTATTGTCTTTCTCTCCTGTTTTAACCATTCTGTTTTACCACTATCTTGCATTCTTCTGCATTCCTCCCTTTTTGCCTCATACATCCACATAAAGCAAAGTGCCAGAGCTTTTGAAAATGGAGTTTAGACCACAGTTTCCTGTGGGACACAAATAGCCCTATGAAAAATATGCGCTGACTTAGGAAGTCATGGCATTAATGACTACATCTACTTAATTCTCCCAGAGTATCCTCCTCTGAGGTTGCTCCACTACTCAAGACCTTTAGTAACTAGCAATCAACTGGCATATTTGGAGAATATCACCTGCTGCCCACAGTTACAGCAAAGAGAAAATTAATTATTTAAGAAGCTAAGAGGCCAGACAACTATTCTAGCCAATATTTCCAACATGCCAAAAGATAATCTTTCAATATGGGAAACTCAGTCCAAACAGTCCATATAGAATAAGAAAGTAATTTTGATACTTAGCAATTCCAAACAAAACAACCATAAAAAAGGGAGTGAGCTCCTTACACCAGACCCAACTGAAAATTAGTACAGCAGATGAAAATGGTCTAGACAGAGACAGTTTAGCTGCCATTAAGAAAAGGAGTGCTGCTGCTGCTGCTGCTAATTCGCTTCAGTTGTGTCCGACTCTGTGCGACCCCATAGACAGCAGCCCACCAGGCTCCCCCGTCCCTGGGATTCTCCAGGCAAGAACACTGGAGTGGGTTGCCATTGCCTTCTCCAATGCATGAAAGTGAAAAGTGGAAGTGAAGTCGCACAGTCGTGTACGACTCTTCGCAACCCCATGGACTGCAGCCCACCAGGCTCCTCCATCCATGGGATTTTCCAAGCAAGAGTACTGAGTGGGGTGCCATTGCCTTCTCCAAATCTTCTACTAGAAGCACATTTTCAAAATATATATATAGATCTATAGACTGCTAGAACAGAAAAACATATTGGAGATCATAAAGCAAGGTGACAGTTCAAAGTCACAAAGCTCAGAATGAAACAAAGCAGAGCTAGAACGCATCCTTCCTAAATTCCAGCCCAGTTTTCATCCTTCTCCACACGTTGCCCTTCCCTGCTCAACATGGCTTTGCTCCATGTTCAAATACTGCAACCTATAGAAAACCAGAGCCTCCATCATTAAAACTTTAATAAAATAGGTTAAAGTCCCTCATTCAAATACATCTCAGCCTCCCTGGTGGCTCAGATGGTAGAGAATCTGCCTCCAATGTGGGAGACCCAGGTTCAATCCCTGGGTTGGGAAGATCCCCTGGAGAAGGGAATGACAATGCACTCCAGTATTCTTGCCTGGAGAATCCCATGGACAGAGGATCCTGGAGGGTGGGCTATAGTCCATGGGGTCACAAAGAGTCAGACATGACTGATTGACTAACACTTTCACTTTCAGTATAACCCAAGGAGAGAGAAACAGGTGTGGCGAAAAAAAAAAAAACACCTGGATGGGGAGCTAGGCTTTCCCAATGACTCGTTATGTTTCCTTGTTCCAATCTCTTACCCTCTTAGAACTCTCATGGATCTCTAAGGCCTCTTCCTGCTTTCATATCTTATGGAACTAGAAGATCATTCTGACCCAGAAATGTGAAGCCTGGCACCCCAAAATATGGCTTTCACAGAAACAAGGAAATTTTCTCTGGTCAAAAATCCAGAAGTCATCTTGATTCCTCACTTTCACCCATACAGCGATCTTCTGGACTCTTCCTTCAAGGCACATCTGGCATAAGATCAATTCACACTTCCATTGCCACCTTTTCCTACTCAGAGTCCTTCCAATGGCCAACAAGGTTCAGGGGTATGACTCCCCATGGCCTCTCCTGCTTCATCACCTGCTGCCCTCTCCTCTGATACTGCCCTCCATGTGTACTGTTCCTCGTGTACTGTTCCTCCTGGACTGTTCTCACATGTGAAGCCACTGTTCTCATTTCTTCACTTCCTTCAGGTCTTTGCCCAACTATCTCTTCAGAGAGACTTTCTTCAGCCAGTCAGTATAAAGACTACCCACCCACCCCTAGGACTCTCCAGCCTTTCTATTTTTTTCATAACACTTATCAGTCCCACTCTATTTTTAGTTGTCATTTCCCTCCTTACCCATGTGAATGTATGCTGCATAAAGACAAGATCTGGTTGACCATGCCAGAACAAGAAAGTCCATTTGAGAATTCCAGGAGGCTGGTAAATACCCCTCCATTGCTTTTCAGATGGGATCCAAACTATCCTACTACCTTCTTAGTAAAGATGCTTCTGCTAAATTTCTGCAGAAATCATTCCACTTCCTGTTATTTCCCAAACTGAACAATATCTGCCCTTGATAGTTTCAGAAGAGAGTACTTTCAATGAAACAAGCTCTGAAAGCCTTTTTGGCAGACAGTGAGGAAACACTGGCAGAGTGATTTTCAGCAAGGTTGTGTTCAAGTCTCTCAACAAGTTGGGTTACACATGTCATTTACAATCACTGGAGCTACTTGGTTTAAACTTTTCAGGCTGGGTGTGTGGCAATGAGTGAGGCAAGCCGCAGGCGCCAAGTGGTTAATTATATTTTCATTGCTAATTGCAGGCAGTTCTCTATGATTTTCTCACAATGGAAAGAACATCAATCCATTTGAGAGTTCTCCCAATTTCCCTTTCTATCCTCCAAGGTCAATGAGTTCCCTTCTGGGTAAAGGAACCATTCTACTCTGTTATCCCTATTCTCCAGCAATTATAAGGCTGTTGTTCTCAGGCTTTATGAAAGAGTTTCCCTCTTTACATTTGTGTTTCAACTGTCCATTCATAAACTGGGCTTTCTTCAATCCTTTTCCCCAAACTGTCTAATCTAAACCTAGAAAACAGGAAATGCTGCCTCTGAGTAATTCCTACGGCATCCTCTCCCCTGATACACTTCTGTTAGGCTTGAGGTCCTCTTTCCTTTCTTTCTCCTCTTTTGAATAAAACTGTTAAACTTAGGACACCAAACAGGAGATGCTGGTGGAGCTGCAGTGTAGTGAAAACCATTGCTTAAAATACCATGAGAAAGTAACAACAGGGTCTGTGTCTGAGAAAATGTCCCTGAAACATCATCCAAAGATGGGAAAGTCTTTTTTTATGATGTTGTGAAGAACTGACTCCAAACCTGCTGCTGCTGCTGTGTCGCTTCAGTCGTGTCCGACTCTGTGTGACCCCATAGATGGCAGCCAACCAGGCTTCCTGTCCCTGGGATTTTCCAGGCAAGAACACTGGAGTGGGTTGCCATTTCCTTCTCCAATGCATAAAAGTGAAAAGTGAAAGTGAAGTTGCTCAGTCGTGTCCGACTCTAGCGACCCCATGGACTGCAGCCTACCAGGCTCCTCTGTCCATGGGATTTTCTAGGCAAAAGTACTGGAGTGGGGTGCCATTGCCTTCTCTGGACTCCAAACCTGGAACCTCATAAAGCCATGGAGTTGAGTCTCCAATCTTTTATCTTACACATCTTCAGGAAGGAACAAGTCTAGCTGTATGTCACAGACAAACCCTCTGATACAAAGTGGAAAGGATCTTCCTTCACTGAGAAGATTACAAAAATGCTGCTTTTTTCCATTAAACAGTTTCCCTGGTGGCATCCCACTTATTTTCCCCATTAAATAGTTTCCCTGGTAGCATCCCACCACACTGCTCTTTCAGCCTCACCGACAGATGTCCACCAGCTGGTCCAGCTCAGGGCAGCTACACTCGTACATATCCCGGCAGCTCCCGTGGCTCTGGTTCATTAACTCCCCAAGCAGCTGGACCATGTTGTCAGGTGTTTCTTCACATATCTTCTTGAACTGGAGCACTCTCGCAGCCTCACTGTACACGTGCTTTGCCCGCTGGTAGAGTTTGAAGGTGAGCACTTAGGAAGGAAGATTATGGTGGACAGAGTTAGAAATAGTTACTGGACAGGAAAAAAAAAATTTTTTCTAAAGAAAAAAAGTTACTGGACAATTCAGTGCAAAGAAAAATACAGTTATTGAGAACTTCCATTTCTGTCTTTATTATTAATACCTTAGATTTTAAATAGGTCTTTCTGAAAGATTTCCTTATAGTCTAAATTACTCTCTTTTCAAGTCAATTTTACTTTAAGGTCACACATCTAGAAAGTGGCAGAGCAGAACAAGTCATGACGTCTTACCCCATAGCCACATTCTTTCCACTGTGATCCACCAGAAAGAACCCCTGAAAATGCTTATACTAGAACTTTTATTTACAAAAATGTTTCTTAGAGATAAGCACAATTACTTCTGTATGTGTGTGTGTAAAAAACACATGTATATATGTGTATATACTGTAGCATTATTTATCACAGCAGAAACTAAGAATGAATCCACATTGCTAACAACAGAAAATACTTTTAAAATCATGCTACATCTATTAAAAATATTATGCTATACTATTGGTGCTAAAGCATTCTATTACTCCATGGGAAATTGTTCATTATTAAGTGAACACATAAAATATGAAACTGTACATTTTAATTTTAAAAATTATAAGAAAGCACCAAAATGTTAACAGTCATCATCTCTGTGGTGCATTGTGGGCGGCTTTACTTTCTCCTTGACGTATTTCTGTGCCTTCCAGATTATCTGGAATGACTCTTACTTCAGTTATAGAAACAAGCCCTACTGCATTGACTGTGTTTATAGTACCCATATGTTCCCTTGAATAACAACCAAAACCTTCTTACCATTTTCACTCATGCTGAACAGTGGCTGAGTGAGTGGGGTGCCTCTGGGAAAAACTTGAAAAATACATGGAGGCTAATCTGCCTGACCTGCTGGGAAGAGCCTGGGCTCTCCAAAGGTCTGTCATATCTTCTCAGCCATGAGACAACTCACTGTACTCAAGTTGCTATTTCAATAGAGCTCTATTTCTCCATCTTCAAAATGAAGTTGAAAATTATTTCTCAGGATCCTTCCAGCTCTAACATTTTAGATTCTGTGAAGAACTCCCTCCAAGCATTCCCCCCATATTGTTATATTTTGAGAAGAAGATGATAATTGTTCTACTTTCTGCTGTTATCTACTCTGCTATCTGCCCCAGGAGGCTGACTTGGATGGACTACACCAGTGGGCTCCCTTGTCTTTAGATTAGAAAAAGGGAGAATATCAACGAGAGGTGGGAGGGAAGAGAGTGAAGTTGTAGGATCTCTCCCTGGCTCCCTCCTTGCAGAGCTACCTGAAACTGGCCCCTGTCCCCACAACTGAAGGACACTGAACATACTTTCAAGGCAGCCTTTTCTACATGATTCTCTCTTCCAGGATCTGCCTCCAGGTTCCTCTCCCCTAGAATATTACTGCTTTTTCAGTAGTGCTTTTATAATTTTATATTAAAAAATACCAAATGCATGACAACATACTTAACAACCAACAAATTATGTTCAAGTTTTAGGTTACATTTTTCCCCTCCACAGTACCACCCTCATAACTCATATACTTATCATATACTTTCCATAGTAATTGTCTGCACAAAGTTTGCCAACTCCTGAAGACAGAAACCAGGTCTTCTGGTTCCAAGCATTTGATAGTCTGCAACCTGGTACTCCACAGAACCTTCACCAGTGCCTTATGTGACAAGACCACAGTGCGTGTTCACTGTTGGACATTCAGAAGGATGATTTAACTCCAGTTCAAAATCAAGATACCTCCATTTAGACACTGTTATTCAAAAAAAAAAGTGCCAGTACTCACAGCTTACTAAAAATGTACAAGTTGAGGAAAGGGGACAGCCAGATTCCCTTTGGTATTGAATCTATAACTACTGATACTACATAGGATGAAAAATAAGTCAAAAAATGAACTTACAAGTTAAATGTAGGTGGGGATAAAAATATAACAACATGCTTTGCTCCATCAGTAGCCAGGTCATGTGACTCAGTGCACACTGCAGTGTGAATTTGTTATTTCTATCAATAGGTTCAATGGAAATAGGAATATTACATATTATTGAGAATTGTTATATATTAAAATATATTATTTTAGGGTCTAGGTATCAAAATATCTTAAGGTAAGAAAGTCTTAACAATACCCAATACTGGCACATAGCATCTGCAACAAAGTTGTCTGAAGAAAAAGCACTAGTAGATTTAACAAGAACTCCTTCAAAATCCCTGAACAGAGAAAGGAAAAGATGGGCCATTGATAGGCATGTATCTACATTAGACAGTACCAATAATTTTATACATGTTAATATAATCCATGTATATAAAGAAAGCTGAGTGCCAAAGAATTGATGCTTTTGAACTTTGGTGTTGGAGAAGACTTGAGAGTCCCTTGGACTGCAAGGAGGTCCAATCAGTCTATCCTAAAGGAGATTAGTCCTGAGTGTTCACTGGATGGACTGAGGTTGAAGCTCAAACTCCAATACTTTGGCCACGTGGTGCAAAGAGCTGACTCACTTGAAAAGACCCTGATGCTGGGAAAGATTGAGAGCAGGAGGAGAAGGGGACGACAGAAGATGAGATGGTTGGATGACATCACCGACTCGATGGACGTGGGTTTGGGTGGACTCTGGGAGTTGGTGATGGACAGGGAGGCCTCGCATGCTATGGTCCATGGGGTCGCAAAGAGTCAGACACAACTGAGCGACTGAACTGAACTGAACTGAATATAATCCAGATTATAGAATACACATTTTGAAAAGGAGGAAAATGACTATGGTAACTATAGTTTAAAAATATTCTTTTTAAAAGTTGACAATGAAACAAAATGTTTAAAATTCTAGCTTTAGGATTCCATATGTTTCAGTTTTATTTGTGAACTATTTCACCTCCCTCATGGGCCAAGTTG
Organism: Bubalus kerabau; assembly: GCF_029407905.1. Lineage (NCBI taxonomy): Eukaryota > Metazoa > Chordata > Mammalia > Artiodactyla > Bovidae > Bubalus > Bubalus kerabau. The sequence continues at coordinate 65,868,230 of NC_073633.1, forward strand.
CAAAAGGAGAACACAGGGGTAGGGTGGAGGGCATACATAAGAAGAGAATATTGGTTCATTTTTCCTGTAGTGTCTCATTTCCAAAAAATCATCTAGTTTCCAGGTCCACTGACATTTATGGCTGCAGCACAAAAGGCACAATAAAGCAACATCCACTAACATTGTAAAATAGTGCTATTTAGCTGACAAATTGCTCTGCTATGTCACAATTTGCAAAGAATTTCTTAAACTTCAAATTATATACAGGACAACAAAGGAAATACAATAGCATGTTCCATACGCCCATCACCTAGACTGAACAATAATTTTTTGCAATATTTTCTTCAATATTTTGCTAGTGTTTTAAAATAAATTATACATGTGACATTTCCTTCCTATATATTTCAGAGTGCAACTCTATAAAATAAGGATATTTTCTTACGTAACCTCTGTATCATTATCACATCTAACAAAATTACCAATGATTCCTTAACACCGTCTCATATTCAATCCATATTTAAATTTTCCCAGTTGTTTCAATTTCAATTTACAGCAAGATCCAAGCAAAGTCCACACATTATATTCAGTCTTATGTTTAATAAGTCTCTTTTAATCAAGAATTCACAGTGATTTTTGATACTCTGGAATGTCAATGTCATATATATATATAATACAAATATATCCTGTAATAAAATTCAATACCAACAACAACAACAAACAGTCCATTAGCAAGAGCGTGCTTTGGTTTTCCTCTAGGACTACACAGTTCTTTAAGATTAAATATTTTTCCTTTAGGATTAAATATTCTCAAGTAGAAACTATCTAGAGAGAGGTGGGTTTTTTTTGTATTAAACCTCAGGACTGGTGTTCTGATTTGTGATAAGAAACATTCAGAAGGTACTGAGCAGATTACTAGAACCTCCCTGTGTCTACTCTGTTTTGTTGAGTGTTTCATAGCAAGGCTTCAGGACAGGAATGTCTAATGAGGACTCTCGCTGGGTGTTCTGAAGGTGCGTGAGAGACTGCCATGGCTCACACCCCCTGAACAGTAGTAACTCAGACAACAAAGGAAAGGGCAGAAAGGGCATCTGTTTTTAATTGTGATACAAATGTCTTGCCAAAGGCTACAACAGATTTGGAGACCACCCTTTGGGAGGGAAAGCAGTTCTGCATTGGCTGGACATCACAAATGCTCTCTGGATCCAGGGTTGTGGCTTGTTATAGGCTGGCAATTCAGCAGGTCTCTGTTGTGTAGATACCAGAAAATCCAAGAAAATCTGAAACTCTGTGGACAAAGCTTTCTTCCTTGTCCAGTTAACTTTTAAAATGGATGCTTCATCTCTCTTATAATCCTTGAGGGCAATTATTAAAGGATGAAGGAATTGTTTCTTACTGCATGAATGCTCACTGCTATATGACTACTTCCAACACAAATATTGTTTAAGAATATAATACCAGGTGCCATTTTCCTGAAACATTGCCAGTGTCCTATCCTATCCATGGGAAATCTGAGGCTTCAAAGTAGGATATGTCATGTGAATTCTAAAACAATCACTTTCTCCTCTGTGAATCTTTGGTAATTACTGAATCTGATCCTGAAATCATGGCAGAGATTCTTAGATCTAAATGATCACAACCATATACATTTAAACAGTAATAATTGTACAATAAGTTCACTTGAATAATTTAGTTGCTAGTTCTAAAATTTCCTTTCCCGATGACTTCCCTGCTGAGCCTCCAGCTCACCACACAGGCTCCTGCCTTGGACCCACTGCATCAGCTGTTCTGTTGCCCTGGAACGTTCTTCCCCGATCTTGATATGGCTAGCCCCTCATAGTCATTCAAGTCTCAGATGTCACAGCATCAGGAAGACCTTCCCCCATCTCCAACCCAGAATAATCACACCTACACAAACACACACACACATATTCTTTCCATCCTATTTTTGTCTCCCAAAACTACTTTATTTATTCTCACAAATACTGTCCAATTTTCTTATGCTTATTTGTTCAGTGGCCTGTGCTTATCTCTCAACACTGGAAGTTCAGCTTCAGAAGAGCAAGTTCAGTTCAGTCCGACTCTTTGCGACCCCATGGACTTCAGTACGCCAGGCTTTGCTGTCCATCACCAACTCTTGGAACTTGCTCAAACTCACGTCCATCGAGTCGGTGATGCCATCCAACCATCTTCTCCCCTGTCGTCCCCTTCTCTTCCTGTCTTCAATCTTTCCCAGCATCAGGGTCTTTTCCAATGAATCAGTTCTTCACAACAGGTGACCAAAGTATTGGAACTTCAGCTTCAGCATCAGTCCTTCCAATGAATATTCAGGACTGATTTCTTTTAGGATGGACTAGTTTGATCTCCTTGCTGTCCAAGGGACTCAAGAGTCTTCTCCAAAACCACAGTTCGAAAGCATCAATTCTTCGGCACTCAGCTTTCTTCACAGTCCAACTCTCACACCCATACATGACTACTGGAAAAACCATAGCTTTGACTAGATGGACTTTTGTTGGCAAAGTAATGTCTCTGCTTTTTAATATGCCACCTAGGTTTCTCTTAGCTTTTCTTCCAAGGAGCAAGCGTATTTCTTGCAAGAACCCTATGCTACAAATGACAGGAAAGACATGTGAAATAGAAGCCCCTACTATGAGAGACTTATAACTCAGTTAAATAAGACAGACTATGAGACCACTGGACAATGACCAAGTGCAGCAGATATTCAAGAGCAGGAAATACTAGAGGTGGACCAAGAAGATAGGGTTTGTGGGAAAAAGAGCCATAGTGGGAAATGCCAGAGCCACAGAGCTTCCTTGCTGTGAGGACAGGATGGCCAAAGGCCCAAGCTGGGAACAGGCAGAGTATGTTTATGGGCTGGAGGGGGCAAACTGATCAGACCCCAGGCCAGTTTCTTGAGGAGGCTGTCCTCACACCTGAGGCTTTAACATCCTCTGCTACATATATTACACAAAGGTTGCACACTCACAACCATGGTCAGTAACCAACCACAGTGATGCTTTCTTGACCCACATACTTTTTAAACTGAGAAGTTTTAAGAATCTAGATTTCTGTTTTCCCTTGAAAAAAATGAAAGGCCTGGCAGTGGTGAACCTACCTTCTTGCAAAACTGTTGGCTGGAGCTGAGGAGCAACCAGCCTGTTTAGGCAGGGCATGCACTGTATTTCCATGTACTTCCCACCATTCCCAATTATCTTATGCCTGGACTGCCTCACTAGTTCACATGTCTGCCTGGTCTCTGTAGGCATCTGTGTGTGGGACTCATTTTCCATAAAACTCTCTATTACAGGAATTCTTGGCCAGAGACAGAAGAGTGGACAAACCAAGTGAGTCATCATGCCATAACAAACCACTGTTACTAATGAAGGTCCCTCCCTTAGGTGCATTGATAGTTCCATATGGAAGAAAGGTCCATCACCTTGTAAATTCTACTCTTTGGTCTTATTTCTGCTCCACAGACATTTGTAAACACAAGACAGCCCTTGAGAGATCTGAAGAAAGCTCTCATATCTTATGTTTTTTACACATGGATAAGGATTCACTTTATGCCAGTTTTATTAATAATACCAAGGGAACAACAATGAATAACATAAGCTCTTTACTCTCAAAAAGTAATAGTCTTAACAAAAGACAACAGGTGTTGGTGAGGATGTGGAGAAATGAACCCTTGCACACTGTTGGTGGGAATGCAAAATGGTGCAACCTCTATGGAAAACAGCACAGAATCCTCAAAAAATTAAAAATAGGACTATCCTATGATCCAGCAATCTCACTTCTGGGTATATCTCCTAAAGAACTAAAATCAGGATCTCAAAGAATTATTAGCACATCCATGTTCATTGCAGCTCTATTCATAATATCTATGCTGTAGAAGCAAACTAAATGTCCACCAATGGAAGAATGGATTGAAAAATGATGTATACATAATAGAATATTCAGTTCAGTTCAGTCACTCAGTCATGTCCGACTCTTTGCAACCCCATGAACCACAGCACACCAGGCCTCCCTGTCCATCACCAACTGCCAGAGTCTACTTAAACCCATGTCCATTGAGTCGGTGATGCCATCCAGCCATCTCATCCTCTGTCATCCTCTTCTCCCTCTGCCCCCAATCCCTCCCAGCATCAGAGTTTTTTCCAATGAGTCAACTTTTTGCATGAGGTGGCCAAAATATTGGAGTTTCAGCTTTAGCATCAGTCCTTCCAAAGAATACCCAGGACTGATCTCCTTTAGAATGGACTGGTTGGATTTCCTTGCAGTCCAAGGGACTCTTAAGAGTCCTCTCCAACACCACAGCATTCAAAAGCATCAATTCTTCGGTGCTCAGCTTTCTTCACAGTCCAACTGTCACATCCATACATGACCACTGGAAAAACCATAGCCTTGACTAGACAGACATTTGTTGGCAAAGTAATGTCTCTGCTTTTGAATATGCTATCTAGGTCTATTATTCAAGCTTAAATTTGGAAGAAACTCTACAATATGCAACAATATGGATGGACCTCTTAAGGACATTATGCCAAGTGATATAAGCCAGACACAGAAAGACAAGTACCATTTATATGAGTTAGCTAGAATCATCAGATTCATACAATCGAAGGCCAGAATGGTGGTTCCCAGAGACTAGGGGAGGGAAAAGTAGAGAGTTAATCATCAGTAGACAAACAGACAAAACATTTTCAACTAAGTAAAATGAATGAGCTCTAGAGACCTACTGTACAGCATTCACCTCTAGTCAACAATAATGTATAGTACACTTAAAATTTATTAAGAGGATAGATTTCATATGTGTTCCTACTACAATAAAAAAACAAAATAAATGTTTAATTAAAAAAAAAAGAAGTAATAGTCTACTCAGTTCAGTTCAGTCACTCAGTCGTGTCCAACTCTTTGCGACCCCATGAATTGCAGCACGCCAGGCCTCCCTGTCCATCACCAACTCCCAGAGTTCACTCAGACTCATGTCCATCGAGTCAGTGATGCCATCCAGCCATCTCATCCTCTGTCATCCTCTTCTCCTCCTGCCCCCAATCCCTCTCAGCATCAGAGTTTTTTCCAATGAGTCAACTCTGCATGAGGTGGCCAAAGTATTGGAGTTTCAGCTTTAGCATCAGTCCTTCCAAAGAACACTCAGGACTCATCTCCTTTAGAATGGACTGGTTGGATCTCCTTGCAGTCCAAGGGACTCTCAAGAGTCTTCTCCAACACCACAGTTCAAAAGCATCAATTCTTCAGCACTCAGCTTTCTTCACAGTCCAACTCTCACATCCATACATGACCACAGGAAAAACCATAGCCTTGACTAGACAGACCTTTATTGGCAAAGTAATGTCTCTGCTTTTGAATATGCTATCTAGGTTGGTCATAACTTTCCCTCCAAGGAGTAAGTGTCTTTTAATTTCATGGCTGCAATCACCATCTGCAGTGATTTTGGAGCCCAAAAAAGTAAAGTCTGACACTGTTTCCACTGTTTCCCCATCTATTTCCCATGAAGTGATGGGACCACATGTCATGATCTTCGTTTTCTGAATGTTGAGCTTTAAGCCAACTTTTTCACTCTCCTCTTTCACTTTCATCAAGAGGCTTTTGAGTTCCTCTTCACTTTCTGCCATAAAGGTGGTATCCTCTGCATATCTGAGGTTATTGACATTTCTCCCAGCAATTTTGATTCCAGCTTGTGCCTCTTCCAGCCCAGCGTATCTCATGATGTACTCTGCATATAAGTTAAATAACCAGGGTGACAATATACAGCCTTGACGTACTCCTTTTCCTATTTGGAACCAGTCTGTTATTCCATGTCCAGTTCTAACTGTTGCTTCCTGACCTGCATATAGGTTTCTCAAGAGGCAGGTCACATGGTCTGGTATTCCCATCTCTTTCAGAATTTTCCACAGTTTATTGTGATCCACACAGTCAAAGGCTTTGGCATAGTCAATAAAGCAGAAATAGATGTTTTTCTGGAACTCTCTTCCTTTTTCCAATAGTCTACTAAAGAGAAACAACAATGAGCAATAACAAGCAACAGATGGAAAGACAGCTCCTCACAGCCAAAGTAGAGGCTCAGAGTCAATAGGGTGTCCCAATCTGGGTTAGCCTGAAAGCAGAGCCTGACACAAAGAGTTGAGTGCAAGTAGCAGAAATCCAGGAAGCAGGAAGACAAAAATAAGGAAAGTGAGACAGGAAAGAAGAAAAGTCAATAAATGTGCTTAATATGTAGGTCACCACAGTGAACAACCACCGCCCAAGTGCTCGGGGGTCTCTCTGAAGAACCATGGAGAACCATGGTTCCAACCATGTTGGAAGGGAACAGGTCCACCTATGAAAGAGAAGGGAAGCCTGGGTCTTTTATCCACAGACAGTGCCATCATTGCCCCTAGAGGGGTTAACTTCTCCCCAGAGATGTGCCTGGGCAGCACAGCAACTTTCAGTGACTCTGGAGAATGCCCCAGGATGGCAAAGAGACATTCGTGCCAGCTACTAGCTTGACAAAGTTACTGGCAATGCTGGAAGCAGGTAGGCTGAGGGATGGGGAATAGTGGTCATGATCTTCAGAGTCTACCAGTACAATGTGAAACCACTCAAGTCTAAAAGAGAAGTTAGGTGTCCAGCAAACCACTTAAAAGGTAGGGTGAAAGGACTGGGAAATTAAGACAGAAGGAACTTTGTGAACAAAAACACGGAGATCAAAAACCATGAGGTGCTCTAAGCAGGGCCAGGCCTGGTTAGTACTTGGATGGGCACAAGGTGCTTTTAAAGAATTCATAGGACTTGATTATGATTGTAGCATAGAAAGAGGATGAAGCCCAGTAGGAACAAGAAATACAGTAAAAGAGAAAATAAAAGCAGTAGGCAGAGGTCTCAGATATGCAGAGGACACCATCCTAATGGCAGAAAGCAAAGAGGAACTAAAGAACCTCTTGATGAAGGTGAAGAAGGAAAGTGAAAAAGCTGGCTTAAAATTCAACATTCAAAAAACTAAGATCATGGCTCTGGTCCCATCCCTCATGGCAAATAGATGGGGGGAAAATGGAAACAGTACAGACTTTATTTTCCTGGGCTCTAAAATCACTGTGGATGGAGACTGCAGCCAAGAAATTAAAAGACACTTGCTCTTTGGAAGAAAAGTTATGACAAACCTAGACAGCCCATTAAAAAGCAGAGACATTACTTTGCCAGCAAAAGTTCATATAGTCAAAGCTACGATTTTTCCAGTAGTCATGTACAGATGTAAAGGTTGGACCATAAACAAAGGCTGAGCACTAAAGAATTGATGCTTTAGAGGTGTAGTGTTGGAGAAGACTCTTTAGAGTCCCTTGGACAGCAAAGAGATCAAATCAGTCAATCCTAAAGGAAATCAACCCTGACTATTCACTGGAAGGACTGATGCTGAAGCTGAAGCTCCAATAGTTGGACACCTGATGTGAAGAGCCAACTCATTGGAAGAGACCCTGATGCTGGGAAGGACTGAAGGCAGGAGGAGAAGGGGGTGACAGAGGATGAGATGGTTGGATGGTATCACTGACTCAATGGACATGAGGTTGAGCAAACTCAAAGAGATGGTGAAGGACAAGGAAGCCTTGGTGTGCTGCAGTCCTTGGGGTCACAGTGAGTAAGACATGACTTAACGACTGAACAACAAGGCAGAGGTCAGATTATAAGGGCTTTATATGTTATGCTAAGTAAGGTTTTACATTGTATCCTGTACATAAGTGGTTCTTGGCCTTTCTAGGGTTATAGAGCCTTTTGAGAATAGAATAAAAGCTATGAACCTTCTCTCCCCCATCTGAGTGCATAAATATATGAAATTCTACACACAGTTCAACATACAGTTTCCTTGGATTCAAGTTAAGAATTCAAGCTGGAAACAAGAAAAGATTACTGGTCTTTAGCAATTATATAGTCAGGATTATTGTTTCTGAACAATAGAAACCTATATGAACTAACTTAATTGAAAGGAATTAATTTTAAAGGTATTAGAGAACTCACAAAATTTATTAGGATTACATATTCCTAATCTCTATTAGAATTTGAGAATCCAGGTGGGAATAAGCCACGTGCCAAGTGAAATAGACAGTGAGGACCATTGCTGAGGTCTCCTCCACAAGTCTGGATATGACATTAGATTCTAGATACTTTGTCAATGGACCTTTGCCTAACAGACTGAAAGCCCAAAACATAAGCATGTGCCAGGACACAGGAGGAACCAAGGACCCTTGCTCACACTCAGGTGACAAGACAAAAGGAAAATCTGACCCCTCAACTTTTACCATAGGAGGCAAACCTTCCTTCCTTCTCCAGCATGCATGTAACAGATTTCCCCAGGAAAAGGCCTGGATGCCAGGTAGTTAAGCTAGTGTCTGCCCCAGCAGCAGTGAAATACCACAGCTCTGTTAGCATTTAAATCTTTTCTCCAGACCACCCACCCAGTTCCCTCACATGACTGGATTTCAAGTCTCCCTCACTGATAATTTCTCTGAATACACATTAGTCCGTGTATGCCCTTCTTCAGAGAAGGCGATGGCACCCCACTCCAGTACTCTTGCCTGGAAAATCCCATGGATGGAGGAGCCTGGTAGGCTGCAGTCCATGGGGTCGCTGAGTTGGACACGACTGAGTGACTTCACTTTCACTTTTCACTTTCATGCATTGGAGAAGGAAATGGCAACCCACTCCAGTGTTCTTGCCTGGAGAATCCCAGGGATGGGGGAGCCTGGTGGCTGCCATCTATGGGGTCGCACAGAGTCGGACACGACTGAAGTGACTTAGCAGCATGCCCTTCTTAAGAGTGGTCTCCCCACATCAGTCTGAGGAATGCAAAGTAGAGCTGGACAGTCATCTCCTTCATTCTCAACACAGTGAGTTTCTTCACATAAGCCTTGTAATACCAAACTGCAAAAAGATTGTGTGGTGATGGAAGAACACAGAGCACTGGTCTTCAAACTAAAAGTGATAAATATTTTGGGAATCAGATTTAACTTGGATAAAAACTTCATCTTGGGATAATTAATCAAAACAAAATAAATAAATAGGCTCGTCAGAGAGAACTGGAAACCTTATCATGTAAGTGTATAATTAATCTTTTTGAGGCTCCCATACCCCAAAATGCTTTCCCACTCTTTGAAGGGGGGCGCTAAAAGCAGTTGTGGTTTTAGCTGTCTTTGCACAATCATGGAGCTGCACGCTACTAGCCAATTTCTCTCCAAACACATAGCTCCACTGGGCTAAACTAAGAGCTGGTTTCCAAGAACAGCCATGCAGAGGTGGATGGGGGAATCCACTTCAGAATACACTGCAGAGTGCCTGTTTTCCATGCAGCACAGTTATAACAAGTCCCTGCTCGGAGGCATAGAATCTTTGGAGCATTTAAGCAGTAGAATGGAAAAACACTATACAGTTCTCATTGAAGCTGGACCGCAGTTTCAAATTTATTTCCCCAGTAATAATATTTTTCATAAATGTGAAGTTTCTGAAATGGTCAAACCCACAAAAAATAAACAGCTGTTTTCAGCCACATTAATATCCCATTCCCATGCTGCAAAGATTAAACTAAGTTAGCATTTTACATTTAAGAGGAAAAAAAGGCTTTAACTACCTGCTTTTAAAAGCAAAACCACTGATGAAATATATATATATATATATGCGTTTTCAACACAAACCACATTAATCCATGGAAAACTACATTCCAAGAGGCACTTGTGAATGTTTTCAAATCCACAGCATAATGCCATCTTGTCTGTAGAGAATAACAGCACCCCCACATATCTATAGCTTCCCTCTCTCAGATTTTCAGGAGCAGAAGAGCCAGCACTGTTTTATAATACATTCCACTCCTCCGATCCTGAAACCTTTGCTTCACTCTGCTGCAGGCACTGTCACCTGCATTCTGCTTTCTGGCAATATAGTAAGCTCCTGTTAACTCCAGCGCCATTCAAATGACAAGACAGAGTCCACTGCTCCCTTCCTTCTCGTTCTATACTTCCCTACTTTGGATTCTTATCCCAGGTCTGAACAACTGCTCTACCTTCTAACTGGTCTCCCTCTTACTGCCTATTAACCTGTATTGTTGTTGCTGTTGTTCAGTCAACGAGTCCTCTCTGACTCTTCTGCAATTCCATGGGCTGTATCCCACCAGAATCCTCTGTCCATGTGATTTCCCAGGCAAGGATACTGGAGTGGGTTGCCATTTTCTTCTCTAGGGGATCTTACTGACCCAAGAATCAAACTTCAGTCTCCTGCATTGGCAGAAGGATTCCTTACCCATGAACCACCGGGGAAGCCCATCAACCTGTATACAGCTACCATAATAAACTTCCCCAATTACCATTTTGATTACAGTGTTCCCCAATATTTCACTGTATCAAATGCTGCATTATTGTTCCATGGTCCAATAAATGAGGGCACACACAGTCCAATCCAGTGGGACGCAATGGGTCTACTGAATGTTCATGTCCCTTTCCAACCTCTTACGGTGTGTCGGTACCATGCCTTGCTTGCGATACCACACTCCATCACTGCCTGTCCAAGAGTGGAGGCCCATGTCGGTATGCTACCCAGACTAGTTTTGTAATCCCCAGATCTCAAGGCCCCTCTTCCATGAAGCTGTCCCCCAACATTCCAGACACTGAATACCATGTATTCCCTTCTAATTACAATGATCACACACTACTTTAGAAGGGCAGAGATTGTGCCATCTTTATCTTTGTAGCTCAGCCTAACACCCTGTCTTGAATAGAGCAGATTCTCAATAAATATCAGCTCCCATCCCAGCAGCAGACGAATAAGCTGGAACTGCTGGCTGGATGAGCTGCATTTTTGTTTGCCTCTCTTTCTTGACGAAATTAGCTTCCCATTAACTTCCCAGAACTACCCTAACACTTTGTTTTTAGAAAACATTAAAGGAGCAATCTCAAGTCAGTTGAAAAGAACTCAGGGAGTTGGGCAGGAATCTTGGTCAGAGCTGAATGAAGGACTATGGGAAACAATGGTCACACTTGCCTAGAGCTGGCCAGTGCTGGTATTTTAACCTAAAAGGGAATGAGTTCTTCTTGTCTTTGCTTTCTCCCATGAACTGAATTAAAGAGAGAACAAAAATGTAAGAGACAAAGATAAAGGAGAGGCAGAGGAGAAATCAGTAGTTATCTGAGAATAAGTAGTATATTTCCATCAGAACACCTTAATCATTATTTTATTGTTTTCTTCCCACAAAATGATAAATAAATGAGGGCAAAAACTATTCTGGCCTTACAGATTGCTAATGCATCTGTTGCTAACCAAAATAACCTCAAACTTAAAGCATCTAGCACAATGCTTGAATAGTTGCTCTCAACTGAGTACCAGTTGAATAAAAGAATAAAAATTTGCTTCTGTTCTCTTACATTACTCACTTATTTGCCAGTATGATCAAAAGTAGTAGTTTACCAAAATACAACAACAGTTTGAGCAAGTGAGAAGCTATGTTATGTGCCACACAAAAAATCTAATCCCAGCTAGATTATACAGGATGTTGCTTCTGAACAGTGTGCTCTGGAGCAGACCAAGAAGGTGACCTGGGCAGTGGATGAGGGGCAAACTCGCAGTGGGGAGCTTGTCCTAATAGCCTCGTAGTGAGTACTGAAGACAATATGCCTACACTGCACCCAGACTTTCCAAAGGGTAGAATTAGGGAAGGTAAAATGTTTCAATTTCATAAACATCTAATGAGATGCCCCTATTCTCAAGGTGTTTGCAGTATAATTGGTGATAGACTGAAAAGAGGGAGCGTCCCCAATGGCTCAGTGGGTGAAAAATCCACCTGCAATGCAGGAGACTTGGGTTTGATCCTGGGTCAGGAAGGATCCCCTGGAGTAGGAAATGGCAACCCATTCCAGTATTTTTGTCTGAAAAATCCCATGGACAGAGGAGCCCAGTGGGCTACAGTCCAAAGGGTCGCAAAGAGTCAGACATGACTGAGCATGAGCATCCTGAAAAGATGAAAAAGGATGCTATTTCACAGAAGCCCATGATTGCAAATGTGTTTGTGCAGCCCCCCGGGAACCAGGGTGGGAAGTGAATGCTCACAGGCATGAGTGAGTTTGTGGTTTCTCTGTTTTTGTGTATGTGCTCCTCCATAAACAAGCCGTGTGTATACGTCAGGCTTTCCCCCTTTATTAGATTCATTTTACCTTTATTTTTGTCCATATGACTCTTTCCTTTTTGATCTTCATCTGTCCCCCTTACCCCTATAAGTCTAAATGACAGAAATGAAGCACATATCTTGTTATTTCTTGTCTTAATTGACTAGAATTGTATATCTGTTGTTCTTGGAACATTTCATAGTTTCCCAGTAAAAGACTAAACATACTTCTTTCCTATGGAAGTAGTCTCTGGTCTTTTTAATGTTGCACCAGTGGTCCTTGACAAAAGAAAGGCTTTGTAACATTAAAGTCTAATGGACTGAGGGATGTTCATTCTTGTGGTCTCTTCCACCCCATTGCCTCCTAAAGACAATACTAGGAATCATCTTCCTCAAACTTAAAAAAAAGAAAAACCACACACAGTCTCTACCCTTAACATAGAGCGGTGCCCTGTCATGTTTTCATCTGGAATTTACAGCATGAGTGACGATCAATTGATATTTATGTGTTTAAAACTTTGAATGTCTAATTTTTCCAAAGAGAACGTACAGAAGGCCAACAGGCACATGAAAACATGCTCAACATCACTAACCCTCAGAGAAAGGCAAATCAAGACCACAATGAGATATCACCTCACAACTGTCAGAATGGTTATAAAAAGAACACAAAGAACAAATGGTAGTGAGACTGTAAATTGGTGTAGCCACTGTAGAAAACAGTATGGAGACACCTCAGAAAACGTGAAAATGGAACTACCATATGATCCAGCGATTTCACATCTGGGTAAATATCCAAAAAAAACAAAAAGTTCAAAAAGACACATACACCCCAATACTCATAGCAGCACTACTTCAGAGAGATACATGCATACCAATATTCATAGCAGTATTATTTTTAAGTGTCAAAATATGGAAGTAACCCAAGTGTCCATCAACATATAAATGAATAAAGAAGATATAATATATATACAAACATATATGATACGTATATATGATATATACAGCAACACAGATGGACTTAAAAGAGAAAGACAAATGCTGTATGATATCATTTATATGTAGAATCTAAAAAAATACAAATTGTGGATTTAACAAAAAAAGAAGCAGACTCACAGATACAGAGAACAAACGAACATTTACCAGGAGGGAGCAGGAGGGGCAATAGAGGGGTAGCGGAGTGAGAGGTACAAACTATTAGGTATAAAACAAGCTATTAAGGATATACTGTAAAACACAAGGAATATAGCAGATATTTTATAACAGCTATAAATGGAGTATAACCTTTAAAAATTGTGAATTACTATATCACACACCTGTAACATAGTATTTTACAGCAGCCACACTTCAATTTTAAAAACTGTGAATGTCTATACAGATACAATGAATAATAATTTTTGTTGTCATTACTATTGATATTTGGCAGTAATCTGCAAAAATGATTAGGTACATGCATAGTAATTTACCTCTGCTGACTCACATGTAACAAATTGGGAACAAACATATGTAAGTAGGAAGAGGTACACAGTTTCTACTTAAGAAGTTTTTGCTAGGAAACTTTCTTCCCCCTGAAGCTAGGTACTTTGAAAATAATAAAGGCATAGGAAGTGAACCTATTAATATCAAACAGTGAAGAGGTTTTCCTGGACCATGCCCTAAGATTCTAGAATGATAGTTTCCTGAAAAGAGATTGAATGCCACAAGATGGGGAAAAAATGATAAGCCATGAGGACTAAGAAGGCTTTCACCAGACAAATTGCAGATAAAATGCCAGTGTGAGAGAAATGTGCATCTTAAAAAGATGTCATAGTATGTCTAATCCTCAAGGGAAGATAATTTGGAATCTGGTCAAAACAATATTCATCATCCCAATTGTCTGAAAGGGAATGTCAGCTTCATAGTTTAGATGAGAAAATAAGCTGGTTTCATTGGTATCAGCAAGATTTAAATGGGCTGAGACTCCCAGCTACACAGCACAGGTCAGTGTGGTTTTCATTAGTTAGAGCTGTTTCCAAATGTTCCAGTTTTCCTTGTACACGTTGAGACAGACTGCACTTGCCACCCACTCTGAAATTCATCACATCCATTTGACCTGCTTGAGCCAATGAAAGAGAATAAGAGGCAGCTGTTAAAAGTCAGTGAGCGATCAGCCACAGTCCCTTCCTCAGACCACAGTGATTATGGGCAAACATGTTGAGATGGAGCCCCTGCTGAGCCCAGGTCCCTGATTGTCTCAGATGAACAGACCATGTGCTGACTTGTGATCAAAAGGCAGAGTGGAAATGAACTTTTGTTGGGTCAAGCCCCTGAGATGTCAGAACTGGTTGTTACTGAAGAAAAATCACCTTGAACACAGCAGTACAGGAGAATAAACACTTTGACCAAAATAACCAGAATTAACTATAAGAAAAGCAACTTTGTATATAAGGAAAATATTTAATTATATGGAAACCTAAAAATATGAAAATGAAAGTAAAGGTAGCAACAAAAGGAAGGAACATAGAAATGTCAAGATTGGCCTCTTAGGTAGACAAGGATTATAGAAGGTGGTTTCCTAACGCAAACCGGCAGAGAAGCACCAGGGGATATAATGAGAGGTCAGCCGTCCTCATATCTACAGAAGCCTCATTCTACTCAAAGCAGAGCATCTAATAAATTCACAACTGATCCTTTAACAATTTCATCTTGGCTATTGTAAACAGTGCTGCGATGAACATTGGGGAGCATGTATCCTTTTGGATGATGTTTTTCTCCAGATATATGCCCAGGAGTGGGATTACAGGGTCATATGGTAGCTCAGTTTTTAGTTTTTTATGTTCTCCATAGTGGTTGTACCAATTTACATTCCCACCAACAGTGTAGGAAGGTTCCCTTATCTCCACATTCTCTCCAGCATTTGTTGTTTGTGGATTTTTTTTTTTTTATGATAGCCATTCTGACTGGTGTGAGGTGATACCTCATTGTAGTTTTGATGTGCATTTCTCTAATAATTAGCAATGTTGAATATTTTTTTCAGGTGCTTATTAGCCATCTGTATGTCTTTGGAGAAATGTCTATTCAGGTCTTCTGCCCATTTTTTGAGTGGGTTGTTTGTTTTGATGCTGTTAAACATCATGTGCTATTTGTAAATTTTGGAGACTAATCCCTTATTGGTCACATCATTTCAGATATTTTCTCCCAATCTATGGGTTGTGTTTTTGTTTTGTTTATTGTTCCTTTGTGGTGCATTAGCTTTTGAGTTTAAGTAGGTCCCATTTATTTATTTTTGTTTTTATTTCCATTATTCTGGAAGATGGATCAAAAAAGATATTTTCAATATAGCCAAGACATGGAAGCAACTTAAAAGTCCATCGACAGAGGAATGGAAAAACACAATTCCATTGTATAATGGATATATACAATGGAATATTGTGCTCAGTCACACTGACTCTTTGTGATCTCATGGACTGTAGCTTGCCAGGATCCTCTGTCCATGAAATTCTCCAGACAAGAATACTGGAATGGGGTGCCATTTCCTTCTCCTGGGGATCTTCCTGACCCACAGTGGAGTATTACTCGGTCATTTAAAAAGAATGAAATTATGCCATTTGCAGCAACATGGATGGACGTAGAGAGTGTCATACTGAGTGAAGTAAGTCAGAAAAGGAGAAATATCATATGACATCCCTTATATGTGGAATCTAAAAAGAAATGATACTAATGAACTTACTTACAAAACAGAAACAGACTCACAGACTTAGAGAACAAGCTTATGGTTGCTGGGGGAAGGACGGAGAGAAGGGATAGTTAGGGAGTTTGGGATAGATATGTACACACTGCTTTATTTTAAATGGGCAACCAACAAGGACCTACTGTACAGCATAGGAAACTGTTCAGTGTTATGTGGCAGCCTGAATGGGATTGGGTTTTACTTGGGCTGGGGCAGGGATTGGATTTTGAGGGGAGGATGGATACATGTACGTGTATGGCTGAGTCCCTGCACTGTTCACCTGACACTATCACAACATTGTTACTCTGCTATAGCCCGATTCAAAATGAGACAATTTTAAAAATAAATCATTTCATGTCTCAGAAAGTAGAGATACATCCATGAAAAATTCAAGTGAAGGGAATACTGTGTAATAACAAGTCATGTATCTCTTAGACTTAAGAAAAAAACGAATATATTTGTATAGTCACTGTCCTTTTCCTTTCTTTTTCTTCCCTTCCCTTGAGGCAGCCATGAATGGTAGGACCAGCACGGCCAGAGTCAAAGAGGCAGTTGGGGCTGACAAGGTGGCCAGGAACTACAGGGTCTGGGCCAAGGAAGCTGGTAGAGACCTGAGTAACCCTGGGGGAAAAGTCATGCCAAGGCCAAAAAGACAACTGGGATGAACAAGTTGACTGGTAAGGTCAGGAGGCCAGGTACATACAGGGGAAATAAGCATATTAAGAATGATGGTAGCATATTTTTTTATGCTGCAAAGATCTATGCAAGGGCACCAAGCGCCACGACCACTCGCATACACTGTCCCTCAGCTGCTGGTTCACTCTGGGGCATGGAACAGCACCTCCAGGTCCCACTGGCTCCTCCTTCAACTTCTACTCTTGGACTAGGCATTGGACTAGGTACATGTTTGGCTTCCACCAGTATCATCAGAACTGGAGGCCTGGAGGTAGTGAGTCTGACCCTGATTCCAGCTCTTCTTCCTGAGCTCAAGCTTGCCCTCGCTCTTCCCTACATCCATTGTCACTTCCTGCCTGTCTTTCCTACTGACTTCAGGCTTCAGCACCAGATGCGAACACTGTTTAAACAGCTTACAAGTTGCATGTTGTCAAATTCCTATAACAAATTTCTTTCTCTGACAGAACCCTGACTGACAGCCTCATGTCACATAACAGTTAAGACCGTAGAGGGAGGCCACTGGACTCAGAGTGTGTGGGTTTGAATCCGAACTCTGTTACTTTGAGCTGCATGATCTTAGGCAAGTTACTTAATTATTCTGTCTTGTTTAACTTCTCTGTAAAGTAGCAAAATACTGGAATTTAACTTATGGGATGTTCCTAGCATCAAAACCATCTAAAGCCAGTCTTTATTCTTTATGTTCCTCTAAATTAAATCTATATGCTTGCATGCTAAGTCACTTAGGTCATGTGCAACTCTTTGTGACCCTATAGCCTGTAGTCTGCAGCCTGCCAGGCCCCTCTGTCCATGGGATTCTCCAGGCAAGAATAATGGAGTGGGTTGCCATTTCCTTCTCCTGCGGGATCTTCCCAACCGAGGGATCGAACCTGGGTCTCCTGCATTGCAGGTGGATTCTTTACCATCTGTATCACCAGGGAAGCCCTAAATCTAAATAACTTGTGCTATATTTCACTTATAGAAAAGTCCATGTGTGAATTAAGAGATGACTGTCAAAAGCACTGGGATGCAAGATAGACTGTTGTGTTGGGTGGAAAATCTTAGTAACATTCTTTGTTTACAGAATGAAAAAGGAATATTCATCAGTATTAACAGTTATGTCACTGAACACAAACCTAATTAACACTGTAATGGCCAAACTCATTTGCTTTTCTCTTTTAAACAAATTTCAAACAAACAAAAACAATACCTACCAAAAAATTCTTTATTCCCTCAGAGCTATCTGACTTTGGGAGTTTGACTATCATACTTCAACATTGTGAACAGATGAGGGGAGTTTGAGAGAGTGAGGAGAAGGAGGTGGGAGTGCATCAGTATTTAAATGTGTGTCCAAATGCGTTTAAGGGCTTCCCTGGTGGCTGAGGCAGTAAAGAATCCACCTGCAAAGCAGGAGACCCGGGTTCGATCCCTGGGTGAGGAAGATCCCCTGGAGAAGGAAATAGCAACCCACTTGACTATTCCTGCCTCGAGAATCCCATGGACAGAGGAGCCTGGCAGGCTACAGCCCATGTATGGGGTTGCAAAGAGTCAGACACGGCTGAGCGACTAACACTTTCATTTTCCGAGTGTGTTTATGGCACAGTTTACAACCTTGAAAAGAACTATTTCATGTAGGTACTCTGAACATGAAGAACATATTAACAAACACGCACAGCAAATGTTTTGAAAGTACTCAGAATAGTGCTTGTCACATAACTAAGTGTTCACTGTTAGTTGTTATGAATAATATTAATGCACATGAACAGATTTTCTTAAAGGCTCAAAATAACCACTCTCTAGCTAGACCTTGAGTACATTTTCTAATTGGCCTCCTACCCATTACCTCTCCATATGAACAGAATAAAATTAGTTTAACACATTTATTCATTTATCAAGAATTTACTAGGTACCACAGGAATTCCAGCATAAGCTGGAATCAAGATTGCTGGGAGAAATATCAATAACTTCAGATATGCAGACTTATGGTAGAAAGCGAAGAAGAACTAAAGAGACTCTTGATGAAAGTGAAAGAGGAGAGTGAAAAAGTTGGTTTAAAACTCAACATTCAGATCATGGCATCTGGTCCCATCACTTCATGCAAATAGATGGGGAAACAATGGAAACAGTGACAGACTTTATTTGGAGGTGGGGGGGTGCCTCCAAAATCATTGCAGATGGTGATTGCAGCCATGAAATTAAAAGATGCTTGCTCCTTAGAAGAAAAGTTATGACCAACCTAGACAGCATATGAAAAGCAGAAACATTACTTTGCCAACAAAGGTCCATCTAGTCAAAGCTATGGTTTTTCCAGTAGTCATGTATGGATGTGAGAGTTGGACTATAAAGAAAGCTGAGCACTGAAGAATTGATGCTTTTGAACTGTCGTGTTGGAGAAGATTCTTGAGAGTCCCTTGGACAGCAAGGAGATCCAATCAGTCCATTCTAAAGGAAATTAGTCCTGAATATTCATTGGGAGAACTGATGGTGAAGCTGAAACTCCAATATTTTGGCCACTTGATGTGAAGAACTGATTCATTTGAAAAGCCCCTGATGCTGGGAAAGATTGAAGCCAGGAGGAGAAAGGGATGACAGAGGACGAGATGGTTGGATGGCATCACCGACTCAATGGACATGAGTTTGAGTAAACTCCAAGAATTGGTAATGGACAGGGAAGCCTGGCATGCTGCAGTCCATGGGGTCACAGAGTCAGACACGACTGAGCGACTGAACTGAACTGAACAGGAATATAGAAATGCACAAAACAAGGACCTTTTCTCAAGGATACAAATGCTATGAAAGAATGGTGCCTCATAACTCACATTTAGCTGCTATGACTATTTTAGGATTTATTTCTGGGGAATGCCATCATGGTAACTATTGTATATGAATTTCCTGTGAGACTAGAAGAGCAGTTTCCAGCTTGTCCTCACAGCCACAGGTCACCAGAGTCCATGGGGCTGCTGTTATCAGAAGAGATTCCCCCCTCTTCCTCCTTTCCTAAAACATGCACAATATTCCTGAAGCTGAAAGCTTAATATACAAGGATGACCTTCCTAGAGAGATGAAAATGTTCTGTTAGAAAGAGGATCAGAGTGTTTGAGAGAAGAGAAGGTTTAGTCTTACTGGTCTAACTCTCTCCCACATCTTCTACTCCTGGGCCTGCCCAAATCACATTAACTCAAGAAACGTGGGGAACTCAACGGTCTGAAGGTACATAGTACGAAGAGGCGGTCAAGCTCATAGGTTCATAAGTTCTGGGCCTACTTCAGTCCAAGATGACTGTAAGTCATCA
Source organism: Bubalus kerabau (assembly GCF_029407905.1). NCBI lineage: Eukaryota > Metazoa > Chordata > Mammalia > Artiodactyla > Bovidae > Bubalus > Bubalus kerabau. The sequence continues at coordinate 65,888,006 of NC_073633.1, forward strand.
AGTATGTAAGACTACTGCAGGGGTCAACTTCTCAAAATGTACCAGCAGAATCTGTTTCATTTCAGCTCTTTTAAAACTCTCACACAAGTGAATGAAAATTCCAGAATTCCCTGATTTTAGTGGCTCCAGGATGGCCTCAGGTGCCAAAAACAAGGTCCCCATTATTATTAGCCTTGTAGGATAAGAGTGATTCTGAGCCCTGACCTACCCCTCAGTGACTAGACTCTGACCGGTACACAGCACACATCACTGTCGCGTATGTGATTCCTACACACTGGCACTGAGCTGTCCCTACAGAAGTTGAGAGTTTTGAGATGCAAAAGCTTTAAAATCATACTTAATAGATTATGTCTGCACTGCATTGTCAGTTCCCTAAGTATCTGAAGAGGCAAGGTGAATCGATGGATAGGGGTATATGATGCACACATGAGAAAGAGGAAGAGGAAAACCGAGGAAGGAAACATCAACCCAACTGATCTGGGTTAACAGTTCAGCCCATTTCTTCCTAAAAATTGAAGAAGCTTTACTCCTAGCATGATCCTGCCCTCTGTGGCCAGACAGCTAGAAGTCAACAGGAGCTGAGAAGCAAACCAGAGGGACTAGGAAGAGAGGAAAGGAAAAAGGGAAAGCAAATTTTCTCCACACCTGTATTCCAGAACAACTAAAGCATATTTTTTGTGCATAACAAAAAATAGTTACTTGATTTATTCTTTTATATTGTTTCAGAGGGATCTATTATCTTATTAAAATTAAAACAAAAGACAAAAGTAAAGGACTCATTTTTATTTGGCCTTATTAGAAGTTCATCATACAAATTTTAAAGATTTCTGCTCAACCAACATCTGTAAATTCTAGAAAGACCCTTTGGAGTTTCTTCTAGGCTCTTTATAAAAAATTTTTTCTTCAAAATTCTTATAAGAACAATTTAATGTGTTAAAATCATAGAATGTAGTACCTGATATCTTATGAGCTATTTTTAAATCGATTTCCTTTATATTGAGAACACAATTGGAAACTGAAATTACTGACTCCTTAAATTTATATTGTGAAGTACCTTTATATTTCTCCATTAGATTAAAAACTACTCTTCTTTGATGTAGATAAGATAATCCATGAGGACTACCTTTTTATCAAACAAGAAAATTCCATAGCACTTCTCATGGCTTTTCTGTAACACAAAAGCTCATGCACCAAGTTTCTGACCAAGTTGAGTTTGCTTCTTAAATTAAGCAAGCTACTGGATGCCACATGGCTTTACATTTTCTAAGGCAAGAGCACCAGAATGGGAAATAGCCAAAAGGAAACTCTATAACCACCAGGTAACCAACTTCCATCACTTCTCTTTAGTTGCAAGAGAAAATCATAGGAAAGAAAAATCAAAACTTGATATTACCTCCCTTATTGGTATAGGATTGCTAAAGCCAGTTTATTAATACACTAATATTAAAAAGTAAAGGCAGCAAGAGTATTGGATTAACTCAAAAGACTAGGACTTGGGATCTGGCTCCAGCATTTGCCAGCTCTCTAGTTTTGTAACTACATGTAATTCTATGACCTTAGTTTCCTCATCTGTGAAATGAGGATAACCATGTGCCCTGGGGTTATTGTGAGATTCAAATCAAATGATACAGTTAAGAGTACTGTATAAACAATAAAGTAAGTTTTTGTGTTTGTTTGTTTTCTTACTGCAGATATCTTCCTAAACAGCATTCTATGCCAGTGCCTTATACTTGCTCAAAAGTCATAACTATTGCTTATGACTTCACAAGGATCAAGGATCCAAACATATTAGTCAGTGACTGAACAGCACTTTGTCAACACATAGTCACAGGCAAAGTTGGTAATCAAAGCAAGGAGATTAGTGTCCACCCAGCAGAGTGCTTCTAAGCACAGGGCCACCTAACCTGGAACACAGGCTGAAGTGAAGTGAAGTCAAAGTCACTCAGTCGTGTCCAACACTGCAATCCCATGGCTATACATTCCATGGAATTCTCCAGGCCAAAATACTGGAGTGGGTAGCCTTTCCCTTATCCAGGGGATCTTCCCAACATAGGCTGAGCATTCCCAAAAGGAATGATCCCAATACATCCCTTCTTTGTCAAACTAGTGCCCAAAGCAGCTGACACATTTTCTACCTCAGTTTCTATTTAGTCCTTCATGGACTCCCCTGTTTATCCTCCAGTGTGTCCTTGACTTAACTCCCGTGCTAGATACACACGCGCCTCTCTCCTGACTCTCTCCACAGCTTCACCTTTTTCTCTGGGGTCACACCTGAGAAAACACCCTTCCCAAATCAGCCTGGACCCTGAGCTTCTAGAAACCCAGACCTTATGCTACAGTTTACATAACTCCTATCTGTGGGTGGGCGTGCATGCTCAGTCGTGTCTGACTCTTTGTGACCTTATGGACTGTAGTCTGTCAGGCTCCTCTGTTCATGGGATTCTCCAGGCAAGAATAGTGGAGTGGGTAGCCATTTCTTCCTCTAGGGGATCTTACCGACCCAGGGATTGAACCCGCATCTCCTGCATTCCTGCCTTGGCAGGCGGATTCTTTATCACTGGGCCACCTGAAAAATAATTCTTAAATTTTTTCCTAAAGAATAACCCTTAAATTTTTCCTGACCAGTTCCTGGTGATGGATTATAGCCATTTAAACAATGTCTAAAGGATTTGAGAATTTCTCTTTGTGTGTGTGTGTTTAATTTTAACGGTCTCTGAGCATTTCTAAATCTAATTGTTAGAAATCTGGGAAAAGAACGTGGCCTTTTGGAACTCTGGTTTAGTAGAGGCTGCAAGCCACAGTTTGATGGTAAACATCTCCTTGTACTCTCACCTCAAGGTCAACATCTCCCAACTCACACTCATATCCAGGTTATCCAGGTAAAAGAACAAAGGAATTCTGGCAGAAATAGAACGGAGGATCATGGATTTCCATGACAGGAAAATCTGTCCAAGTCAAAACTAAGTATGTTGAAGTGTAGACACCTGGAATAATAGGGTGGTGGCACCCTCCTGAGTCCCCTGCTGAGGACACATGTCATCTATGCCTCCACTCATGCATTCTAAAGACAGTGCCACATTCAATAAGAACCACATTTTCTAAAGGGGTAATAGAAGCATTTACCTAAGGAATTAGACCAATCAAACACAGACTCAGAAGGAACAAGACAATGATATAAACGGATTTTTTATTTCTAATGTTAAAGCTGCATACCAAGGGAATTTAGGAGGAAATTTGGCTGAGGCTAGATGGCTGGATTCAGAGAATAAATCAAGTGAAATTAATCTAGGAGACTCTAGAATCCCACAGGCTGATTTATGTTCATGGTTGTTTTCTTGTTTGTTTTGTTTTTTTAACTTATTGCAAAAGCAAAAGGGGGAATCCTTGGAGGATGATAGTGTTCTTCACTCAGTTGTGTCCGACTCTTTGCGACCCATGGATTGTATGTACCCTGCCAGGCTTTCCCAGTCCGTGGGATTTTCCAGGCTAGAACACTGGAGTGTGTTGGAGTGGGTTGCCATTTCCTTCTCCAGTTGAGGATGATAGAATTACAAAATAGATTCATTCGTTCAACATAGGTTTTGTTTGCACTCAATAAACCTAATAAATTATAAAAATCATACATGTGGGCCAATAGGAAAGTTATTTTAGATAAAGAGATAAGATTAAGTATTCATAACTTTTACAAAAACAATGAAATCATTATTCTTTAAGGGGCTAAAACTTAAATATACACATAAATAGTCATGCATATCCTATGATTAGAAAATTATCCTTTGTGTTTTCCAGATTTTTCTGAGAAATTAACTTATTTAAAAAAAAAAATTCTTACTCAAAAGAGGGGTAGGAGGTGAGGGAGACAGGCAGATGCAGAGAAAAAGGAACAGGGATACAGACAAAGAACAGGCTTCACACTGAGATGGATACAGATAAGAATTTATTGAGCTTTTACAATAGGTAGGAACCATATTTCAGAAAAGAGGAATGGGCAGCCATGGTTAGGAATAAAGGGAAGACAGGCTATTAGTGAGTGGGATGGTTCAGCCAGAACAACATTGTCCAAATGGGGATGTATGGGCTCAAACAGGAGACAGGACAGAACAGAGTTAAGGCCAAATTGAGAAGAAACTTAACATCCACATTAAAGAGTTTAGGCGATAGGTAATGGCGGACCTCTAAAGATTTCTGAACTAAGAAACGACACCATGAAAAGGCTGCTTTATGAAGATCATTTGACAGTGAATATTCTCAATGTCTATTAAGGTCTCTTTGCCTCTTAACCAAAAACCCCAAAATCTAATTATATAGTTTGGGTCTTTACTTGCTCTATATCTTTATTTAGATGCCTTGCCACATCACCAGAAATTCATCATCCTGCCTCCAAAATCATTTCCCATCTATAATTCCCTAACTTCCCAGCATCCATACCTCAGCCTTCCTTATCTCCTATTTCTTTTCTTCTTCCCTTTCTTCCCTCCCTCCTTCCCTTCCTTTCTAGACACAGGTAATCATCAATTCCAGCTGAACTGCCCTTTTTAGTTTTACGAATCTAGTCACTGAGATATCCACCAACAATCCCCCATTTCAGGCTTTTCTGTGATGGAGAAGAGAACAGGCATCCCTTAGGCCAATATTTTTGGCATCCAACTCATACTGCACACAACACCTCTTGACACATTTTTTAAATACCCTATGTCTCATGCATTGGAGAAGGAAATGGCAACCCACTCCAGTGTTCTTGCCTGGAGAATCCCAGGGACAGAGGAGCCAGGTGGGCTGCCGTCTATGGGATCGCACAGAGTCGGACACGACTGACGTGACTTAGCAGCAGCAGCAGCATGTCTGTCTTCCAGACTCTTCTGCCTGAAATGGCCTGTCACCACTCTCCTCCTGAGAAGGCCATAACTTTCTTTTCAAATTCATGCCACATTCTCTAGGCATTTAGTCACTCTCTCTTCCACACTCAGGACTCATAATAAATACCTTTATTACCATGGGTATTATCTACTGTGACTGTTGTGAAGCACCCTCACCAATCAGACACTAAGTCACTATAAAGTAGAGACCACGTCCTACTTATCTCTGTATCCCAGCATCCAGCATAATACCCAGCCCAGTGAAGTTAACACATATATTTGCTAAATATAAGAAACTGGATGATGTCTTAAGTCAAAGAATAAAGACTATTCCCCTGGAAGCGCTCCCTACCCAATGTCTTTATTCAATAAACATTTTATGAATTTCCCCATTATCCATAAAACACTTGCACACAGTATTTAACAAAGTGTGATGATGGCCTGTCTACAAAATCAACCTGATATATATCCCTCACCATTATTTTCAGAAAACATTCAATTGTCTGTAGTACTCTGGATTCCTCTCTTATTCTTCTCTGCCTGGAAGTTTTTCTGCCTGTCTACCTAGGAAATTTCTATTTATTCTCTAACTTTTGTCTGGTTGCTGTCTCCTTCGTAAAGCCAGCTCTGACTTCTTTCTTTTCTGGTCTCCCTCGACCCAAGAACACCTCCCTCACTGCACTCATTACTTCCTGCTGGATCAGTTTTTCTTTATTTGTTTCCACCACTATTTTGTAAACTCCTTAAGTATCAAACCCTGTTGTGTTTATTTCTGTGTTCCCAATGCTCAGCCTCAGGGCCTAGAGTGGGGGAAGCAGGAGAGGGAAGAGAAATAGCAGAAGTAGCTGATGTTTATGAGTACCTCCATTACCAAGCATTGTTCCTAGCACATTACACCAATTACTTCTTTAAGTACCTCTTTCTCTTATGCCTATTTCATGGAAAAACCAAGATAACAGAAAGATTAAAAACTTTCAAATCAGGTCCCAAATCTAGTAAATAAAGACGTCTGGAAAAAAAAAATAAAACAGAAGTCTGAGATCTTAATCCAGGCCTTATGGCTATGCTTTGGTCTACTGCCTTTCTGGAGTGGTGTCAGCAAACTTTATCTGCCAAGAGCCAGATAGTAAATATTTTAGATTTTGTGGGCCATTTAGACTCTGTCACAACTACTTAAATCTGTCATTGCAGTGCAAAATCAGCCATAGCCCATATAGATGGCTGTATTCCAGGAAGATTTATTAAAAAAAAAAAAAAACAGGCGGCAGCTCTGATGAAGTCTATAGGCCAGTTTGTTCATCTAGAAATTCAACAAATATTCATCAAATTAAATTGGATCTAACAGTGTTGGGAACCAAAACCTTTTCCCTGCCCTCAAAAGATTTCCTTATCTTATCCTATAGCTGCCAGCAATTGTAGCCATTGCCTGCATTTAGCAGGCAAATCCACGGTAGGCACTCAAAATCCAGCTGTAGACCTGAAGTGAATGGGGTGGGAATGGGGCTCTGATCTTTCCGCTAAGTTCTCATCCCCAGCTTTGCCTCACGAAGAGACTACTGGCTTAGCTAGATGTCCCAGCTCCCACCACTGATGTCTCACAGACAGACAACCTTTACTTCTGAGAAGCCACTCCAAGGCTCTAGCTCCAACATTTGCCTGGCTTCCATCTCAGGTTTTTTACATTAATAGTATAAAAACAGCAGACAAGCAGGAAAAGCCTCCACACTTAAGTGAGCCACATGTGTCAACCTAAGCAGTGAAGACTTCCTGGTGTTTCAGAATGTGGTTCCACAGCAGTCCTGAGCCCTGCTCTAACTAGATCCTTTTATATAAGAAGTATAATAATCAGAAAAATGAGTATGAAAAAAGAAAGGATAAGAAAAAAGAAATGCTTATTGAATTGTGGATTTCTTTTTTTTTTCCCACTTCAAATGGTACAAAAGAGCCATTTCAATTGACATACATACTACTGTATATAAAAGATAGCTAACAGAAACTTACTGTATAGCATAGGGTACTCTCAGTGCTCTGTAATGTACTATATGGGAATGGAGTCTAGAAGAGAGTGGATATATGTATACGCCTGGTTGATTCATTTTGCTGTACAGCAGAAACTAACAACATTGTAAGTCAACTATATAGTCCAGTTAAAAATTACTTTAAAAAAAGGAACCATTTGATTTGCTGAACCAGTATTGCTTTAGATTTCACAATATTTTAACATCTTATTGGAACTGAGCAGAACCCTACAGTACCCTCCTCCCCTTGCCCCTTAGTACAAAAACAAGTGGTGAATGATTAGGGCAATAGAATCACAAACTCAGTGTCTGGTGCACTTTCCTGAGTTGTCCTATAGATACTATCTATAACTTCCACTAGAAGAAAAAGCTAACTGCATGATGACCAAATTGTAGCCATGGCATAAACTGCTTCAACTTGAGCAGTACTGAATCTACGGCTAGCACAATTCCAAGAACTCGCCTCAAGAGAATGGGATTACCATTATTGCTCATAATAATCTATATCTTTTTTTTTTTAATAATCTATATCTTTGTGAGCATCTCTCTTAGCCTATATATGTTGCTGCAGCAGCAACATATATGTTAGTGAACAATTAAAATTGTCAGCAAAGAGATACTACAGACCCATGGTGACACTGTCTACTCTGTAGAATAAGGGATCCTGCATCAGCATGAAAAAGTTACAGAAGAAAGACCTTCACCCCTAATTTCATAGAAATGGAATGATGTTCTGACGAGCAGGGATTTGCAAGCAGCTCTTTACAGAAGACTGCCCTCGGCAGGAATCCCCTGCTCTTGTCACCTTAGGAAAGCTATATTATAACTAATTTTTAAACCAAGCGCCCCATGCTCTACTCATCTCCAACCCAAGGACATCTTGCAAATCTTTTAATCACACAAAATCCTGCCTAATTTGTCAATTCTTTGTCAATCAAAGAAGTAGAAATAAAGACTAATTAACAGATGACCAGATTTCTTCCCTAGTTTCCCGTTCAGTAGCCTCCTGAACAAATTGTGTGAACAAGATTATATCTAGAGAGAGATCACAAGGTGTTGACAAGCCTGCACACAGTGGGGAATGGCAATGACTCTGACCCCCTATCTCAGTGATTAACTGGGATTGCTTTTGTTTCCCTTTAAAAGCTTTCATGGCTGAAGAGAATCTTCGGAGGTGGCTTTCGGGGGATGCTGAGTCTGCCATCTCCCAGGATGCCAGCATTCTAATTAAAGCCACCTTTCTACCAACATTTGTGAGTATGTAATTGATTTTGTAAGTGGCAAGCTGCAGGACCAGATTCACTGGATCTGTTCAGTTCAGTCATGTATGACTCTGTGGCCCCATGGACTGCAGCACGTCAGGCCTCCCTGTCTATCACCAGCTCCCAGAGCTTACTCAAACTCATGTACATCAAGTCGGTGATGCCATTTAACCATCTCATCCTATGTCGTCCCCTTCTCCTCCCACCTTCAATCTTTCCCAGCATCACGGTCTTTTCAAATGAGTCAGTTCTTCACATCTAGTGGCCAAAGTATTGGAACTTCAGCTTCAGCATCAGTCCTTCCAGTGAATATTCAGGACTGATTTCTTTTAGGATGGACTGGTTGGATCTCCTTGTAGTCCAAGGGACTCTCAAGAGTCTTCTCCAACACCACAGTTCAAAAGCATCAATTCTTCAGCGCTCAGCTTTCTTTGTAGTCCAATTCTCACATTCATACATGACTACTGGGAAACCCATAGCTTTGACTAGACAGACCTTTGTTGGCAAAGTAATGTCTCTGCTTTTTAATATGCTGTCTAGGTTGGTCATAGCTTTCCTTCCAAGGAGCAAGCAACTTTTAATTTCATGGCAGCAGTCGCCATCTGCAGTGATTTTGGAGCCCAAAAAATAAAGTCTCTGTTTCCATTGTTTCCCCATATATTTGCCATGAAGTGATGGGACCGGATGCCACAATCTTAGTTTTCTGAATGTTGAGTTTTAAGCCAACTTTTTCACTCTCCTCTTTCACTTTCATCAAGAGGCTCTTTAGTTCTTCTTTGCTTTCTACTGGATAACACTATGAATTACAGTCCTGATACCCATTATCTTCAAAACAGGCAATCACAAAACTAGAAACAGGGTATACTAACTGCATGACAAGGGTTATATATGTTTCTAATGGTTATTCAGATCCTGATTTAATTCTAGTGAGAAATAATTTGTTGTTGAAATTCACTGAAAAAGATAACATAACTTTTTCTAGGTGCCACAAGATGCTTCCTACAAAAATTTTAAAATACCAGAACAAACTATAAATGTACATTTAATATATTATTAGATCATCACTTTGGTTTCTGATCCCTAAACTGAGTTGGGCTCACATTTGAAAAAAACGCATGATGTTTCCAGTGAATTTTCCCTGACCATTGTAATTCTGTGGTTGGCATAGGCCAAAGCAGGAGAATTACAATGGTGAATTGGGAACTTCTTGAGGGCAAGAGTGTGTGTTATTCACCTTTGTCTCACAAGAAAATCCAGCATATAACAGATCAGTAAGAATGAATTTTGAATTTAATGAAGCCAAGAATCTAGATAATTAAGTTTACCGAAATACATACATTCTCCAAATTCCCTCAAGCATGCTTCAAAATCAGTAAAAACCCATGGGGCATGGAAACTTTCCACCTGGGGGTGGGGGAACAACACATGCCCTATTTTCTCCAGCAGACTCACCATCTTGAGTGTTTGGACTGAGAATTTGGGTCTTGAGTTCCTGCAGTCTAATTCCCAGACATTTGCAGATCTCCTCAGGGCTGTAGGGTTCAGGGTGAAGGGCCTCCTCTGTGATCAAAAGCATTTCTTCCAGACTGATCCCCAGTTTGGCCTGTACCTCCTCCAGCCGCAGCACATCTTTCCATGGCAAGCTTTTGTGCTTAGCCAGGAGCTGCAAATTCAAACCAAGATATATGGTCAGTTTTCATCCCAGAAATTGATATACACTATTTTAATGAGTGAAATTCAACTTTCAGCTTTTTTCTTCCATTCAACCTATTCACAATTCCCACCACTGCTTGAAAATGAACTCTGAATTCAGATGTTTGAAATTAAACATGCTTGTGTGACACTCACAAGCTAGTTAAGTATTTTTCCTAAAATAATAATAATAATAATAATCCCCCACTGATTTTTTTGCCTGTCACCACTTTCCCTCAGGGCTATTTCTTTGAATAATTTTGTCGGTTGGTCCCTATTCAGTTCATCCCCCAAACACCACTCTCTATAAAGTCTACAGAAAACTATTCAAATCTCACACATGACCTGAGTCCTGAGGTAGACACTGAATGCCTGATTTCATTAGAGCACTTCCTGTTTACCACATGCCTCTTTGAAATGGCTAACGAATTTAAGTATCTGGCATTCGGAGTCAAGCCCCAGATTTTAAATGAAAACCTCATTGGTGACCTTATGAAAAACCATTTCATTAGGTCGTTGGTGGTAGTACAGCTGTATGTTTCTCCAGCCTCAAGAAAAGGGTCTGTCTTCCAGTTACATCCTGTGTCACCCCCTCAATCTGCTGGGGAGAGTGAGTATAATCCAAACCTTTGTAACCAGGTCCACTCACAGGAAACACACTCCAGAATGTGTGTCCCTCATCCTCCTCAAACCACTGACTGAGACCTTCAGAGCAGATGACAGTCAAAATAATGAAGATGCAGGTAACAGTCAAAATAATGACGGTATCTCTCACCCTGGAGGTCTATAAAATTCATTCCAAGGGTGTGAGGACCACAGGTGCAGACAATGCAAACAGCAAAAAGGAGCAAGCAAGAGAAGGGAAATGTGCATCTGATTTACTCTTCTATTATGATGATGATTTGATTTTCTTTCTTTTTGACAGGAAGCAGATTTACCAAAAGACCATTATACTTTGGTTAGGGCCACTCACTTCTGAAGAATTTTAATAACAGTAGTTCTTATATTCATTAATCCTCTTTTTAAAACTCTGGCTCATACATTTGAAAGGAGTTAATGATTTTAAAGCAGAACTGGAGAAGGGGACAATAGAATCACGTTTCTATTCAATTATTTCACAGAACATGGCGCCATTTTTAAAAGCAAAGACACAGACTAAGACCTTTATTCTGACCTTGTTTGCTTAGCACATTTAACGTTAAGGCAATGGCACCCCACTCCAGTACTCCTGCCTGGAGAATCCCATGGACGGAGGAGCCTGGTAGGCTGCAGTCCATGGGGTCGCACAGAGTCGGACACGACTGAAGTGACTTAGCAGCAGCAGCAGCAGCACTGAATTGACTGACACCTCCACAGACAGATTCATTCATTCATTAAACTCATTCATTCATGGTCCCAACTGGGGTATTTTTGGAATACCCAATGTATCCCAAAAATAATTTCAGAAAACTTATAGACATACATAAAACAAAAGAAAAACAGACAACATACCACATATTTATTTTATACAGAAATAGAGCTAAAGTGGATGATCTAGAATTATGCTTTCTCAAAACAGATTCAAATCCAACTGAGATAAGCAATGAAGTTAAGAAGTTCATACTTGTATAATGCCATATGATTTAAATGTGATTTTTACTTCTTTTCACCTTTGACAACTCTGAGAAAGGTATTATTACCTTATTTAAGAGATGAGAGTGACTTACCCAAAGTCATCTAGCTAGTAAAAATAGAGTTGGAAATTCATCCCACATCCTGCACCTCTTTCTTGCTTCCCCAAGGTCACATTCCTAATGGGCTATGTTTGATATCTATGTCACACTACTCATATGAGTTCAAATCACCACTCAAGTCTTAGAAATGGTTTCTAAACACAAACTAAGATTTGTGTTAGAAGTGAACATTGCAATGATTAAAGACACTTTGATGGGTTCCTTCTAAAATAAGAAGGAAATGTGGGGGAAAAAAATCAAAGAACGATCCCTAAGTGATGAGAGTGGGCTCTTCCTAAGAACCCTTCAGTACACACCACCTCCAAGTTCCCAATCCTGGCATCACTTCAACAAAGCACATTGCTTCAGGCACTTGGTCCCAGGAAACTGTCCCAGGGCTGTGTGGGGAGAAAGTCTGCAAAGTTGTTTTCAAAGCCTGCCTCTCTGGGTGCCTTTGTTCCACAGGCAGAGACACTAGCAGTTACTCTAGCAATACCCCAGTTTGCTGCTGGGCCCACTTAGCTCTCAGCTGGAGGGTCCACAGAGCCAGTTCAGTGTGTATTTCAATTAGCTGTACCACATGCCCTCAGTGACAGCTGCACAGCCATAAGGCCCTGAAGAGTCCACTACATTGTAGGAGTCAAACAGGAAAGCCGCCTAAACCCTTTGAAATTTGGCTCAGGAAATGTAAAGATGACTTGCAGATGAGGGAAGTGGATGGGTAAGATCTGTTGCCCAAACACAGAACTTCGTGAAGGAATTTGCCACTCACAGCCCGGGTGCCTGGCCCTACTTCACATTCGTGAAGCAGGGCTAGGGGTCATTTTGTGACAAGTTCCTCACTCAGGAGCAGGCTGGGGATATCAGAGAAAGCAGTTCTAAGCCAGCATCTAACATTTTCTTTCCACTACTTCAGATTCCATTCCTGGGAGGTTCCTGAGCCTGGCTGATGCTCTGTGGAGATGAAAGCAGTCTATGAATATTTTGTCCACAGTCATGCAAAGAAGTAGATAAATAGTGCTGAGACCCTGTCTTAGGCTGATTTCTCTCGGAAGCAGGCCCTGAGACAAGAATTTGTGGGGAGAGGGTGATACAGAGAAGTTTTGGCAGAGGAGTGGAAAATGAGACAGGAAGAGAAGCCGATACAAAGTGCAATGATATGGGAGTTTGTGAGGCTGGGCCTGCTGGGCCCTCTGGGACCTGTAGGTATACACCTCAGATGTGTCCAACTCAGATAAGAAAGATCAGGTATTTATCCCCTAACTCTCATCTACCATTGATTGAGGGCTGATTCCAAGAGTTTTAGCTCCCCAGACTTACAGGTTGTCCCACATGCAAAATCAGCACTGTCCTCCAACTGGAAAACATCCTCAGTCCGGGAGGCTCCCTGGGGCTTCCAGTAAGAGGGTGTGGTAGGAAAGTGCTAACATCTGGACCCTAACTCAGGAGCCTATCTGTCAGAACCCACCTCTCTCTGACTTTCTCATTGCATTTTGCAGTATTAACAAATCAATGGGGAAAGTACCAAGTCTTTCTCCTCACTAGGTCAGCAAAGGATAAAATTTCAAATCCCATCTCTGACAAGTTATTTTCCACACAACAAAAGCAGCTGTGTTGTTGGTGGTTTGGGTTCTATAAATCACACATGCTTATTTTTAAATCTGAAGAAACACATAACAATTTGAGGATTTAAACAAAAATGATGAAGTAAATCATCTGTAATCATCCCAATAAGATAACCATCAATTTCCCATCTTACATCCTATGATACATTTTTATGCATACTTCAAGCATACTTATACACATATAGTTTGATATAAATGGGACTATGCTGCTGCTGCTGCTGCTAAGTCGCTTCAGTCGTGTCCGACTCTGTGCAACCCCACAGACGGCAGCCCACCAGGCTCCCCAGTCCCTGGGATTCTCCAGGCAAGAACACTGGAGTGGGTTGCCATTTCCTTCTCCAGTGCATGAAAGTGAAAAGTGAAAGTGAAGTCGTTCAGTCGTGTCCAACTCTTAGCGACCTCATGGACTGCAGCCTACCAGGCTCCTCTGTCCATGGGATTTTCCAGGCAAGAGTACTGGAGTGGGGTGCCATCGCCTTCTCCAAAATGGGACTATACATAACTTTTTATTGTGGATACTTTTTTTTTGCTATCTTCCCCTCACCCTCTTCCAGCTACATGGAATCATCCCCAGTGACTTCTGTGCCCATGTTGAGTTCATAACCATCATGAACACACTCACAATGTTGACCTTCCTCAGTGTTAGTCATTCCCACTCTCCGTGTTCTCCATATTAGTTTGCAGGCCACAGAATAAGTCTGAAGAAATCTGCAAAACTGTGCAGAATGACTCTGCTATAATCCTCACTGTACCCTCAGCACAGTCTATCTTTTTTCTAAGGCATCCTCAAGCCTGGTGCTCTGGAGCTCATGCATGCCTAACCCCTAAGAGGCACAATGCAAAAAGAAGGCTGGACTCCTGCACTTACTTAGAACAAATCACAACCCACTTTGACTGGAAATTCCCTATTTGTAAAATGGGATACATAATGCTACCTCATACGCTACAATAAAGATTAAATAATGTCTCTCTGGTTATATCTTCCCCACAAGACACATTTTCCTGGGCCTTCAAACATATACAGGTGTTTCCACTCATCAAATTCTTATAACTAAAGCTACTGCTCTTCATTTCTCCTTCTCTTTTACTATCTGACAACTAAAACCAGTGACCCAAGTCACCACTTCTGAGCCCTCCATGGCCACTCTTACTGTTGAAGATGGTTTCCCAGAGGTCCTTCTTATCTCCAAAAGAACTTCCAAAACCACAGGATTTCTCAGTCCTCTTATTCCTTAAATAAATTGGTGGCTTCTGGGATTCTTCACTACCTACCTTCTTCACATTCCCTGTAGCACTGAATTTTCCCAGCTTCCCTCTCACCTCTCTGGTCCTTACATGTCCATCCATGACTCAGTTTTCTCCTTTTGTTATTACTAAAGATATCTCCCAAGTTTAACCTCCCCCAGCCTTCTGATCTTCTCTTGTCACCTTCTCTCCAAACTCCGTTCTGGGTTCAGCAAACTGAACTCAATCCTCAATCTCAACTATTATCTCAAAACAAATACACCTGAAGGTTTTGCCCAAGCCAAAAGAAACATGCCAAGCTCCAATTTCTAACCACTTGTAAGAACACAGGCAAGTGTCATCACCTCCCACTTTCCTATCACCTTCCATCCTATGTTCCCCATACCTATGAGTCGCAGCACTATGCTTTCCATCACTTCAGCTTAAAACTACACCCTTTTCAACTCAACACTTAGCCTTCACTTGCACACAACTGCATGCAATGCATGTTCGCTCCTGTGAATGAAGCACTCACGGCTCATGACTGCATGCAGCTCACAGTCACCCAAGGAGACAGGCATCAGGTACTAATTATACAGTGAAGAACTTCCTCCATGTGATAAACTGCTATAGGGGAAAAATATAGGATGTGACAAGAGCATATAAAAGGACATTTAACTTACTGGAAGTGGGGAGGGTGGTCAGGGAAAACTTTCTCAAAGTAATAGCATTTATACCAAAAGGAAGACAGAAACCCAGTCACAGCCTTATACCTGACCTTTCACCAGGTCCAGTCAGAGCTTCTTTCCTTTTGCATCCCTCTCTTGTGATCCCATCCCCACTGACACTTTAAGACTTACTTCTCTTCAACCAAGTAAAAGTTCCTGCGGCCAACTTGATGTTTCTAGAGTACGTTAATATCAGCAGCTCCCACTGCTTCCAAGACCAAGCCCGTGATCCTCAGCATGGCACTGAAGGCCCTGCTACACCTGCTGCCACCGACACATAGACCCTGTTCCCAGTGCGTGCACGCCCTGTCCAGTGGCCAGGACTCACTGTCCTGGGAATACTCCATGCCAGCGTCCTGGCAGAGTGAGCTCGACTACATCAACAGGCCGAGTGAAACTGGCTACATCCCTGGGTGTTTGTTTTTTCTCCACTCAGATTCCAAAAAACTGCAGAACCCCTGAGAACGTTATACCCACTTCTCACCACACAAAGAATAAGCTCCATATTGACCACTAAGTGGCAGGAGCTAAAAACTACTGAATGAGTGATGGCCGCTGACAAGACAGGCTCTGTTTAAAAAAAAAAAAAAAGTCACACTGTAAATTTTTCCTCAAGTGTCAAAGGACCGCATGAAACCTTCTTTATTGTTTCACATGATGCCACAAGGAGCTCAGGGTATGCAAAATGCCAACAGCATAATTTCCCTTCTCTCCTGCATCACACATTTTGTCCCTCAATATAATTAAGGGATACTCTCTTTTAATAGACAGAAAGCATTTCTGGGAAAGTTTAAGCCACTGAATATGTATAAAATACGAAAAAATTTTTCCTCATTAAAGATTTCTTGTTACTTTGTTAATTTAAGAACATAAAAATGTGCTTCATTTAAAAGAATCATTTATGCAAGTTATAATTATAAATCTCAATTGTGTTTGCCTTGAAATGTTTTAAATTTCAGTTGAAATGCCTCCAAAGACTCTAACTTTAAGTGTATCTACATTAATTAGTTTTGGGAAGCTGTTAGAAGAAGAGCAGGGAGGAACAGAAAGGGAGAAGGAAGACATAAGAACAGAAGAAACTGTGAACATTAAAGCAAAACAAAGAAAAACCATCTTTATTGGTTTAGTGTCCTTTCCTGTGCTATGGAGACTCAAAAAGGTACTCATTTTTCAAAAAGGGATCTTACTACAGTTTTGCCACGTGGAGTTCTACCTAATCAGTCTCATTTTCAAAGCTATCTTGATTTATCATTTCTCCACTGACCCTTCATTTTTATTGTCTGAAAGCAGAAAGTTTACTCAGATTAAGAAAAGCTTCTTTACTTTTTTAACATGAGAGCTTATTTCCTGATTTAATGAGATAATTTCCAAATAAAAATTATACTCATTCATATGTTGCTGAAAACGGAAAGATGGCACCATATTATAAGGAAAACACGCTTAGCCGAATTCCAGTCTACATTCACTAGGCATAAGTATATTCTTAACATCAACATCTATCTGCATAGCTTATATTAGCGGTTTTCTATATTACCAGTAAATTTTATCTTTATTCCTCTTTTGTACATATATATAATGTTAGATTCTCATGATTTGCAGCAACATGATTTACAAAATATTCTGCATCTTGATAAAGCCCTTCAATTTTCTTTCCCCCACATTTTAAAAGAGAGAAAAATTCAGAGTACTTAAAATAATGAGTTTTATCTACATCAGCTGGAAGGAGTGTGTGGCAGAAAATCAGTTTCACTGACTAAAGTCCCTCTAAAATGCACATGGCGTTACACAGTTAAACTCAGAAGAGTTTATAAACAGCCTCAGGAACAAAAGGTTCTGCAGTGGATTAAGGTTTTCAGCTACCTCTTACCAAGGAGAAATCCTTTTTCTATTAACTGCAAAAAGACATGCCCCCACATCCCATTCTGACAACTTTTCACTACAGAGATTCAGCACCACAATATTATTTCTCTTTTTCTTCTTGTATCTTTGGAAAAGAGTCATTACAACATGAACCAACTTCACATATCTTGTACTTGTTTTCGCTCTCCTATGGATCTCATAGATGATATCTAATTTCATGATAAAACTCTGAAAACAATGTTGTATATGTTTGAGGTCTCCTCAGGAAGGCAGCACTTATTCATCTATCTCAAAAAGTCAACAGGAATAAGCCCTTAAACAAATAAGACACTAATTTCTTCCATCTCCTGAAAGAAGAGGCTTGCCCTAAAAGGGGAAAAACAAAATTCACTGAAGTCTTTGACATTGAAAGGTTAACTGCACTACTTCTCATATATGCACTGATCAGAAGAGTTTAATATTAAAACATTTCTCACTAAAGGTATTCAGCAAATACTTCCTAAGTAGATTTAAGACTTGACTGGCAAGTGTCTTCTAAACTGGGGAACAGAGAACACAAACCTTGTGGTTTGAGTTTCTTTAGTAGACACCAAGCCTGCATTTTTCCAGGGACCAATGATGGCCCATGGTGCATGTAAGAGGACCAAGGATTGAGGCTATCATCGCTTTTGTTGAAGAAACATGATTAGTTATGGTCATCTCCCAACAATCACCTCCAACTTAGCTTTCTCCACCCATATACCTAACCCATGGCCTGTGTTTCACAGATATAAGTTGAGGTGTCATCGTCTCCCCAGTGCCATGCTAGAAGACTCAACTGTGAAGTAACTTCTAAATAGCTAGAAGTTGCAGGGCATACCTATTGGTTTATTTATCTCCTGAGTTGGAAATCAAATTGCTCTATACTAAAAAAAAAAAACTCCAGTTATAATATTACTGCTGTCAGAATGTTGCCCTACATTTTAGGGAAAGAGACAAAATAATAGGGAACAAAGAGAAAAAGAACAAGAGAAAGCCTACTTCAGGTTTCACTAATTTGCCAAGTCCATACCTTTGCAGCCAGCCGACACTCCATCACCCTGATGTTGAAATGAGAAGTTGCTGCCTTATTCATTTCCACACAACTGTTGGCAATCACAAACACTGCTCCACTTGGGAGTTTCACATCAGTTGCCCTCAGAGGACTAAATTCTATCAACTTGGCCTATTGGGGAAAAAATGACAGGTGAGATATAAAGTACTAGAATTCAAAAACTGCTTAAACATTTATGATTTACCTTAGTAAAAGTTTTTCCCCAAAATGCATTCATTTATCAATTCAAATATTTTTAATCTTTATTTTTAATTGGAGAATAATTGCTTTACAATGTTGTGTTGGTTCATTAGATATAGCCTAGTGTAGGCCCCTCTAAAAAAAAAAAAAAGGAAATCTGAGTCTTAAAGGATGAACAAAAGTAGGACAGACAGAGGGTTTGTTTCCCCAAATAGAATGTCAAGAAGAAGAAAGAGTATATAAAAGTTCAAAGGCCAAAAACAACATAAGGTGTTAGTAGTTTTGGGTATTGCAATTTAGCTATAGCTTGGAGGTTGAGGGGTGAG
The DNA here is from genome assembly GCF_029407905.1 of Bubalus kerabau. NCBI lineage: Eukaryota > Metazoa > Chordata > Mammalia > Artiodactyla > Bovidae > Bubalus > Bubalus kerabau. Next base: position 65,906,582 of record NC_073633.1, read on the forward strand.
GCATGGTGAGATGATAGAATTGGAGGGCTGGTAAACCAAGGGTCAGATTAGGAAGTGCTTTGCAAGCCCAAAGAATATGGACTCTGTTAAGACTCTACAGCTAACTTATATTAACAGGACTCTTGCCATCATGTCGACTTGTCAGGTCTCATCCAAAACACCCAGAGTTCTTAGCATTAAACCAGGTTTCCTCATGTCTCCTGTCTTTGGCTTAGGGAAATCAACAACAAATACTCTTAATAGGAAGAAAGCCAGGTATTCTTGGAAAATAGCCAAGCCTGTAGGAATACTAAGAAGAGATTTTTTTTTTAAATATCTGTTTCTATTTTGGAAATGGGCAGTTTATGGTAACTACCAAAACCTCTGTTCTGCCTATGGGAGTTATAGCCTAGCCAAGGGGAAGTAGTGTTGGCTAAGGAATTCATTCCTGGCTTCCTGTCAGCATTCTTTTCCCTACCACTAAAGCCCCAAAAATGTTGACAGAGAAAAATGATACCATAGAGTAAATTATAAAAGAGAGGGGTTGTGAATATATGTAGCATGAGAACTAACATTGGGGTTTAAAACCAACAGGAGATTATGAAAACGCCATGAGATGCAGTGATTTGGGACAAGAGCAGGAAAAGAAGTCCCAGTAAATAATGAGTTGAGAAATAGTATACTAACAATGAATTAGAAGGAGGAAAAAACCCTAGACACAAGAGGAAAAGAAACTTGAGGTACAATTCTGAAAGCTTAAGGGAGAGGTGATCAACATGAAATGGAGTAGGTGAATTGGTGATAAACCTGAATTACAAAGGAGTTAAGAAATATCATCCTAAAATACAGCCTAAAAGAACAGGCCACCCAGAAACAAACACACTGAGGACCTTTCTGCATAAACTTTCCCAAGCTGACATTTCCAGATAGTTCAATGTCACCTACGGTTCCTTCTTCTGCAAGAAATGATATGGACTGGTCCATCCCTCCTCCTTCAGTGCCAATGTAACGCTCACTCTTGGCGCAGATTTCTGCAAGCTCCACCTGGAAAAGTAAAATTGATTTTCACTGTGAGTACATCATAATCTGTTGCTCATTCATTTTCCACTCCAGACATGACAGATGAGTATGAATTCCAGGGCAGTTCTGATCCACTGATAGTAGCTGCCTATTAACAAAAATCCAAGGATACTCAAAGTTCCTTATGTAATATGGCAAAGCACTTACATATAACCTATGCACATCATCTCCTACACTTTAGATCATTTCTAAAATACTTATAATACCTAGAATACTTATAATACCTATAATAGAATGTAAATGCTATGTAAAATAGTTGTAAATAAAATGTGAATGCCATGTGAATAGTTGCTCAGTTCAATTCAGTCGCTCAGTCATGTCTGACTCTTTGCGACCCCGTGAATTGCAGCACGCCAGGCCTCCCTGTCCATCACCAACTCCCGGAGTTTACCCAAACTCATGTCCATCGAGTCAGTGATGCCATCCAGCCATCTCATCCTCTGTCGTCCCCTTCTCCTCCTGCCCCCAATCCCTCCCAGCATCAGAGTCTTTTCCAATGAGTCAACTCTTTGCATGAGGTGGCCAAAGTATCAGAGTTTCAGCTTCAGCATCAGTCCTTCCAATGAACACCCAGGACTGATCTCCTTTAGGATAGGCTGGTTAGATCTCCTTGCAGTCCAAGAGACTATCAAGAGTCTTCTCCAACACCACAGTTCAAAAGCATCAATTCTTCGGCACTCACCTTTCTTCACAGTCCAACTCTGAATAGTTGCTAGTGCCCAGCAAATTCAAGTTTTGCTTTGGGGAACTTTTTGGAAATTTTTTTGGAATATTTTTGATCCATGGTTGGTTGAATCCACAGATGCAGAATCTGAATATATAAAGAGGCTGATTGTATTTGCTATACCTAAAAGATTCCTCAGAGCAAGCAGTTTCTCCCATCTTTTTATTTGCTCCATCCCTCTCTAAGCTGGCATCAAAAATCTCATACGGGCACTCATTCATTTCTGCCTCAGCTTGCTTTGTCTTCCAACAGTGTACTATTGCACAGTCTCCCCACAGCCAAAGTGAGGTCACCCAGCTTCATTTTCCAATCCAAAAGTAATGCTGCTCTGTGGCATTTCTATTAAATGCAAGAATCAGGACCAGCATCATCTCATCAAACACATCTTCCTCCAATCAAGATGACGAGGCCCAATAAATGAACAAATTTCTAATCCAAACTGGAAATGTCAAAATATCTGTTTAAGAATCTCCTATGGCTTCCTATTAATAAAATACGTTCAAATTCCTCAATGTGGCATTTCAAAGCCTTCCAAAATATGCAACCAATCTGCACATTAAATCATATTATCTACCACTCTTTTCCATTTGTCTCCATGACCGTTTCACACATTTATGTAACCTAGAATTATTTCCTGTCTTCTCATATAAATCCTATTGCCATTCAATATCCAGCTTATTGGCTACCTACTATGGCCAAGTCACTGGACTGGCCAACTGGCCACTCAAATCTTCCTCCATCATACAGTCTTCCTTCAATACTGTTCCCATTATGGTATCCTGTTTCTCTACATCCCTACAATATTGATAGTATCATCCACTTACTCTATTATTCATTCACTCATTCATTTTTTTCTTCTAAGACTTAATTCAAGCATTTATTTCTCACCTATTTCACTGGGAGTTTCTCCTAAAGTGATCATTCTAAAGCACTGCTATAATTATCCCTTGCTTGCTTGGTTGCCAGTGCCTCGATTATCATACTTCTCATCGTGGTACACAACATCTCTAATGACTTATCACTTGCTCACATCTCCAGCCTGCTCTACCACTAACCTGGTAAACCCTAGGCTCAGACCAGGGTTCTTTCTGTTCATCACACCCAGACTCCCTCAGTGCCTTTAACAGTGTGATTTTCTATCCTCACTCTACTCAAGCATCACCTCTCCCTGAAGCCCTTGCCACCACTGAAATGCACACATCTACCATATAATCCCTCTTCTTCTCTTCCTGTATAAAACTCTATGCCCATTTATCAAACCATGCTTTAAGTATGGCTTTCCTTGTGTCTTTATCCATCAGTCTATGGGAGGCCACGCAGTGCCCAGACCAGAATCCACTTAACAAATACAACTGAATCACATAGTATTCATTATTACTCTTTAATAGTGTCAGGTTTCAATCACACCTATTAATATTTACCCCAGAAAATTGCCAGTCTTGTGAGAAACGGATAAAATCAATATTTATTCTGTGTTCCCTACCTCACACAATCCTGAGCACATAGAAAATACTCAATAAACACCTGCTGCTTTCACTTTCTGAGACTAGCTGCCCAAGCATCATCTGATAGATCCTGTGTCATATTCCTTCCTGGATTCACTAATGCTAACTGCCTCATGACACGAGGTAAGCTTGGTATTTTTGACATAATGCACATTGTATGTGGCCTGATGAACACATCAGAGATGGCAATGTTCCATAATAAGCACATTTTTTAAAAATTAGTAACCAACAGGTCAAAACACCTGGATTTTAAAATGTAAAGAAATAATATACCTAGGAGAAGTACATGCATGATTCTATGAGGACTGAGGAGACATGGGTCCTTACATAAGTGACAGGGGCCAATGTGAAAAATTGCCTTCCCACAACAGCAATGCCAGGTGGCACAAGTGGTAAAGAACCTACCTGCCAATGCAAGAGACACGAGAGACACAGGCTCGAATACTGGGTTAGGAAGATCCCCTGGAGAAGGGCATGGCAGCCCTCTCCAGCATTCTTACTTGGAGGACCCATGGACAGAGGAGCCTGGCAGGCTATGGTCCACAGGGTCAGACATGAGTGAAGTGACTTAGCACACACAACAGGAATAGCAGTCATATTTACATGCTAAGCTCCTGGCATTATCTCTTTTGTGAACATTATCTCCTTTAAGTCTCCAAACAACCCTCTTCTTATCCTTATTATACAGATGAGGGAAAAGAGACTTGGAGACACAGGTAGTGGAGAAGCCAGGATTTGAATTTCATGTGCCTAACTCCCAAGTTTCTGTTATTTTTACACTGGACTTTAATTACACCCCTACCCCTCACCAAATAATATACCCAAATAACATAATCTATTTTTTCTACTACTTCAAAGAGATATGAAATGATAAATGAGCTCCTCAAAATTTAAGTATTCTCCTTCTTAAGGGAAAAGACACTAAAGCGTTAAGAAGTATACGCTTATTGTTTCTTAAAAAAATCTCTGAATGTGTGGCAACAACTGACTACTTCAATGGAAATATGTTAATTTTTGCAGACTATCTATCTCCTCAAGATTCAGAGGGACCCAGGACTCCCCAGCATCTGTGTCAAGGGGAGTCCATCAGCAAGGTTCTGGACATCCCCATCCTTTGCTGCTACTTCTCGTGCTGAACTCTGACATGTGTATCTCATTACTAGACAGACAATAACCAAGAGTTTTAATGGAGGAAAACAAAAACAAAGTGAAGATAAGAAATTTTAAGATGAAATAAAGGATTACTCACTTTATAGTCCCCCCAGAATGCATGAGGAATTTGGTGGTAAATATAGAGGAAAGAAACCAGTATCAGAAGCCTCAAGTCTTGGTTAGAGCCCCAACTCTTCTGCCAACTAGACAGATGTGACCCTAGACAGATGGATTAACTTTTCTGAGTTTCCATTTCTTCATATAGTATTAATAAACCATAGCAGTTTTCACAGAATTTATTGGCCTGTTACTATGTGCCAGGTACTGTTCCAATTGCTTTGCATAAATTAATCATTTACTTCTCATCATGACTCTATAAGATAGATATCTCCTCTTCATTTTACAGACAAAGAAACTGAGATTAGGCTAATAATTACTAAAGCTGAAATTCAAACTCCACTTGTCTAACCCCAGACTCCATACTCTTAAATACCACACTATATTGCCTCCCATCCATAACATAAAATACCTACCTCTCTAGCTATTATTGTGATGATCCAATGAATTAGATAAAAACATCCCATAAACTCTAAAGTATATAATTTTAAATTTTATTATTTTTATATAATGAATGAGAAATCACTTGGTTTATACAAGTGAATAGCTAAATTTCAAGTCAAATGTAAAAACAGGTATAATTAATCTTGAATTCAGGACCTTTTTTAAACTGTTCAGGGGGAGTCCTCTGGTGGCCTAGTGGTTTGGATTTCAGGCTTTCACTGCCATGGCCCCAGGTTCAACCCGTTTGGGGAACTGAGATCTTGTAAGCTGTGCGGATAGAAAAAAAAAAAATGGGGGAATTCCCTGGTCTGGTGACTAGGACTCCATGCTCTCAATGCAAGGGCCCAGGTTCAACCCCTCCTCAGGGAACTAAGATCCCACAAGCTGTGTAGCATGCACTGCCCCTAAAAAATAACAATTTAATTATTCAGGGAAAGAGAGAACTTAAACGATTCTGGGTGACCCTAGGAGAACCAGTTCAACAGTAAGGAGTAATGCAACTCAAGACAAACAAGAGAGCTTGTATTCCATTTAAAGCATTCCAATCTAAAATTTTTTGAGGGGTAGGTGGGACATGGAGAGAGCAATCCCTGCTTGCCAAACAAAACATGCCTGTAGTATAAACTATAACTACAGGCTCAAAGGCTAGCTTTCCCAGTGGCCCTTGCCCTTTACCTCCATACTAAAAGCAAAAAGGTCAAATACTAAATGGCTATGAGATGTGAAGAAACTAGAAACAAAAGGCTTTTTTGGTTGGTTGGTTGTTTTTAATTTCATATCCTGTTAAAGGAAAAATTCGCACGCTCTGACAATAAGCAAAAATTAGAGCTAGGCCCACAGCCTTAGCCAGAGGTGGCATGACCTGAACTCAGAGAACCATTAATGGAGGACCTTAAGAGCAGGGAATGGAAACAGGAGCAGAGAATGCCTTTCATTCTGGGTGATGTTGGGGAAACATGTGAGCCTGCCTCACCCTTTCTATCCTTGGGGACACTGAAAATAGAACCATAAAATGTTCCCCAAGAGGTATAATCAGGCAGAGTGACTTGCAAAGACAATAAATACTCCATACGTGCTTGAACTATATAAAATATCAAAAGATTTCATGAGAATAAGGAGTCTTCAAGAACACATTAACAAAAGTGTATGGAAAGAAGTCCATTGGAAGTTAACTTCAAGCACAAACCAAATCAAATTTGAGGTCCCAATTCCTGATGCTTGAAGCTCATCCACTTCTCATATCCCCCAACCCCCTCCTATATACCCCCTGACTCACACACACACAACACCTCAATACACTCACATGCAACCTGAGAAAAACAGCAAAGCCCTAACCAAGGAGGAATTCATCCCCCTCCCTCCAATGTATTTTCAAGCATTTCAAGAACCCCAGGCATCTCCAAACTTCTAGTCCCTTGTGGCATTTAGCTCTATCCCTTCCTGAGAATCATTGGGGAAGACAATCTGATTACATGGGAAACTCTTCCAAAAGTTTGTAGCCAATAAACTCATTTCTATTTTGACTCCTGCCCTCTGGACAGTTAGGAGAAACTTGGCATTATTCATAGATCTTATTTTAAAGGTACTGAAGATAGTTAATGAAGCTAATTTAGCCCTTTGTGTGGTTCTTCTCTTAAAGCGGCCTGGGAAAGAACCAAAAATCACATGGGCTCCCAAATTAAACAGTGTACCCATATGCTGACCAGTGGGGATCCAGTAAGAGCAGAAATAACAGTGTTAGGTTTTAATAGTCACCAAGAAGGGATAAAGATTCATTAATGTGTTGCCTAGCTAACACTGGATATTGATAAAGACAATAATAATACAAAAGACTTCAAGATATTAATACAGTAAACTTTATTTTTGTTTGACAGTTTTTACTAATGAGATTATTAAAAGTAGAATAATTACATAAACAAAAAATGTTCATCATTTCCTATGAGAAGCCTTGCTATTCAGAACACAGACCCTAACCCAGACAGCATCATCCAGCTGTTGTCAGCCACACTTAGTGCAAGTTAAGAAAAAGGAAGAAAATGAACAGCCCTAATTCATTCATTCAACAGTCATTTAAATACTAGTGTCCTACAGATAGGTGGAATGTCTTCCCTCGAGGAGCTCACGAGACTGATATTGTCTTCAGGTGAACAAGTCTTTCAAAAGAAACTTCTTTCTTTCAAAAGAAAACTAGTGTTCCAGACAATGATTTGCCCCCTACATGTGCTATCCACCCACCTCCATGCAACTATCTGCCCAGGAGGCTGCCCAACATGAACTATATTGAGAGGTTCCCATGTACTCTGCTTCCCATTGGGTTCTTCCAACAGAACCTGCCTTTCTGGCAGGAAATGAGGAATGGTGAGGGGGCAGGCAGTGAGTTCACCCTCATGAGGTCACTTTCAGACCCAACGGCATAACAACACAGCTACAACTAGTCCTGAGTATTCCCAATATCTCCAGCTTTGTAGATCAGCCCTATGAAATAAACTGCCCTTGATGAATGGGTGTACCATCTACTTTTTGTTATGACCTTGGCTGATATATCAAGATAAAGTGAAAATGTTAATGGCTCCCCTGACTTTTCTTTACCGCAAATATTTTCTCAGCTTTCTCTCCATGCAATCCTTCTTCACACTAACTTTCAAAATGCCTGGGTGCTTACCTGGCACTATTTTCAAATTCTTCCCCAAATTGGCAAACCTGTTTAGTAGACCCCAGCCAAGTAGGAGAAACTTCATGAAATAGCACCAAGGTAAATCTAAAAGAAACTGATGTAGACTAGCTTTGTTTTGTAACATGATTGATGACCAAGCTCTAACTTGTATACACTTTGTAGTGTTCTGAAGTGGGGAGGAAAAGTAGGTTTTCTTTAATTAGAAAAAGAAGAAGAAGAAGGCTATTATTTCTTCTTCACATCTCTAATTCAAAGAGATTAGCAACTTTCATATTTTTAACTTCAAGAAAATTTGCCTCAGGACAATGACAGCCAGTTTCCAAATGAACATAAGAGATGCAACTCACTCGGAAGGTTCAGGCTGAAAAGTTCCAGTAAATAATGCAGGAAAGGAAAAAGGAGGACTTCAAATATTTAAAAGATCAGCATCTATGAGGAAACAACACTGAAGAGGATTCCCAAAAGTAAATCTGAAAAACCAGCTAAAATCTAGAACCATCAGAGAGTATGTGCTCACAAGCATATGTCACACACACATAAAGAACAAAATGGACTCCTTCATCTATATTGAAGAGAACGTAATCTAATGAATCTGGAAAAAGGCTAGTAATTGGGGAATGTGGCTCTCAAAATATTTAGCATGCTTACTGGGGGCAGAAGCACAATATTCAAGGCATCTCCCTTCCAACTGTAAAGAGACAAAGACCACTTCCCTAACCTAACTGACCTGCAATCTGAGTCATGGAGGGATCCAGGCTCTGAGAGGAGGCCTTCAACAAGGCAGGAACCCTGCATTTTATGTGAAACAGTTTGGGATTCCAGGTCCATGGGGAACATGAGAAAATGTCTATGATAGGTTTCTCATAGACCTCAACCATCATGACTTGTATTGGATGAGGTTGAACATTCTTAGGTGCCTGGCAACATACAATCTTTAATAAAAGATGATCTGTATGTGTACAGATGTGTGTGGTAAGACTATTAAAATGATAACATAAATCCAACAAGAAATAATAAGATGCAAAAGGAAAGAAAACAGCACCCTATGCACTACTCTAAGTGAGGTCCTCAGACACAGTAACAGTGTCTCTAGGGGACAGGTTGGAAATACAGACTAGGGCCTTAGACCGCTGAGTTAGAATCTGTCGCTTAACAAGAACCCCAGGTGATTTGTATTCACATTAAATTTGAAAACACTTCTCTAAAATATTTCCTACACAGGGCCTTCTTAATAAATTAAGCACATAGGAAAGAATCAGTAGGAAAGAAGGGAAACTAAGAAATGCTGAATGTCTTCTAAGGCAAGATACTGCAAGGATATTTCATATGTGCTAACTGTTTGGTCTCCAAAATGACCCTGAAATGTCAAAAGTATAATTTCTACTTTATAGAGGAGGAAATTGAGGCTCAAAAAGGTCAATAAATTAACCTAAGCTGCCCCTGAGAAAACCGTAATGGAAAAGGACACATGTACCCCAAAGTTCATTGCAGCACTATTTACAATAGCTAGGACATGGAAGCAACCTAGATGTCCACTTACAGATGAATGGATAAAAAAGCTGTGGTACATATATACAGTGGAGTATTACTCATCCACAAAAAGGAACACATTTGAGTCAGTTCTAATGCAGTGGATGAACCTAGAGCCTATTATACACAGTGAAGTAAGTCAGAAAGAGAAGAACAAATATATATTAATGCATACATATGGAATCTAGAAAGATGGTACTGATGCACCAATTTGCAGGGCAGCAATAAAGATGTATACATAGAGAACAGAGTTGGGGACACAGAGGGGGAAGAAGAGGGTGGGACAAATGGAGAGAGGAACACAGTAAAATATACACTACCATATGTAAAACAGATAGCCAATGGGAATTTGCTGTATGACTCAAGGAGCTCAAACTGGTGCTCTGTGACAGCCTAGGCAATGGCAACCACTCCAGTACTTTTGCCTGGAAAATCCCATGGACGGAGGAGCCTGGTAGGCCGCAGTCCATGGGGTTGCTAAGAGTCGGACATGACTGAGAGGCTTCACTTTCACTTTTCACTTTCAAGAACTGGAGAAGGAAATGGCAACCCACTCCAGTGTTCTTGCCTGGAGAATCCCAGGGATGGGGGAGCCTGGTGGGCTGCCGTCTATGGGGCCACAGAGAGTCAGACATGACTGAAGCAACTTAGCAGCAGCAGCAGCAGAGGGGTGGGATGGGGTGGCAAGTAGGAGGGAGGTTCAGGAGGGAGGGGACATATGTATACCTATGGCTGATTCATGTTGATGTATGGCAGAAATCAATACAACATTGTAAAGAAAGTAAGCTTCAATTAAAAATTAATTTTTTAAAGAAGATACATAGAGCAATGTCCCTCTCTGATCCTACCTTCTAAATAACCAATGTTAATAGCTTAAGACATTACAGTTTTTTTTTATCAGTGTCCTCAAAACTACACACATCTCTCTCCCTCTCCACATAGACACACAAAAAATTTTCCCCAACTTTGCATGCTCAGAAGGAATTGTATTATGCACATGATCCTGAAAACTTATTTTTTCACTTAATGATAAGTCATGGATTGTGAGAAAAAATTAACCTAAGCTAAGAGTCAAAGTCTGATAGGGTTGGCCCCAAAGTCCACCAGGCCACCTTGTCTGCCTGCCTCAGAGCATGGAGGCTGTGACCAGACACTGGGCCCTGGTAAGAACATGGAGCAAAATGCATGCATCAGTTCAGTTCAGTTCATGAACTCAGTCATGTCCGACTCTTTGCGACCCCATGAATTGCAGCACGCCAGGCCTCGCTGTCCATCACCACCTCCCAGATACCAGAACTGAATATCCCTTCTGTTAAAATGAAAAATGGAATTGACCATGGGGCCCTAGGATGCAGATATTTCTGAATCATCACAACTTCACTCCATCTTATCCCCAGGTTAAAAAGAAAAAAATCCACCTAGCTTGATGGTTTGGGGCTTGAAGGCCTTTTCTGTTATCCCTTTCCAAATACAATCCCACATACCTCCCCCCACAAACAACCACAACCCAAAGTGATCACAATATAAGGCTGACATTTTGGTATGATTTCTACAGCCTAATAATAATAATAGCAGCTAATACATTGAGTCAGACATTATTCTAAGCACTATTCATGAACTACCAAATACATGAAGGAAGATTTATTGATAAATGCATTTTATAATGAAGAAACAGAAGCAAGGAGAGATTAAGTAAATTGACCAAGAACATTCAGCTAGTAAGTGGAAGAGTCAGCATTTGAACTCAGAGTTTTGGCTCTAAGCTCTCAACCACAATACTATTCTTTACCCCCAAGGGGAGCAGAGGTTCAAGGGTGAACAAGGAACCCAAAATATAGAAGTCCCAAAAAGCTTTCTGGGCATACTTTTATCCATCATTAGCACAATTAATTCAATCCCTTTCATTGTTTAAATTCAAAACAAAGAAGGAAAGACAGGAAGGGCAGCAAACACATACCAAGGTAACTATTATTGGGAAGATGGGAGGAGGCAAGACAGAATTGGGGAAAAAAAAAAAAGTTGTTGTGGGAAGACAGCAGGAGGCAGAAGCCTGGCCAGACTGATGGAATCAGACAAGAATATGAACCAAGTCATTGCTACTAAATACCAAAGGGCCTACAAAGGCCTGTGGTATAGGCTGGTGTTGCTTGCTTGGCTGGCAGACCATTTATTTTGGCTCTGACCTTTGAAGAATGCTAAATAATGATGATAATAATGGATGGGCAGCAGGCCTGCAATCTCTGTGGTTTGGCAAGTGTGTCCTGGAACTGCACGTCCCCGCCCATGGTCAGAGGGACGCTCCCACTCCTTGGGGAAGGTTCTTCATGTGGAGTTTTAAGCAGCACTGTCCTGACCCACCCTCAAGGTCCAAACTGCAAGAAATCTGATTGCAAGCCAAAGTGGACTCTCCAGGAGAAGGTAACTATTCTTCTTCCCCCAACATAATTGTTCAAATTAACACTTGTTAATTTTCCTCATATCACTCCAATTGCACAGAAAGGGACCCAACCAAAAGAGAACAGAATAACTTCCATGAATCATCATCTAGTTTGACCAAATCTGTAACTCAGTGGACACATTTGTCTGGGAGAAAGGATTCAAGGTGCACAGTATTCAATTCACAAAGCCTTTACCATGAAGTGGGAAGAATCTTCAGGGTCAGGAAATGGTGGAGAGTGTTAAAAGAGTTGTTGCAAGGGAAATCTGAGTTGTGCTCAAACATTATGCTAGGAGAATCTACTGAAGGTCACTGTAAGAAATAGTCACATGAATATCATTTTGCATTTGTTTTCAAACTGCTGGAGAGATTGCTTTGTGTGCTATAAGGAATCCACATGAGGAAAGTGTTTTAGAATTTAGTACCCCTGGAGGAAACATTACCTTCTCTGGAAACCTGGAATGGTTTCTCTATTTTGATCACAAGACCTATATAATTTACTCTTTCCCTCTTCCATTGGCTTCCAATAATCTCAGTAAATACAGTTAAACAAAGCAATTACATTAAGTAATTAACTTAGGGTGGCTTCCCAGGTGGCACAGTGGTAAAGAATCTGCCTGCCAGTGCAGGAGATGCAAGAGACACAGGTTCAACCCCTGGGTCAGGAAAATCCCCTGGGGTAGGAAATGGCAATCCACTCCAGTATCTGGCTGGAAAATGTCATGGAGAGAGGAGACTGGCGGGCGACAGTCCACGAGGTCACAAAGGGTCAGACGCGACTGAGGGCCACACGCACAGTTGACTTATGTGTGCTTAACTGGGTGTGCTTTCATTCTGCTTTCCTTTGTCCTGGTTTTTAATTTCTAAGTTATTAATCTTATCGAATAAATATTCTTGGAGGTATAATTCCTAGAATTTCCCATAAAAAGTAAATAGGCACTCGGTACAAGTAAAACAAAATTGAGACCTAACAGGCATCAAGTGAATAGTCACGTTAAGTAGGGCAATGATAATGATGGAGTATATTCTAAGAAGGAATATCATATATGAAATGAGTCGCCAGTCCAGGTTCGATGCATGATACTGGATGCTTGGGGCTGGTGCACTGGGACGACCCAGAGGGATGGTGTGGGGAGGGAGGGAGGAGGGTTCAGGATGGGGAACACATGTATACCTGTGGCAGATTCATTTTGATATATGGCAAAACCAATACAATATTGTAAAGTTAAATAAAATAAAATAAAATAAAAAATAGAATGTCAAGGAAGTCCAATAACCATATCCCAGAAGGAACTAGTGAAAGAAGAGTGAATGTGTGAGGAACCAGAAGATCTTCCTTAAACTTTAAAAGACTGTAATATCAAAAGAAGGAGAAAATTCAGAATTTAGAAAGGGTAGGTTGTGATTAAATATATGAAAAAAATCTTCCCAATGACCACAATGGTCCAGGAATGAAAAGGGCTAATTTGTGAAACAATGGGATACTCAAGTGGAGGTTAGAAAACTATCTCCTATGAATGTTGAAGAGCAGAATTATGCTTGGGTTGGGAGGTGACTACAATAAGTAACACCTAGGTAGAGGGTCTCTGAAATCTGAGGTTCAGGAGCAGGAACCTCTTAACTTTAACTGCTAGGGAAACTATAGATTTCTTCACCTTCCCCAAGAACATAAATATTATATTCAACAAAAGATGAAGTTAAAAACAGAATCCCCAGAGACAAAAGGATTGGTACAACTCTGACTTAGGGAACTCTTGCTTGCTTCAAAACGTATTTCCAAGAAAATAGATTTCCTGCCCTTGTGGAGTAGGACAGGGAAGTAAAAAAAGAACTTCATAAAACAACTAAGGAATATCCATTCTGGTCCATCCACCAAATGTGGGTTCTCAGACACACCTCTAGTTCCCATCCATCATCTTCACGAGGCCCCTTCAGGCACACACTGACTTGGGGCTACCAGAGCAGCTTACATCCATTCTCCATGCAATCTGCCAGCTTCCCCCTGCACTGCATGATGTCTGATGTAAGGGCAGCCAGAGACAGATTCACGTGATCTTTTATATAACATTTTAGACATACATTCAGAGCTCTATACCACACACTGAGCTTCCCAGGTGGTGCTAGTGGTAAAGAACCCGCCTGCGAATGCAGGAGATGTTAAGAGACGCAGGTTCAATCCCTGGGTTAGGAAGATCCCCTAGACAAGGGCATGGCAACCCCCTCCAGTATTCTTGCCTGGAGAATCCCATGGACAGAGGAGCCTGGCAGGCTACAGTCCATGGGGTCGCACAGAGTTGAAAGCAACTTAACTTCACACGACTGAAGCAACTTAGCATGCAAGCACATACTACACACTATGGAGAAGCAAATGTAGTGCCAAGACCCAATATACGCTTTCATGAACAGATGATCTTATTACAAATCTAGAGTATAATTCAAAAGGCAGAAAAACTGACCAAGAATATTTGTCTTTTGGAAAATAAATATCTGATTGCAATCTCTTTGTTCAAGTTTTCATTCCTTGTTAAGTACCAACATGTAGTCATTCCTGACACTCCCCAAAGTTATAAATGTCATAACTAGTGTGTTCAACAAAAGACTAATATGAAAACAGAAACACTCTCCTGGATCTAAATACAGAAATGCCAGCCAATAGTTCAGCAAACTATTGGCAGAAGGTTTCAAGGAAGGGCAAATAATTTCTAACAGAACAGAAACTAATCTAGCCCAGGATATATACTCAGTTGGTAAGGTAATTTGTCACAAAACACACCCATCCACTTTACACACCGTCAAAACATGGAATGGGAGGCATTAACACTGTCTTAAATGGGGTAATAGAAAAGAAGGGGAGAAAAAGATAATGACCGTTTCCAAGAGATACCAGAGTAAGGATGGTCCCTGGCTGCTTTGCAAGGTATTAATAGATGCTGGACTCTCCATTCTTGGACCAGACAGCAGCCTGCAACATCAGGGACTGTCCTGACCACCGGTGCCTTGGATGGCTCTGCTCACTTTCACTCTCCAATTCACGAGTCTTCGCTTCCACTTCTTCTGGGAGGATATATTACTTATTCCTACAGCTTAAGTTTTAGCTCTTCAAAGCATTCTGGAATACTCTGTGCTTATGACAACATATGATGTAGTAATTTTGAAAAGTAAGTCATGTTTGCCTAACTCCAACTCAAGTTTCACATCTCAACTTGATCCATGAAGTCTTCCCTAAAAGCTGCCCCTCCCCATGTAAACTGGGTTCTTCCTATTTTTCTTTCTCACAGTCTATTTTCTTCACAGCATTTATTACAATCTGTATATAGATATTTGTGTATGTTTGTTTAACGTTGGTCTCTCCCATTTGTCTAAGCTCCATGAAGGGAGGGGGCATGTATCTGTTCACCTCTGTATTTCTAATATCTACCCTATCTGATGAAAATGAATGTTGAATGAATAAATGAACAAATGAATATATAATGTCAACATCCTGTTCTCCTACTAATCTGCCATATTCAAGACAGAAATGTCCACCCAAGAAATGAATATGTACCAAATAGAAACCCTGAAACTGCTCAATCACTACTCAATCATATCATGACATTGGCACATCTTGGAGAGTGTGAAATACCACTTACTTTCCCTCTTATGCTTTATTTAGATTTATTCTTCCTTCCACTTCTGTGTGCTGCCATTATGAAAGAGATTGGTGTTCCCCATCGTGAACTGAGGCCCTGGGACAGAAGACCTTTACCCTTTTACTTTGCTTCTATACTTCTTCATACTGATTTTTAGTTTATCTTATTTACATGACTTAGCAACCAAACAACAAATTTCAGGAAACCAATAGACCAGTTGTTTTCAAACAACTGGTACCAACCCATTACCTAATTATGGAATCAATTTAGTGGTTCAAAATATGTTTTTTAAATAGAAGCTAAGAGAGTATTCTTGCCTGGAGAATTCCATGGACAGTCCATGGGATCGCAAAGAGTGAGACATGGCTGAGTGGCTAACATTTTCACTTTCACTTTTCAAGAGAATGGAATGAAAAGCACTGCAAGTAGAAAACATAAGCATTGTTTTGTGAAACTTTTCAGAGTGTGTTTGCCCCTGTATATTACATGTTATCTTACAATATAAAACACATTTTACATGAGTCATGGTCCAAAATTTTAAGAAACTTTAACTTAAATTAACTAATAGTAGGGGAAATCTCGATAGCAATCTATAAATAGGTAGTTTATAGGTCAATGCTTATTTATGAATCCAGCTTTCCTTTCATTAAATATTAACAAGTTTCCTAAAATCTGCATAGAAAAATCTGATTCCTAATACTTTCAGCCTTAAACTATGCTGAGATTCTCTAGTTCTTGATACTGAGGCTAAAAATCTAACCTGTCCCAGAATCAGGCCAAAGCAGTCTTGTCTTCAGCTATAGGAATGTGGCCCTTTCCCCTTATGGATTCATCCTATTTCCTCTTTAATTCCTCTCCTCACCAGAAAAAGCCCTTCTCAATTCTCCCCTATCTAATAAGCAGATCTAATACTTCTCTTCTGAGCTACCCTTTGAAATCTCTCCAACTATGATTGAATCCTAGTTCTTTCTTTGTACTCTGAGGTCTCCTCTCCCTATCCCTAACTCACCCTTTGTGATGTAATAAAAAATACATACTTGATTTTTGTTCTAGAACCTAAAACCCTTAGATCCTCTGGCATGATGAGCATCTTTTATATGCTAGTGAGAAGACTGGTAACTAGAAGCTCCCACCTAGCTTCAGAATGGAGGCTGGTCCCTAGAAGGAGCAATGCATGGACTAGAGTATTGGGACTTTCAGCCCAACCCACTCCCACACCGTCACCTCCAGGGAGGAGAGAGGGGCTAGAATTAAATCAATAACCAATAGACCATGATTTAATCAATTGTGCTTACATAATGAAGCCTCCATCAAAAAAAAACCCCAAAAAACTCTAAACAACAGGATTTGGAGAATTTTGATTTGGTAAACAAAACAAAGTGCTGGCAGGTTTGCACACATGAAGAAGGTATAGAAGTTCTGTGGTCCTTTCTCACCCAGTACCTTCTCCTATGCATCTCCTCCATTTGGCCGTTCCTGAGTTGTATTGTTTACAATAAACCAGTAATGGTAATTAGAGAGTAATAGTAAGTATTCTAGAGTTCCGTGAGTCACTCTAGAAAATGACTGAACCTGAAGAGGGAGTTGTGGGAACCCTTAATTTTATAGCTGGTTGGTCAAAAGGGCAGGTGACATGACAACCTAAGACTTGCACCTGGCATCTTAAGTGGTCAGTTTTGTGGGACTGAGTCCTTAACTTTTAGGATCTGACACTAACTCCAGGGAGTGTTAAAACTGAATTGGATTGAACGGATTGAAGGATACCCAGCTGGTATCTGGAGAGCTAGAGAGCTGGTTGGTATCAGAAAAATGCCACACACTGGGTGTCCGAAGTGTTGTAAAAATAGGTCATATCCCTCCTTCCTGCAAAGTTCCAGCCACTTCTCTCTCTCTTAGAGAGAGAGAAATATTCACATAGTTACATTTTCTCATTCCCCAGGCTCCAAGACCATCTCCGCCATAGCTTCTCAATTTTTAGTATATATTTGCTGCTGAAAAGGTACCTCATTGCCTTTTCATAAAAATAGGTTTATGATCTGACCTCTGTTCAGTTCTTCTGCCATAAGCTCCTGCTGTTTTGAACACACAGTCCATGCTCCTGTCAAAATAAACTAATTTCAGTTTTATGATAATCCTAAATTCTCTATGCCTCCATGTCTTTGCAAATGCTATTCCACCTGTACTCATTCAACAAACATTTACTGAGTACCAACTGTTGGAGAAGGCAATGGCCACCCACTCCAGTATTCTTGCCTGGAAAATCCCATGGACAGAGAAGCCTGGTGGGCTGCAGTCCATGGGGTCACAAAGAGTTGGACATGACTGAGCGACTTCACTTTCATTTTCCCTTTCATGCATTAGAGAAGGAAATGGCAACCCACTCCAGTGTTCTTGCCTGGAGAATCCCAGGGATGGGGGAGCCTGGTGGGCTGCCGTCTATGGGGTCACACAGAGTCGGACACGACTGAAGTGACTTAGCAGCAACTGTTGGAAAGGTACTATTATAGGTTCTGGGCATATGACAGGAGGGTAAATGAGACCAGAATTCTATACTCTTCTCACTTAATAACTGTGGTTGATTGCTCTTTCACTGAGACTAAAATCAAGCAGCAACTCCTCTGGGAAATTTTCATGGCCTCCTAGAATTGAGTTACATACTCTAACTCTGGGCTCTATCATAGCACTTATTAGTACAACATAGTGGTTAAAACATCAGTTTCCTCATCTCCAAAATGGGAATTGCAAAAATTACTCATTTCATTGGGTTGTTGTAAAAATTTTAAAAGCCTAGAATACAGTTAGTGCACAATAAATGCTGGCCATAGTTACTGGCCAACCAGGAATCAATATCCCACGCCACTCCAGGCTCTTTCCACCTACCATTCCCATGGCCTGGAAAGTTGTTCCTCTGAAATATCTGCTCAAATGTCACCTTATCAGACACTTTCCCACATTCCCTTAAAAGATATTAACACCCCCCACCACTCTCCACCTCACACCCTGCTTTGTTTTTCGTCAAGGCTTTTACCATCTTATATTATCTTTTCCTTTATTTTCTGTCTCCCTTTAATCAAATGTAAACTCTATGAGAGAAAGCACTTTTTTGTCACTACCCTATCTCCAGTGCCTAGAAAAGTGCCTGGTACAAAGTAAACATTCTATAAAATTTTGCTAATTGGATCAATGCATGCACTAAATGTGGGTTCTTTGAATCATAATATTTTCAGAAGGTACAAAGATTTTATTTTCTTCACAGTATTCAAAATGACAATGAGTCCAATGAATTGTTAAGATTATGGGTTATTTTTTAATTTAATTTTAACATACTTTTAAATTCCCCAGTGTTTTTTAATGAGAAGGTACTGGGTTTTATAACAAGAAAACTAAATCTCAAGGAAACTATAATCATTCTTGATGAAATCACAAAAAACCTGGAGTTTGTAAAAATATGTTTTCACCTATTTAAGATAGAGGCTATTGTCCACATCTATTTATGGCTCTAGGAACCCACAGCTTATCAACTAGCCTCAAAACTAAAACTCACACTTAAAAATTGTTCGTATTCTCATTGCCATTACTTTTAGTCAATATTTACATATTTTAATTACAATACTACAATTAGAAAATACACCATTGATCTTAAATTTCTGGTCAACAAGCAAAAACTCCCACTTAACTACTTTATAACAATATGTAAAGGCTATATAACACCTATCTCCTTTCTCCAGTAGAGAGGAAACTAGGAAACAGAAATTTAAACTAAGACAGCATGAGACTTTAATAAAGTATGAAGAATACAGCTGGGGATAAAAGAGATGTTTCCACCTCATCAAGAGAAATTTGCACCTTTGAACACATTTGACTGAATTCTAATAAGGTGAATGAACCTAGAGCCTAATATACAGAGTAAATCAGAAAGAGAAAGACAAGTACCATATATTCATGCATATGTATGGAATCTAAAAAGATATTAGTGATGATCCTGCTTGCAGGTCAGCAAAGGAGACACAGAAAACAGAGTTGTGGACGTGGTGGGACAAACTGAGAGAGTAGCACTGAAACATATACATTACCATATGTAAAATCAGATAGTCAGTGGGAATTTACTGTATGATGCAGGAAGCTCAAATCTGGTGCTGACAACCTAGAGGGGTGGGATGGGGTGGGAGGGAGTATCAAGAGGGAGGGGATATATGTATATCTATATTAAAAAGCAGAGACATTATTTTGCCAACAAAGGTCCATCTAGTCAAGGCTACGGTTTTTCCAGTGGTCATGTATGGATGTGAGAGTTGGACTGTGAAGAAAGCTGAGCGCTGAAGAATTGATGCTTTTGAACTGTGGCGTTGAAGACTCTTGAGAGTCCCTTGGACTGCAAGCAGATCCAACCAGTCCATTCTAAACGAGATCAGCCCTGGGATTTCTTTGGAAGGAATGATGCTAAAGCTGAAACTCCAGTACTTTGGCCACCTCATGCAAAGAGTTGACTCATTGGAAAAGACTCTGATGCTAGGAGGGATTGGGGGCAGGAGGAGAAGGGGACGACAGAGGATGCAATAGCTGGATGGCATCACCAACTCGATGGACGTGAGTTTGAGTGAACTCTGGGAGTTGGTGATGGACAGGGAGGCCTGGCGTGCTGCAATTCATGGGGTCGCAAAGAGTCGCACACGACTGAGCGACTGAACTGAACTGATGGCAGATTCATGTTGACATACGGCAGAAACCAACACAATATTGTAAAGCAATTATCCTCCAACTAAAAATAAATTTTAAAAAAAGAGAAATTTACACCTTTAGAAACACCTCTATTTGGGTAGCCATTTATGTAGTATAGGAATGGACCCAGTTTCATAGGAATGGATCCAGTTTCACTGACTGTCTTGCTCCTTGAACAACTCCTATATAATACTCCTTTGTCTGAAAATATAAGAGGCATGGGATAAAATTCAGAAAGTTTAAGTTGGAGCCCAAGAGGGATAGTCTTTACTAATACCATTACCATGGCAGCTCTGCTAATTCACATGCTTAGACTTATGAGACATGCTTTCATATGTGCATAAGACAGACAAAACCCTTAGCAACTAAGGAAACCAGCACCTGGCACAAATGCCTGGAACCAAGGATTACAGTCACATTGTCAATAACTGGTGTGACACAGACTCCAACTACTCAGAATGCATAGCAGCCATAGGAGAGAAAAGAGAGATATTTGGTAGATCAGCCCTACATAAAAGATAACAACTCTTTAATAAACATATAAATGAATAACTCCTCTGGATTAAGTTTAATTGCAAAATTGATAGACTCCCAAACAGTTATACTAAATAAAAGCCCAAATAATTATTTACATTATCATCAGCAAATTATCACATTGCAAATGACATCACAATTTTTTTCTTAATTCACTTAGGCACCAGACTGCACAGTGGGGATCCAAAGAATCAAAAAGGGATAGTCTCTACAACATGGGGGAGATAGCCAATATTTTATAACTATAAATGGAGTATAACCTTTAAAATCTGTGAAGCATTGTATTGTATACCTATAACTTACATATTGTTCGGCTACTATACTTCAGTTTTTAAAAAGGCGGGGAAGGGGTATAGCCTCTGTGCTTGAAGACCTCACCAGAGACTAGAGGGAAACATCCTTCAAATATAAAATAATAAGCGTAATAGTGTAGTTGATGTTGTGATCAGACAGGCCAGGGAGTTTGATCAAGGCCAGGTAGGAAGTAGGGGGAGGGTGTCCCTTAAACAGTTTACTACTTAACCCACAGTTCCAGGTGGCCATCCCACAAAGGCATGCCAAAGGACACGGACGGTGAGCGAGCAAACACATGACTGGTTCAGCAGCCAACCATACAACCACCAGTCTCCTCCTACAGATGAGGCACCAACCTTATGAGCAAAGGGCAGCACTGTTTATCTTTTCTTTCGTATAATGTACCAACTAGATGACTAGAGAAACCTAAAAGATCAAATGACCACTCTGACTTCTATCAACACCACCCACTGGGGAAGGAAGAAAAGGTTAAATCACACAAGACGGCATGCACATGACAGGCAGCCATCTGCCCGTGTCAGGGCTCTTGAGTCCACCTGTTCCCTGCAGAAGCTCTGGCTCAAATCTGACATTTATCTAGACAGACTGCAGTATAATTTTTATAGTTAGATATACTATTAATCAACCTCTTTTAACCCAACATAAAGCTTGAAAGAATTAAGCCTATGTAGCATAAACCCCTTAAAAGATTATAATAATTAGAGATACAAAGACATGTAAATATTTGTTAGTCAAACCAAATTCATGTTGCCTGGTATTTTCTTCGGAGCCTGCTCATGTCATTACACTGAAATGTGATATATACAAACCCTGAGTGACTGCAAGTGAAATAATGTGACCCTATATAAACAGTGACAGTTTAAAATTATATTTGCTTGGGTTATTTTTATGCTAGATATCTCAAACAGTTTATTCCAAGCTTAGTACATTTTGCTTTCTAAACAAAACAATGAAGGAGAACATAAAAAAAAACTTAAATAGCAGTACAACAATCATTTTAGTTCTCTGACAAATTCTTTGAGAATTTGTGATTTTTAACTCATCAGTAGTTTTCATTCAACAAATACACATTGTAGTTATTAAAACACATAATAGAAGACTAAATTGTTACAGTATCTCTTTTCACTTTTAAAGGACTTTATAGACTATTTTTTAACTATTATTAACAAAATTAATCCACCTTTGTAAAAAAGAGAATTTATGTCACAAACTTAACCTAAGGCATTCTTTTGGATAGGCAGCAGACTCCTACTTAGCAGTTCAGTTCAGTCACTCAGTCGTGTCTGACTCTTTGTGACCCATGGACTGCAGCAGGCCAGGCTTCCCTGTCCATCACCAACTCCCAGAGCTTGCTCAAACTGATGTCCACTGAGTCGGTGATGCCATCCAACCATCTCATCCTCTGTTGTCCCCTTCTCCTCCTGCCTTCAATCTTTCCCAACATCAAGGACTTTTCCAATGAGTGAGTTCTTTGCATCAGGGGGCTAAAGTATTGGAGCTTCACCTTCAGCATCAGTCCTTTCAATGAACATTCAGGACTGATTTCCATTAGGATTGACTGGTTGGATCTCCTTGAAGTCCAAGGGGCTCTCAAGAGTCTTCTCCAACACCACAGTTTAAAAGCATCAATTCTTCAGTGCTCAGCTTTCTTTATGGTCCAACTCTCACATCCATACATGACTACTGGAATAACCATAGCTTTTACTAGATGGACCTTTGTTGGTGAAGTAATGTCTCTGCTTTTTAATATGCTGTCTAGGTTGGTCATAGCTTTTCTTTCAAGGAGCAAGCATCTTTTAATTTCGTGGCTGCAGTCACCATCTGCAGTGATTTTAGAGGGCCCCAAAATAAAGTCTCTCACTGTTTCCATTGTTTCCCCATCTATTTGCCATGAAGTGATGGGACCAGATGCCATGATCTTAGTTTTCTGAATGTTGAATTTTAAGCCAGCTTTTTCATTCTCCTCTTTCACTTTCATCAAGAGGTTCTTTAGTTCTTCTTTGCTTTCTGCCATAAAGGTGGTGTCATCTGTATATCTGAGATTATTGATATTTCTCCCTGCAATCTTGATTCTACTTTGTGCTTCATCCAGTCTGGCATTTCGCATGATGTACTCTGTTTTTAAAATATAACAGGATAAACCTAAATCATATGATGTGATTCACTGAGAAGGACATCACCCATGTATTTCTTGGAGGGGGGGGGGAGTGAATCTTGATCTGATAATCAGGCAACTATCTTGACACATCCATACTGAGGGAACTTGAGAAAAGAAAAGAGGTCTAGACTCTTCAAAAATGTCAAGGCCATGAAAAACTAAAAAACCTTGGAAATTGTTCTAAAATAAAGAAAACTAAAGAAGTGAAGTGAAAGTGAAGTCGCTCAGTTGTGTCTGACTCTTTGCGACCCCATGTGTAGCCTACCAGATTCCTCCGTCCATGGGATTTTCCAGGCAAGAATACTGGAGTGGGGTGCCATTTCCTTCTCCAGGAGATCTTCCTGACCCAGGGATTGAACCCAGGTCTCCCGCATTGTAGGCAGACACTTTACTGTCTGAGCCACCAGGAAGTCCTAAACTAAAGAAACATGACAGTTAAATGCAATGATTGGATCAGGAAAGAAAGAAAAAAAAACAGAGGAGAAGCTATAAAAGACATTATTATTAGGGCAATTGGAAAATATGGATACAAACTAATATGCATGCGAGGTAATAGTATTGTATCTATGTGAAAATTATATTTGGTTGTGTTGAATAATGACTTGTTCTCTGGAGATGAAGTATTTGGGGACTATGTCTACAATTAACTCTCAAATGGTACAGGGGAAAAAAGTAGAAAAAAAAGATAAATCAAATGTGGCAAAATGCTTATGAGGACTAAGGTGAAAGACATATGCATGTTCGTTGCCTATTCATATACTTTTTCTATACATTTGGAAATTTTCTTGTAATAAAAATTTGAGAAGACTCACAGAGATTTGTGGTTGCTAAGGGGATGGGATTACTAGATGCAAACTATTACACAAAGAATGGATAAACAACAAGGTTCTACTATATAGCACAAGGAACTATATTCAATATCCTGGAATAAACCATAATGGAATAGAAGGTGAAAATAAATGTTTATATATGTATAACTGAGTCACTTTGCTGTATAGCAGAAAGTAACACAACATTGTAAATCAACTATACTTCAACTAAAAAAATAAATTTTAATTAATTAAAAGCTGAGAAAAAACTTTAAGTGCTACACTGACAATCCGTCTAGGAGTTCTCTGGTGGTCTAGTGGTTAGAACTAGTGCTTCACTGCTGAGGCCTGGGTTCAATCCCTGCTTGGGGAACTGAGATCCTGCAAGCTGCACAGCATGGCCAGAACGACAGCAATAACAAGAGAACCTAACTATATGTGTGATATTCAACTTTGTTGTCAACAAGTAATAATGTGTCATAATTTATAATATTATGCAAAAAAATTTAAGCAAATCAATGAAAATGACTGAATATAAGGTATCCTGCATTAAAACATAGGTTTCTGTGAATTATTCCTAAAGGAAATGTACATTTAAACTTCTTTCTGATAAATTCTTTATCAAATTTTTTCCTAACCATAGCAACTTTATTTGAAAAATGAAAATATTTATAAAAACTAACAAATACTTTGTCATAAAAATGAACATAAATATAACTTAAATTATATAAAGTAGCTCTTTCTCGTTTTTATATTTGTAGACTTCTCTACAGCATGTAGAATTTAAAATATTTTAAATTTTACTGATTGCCTGAATTTTTGCATATATTTTACAAAGCAATTACACAATTTTATAAAAAGAAACAATCAGATATTCTCTGGATATCCTTGTAACCACAGGAGTCATGACCAATTTTACCTTCTCTGTAACTTACTTCAATTATAGGAGATTATGGGCTTTGATGACCACACATAAAGTTCCACAGGGCTCTGTTCCCACTTGATTTAAATAAACACAGTCAAAATTAACAACTGGTTAATAGCCCAGAATGTTGTCTTATGTGGGATGTTACCTAAGATCTTTGAAACAATTATATTATATTTGCATGCTTAAAATAATTAAATCAACATATTGGTCAAAGAGGAACCTGGGTGGCACTCATTAAAATGTATCATTTGAAAGTGATACCTAAAAAAGCCAAACTCCTCTTATGTTGTCCTTAGTAAGACCATACTGATACAAAGCAGGGCACCCAAGTATTAACAGCACAACCTGGGTTTCTAGAAGATGAATTTAAAGAACTTTCCCTGTTTATTATAAGAAACGAAATTACATGGGATTCCCCACTCCTGCTCCCATTATCGCTCCAAAGAAGTTATGATATTCTGTGTCAAATAATTTAATTACAGGGTAAATTACTTGAACATGTCAAATTGCCAAACTGGCAGTTGAACAGTCTACATGTGTGAAATGAAACTTTAGCAAATGTTAACTTTGCCCTTCAGACACCCAAAAAACAAATCTATCTCCTTCTCTGAAAAATTTTACTCTCTAAAAGATTTACTTTTGATGAAATTTAAAAAGAAAAACAATAGAAACTCTGGCTTTTACATTACTCATTTTAGTCACTTATTGTGGGATCTCTTGTCATATAACAGTAAAATGATAACCAGAGAAATATAAAGTTGTAAATTAAGGGTAAAAAGCATGAAGTATACCACACTGGACAACAGAATAGACTGATAATAAAAAATTAAGTAACAAGGCAACTGACAGTATTTACAACACCTATCTCTAACCAGTGTCAAAGGTCTGGCACCTCAGTAGGTCAGCTTCAGAACAGCTTTACAATCCCGTGTTTTATATTTCATAGCAAAGCAGGATCTTTTCAATACTAAGCAATAATTTGATTGGAAATTCTATAGGTATGGCTTTTCCTCTTTAACTTTTTTTCCTGAATGGTAAGGCTATAATCTAATAATGACTAGCTATGATTCCCTAGACAGAGGGGCTTCCCTCATAGTCAGCTGGTAAAGAATCCTCCTGCAAGGTAGGAGACCCCGGTTCGATTCCTGGGTTGGGAAGATCCCCTGGAGAAGGGAAAGGCTAACCACTCCAGTATTCTGGCCTGGAGAATCCCATGGACTGTATAGTCCACGGGATCAAAGAGTCAGACACGACTGAGTGACTTTCACTTTCAGACAGTGAGGCAAATGGTACTCCTGTCCCCCTGTCCCTGACCCTGAGCTCCAATTGGAACTCAGATAAAAAATGGGAAAGGAGATTCAACAAAGTCTTGGGGGAAAAAAAAAAACAAAAACAAAGCTTGGAAATCTGCTCAAACATCCCAATCCAGAAACATCCAACGCTGCCCTTGAGGACCACCTAATGACTGTACTTTCACCTAACCTTAGACATTCCGTGGAATGGGGAGAAAAGCCCACCTGCCAAGGCCCTGAAGTACCCTACTGTACCACATGGTTCCCACTGTATTATGGCTCTCTGTACCTATAGATGACTCCTTATGGGCAGAATCAGCAAGACTGCATCCAAAGAGTACCAGCAATTTCCTCAAGCAGAATATTTTGCAAACCAACAGAGTGGGACTTTATCCAGAGAAGAAAGGTTCAAAATGGCAAATAATAAACAAAATGTATAATAATATGCTTCAGCTTAAATGTCACTCCCTACATCAGGAAGTTATTGCTACCCACAATAAAACTCAGGTTTACCAACAACTGGTAATTGTTTCATTGGTCATTTTTTCTCTTCCTCCCTTCTCTTACTTTAATTCTTTGTACTAATCACATAACCAAAAGTAATCTTTCTCCAAGTCATTCTCTATCATTGCTAAATTTCATTTTCCTTATAGAAATTAATATATATGAAAGTATCTTGCTCATTTGTTTCTTATATTCAATATCTGTCTCTCCCTTCTAGAATATAAGCACCTTGCCTATTCTTATTGCTCTGGGCCCAGTTCTAGTACAGTGCCTGGTTCAATAAACATTGTTGAATAAAGAAATGAAAAGTAATGTTCTTTTTACTATCCTAAATCCATTTGGTGTTCATGGAACTCTGCATCTAGAGTTAGAAAGAAAGAAAAAAAACGCTTCTAATGAAACCAGCCTAGTCCTTTTCTAGTAACCCAGAGTACCTCACATGCAGAGAAAATATACCTTTTGTTAACTGGAATGAGAATTATAAACTATTATCACATTATTATCATCATCTTAATAATCTGGTGATGGTAACAATAGTGATCATTACCACTTATGAGTTAGGCTATGTATTTATGTACATTAATCTTGGCAACAACTTTACTGGGTAAATATTATTACCTCAATTATACAGACAAAGAAGTTCAGAGGTTAAATAATATCCCAAGGTCACACAGCTCAAGGGTATAAGCTAGGAATCCAAGGTCTGGTCAACATCAGAGGCCATGCTCTTCCTATCACACCATGCTGTGAGATGCTGAGCTGATATCATCTTTTCATTCAACCCTTAGTCTTCATGATCAAGTTCCTTTCCTATCTTCTGATCACTTACCAATTTTGCTACTATTAAAATTAAGAAATTATATCTGTTCATCCAAACTCTAATCTCCAATAGGACTTCTAAAGCATCTGTATACTCAGTAACCAAGAAAAATGTAACGAGAAATATTTTTTCCTTGGTTATTCACTTAGGAGATACCTGAATAAAATATTATTAAATTATTTTTAAATGGCTACATTATTCACTGCTTACTGGCTTCAGTAAAATAGTTCACAAATGTAGTGTTTTTCTAGTCTCACTCCTAGTATTTTCATCTAGAATTTGACCCCAACCTCTTGCTTTTATAATCAAAGGACTTAGAATAATTAAGATGCAAAAAAGTCATAATAGTCTTGCTAAAATGCATCCCAACACTGAAAAAATAAAACTTATAAATTGCTCAACATGCTTTTAAGAGAGTGAACTACTAAAATTTTAATAGGGAAAAATATTTTAAAAAATAAAAATTATATCTATACAGACTAAGTCTAAAAATCAAATTTGAGAAATAGGAAAACTTGATAAATGAGACTTATTATGAGTTTTCATTAAATTTTTCAAAGATACTAAATTAAACACCATCACTTCAAGGGGTGTGGGTTATTTGCAAATTAGGTTATTGCACTTAGTTTTAATGGCAGGAAATATGCAGTGCAACTCTGAAAAGCTTCACAGTGATTTACAGTATATCTGAATCTTTCCTCAGAACCATGGGAGCAGGATTTCATTCTCAGTTCTCACCCTTACTTTTTTTTTGTTCCTTTCTTTTTATTTTCCTTTTTCACTTATGAATTTATTTTAATTAAAACTAAGAGCTTCTACCCAGAAGTAAAAATGTGTGTGGTCAATGAAAAGCTTGGTTACTCCAGGATCTCAATCTAGTGAACACTAAAATTATAAAGTTTATTTTGTCCAACAAATTCCCAATTGCCAAGTTTATTAAGCAAAGTAATTCTAGGAAAGAGAAAGTAGAAATGTGGTGGGTATTTTCACAGGGATAAAAATATCAATTAGCAATACTAGGAGAGTCATGTTACATTACTACACTATAACAAGTACCTTACCCACAGTGTTCCAATATCATTAGGGTTTGAACATAGCTTTCTAGTGTTTTGTTTTGTTTTTTTTTCCAATAATGATTTGTTACTAAAACCCAGAATCTTGAAAACTCCAACAGAAGATTTGGATCATACAAGCATGAGTTTAATTATTATTAGGCAACTCTTTAAAAAATCATAGTCTTAAGAATTTATTTACCCGATAGACCACAGAATCCTAGTGCTAAAGGGTCCTCAAAGATTTAGTAGTCTATATTCACTTATTATGCCAGTGAGGAAACTGAGACGCAGAGACAAAGCCTTCCCCTTATTTACAAACCTGAAGAGAAGTGGCAGCCTGAATCAGACCCAGGTCTGTTTTTCAGTCACATACTCTCAGAGTAAAAATAAATGCATTCTCCTACGAGAAGATACTGTTTTCTTTGGAACAAAGTATTCATGTTCTGTTTTTCTTTAAGTCATTCAAATGTAATACTAATAACAGAGGGAAATGGCTATTTAGCATGTGATGGTTAAGTGATAATTCACTAATTTAATCCAATCCAATTAATTGTCTCCTTTATACCAGATATTGGAAAGATGCTCACAAGAAAGTGATACAATCGCCTCTTTCTTCAGGGAGAGAAGTTTTTAAGATTCCTTTCTGCCAGACTGGGAGCACTTTTTTTATTCTCAACAGATTTGTATGTCCTTCAATACTAAAAAGGCATCTCCACTATCAATTACCAGTGCCTCACTCAGGCCCTAGAAGGGCTGAATGAACCAGGGTCAACTACCTAACGACTATATCCTCCAAAAATTTTGTTGTGTTGTTGCTGCTGTCTTTGCTGTTTGGTGTTTTTATACCTTACAGGGATGTAGAAGTAACATCAACATGTTATAAAAATAAAACCTGCCTTACCCTTTTTATATAACAGATTGTCAAGTAAATGATCCTCTAACTACTCTCCAAGAAAAGTCTCTGAGAGATTAAGACTATGGTCTAAGAGGCTGGCAGTCACCCTTACTTTGTAGAGTTAAGTGGCCTGGTATATGGATCATTGTAAAGTTCTTTGAATTTCTCCAAGTGCCAAACAGATGCTAAATTGCATTATTCAGATTCAAAAGTACATATCTTACTATTAGGAAAATATTCCTACTTATAATACAGATCAGTAGTAATTTTAGTTCCCTTGAATAAGCTTCTAAAGATATGAGGTCAAACATGTGGTAGACCTAAGAGCCCTGGGGTTCATTTAATGAAGCAGGTGGCTTATTTCAGAGAAATCTTAAATCCCTGAGTCTGTCAGGCTATTTGTGTCCAAGTGCTTTGCTTCAAAATGAAATTAAAAGGGGTAGAGTATTTTCAACTCAAGGAAGATAAAATTGAACATACATACATACAATGATCGCATCCTATCAGTTAAGTTCAGTTCAGTCGCTCAGTCGTGTCCGACTCTGTGACCCCATGAACCACAGCACGCCAGGCCTCCCTGTCCATCACCAACTCCTGGAGATTACCCAAACTCATGTCCACTGAGTTGGTGATGCCATCCAGCCATCTCATCCTCTGTTGTCCCCTTCTCCTCCTGCCTTCAATCTTTCCCAACATCAGGGTCTTTTCAAATGAGTCAGCTCTTCACATCAGGTGGCCAAAATATCAGAGTTTCAGCTTCAACATCAGTCCCTCCAATGAACACCCAGGACAGATTTCCTTTAGGATGGACTGGTTGGATCTCCTTGCAGTCCAAGGGACTCTCAAGAGTCTTCTCCAACACCACAGTTCAAAAGCATCAATTCTTCAGCACTCAGCTTTCTTTATAGTCCAACTCTCACATCCACACATGACTACTGGAAAAACCATAGCCTTGACTAGACAGACCTTTGTTGACAAAGTAATGTCTCTGCTTTTTAATATACTGTCTAGGTTGGTCATAAATTTCCTTCCAAGGAGTAAGCATCTTTTAATTTCACGGCTGCAATGTATTTTTTAAATATGACCAAAGTGACTTTTGCTCCATAATCATCAGTTTAAAAGAATTCAAACAGAAAACTGGTTTGAAAAGGGTTGGATATTTACAATATAAAATATGTTAATGCTTTAGATAGAGAGAGTTCTTATGGAGTAATAAGAAGATAATTAATGAATACTCCAGGAGCAAATGAGCTAAGTAAACATACAGAGTCAAAAAATGCAAGTGACTAATAAAAGATGTGGAAAAGTTGTTTAAACCATATAATAATCAAACATATACCCATGATAGCATCTATCAGAATGGGAAAATTAAAAGATTGATAGAATTTTAGTAAGGCTGTGGGAAATGGACTCTCATGCAATGTTACTGCATATTACAACTGGCCCTTAAACAACATGGGTCTGAACTACACATGTCCACTTATACACAGATATTTTTTAATACTAAATGCTATAGTACTACACCATCTGTGTGTTGGTTGAACCCATGGATTCAAAGGAACTGGTATAGGGAGGGTCGATTATAAGTTATATGAGGATTAGCCAATGTGTTGTTCAAGGGTCACCTGTAGGTGGTAATATCTTTCTAGATGACAATTTGACAATGAATTTCAAAAGTTAAAGCAATCAGGAACAAGGCAAGGATGTCCCCTCTTACTATTGCTTTTCAATATCATAGTGGAAGTCCTAGTGAGTGCAGTAAGATGAGAAAAGGAAATGAAAGCTATGCAGATTGCAAAGGAATAAATAAAACTGTCTTTGTTCACAGATGACATAATTATTTAGGTTAAAAATAAATTTTAAAAAAATCAACCAAAAAACTCTAGGAATTAACAAGCAATTATAACAAGGCTGTAGGATACAAGATTAATATACAAACGTCAGTCACGTTCCTATATAACAGCAATGACAAGTAGAATTTGAAATTTAAAACACAATATTATTAACATCAGCAAACAAAAAATGAAATACTTAACTAAATCAAATAAAATACAATCAGTACAAGGAAAACTAAAAAACTGATGAACAAAATAAAAGAATTAAATAACTGAAGAAATAGTCCATGTTAATGGATAGGAAGATTCAACAATGTCAAGACATTAGTTCTTCCAAACTTGATCTATAGATTCAATGCAATCCCAATCAAAATCCCAGCAAGTTATTTTGTGGTTATCAACAGATTCTAAAGTTTATATGGAGGGGCAGGAGATCCAGAATAGCCAACATAATGTTGCAGGAGGGGAATAAAATTGGAGGACTGACACTATCCAACTTCAAGACTTACTATAAAGCTACCGTAATTAAAACAGTGTGGTTAGCAAAAGAAGAGACAGTTCAATCAACAGAATGCTGTTGCTGCTGCTAAGTCGCTTCAGTCGTGTCCGACTCTGTGTGACCCCATAGACGGCAGCTCACCAGGCTCCCCCGTCCCTGGGATTCTCCAGGCAAGAACACTGGAGTGAGTTGTCATTTCCTCCTCCAATGCGTGAAAGTGAAAAGTGAAAGTGAAGTCACTCAGTCATGTCCAACTTGTAGCGACCCCATGGACTGCAGCCCACCAGGCTCCTCCGTCCACGGGATTTTCCAGGCAAGAGTACTGGAGTGGGAGAGAGGCCAAAAATAGACTTACATAAATATGTTATGTTATGCTAAGTCACTTCAGTTGTGTCTGACTCTGTGCGACCCCATAGACGGCAGCCCACCAGGCTCCCCCGTCCCTGGGATTCTCCAGGCAAGAACACTGGAGTGGGTTGCCATTTCCTTCTCCAATGCAGGAAAGTGAAAAGTGAAAGTGAAGTCACTCAGTCACGTCCGACTCCTAGCGACCCCATGGACTGCAGCCTACCAGGCTCCTCCGTCCATGGGATTTTCCAGGCAAGAGTACTGGAGTGGGGTGCCATTGCCTTCTCCGTACATAAATATACTCAAGTGATATTTTGATAAAGGAGCAAAAGCAACATAATGAGGCAAAGATAGTCTTTTCTCCAAATGGTGCTAGAACAACTGCACATCCACATACCAAAAAAATGAATCTAAACTCAGACCTTAAACCTTTACAAAAATTAACTCAAACTGGATCACAGACCTAAATGTAAAGCATAAAAGTATAAAACTCCTAGAAGATAACATATGCGAAAACCAAGATCACCTAGGATTTGGTGATGACTTTTTAGATACAACACTAAATGCACAGTCCATGAAAAAAAGAATTAATTACCTAGACTTCATTAAAACCAACCATTTCTACTCCACAAAAAACAATGTCAAAAGAATAAAAAGAGAAACTACATACTGGGAGAAAATATTTGCAAAAGACATATCTGATAAAGGACTGTCATCCAGAGCATACAACAAACTCTTAAAACTCAATGATATGGATACAAATAGCCTGATTAAAAAATGGGCCTTAACAGACACCTCATCAAGGAAGATATACAGATGACAAATAAGCATATGAAAAGATGCTCCACATCATGTATTATTGGGGAAGTGCAAATTAAAACAGCAATGAAATACCTATACACACCGATTAAAATCACAGAAAACCAGAATTCCAAACACTGGCAAGGTTGTGGAGCAGTAGGAACTCTCATTCATTGTTGGTGAAAATGCAAAATGGTACACCTACTTTGAAAGACAGTTTGTTTCTTTCAAAATTAACATATTCTTAACATATAATACATTCCAGTAATTGCATTCCTTGGAATTTACCCAAAGGACTTTAAAAATTATGTCAACACAAAAACTAGCACATGGATTTTACAGCAGCTTTATTCAAAACTAACAAAACTTGGAAGCAATCAAGGTGTCCTTCAGTAGGTAAATGGGTAAACAAACTGTTACTAACATACAATAGAGTATCACCCAGGACTAAATGGAAATGAGTTATCAAGATATGAAAAGACACAGAGGAAATTTAAATGCATATTACTAAGTAGAAGAAGCCAATCAAAAAAGGTTATATACTGTATGATTCCAACTGCATGACATTCTGGAAAAAATTAAACTATGGAGACGGTAAAAAGGTCAATTGTCACCAGGGGTAGAGAGGAGAGAAGGAGGAACAGGCAGAACATAGAGGATTCTTAGGGCTGTGAAACTATTCTGTATGATGGTGGATATATGTCATTATATAAACTTGTCCAAACCCATACAGTGTACAACCTCAACAGCTAAATGTAACATAAACGGTGACTATAATATGTCAGTATAGGTTCATCACTTGTAACTAATGTACCCTCTGGTGGAAAATGTTGATAATAAGGGAGGCTATGCATGTGTGGAGGCAAGGGGTATACGGAAAATCTCTGTACTTTCTGGTCAATTTTGCTGTGAAGCCAAAATTGCTCTAAAAAATAAAGTCTATTTATTACTAAAATGAAAATGCCTTTAATCCAATAATTTAGGAAAGAATTGATCAAGTGTGAAAAAAATCTGCATGAATATTCATCAGAGCCTTTTTTATAATAGTGGAAAGCTGGAAACAACCTAAATTTCCATAATAGAAGGTCTAGTTAAATAAATTATGGTAAGTTCTTGGCAGGTGAATTCTTTACCACTAGTGCCACGTAGGAAACCCTGAAAAATATTATTAACTATTAAACTGTATCTACTTATAAGACCAAACAAATTATGGTATGACATAATATTAAACAAGAAAGCAATTAAAAAGAATCTACATTTGAAAGATTCTTTATGTATGCTGCTGCTAAGTCGCTTCAGTCATGTCCGACTCTGTGCAACCCCATAGACGGCAGCCCACCAGGCTCCCCCGTCCCTGGGATTCTCCAGGCAAGAACACCGGAGTGGGTTGCCATTTCCTTCTCCAATGCATGAAAGTGAAAGTGAAAGTGAAGTCACTCAGTCGTGTCCGACTATTCGCGACCCCACGGACTGCAGTACACCAGGCTCCTCCGTCCATGGGATTTTCCAGGCAAGATTTCCAGGCAAGAGTACTGGAGTGGGGTGCCATCACCTTCTTCTTATGTATGCTAATACAGAACAATTCTAAATTTATATTTAAGAGAAAAATTCTCAACTTACATTTTAAGTGACCTATGTATATGTATATATATGTGTGTGTGTGTGTGTGTGTGTGTATATTCCTGTATTTACACACATAAAATGTTCCTATGTAAATCAGCAAAAGGGGAAACATACGCATATATTACAGTGGACAGAGTATTTCTAGAGGACTCACACAAAAAATCTTTAACAGTGGTTGGTTCTAGGATTGAAGGAAGCCTTACTTTTTTAAAAAAGACACATAGAGAAAAGTATATAAAGATCAATAATCTGTCACAAATAGAATGCCCCTGGAACCACCATCAAGGTCAAGAAAGAAGTATTGCCAGAACTCCAGACCCTTTACATCCCCTACCTAATCATTTCTTTCCCTAATTCCCAAAAGTTAGCCACCATATTAAATTCTATTTTCTAATCTCTGTACAGAGAGTCATTTAGAGTCATTTACAGTCATTTAATCATGATTAAAATGTTAAATTTTGTCAAATGCTTTCCTGTATCAAGATTACTACATTTTATTCTGTCAATATGGTAAATTACATTGATTTCTTTTGATAAATGAAATTTGAAACTGTTGGAATAAACTCAACTTGGCCATGATATATTATCCTATACCCTATTTATTATCCCATTTTTACTGGATTAAATTTACTAATAATTTTGTTAAGAATTGTCTGCATCTAAAATCATGAGGAAGATTAACCTGTACTTCCCTTTTCTTGTAATGTCCATGTCAGATTTGGTACCAAGGAAGCACATTTACTTTGATCTCTGGCCTTATAAAAGAAACTGGGAAATGTTCTCTCTCTTCATATTCTTTGGAAGAATTTGTATATGCTACTTTTGTGTGATGTTCCTATTTTTAGGTTAACCCAATACCTACAACTAAAATGTAAATGAATTAAACCTAAGGACTATACCTAGGGCTTTCTGCTTCCTAAGCATCCAACCCTTTGCTTTGGATGAAGAGAACTAGAGAAAACAATCATTATCTTGCCAAAGAGTATAAAATCTGCCAACCTATGAAAAAACATTCAACTCAAATTATTAGGCATACACATGAAAAATTATCATTCATTCCCACTCATTTCATATTTTAGGACATCAGAAAGATCACAGAATGCTGGGGCTGGACCATCTCCAGTGTGCTCCCTGTATCTGCAATACTGAGTACATTACACCACAGGTAACAGCATGGCAGTGTGGAAAATGCATCCACATACTGTGAATCGAATCTGTCTGAGCTGGAAGCCAGGTAACTCCATTCATAAGCGATTTGTCTTTGATCACATTATATAAATTCACTGAGCCTCAATACTTTCCTCTGCAAAACTGAAATAATAGTAATAATAAACCTGTTTTACAAAGCTACCATGAGGTTAGAGATGATGTGTACAAAACATCTAGGTACTTGATTATAAAAGGGGGGAGGGGTTGGGTATCTTTTACTCTCACATAAATTCTAGTACAACTTTAAGTCCATATTTTTCAGTAGTAATCTCCAAATCTTGGTGTCCAGAACGTATCATAAATAGTCTTCATCAGTTAACCTTTTCCCTTGAGTCACTTTGCAGTTTATCTATAATAAATAAAGTTTGTGTCTACAAATACAGCTGTTTCCTTTCTGTTCTCATGGCCACCAACACACTTAAAATCTCATGCAGTTACAGACTCTTCCCTGACTACTAATTTATTTTCCTACCTTACCTACTTTCTTGCTAAACACTTGCCCTAAACTTTTCCAAAATCTCCTAACAGGAAGGTCAGAGGACTGGAGTATTTGGCTAATCTAACATTCAGCCCTGTGAATTTAAAGGAACAGCTGCTCTTACTCTCATTTTAGAAACAGAAGTTGAGGCATGGGGTCGGGGTGGGGGAGGTGGGAAGGGGGTTTCATACAAGTTATACACCAAATTGGTTACAAAGACGGACAAGTTATAGAGAGCCTTCCATTGTTCTGCTTACTGTATCAAATACTAGTCTGGGGCTCAGCACAAGGTTAAGTCTTGATCAATTGGCTACAATCATCTCTATTAAACATAAATGAATGGAAATATTAGATGACAAACCCCTCTGAATTTGGTAGGATTATTTACCATTGTATTGTTATCTTTTATCTTTTCTCTGTATACCATAAAGGTAGAAGGTAAGGGCTATGAACATATGTGGTATATTAATATCACCTACATTGGTCCAGTTAATTCTTTAAATACTGAATAATGTTTATACTATTGCTGTGTGCAAGTCAAAGTTTGGAGACATCAAAACATGGTGACCTAATAATAAAAAGAATCTAAGAATTGCAACAAAAGTCCAAGGCACAACCAGGCATGGCTATGAATTTTCAGCAACAGTGGTTTCATTTGAAACCACTTGGAAACAGTGACCCTTATTCCTCCAAACTGTTGCTCCCTAATTAGTCTTGTTTGCCTCCGTTTATGCTAATGGTAAACATGCATTTAGCCTAAGAAAGGAAATGGGAAAAAAAAAAAGCAGAGGTGACCTAAACAACCTCCGTGAAACAAGGCTTCTAATCGTCAAATAGCTTAGTCATATCATCCAAGTGAATCCAAATCAGTCAAAATCATTAAATAAAAGATTCCATTTCTAATACTACTCCTAAAAAAGACTATAATCAAAGACACAAACACTATCCAGTGTAACTGAAAGAAACCTGGTTCTTTCTTATGATAATACAATATGAACAGTTTTATATTCACATAGTAACAATAGTAGCTTAAATTTTCAAACATTTTTTAAACACAGGCCACCCAATGCTCGAACTAAGCCCTCCTGGTTTTTGTACCAGTGAGCACATGGCTTCAGTCCATGCTCAACACTTAATTAAGAGATTCTTTTCAAAGATTGTACTCTGGATGTATCATCTTTTCTGAGGCCAGGCTGCTGCAGTTCATTAGCAGTCAACATCTGGCTGGAATGTTTTAAACTACTATTCTCCTTAACCATTATATGGATGAGGTTTTTGTTATTCTAAGCAAAATGAAACAATGTCTTTGTATGGACTTCTAAACATAATAATTAGTGACAGTGCAAATTGTTTTCTAATTTTTCTTATACTGTGTAGCAAATTACTATTAAACCATTTAAATTGTAGTTTAAACCTTTGTATAATAGTGAGATTCTTTTCATTTTGTAATGTAGACCATGCCTTTACTTTTTAAATACAAGGTCTCCTTCTAAAGGCCAAGAAATATTTAACTTAAATGTAGTTACATGCGAAGAAAAATTTTCTTTAAACTTTCTCAAGGAAACAGCTCTTAAAAACTCAGAAAAATAAAAACTTGGACATATCTGGCACAGAACTTTGGACACTCCAGTTACTTTGCTTATGAACCTCAAAGGTCTCTTATACACAGTATGGATTTCAAACTTCAAAAACACTCCTCTGACGAGTATCAACCCGTGTCTACAGAATTAATTTGCCACTGAAATAAAGTTAACTGAATCTGCTCAGGGACTTAAGCGACTAGAAACATCCCTGTAGTCAACTAAGTTTTTAAAAGGAATTTCATGAGGCTGCATAGGCCTCAGCTGACACATATTTACAAGTCTGGCTCAGAGAACTGTTATAATGGACTTATGGGCTCACTCCGCCTGAAATGCCCTTGGGCCCCTCCCAGGACTTTGTGTCAAAGAAAGGCACAGCTTTCTTTGCCTTTAAAATTTTTTAGAACTCACCACTTACTTAAAATCTTCTTCATCCAACTTTACCAAGGAGCCATTCTTACAAACTTATTTCCCATTTACATATAAAATACTTCACCCCTTGGATGGGGCTTCCCTCATAGCTCAGTCAGTAAAGAATCTGCCTGCCATGCAGAAGACCGGGGTTCAATTCCTGGGTTGGGAAGATCCCCTGGAGAAGGAAATGGCAACCCACTTCAGTATTCACACCTGGAGAATCCTATGGACAAAGGAGCCTGACAGGCTATAGTCCATGGAGTCGCAAGAGCTGGACACAACTTAGTGACACCACCACCACCTTGGATGAGATAGGCGCTCAACTATTAAGACTTTGGTTAGTATAGTATTCTACTGTGTGCACTCAAGTTCCATAAGGGCAGTGACTGTTCCTTTTCTTTTTCTTTTTTAAAAAATTGTTTCCTCTCTTGCCAGTATAAGCTACAGTATAGTGCCCCCAGCTGAAAGAACGCAAATCGGTGTAAATCCTATCTTGCTACCCTCAGCTCAAAGCCCTCCAAAGGCTTTGTTTGGCTTGGAATGAAATTCAAACAAGACTGACCATGTGGCCTCTGGCCACCACTCTTACCTCTCCTTCCACCACTCTGCCTTCTCCCTTACTCACCACACCCCATCCACACAGGCCTCTACTATTCCTGGAATGTGACCAGCAGCCTTTCACCTTAGGTCTCTGGCATTTGTGTGCCTTCTGCCTCCTCTCTCTGCTCACTCCCTCAGGTATCACTTCAGATGTCTCCTCCTTAAGACTTCTAACTCCCTATCTAAAATAGCTGCTTCCCCTTTCTACAGCCTATTTTTCTTTCTAGCTCTAGCTGATATTATCTTATATATTCATTTGTATAGCTGTTCATTATCTCCCACCAACACCACAACCACCAGCATGTAAGTGTCATGAAAGCAGAGGCTTCACTGATTTTATTCACCTTCGGTACCTAAAACAATACCTGGCACATAGCAAGTGTTCAATAAATGTCACTGATCGGTTGCCTTCAGGACCCCAGTAAAGGAAAGAATTTGCAGGTAGAAGCCAATCAAACACACCTTACTGGCCAAAACCGGTCTTTAGAATTGCAACCTGTTTTGCAAGCCAGCCAGCTGTCTCTAAGGTCCATAAGAGGAATATAGTCCTTCTTGGCCTCCAAGGACAACTCCAAGAACACACAGAAACTAGAAACAAGTCTGCTGCTACTGCTGCTAACGCTTCAGTCATGTCCGACTCTACGCGACCCTATAGACGATGGCAGCCCACCAGGCTCCTCCGTCCCTGGGATTCTCCAGGCAAGAACACTGGAGTGGGTTGCCATTTCCTTCTCCAATGCATGAAAGTGAAAAGTGAAAGTGAAGTCGCTCAGTCGTGTCCGACTCTTAGCGACCCCATGGACTGCAGCCTACCAGTCTCCTCCGCCCATGGGATTTTCCAGGCAAGAGTACTGGAGTGGAGTCTACAGCAACCTAAATCCTGAGCTAGCAAAGTAGGGGCAGACCTTACAGAATGCCTCCCCAACTAACATTTTCCTGATGGAACATCTCTTGGTTTTTGATAAACTTCATAGACTGTATATATCTCCCAGGACAATACTTTTTAAAAGGTGCTTGTCTATTTAAGAAAAAAATATGCTTACATCCCAAAACCTAAATACTATTGGCCTGCACCCCACAGGCCTACAAGGCCTATGTTTGCCCAATTTCAACACCAAAGAAAGAGCCCCAAGTCAGCAACAGTGACATCTATGGTTTAATGAATGGGGAAGCTTACATGTCTGAAGCAGGGTCCTGGAGCAATACCCCACCGCATATCACGGTTGGCGGTAGCAGTCTTAGCTCCCGGGGTTGGGGGAAGGGGAGATGACAAGTTATAGGGGAATTGATGTCAGGTGAGCTCATTAGTTACCAGGAAAACCAGCAGAAAGGCATGACCTTCACCACCCCTTTGATAAGAACAATCACCAGCTGGTGCCTGGGGCATAGATAGGAAGGTCAGTTATTTGCACAGGATACTAATAAAACAGGGACTGTAATAGTAGAGGTTGTACAGAGAGCAAGAGAACAGCCATCATGAGAGGCCTGACCATACAACAACACTGGTAAGGAAACAGTGTCTGTAATACTGGGACACCAGGCATCCACAGAGAAGACTCAGTGTACTACTATGTAAAGTAACTGCTTGTTAACAACCCTATTAATTGTTCAATGGTCAAGAAAAGTAAAAGTTCAGTAGTAAAGAATCTGCCTGCCAATGCAGGAGACACAGGTTCAATCTTTGATCTGGGAAGATCCCATATGCTGCAGAGCAACTAAGCCTGTGTGCCACAACTACTGAGCCTGTGCTTTGAAGTGCATGAGTTGCAACTATTGAGCCCAGGTCCCTTAACTACAGAAGCCTGCACGCCCTAGAGCCTGTGCTCCATAACAAGAGAAGCCACCACAATGAGAAGCCAGAGTACCCCAACTGGAGAGTAGGCCCTGTTCGCCACATCTAGAGAAAAGCCCAACCAGCAATGAAGACCCAGCACAGCCATAAAGAAAAAAAATTATTTTTTTAAAAAAGAAAGGCAATTGTTCTAAGTATTTTTCGTTGTATTTCTAAGTTACTTATTTAGTGGGATTTTTTACTGTGTTTTTGTAACATTGTAGGAAATTAGATTGGAGAAGGCAATGGCACCCCACTCCAGTACTCTTGCCTGGAAAATCCCATGGACAGAGGAGCCTGGTGGGCTGCAGTCCATGGGGTCGCTAAGAG
The DNA here is from genome assembly GCF_029407905.1 of Bubalus kerabau. Lineage (NCBI taxonomy): Eukaryota > Metazoa > Chordata > Mammalia > Artiodactyla > Bovidae > Bubalus > Bubalus kerabau. The sequence continues at coordinate 65,947,430 of NC_073633.1, forward strand.
TCAGACATGACTGAGCGACTTCCCTTTTCCTTTTCACTTTCATGCATTGGAGAAGGCAATGGCAACCCACTCCAGTGTTCTTGCCTGGAGAATCCCAGGGACGGGGGAGCCTGGTGGGCTGCCGTCTATGGGGTCGCACAGAGTCGGACACGATTGAAGCGACTTAGCAGCAGCAGCAGCAGCAGCAGCAGGAAATTAGATATTCTAAGTTGAAGAGCAACACATTGTAGTTTTTCCTATTTAAAATAATAAGAAATAGAACTCCACATAAATGATTTTGTGCAGAACATCTGATTTTTTTTAGATGTTTTGATTTTTAGAATTGCAACCTGTTTTGCAAGCCAGCCAGCTGTCTCTAAGGTCCATAGAGGAATTTAGTCCTTTCTTCTTGGCCTCCGAGGACAACTCCAAGAACATACAGAAACTAGACACAAGTCTAGTGTTTTGAGAGCAACCTAAATCCTGAGCTAGCAAAGTAGGGGCAGACCTTACAGAATGTCTTCCCAGCTAACATTTTCCTGATAGAACATCTTTTGGTTTTTGATACTTAAACTTCATAGACTGTATATATCTCCCAGTATAATACTTTTTAAAAGGTGCTTGTTTATTTAAGAAAAAAATATGCTTACATCCCCAAACCTAAATACTATTGGCTTGCACCCATTAAGCAAAAGATGCCTGCATGTTCTTGGATTCACCCAAAACCCACCAACAAGCCTCTCCCCAGGCCTTTCTGATTTGGTGACAGTCTAGCAGCTCATCTGTTCCCAGTCTCTAACTTTGACTCACTGAATCTCTTCTCATGTCTTCATCTTCTAGTTACCTTTCATTTCACTCACCTTTCTTCTCCTTTTCTTAATTTTTACCAAGTGAATATATACATATAATCTAAAGGATTGAAGGAGCTAAAAGGCTTACAACAAAAAAAAGCAGTCCCTAGCTCTCACCATCTCATCTTCATCCTCAGTACAGTGCACCCACTTTCAACTAGCTCTTGCTTTAAATTATCAGATAATCTGAGTAAAATGCTATTTCCTAGATATTCCATATTAATTTCACCTACTGCCTTCTTATGATAAAGGAGAATTTTAGCTGTCTTACACCTACCTTTCCCCCAATCTTTCTCAATAAATTTATTCCAAAAAAGTTTGGTTAAATCTGTATTCGGTATATTAATTATTGAGATTATTGTTTATTTATGAGCCAAATAATGAAAAATAATTGATTTCCTTTCTGGGACAACTTTTCCCTATATTTAATAATTGCTGAATTTCCTCATTTGCTTAGTTTAATTTGAACATCCAGCTAAGCCTTCCCATACCCTATAAAAACTCTGCAAAAATCATTCTCAATTCATTTTCCAACACAGTCAAATATGTCAGATTTATCAATTCTTTATTTTCCTGATAAGATTTATCAATTCCATTTTTTCTTCCCCCATCAGGTTCTAATCTGTACTGAGTGTTTTCTAAGTTTCTGGGTGTTGTGGATGTTATTCTGGGATTTCCCATCACTGATGTTCTATAAATACCCAACTCCTCTCTCCTGTATTAGATTTCCCATCTCCAAGTTCCCATGTCAACTTGTTTCTTGGTTTACTCCCGAGTTTTGGTTGATTACATGTTGTAGACTTTTAGAATTTGCATGTTTGAGAGTGTTTTATTCTATCCTTTTACTTGATCAGTTCATTTATCCTAAGCTAAACTTCATTCATATTTTGAAGACATTACTTTGTTGCCTTCCATCTTCCAAAGCTATTTTTAATATTTTCATTCCTGTTCCTTTGATTATGATCTTTTTCCATCTTTTCTCTTGCTCTCTCAATCAGTTTTGAGTGTTTTCTACTAATATTCAAGTTTCAAAATTCCCAGACAATATACTTTGGTTGGTTTTCTCTCATTTTTTAAATGGAAGGAAAAGGTTCTTTTTTTTTTTAACTGAGGAATAATTTGGGTTTTTTCTTTTTTCATTTATTATGCTGAATACCCTATGAACACCTTTAAACTTGAAAATACATATTTTTATTTTGGAGAAATGTTATTTTAAAAAATAAAAATTTTCTGGGAATGCCCTGACAGTCCAGTAGTTAGGACTTGGTGCTTTCACTTCACTTCAGTTGCCCAGGTTCAATACATGGTCAAGCCATACAGCGAGGCCAAAATGATAATAACAATAATAATAATGATAATTCTCTAGTGATTGTTTATTCTGTTTCTTCTTACCGGTTGAATATTGTATTTCCAGGATTGATCTGTAAGTTTTCTTATTTTTCTCTCTTTTATTGTCCATCCCTTTTTCCTACTTTATCAGAATTCTTCCAGCCTTTATACTGAACTTTTTTTTTCAGCTATCATATTTTTAATATCCAAAAGCTCTTTCTTACTGTTTGCTCCTTTTTAAAAAGTAACATTCTATTTTTTTTTCAACATTTTACTCTCTGAAAACAACAGGATGACGTTGAAGGAATTTTCTGCTCTCAGTATTGTCTTCTGTTTCCTCTGAGTTCCTTTTTCCTTTGTTTACTTCATGTTGAAGGCCTTCTTCCAAAGACCAATTATCTTTTGACAGCCTATCATCCTTAAGAGTGAGTCACTAAAAAGCTGACTAGCAGCTTTGTAAATGGGTTTCTAATATGGTCATAGAGTAGCTGGAGAATTTCGGTGGAAGAGGGCCACCAAATGTCAGTATTTATGGGTCTTTTCTCTAGGATGGTTCATCATGGTTCAGTTTCCTCTGAGAAGGATCTTCTAATATCCCTGCTGGGGTTTGGAGTGGTAAGGCTGCCAGTATGCTAGAGCTGATCAGAGAAAGGGAGTTGTACTGTTCAGAGGCAGAAACTCCTTTAATCTCCTAGTTTTCAATTCTATTCTGCTGCAGCCTTTCTCAGTGCTCAATGTCCCCAAGTCCAGATAATCTTTGTTTCTCCAGAGACTCCTACAAAGGTGGTGGGAAATGGCTTCCTTATTTAGCCAGGTAAGAGTGGGCTCTGAGGGTCTGGCTGCTCTTCATAAAGACTTTCAAATAAATTTCCACTCACCGTGTCACCCTGCTTCTTGCAATACCCAGTGCCTCTAATTCCTAAGCCTTTCCAGAGAGCTGTGAGTCAGCTTGCTTTCCATCTGCACCACTCTCCACAGGCACTTGGCTTTGACCTTTCTACCACTCTGCTAAGTCATGCACCATCTTTACACCCACTTTCCATCTTTGTATCTTGTGGTTTAGGGTTATTTATTAATATGTCTCCTTGATTTATCAAAGATGGAGCTTATGCCTTCTTTTCTTGCTTTCCCTATTTGGAGATGATTTTTTGAGAAAAGAATAATGAATGAGGGGTAAAGAAAGAGAGTAGGTATCTGTTTATTCAGATGGTGGCTCAGAATCCGCCTGCAATGTGGGAGACCTGGGTTCAATCCCTGGGTTGGGAAGATATTTTGGAGAAGGGAACAGCTACCCACTCCAGTATTCTGGCCTGGAGAATCCCCATGGACAGAGGAGTCTGGTGGTCTATAGTTCATGGAGTCGCAAAGAATCGGACATGACTGACCAACTAAACATGGCACAGTCATCTTGAAACTAGAAGTCTATAGCATTTTCAATTTCACAGATCTTTTATCACAACATAGTCTTCTGTCAGTTCCACTTTGATTCATAATTTGTCTTCCAGACTTTCTGGGTAACTAACCATCTTATTTTACTGGTTTCAGATATGTGACATTTAGTTATTAGTAAATTAACAAGTTCCACACCTATCTATCATATCCCATTTGTAGTAACTGTCGTCTGCAATTGAATAGGGTACTGAATTTACATATAACTGGGAGGAGACTGTTTACTAATTGAAAGGGCATTAGTTACCAGTGTCTCATGGGCTTTTGGAGAAGGCAATGGCAACCCACTCCAGTACTCTTGCCTGGAAAATCCCATGGACAGAGGAGCCTGGTAGGCTGCAGTCCATGAGGTCGCTAAGAGACAGACATGACTGAGCGACTTCATTTTCACTTTTCACTTTCATGCATTGGAGAAGGAAATGGCAACCCACTCCAGTGTTCTTGCCTGGAGAATCCCAGGGACAGGGGAGTCTGGTGGGCTGCCGTCTATGGGGTCGCACAGAGTTGGACACGACTGAAGTGACTTAGCAGCATGGGCTTTTTCCTATTAGATAGGCTGACCATTCTTTGCTTGCCTTCCTGTCCCTCCATTCTCACACTTCTCTGTACCACCAGGAAACTGATTTCTGTGAATAACTTCCCTAGCCCTTCCCAACTCACACTATTCCCACCCCTTTCACTCTTTCCCTGCCTCGCTGCATTTCTGGCAACACTACTCTATAGCCGCAGCTCCTGAAGTATAATGGCTTCAGGTTTCACAGGGAAACCCTTCCTAGTTGCTTCCCTTGACCCTCCTCAGGCCTCTGTAGATAGTCTCTTTATTAAACTCCCTTCAGTTATACCCAGTGAGCCATTCATTTCCTATGAAGACACTGACTGATATATAAGCAAAAAAAAAAAAAAAAAAGATTTTGAAATAACTCATCTCTAAAGTCCCTTGAGTTATTGTGTTCTATAATTTTTATAAGAGTCAAGTATATACTTGGCACTTAACTAAAGACTTTGGGCAAATTTGGGGCTTCTTTTCAGTCAAGATTTCTTCTTACTATAGCAAAGAAACTCTTCAAACAAATATGCTCAGGCCCTAGAAAATATAAGCACTGTCAATATAACTTAGACTAACATGAAAAGTTAAGACATACATATTGTTCCCTTTAGGCAAGGGAGTGAGATAGTCCTGGTAAAGTACATTTGTTTTTGTTTTTAATTTTTAAAAATTTAGTACAATTGACATATATTATATCAGCTTTCAGTTCAGTTCAGTCGCTCAGTCGTGTCTGACTCTGCGACCCCATGGAATGCAGCACACCAGGCATCCCTGTCCATCACCAACTCCCGGAGCTTGCTCAAACTCATGTCCACAAGTTGGTGATGCCATCCAACCATCTCATCCTCTGTCGTCCCCTTCTCCTCCTGCCTTCAATCTTTCCCAGCATCAGGGTCTTTTCCAATGAGTCAGTACCTTGCATCAGGTGGAAAAAGTATTGGAGTTTCACCTTCAGCTTCAGTCCTTCCAATGAACATTCAGGATTGATTTCCTTTAGGGGTGACTGGTTGGATCTCCTTGCAGTCAAACAGACTCTTAAGAGTCTTCTCCAACACCAGAGTTCAAAAGCATCAATTCTTTGGTGCTCAGCTTTGTTTATAGTCCAACTCTCACATCCATACATGACTACTGGAAAAGCCATAGCTTTGACTAGATGGACCTTTGTCAGCAAAGTACTGTCTCTGCTTTTTATATTAGCTTTAGGTTATGATATAATGATTCAATATTTGTATGTATTATGAAATGAAATCATCACAAGTTTAACATCCATCACTATACCTGGTTACACAATTTTTTTTCTTGTGATGACAGCTTCAAAGATTTACTCTCTTAGAAGCTTTCAAATAAGAAATACAGCACTATTAACTATAGTCACCCCCATTACATATTTATTTAACTGAAAATTTGTACCATTTGATTCCCTTCACCCATTTCACCCATCCCTCACCTCTGGCAACTACTAATCCATTCTCTGTATCTATGAGCTTGGTATTTTATTTTTACTTATTTTTCTTTAGTTGGTGGTGGTTTAGTTGGTAGGTCGTGTTCAACTCTTGCGATCCCATGGACTATGCCCGCCAGGCTCCTCTGTCCATGGGATTCTCCAGGCAGGAATACTGGAGTGGGTTGTCATTTCATTCTCCAGGATACTCCAGGATACTCAGGATTCCTTCCCGAGCCAGGAATCGAACCTATGTCTCCTGCATTGCAGGCAGATGATTTACCAACTAAGCTATGAAGGAAGACACCACATAAAAATGAAATCATTGGGGGAGGAGCCAAGATGGCGGAGGAGTAGGACGGGGAGAACACTTTCTCCCCCACAAATTCATCAAAAGAGCATTTAAACGTTGAGTAAATTCCACAAAACAACTTCTGAATGCCGGCAGAGGACATCAGGCACCCAGAAAAGCAACCCAACTCTTCGAAAGGAGGTAACGCTGTGAACCTCTCTGAGTGACCCTCACAGTAAAGAAACTTTTCATCTTTAACGTAGATGTTTTATCAATGGTGCTGTATAGAAGGAGAAGTTTTGAAACTACTGTAAAAATAAGACCGATAACTGGAAGTAGGAGGCTTAAGTCCAAACCCTGACTCCAAGGAACTCCTGACTCCAAGGAACATTAATTGACAGGAGCTCATCAAACGCCTCCATACCGACACTGAAACCAAGCACCACACAAGGGCCAACAAGTTCCAGGGCAAGACATACCAAGCAAATTCTCCAGCAACAAAGGAACACAGCCCTGAGCTTCAAGATACAGGCTGCCCAAAGTCACCCCAAATCCATAGACATCTCATAACTCATTACTGGACATTTCATTACACTCCAGAGAGAAGAAATACAGCTCCATCCACCAGAACATCGACACAAGCTTCCCTAACCAGGAAACCTTGACAAGCCACCTGTACAAACCCACACACAGTGAGGAAACACCACAATAAAGAGAACTCCACAAACTGCCAGAATACAGAAAGGACACCCCAAACTCAGCAATTTAAACAAGATGAAGAGACAGAGGAATAGCCAGCAGATAAAGGAACAGGATAAATGCCCACCAAACCAAACAAAAGAGGAAGAGATAGGGAATCTACCTGATAAAGAATTCCGAATAATGATAGTGAAATTGATCCAAAATCTTGAAATTAAAATGGAATCACAGATAAATAGCCTGGAGGCAAGGATTGAGAAGATGCAAGAAAGGTTTAACAAGGACTTAGAAGAAATAAAAAAGAGTCAATATATAATGAATAATGCAATAAGTGAAATTAAAAACACTCTGGAGGCAACAAATAGTAGAATAACAGAGGCAGAAGATAGGATTAGTGAATTAGAAGATAGAATGGTAGAAATAAATGAATCAGAGAGGATAAAAGAAAAACGAATTAGAAGAAATGAGGACAATCTCAGAGACCTCCAGGACAATATTAAACGCTACAACATTCGAATCATAGGGGTCCCAGAAGAAGAAGACAAAAAGAAAGACCATGAGAAAATACTTGATGAGATAATAGTTGAAAACTTCCCTAAAATGGGGAAGGAAATAATCACCCAAGTCTAAGAAACCCAGAGAGTCCCAAACAGGATAAACCCAAGGCGAAGCACCCCAAGACACATATTAATCAAATTAACAAAGATCAAACACAAAGAACAAATATTAAAAGCAGCAAGGGAAAAACAACAAATAACACACAAGGGAATACCCATAAGGATAACAGCTGATCTTTCAATAGAAACTCTTCAAGCCAGGAGGGAATGGCAAGACATACTTAAAATGATGAAAGAAAATAACCTACAGCCCAGATTATTGTACCCAGCAAGGATCTCATTCAAGTATGAAGGAGAAATCAAAAGCTTTTCAGACAAGCAAAAGCTGAGAGAATTCTGCACCACCAAACCAGCTCTCCAACAAATACTAAAGGATATTCTCTAGACAGGAAACACAAAAACGGTGTATAAATTCAAACCCAAAACAATAAAGTAAATGGCAACGGGATCATACGTATCAGTAATTACCTTAAACGTAAATGGGTTGAATGCCCCAACCAAAAGACAAAGACTGGCTGAATGGATACAAAAACAAGACCCCTACATATGTTGTCTACAAGAGACCCACCTCAAAACAGGGGACACATACAGACTGAAAGTGAAGGGCTGGAAAAAGATTTTCCATGCAAATAGGGACCAAAAGAAAGCAGGAGTAGCAATACTCATATCAGATAAAATAGACTTTAAAACAAAGACTGTGAAAAGAGACAAAGATGGTCACTAAATAATGATCAAAGGATCAATCCAAGAAGAAGATATAACAATTATAAATATATATGCACCCAACACGGGAGCACCGCAGTATGTAAGACAAATGCTAACAAGTATGAAAGGAGAAATTAACAATAACACAATAATAGTGGGAGATTTTAATACCCCACTCACACCTATGGATAGATCAACTAAACAGAAAATTAACAAGGAAACACAAACTTTAAACGATACAATAGACCAGTTAGACCTAATTGATATCTATAGGACATTTCATCCCAAAACAATGAATTTCACCTTCTTCTCAAGCGCACATGGAACCTTCTCCAGGATAGATCACATCCTGGGCCATAAAGCTAGCCTTGGTAAATTCAAAAAAATAGAAATCATTCCAAGCATCTTTTCTGACCACAATGCAGTAAGATTAGATCTCAATTACAAGAGAAAAACTATTAAAAATTCCAACATATGGAGGCTGAACAACACGCTGCTGAATAACCAACAAATCACAGAAGAAATCAAAAAAGAAATCAAAATTTGCATAGAAACGAATGAAAATGAAAACACAACAACCCAAAATCTGTGGGACACTGTAAAAGCAGTCCTAAGGGGAAAGTTCATAGCAATACAGGCACACCTCAAGAAACAAGAAAAAAGTCAAATAAATAACCTAACTCTACACCTAAAGCAACTAGAAAAGGAAGAAATGAAGAACCCCAGGGTTAGTAGAAGGAAAGAAATCTTAAAAATTAGGGCAGAAATAAATGCAAAAGAAACAAAAGAGATCATAGCAAAAATCAACAAAACCAAAAGCTGGTTTTTTGAAAGGATAAATAAAATTGACAAACCATTAGCCAGACTCATCAAGAAACAAAGGGAGAAAAATCAAATCAATAAAATTAGAAATGAAAATGGAGAGATCACAACAGACAACACAGAAATACAAAGGATCATAAGAGAGTATTATTAACAATTATATGCCAATAAAATGGACAACGTGGAAGAAATGGACAAATTCTTAGAAAAGTACAACTTTCCAAAACTCGATCAGGAAGAAATAGAAAATCTTAACAGACCCATCACAAGCACAGAAATTGAAACTGTAATCAAAAATTTTCCAGCAAACAAAAGCCCAGGTCCAGATGGCTTCACAGCTGAATTCTACCAAAAATTTAGAGAAGAGCTAACACCTATCCTGCTCAAACTCTTCCAGAAAGTTGCAGAGGATGGTAAACTTCCAAACTCATTCTATGAGGCCACCATCACCCTAATACCAAAACCTGACAAAGATCCCACAAAAAAAGAAAACTGCAGGCCAATATCACTGATGAACATAGATGCAAAAATCCTTAACAAAATTCTAGCAATCAGAATCCAACAACACATTAAAAAGATCATACACCATGACCAAGTGGGCTTTATCCCAGGGATGCAAGGATTCTTCAATATCCGCAAAGCAATCAATGTAATACACCACATTAACAAATTGAAAAATAAAAACCATATGATTATCTCAATAGATGCAGAGAAAGCCTTTGACAAAATTCAACATCCATTTATGATCAAAACTCTCCAGAAAGCAGGAATAGAAGGAACATACCTCAAATAATAAAAGCTATATATGACAAACCCACAGCAAACATTATCGTCAATGGTGAAAAATTGAAAGCATTTCCTCTAAAGTCAGGAACAAGACAAGGGTGCCCACTGTCACCATTACTATTCAACATAGTTTTGGAAGTTTTGGCCACAGCAATCAGAGCAGAAAAAGAAATAAAAGGAATCCAAATTGGAAAAGAAGAAGTAAAGCTCTCACTGTTTGCAGATGACATGATCCTCTACATAGAAAACCCTAAAGACTCCACCAGAAAATTACTAGAACTAATCAATGACTATAGTAAAGTTGCAGGATATAAAATCAACACACAGAAATCACTTGCATTCCTATACACTAATAATAAGAAAACAGAAAGAGAAATTAAGGAAACAATTCCATTCACCATTGCAACGGAAAGAATAAAATACTTAGGAATATATCTACCTAAAGAAACTAAAGACCTATATATAGAAAACTATAAAACACTGGTGAAAGAAATCAAAGAGGACACTAACAGATGGAGAAATATACCATGTTCATGGATTGGAAGAATCAATATAGAGAAAATGAGTATACTACCCAAAGCAATCTATAGATTCAATGCAATCCCTATCAAGCTACCAACAGCATTCTTCACAGAGCTAGAACAAATAATTTCACAATTTGTATGGAAATACAAAAAACCTCGAATAGCCAAAGCGATCTTGAGAAAGAAGAATGGAACTGGAGGAATCAACCTACCTGACATCAGGCTCTACTACAAAGCCACAGTTATCAAGACAGTATGATACTGGCACAAAGACAGAAATATAGATCAATGGAACAAAATAGAAAGCCCAGAGATAAATCCACGCACATATGGACACCTTATCTTTGACAAAGGAGGCAAGAATATACAATGGATTAAAAACAATCTCTTTAACAAGTGGTGCTGGGAAATCTGGTCAACCACTTGTAAAAGAATGAAACTAGAGCACTTTCTAACACCATACACAAAAATAAACTCAAAATGGATTCAAGATCTCAACGTAAGACCAGAAACTATAAAACTCCTAGAGGAGAACATAGGCAAAACACTCTCTGACATACATCACAGCAGGATCCTCTATGACCCACCTCCCAGAATATTGGAAATAAAAGCAAAAATAAACAAATGGGACCTAATTAACCTTAAAAGCTTCTGCACATCAAAGGAAACTATTAGCAAGGTGAAAAGACAGCCTTCAGAATGGGAGAAGATAATAGCAAATGAAGCAACTGACAAACAACTAATCTCCAGAATATACAAGCAACTCCTACAGCTCAACTCCAGAAAAATAAATGACCCAATCAAAAAATGGGCCAAAGAACTAAATAGACATTTCTCCAAAGAAGACATACAGATGGCTAACAAACACATGAAAAGATGCTCAACATCACTCATTATCTGAGAAATGCAAATCAAAACCACTATGAGGTACCATTTCACACCAGTCAGAATGGCTGCGATCCAAAAGTCTACAAGTAATAAATGCTGGAGAGGGTGTGGAGAAAAGGGAACCCTCTTACACTGTTGGTGGGAATGCAAACTAGTACAGCCACTATGGAGAACAGTGTGGAGATTCCTTACAAAACTGGAAATAGAACTGCCTTATGACCCAGCAATCCCACTGCTGGGCATACACACTGAGGAAACCAGGAGGGAAAGAGACATGTGTACCCCAATGTTCATCGCAGCACTGTTTATAATAGCCAGGACATGGAAGCAACCTAGATGTCCATCAGCAGATGAATGGATAAGAAAGCCGTGGTACATATACACAATGGAGTATTACTCAGCCATTAAAAAGAATACATTTGAATCAGTTCTAATGAGGTGGATGAAACTGGAGCCTATTATACAGAGTGAAGTAAGCCAGAAAGAAAAACACCAATACAGTATACTAACACATATATATGGAATTTAGAAAGATGGTAACAATAACCCTGTGTACGAGACAGCAAAAGAGACACTGAGGTATAGAACAGTCTTATGGACTCTGTGGGAGAGGGCGAGGGTGGGAAGATTTGGGAGAATGGCATTGAACCTTGTAAAATATCATGTATGAAACGAGTTGCCAGTCTAGGTTCGATGCACGATACTGGATGCTTGGGGCTGGTGCACTGGGACGACCCAGAGGGATGGAATGGGGAGGGAGGAGGGAGGAGGGCTCAGGATAGGGAACACATGTATACCTGTGGCAGATTCATTTTGATATTTGGCAAAAACTAATACAATTATGTAAAGTTTAAAAATAAAATAAAATAAAAATGAAATCATGGATACAACATTTGTCTTTCTCTGTCTGACATTTCACTTTAGCATAATGCCCTCAAGACCCATCCATGTTGTCACAAATGGCAAAAGTTTATAGCTAAATAATATTCCATTGTGTATATACACACACATACACACACCACATCATCTTTATCCATTCATCCATCAATGGTTATATGCTGTTTCCTTTTCTTGGCTATTGTAAATTATGTATATGGGAATGCACATATCTTCCTGAATCAATGCTTTCCTTTTCTTCAAATAAATACCCAGAATTGAAATTGCTGGATCATATGATCCAACCAGTCCATTCTGAAGGAGATCAGCCCTGGGATTTCTTTGGAAGGAATGATGCTAAAGCTGAAACTCCAGTACTTTGGCCACCTCATGCAAAGAGCTGACTCACTGGAAAAGACTCTGATGCTGGGAGGGATTGGGGGCAGAAGGAGAAGGGGACGACAGAGGATGAGATGGCCGGATGGCATCACTGACTCGATGGACGTGAGTCTCAGTGAACTTCGGGAGTTGGTGATGGACAGGGAGGCCTGGCGTGCTGCGATTCATGGGGTCACAAAGAGTCGGACACGACTGAGCGACTGAACTGAACTGAACTGATGACAATTTTTTATTTTTTTTAGGAATCTCCATACTATTTTTATAGTGGCTGCACCAATTTACATTCCCACTAACAGTGAGCAAGGATTCCATTTTCTTCACACACTCACCAACACTTATTATCTCTTATCTTTTTTATCATAGTCATTCTCACAGACATGATATCTCATTATAGTTTTGATATTCATTTCTCTGATGATTAGTGATGTTGAGCATCCTTTCCTGTGCTTTTTGGCCATTTGTATGTCTCCTTGGGAAAGCTATTCAGATCCTCTGCTCATTTTTTAATTGGATTATTTGGGTTTGGGTTTTTCTTTTTTTTTTTTTTTGCTATTGAGCTGTATGTGTTCTTTATATTTTTTTTAATATTAACCCCTTGTCAGATAAATGATTTGCAAATATTTTCTCCCTTAGTAGCTTGTCTTTCCATTTCATTGATGGTTTCCTTTGCTGGCAGAAAGTTAGATATAATTCCTTTGTTTTTCGTTTGTTTGTTTGTTTTTATTTTGTTTTGTTTGCTTTTGTTGCCTTTGCTTTTGGTGTCAAATTCAAAAAATCATCACCAAGACCAATGTCAAAGAGCTTACTGTTTAGGTTTTCTTCTACTACTTTTATGGTTTTAGGCCTTGTATTCAACTCTTTAATATATTTTGATTTTTTAGGGGGTGTGGTGTAAGATAAAGGTCCACTTTCATTCTTTTGCATGTGACATCCAGTTTTTCCAACACCATTTACTAAAGAGACTGACCCTTACTCATTGTGTTTTCTTGGCTCCTCTGTTGTAAACTAATTGACCGAATATGCATGGGTTTATTTCTGGACTCTCTATTTTGTTCCATTGATCTATGTATCTGTTTTTATACCCAGTACATTTGCTTTTTTTGACTTTGAGACACAGACAGCCAGAATTAATTCCAAAGTTACAAGGTTTCTTTTTATGTCCCTTCTTTTCCCTTAGATACTCCACCATCAGAAGGCCAGGAAAATGTGAAAAATAAGTTTTACCAATCCTCCCTTTAAAAAGAATGAATTCCTTGACCTCTGTCCCAACCACAGACACAAGATTATCTCTTTTCCAGGCATATCTAGACTTTTTGTATCCACTGAAGTTTTCTACTTTCTCACCTCTCATAGATCCTTCAATTCATTCCTATTTTAAGCTGCTCTTGTCAAGGTTTTCTTCAGCTTCTTTGATGCTAAATTCAATGGATACTTCTGTCTTACTTAACCTCTCAGCAGCATTTGACACCACTGCTACTCTTTCATGAAATATTATTTTCCTTGTCTTTGCTGTTACCTGACTTTTCTACTTTTTCCTCCTCAATGTCTGATTGCTCCTCAGTCTCTTCAAGCAGACATCTCTTCCTCTGTCCATCCCTCAAATCTTCATTCTTTTTGGAACTCTGTCTTAGTCTTCCTTATCTTTCTACCTACATTCTTCCACTGGATGGTCTCCTCCACTCCTATGGCTTCAGAAATCAATTACATACTACTGACTCTCAAGTAGATCATGTCAAGTCTGAATATTCCTCCTGGCTTTCAGAGATACTGTTTGTAGCTAAACACTAGGTAACTCCGTCAGTGTGCCCACAAATTCCTCATACTCATTTTGCTTTCCCTTCAAACCTAATTTTTCATCTATATTCCTTATCCCAGTGAAACATACCAAGCCAGAGACCTGGGTATAATCCTTGACTCTCTGGGTTCCACATCAATAAATAATCAAGTCTTATTGATTCTGTCGGAGACATACCTTAAATCTATCATCTAATTCTCTCCCCATTCTCACTGCTACTTCCGTAGAAGTGGCATCTCTCTACTGCTAAGACAATTATCCTCAAGTCTAGACCTTATAATAGACCCAGGGAAATCTTTTCAAAATACAGATATAATCAAGTTATCCTCTTCCTAAAGTCTGCAATGGTTTTACAAACTGCTATCCAAATAAAGCACAACTTGCTCAACATGGTTTACAAGGCCAACATCTGGTCTCTTACCCTGTATTTCAAATTATTATGTGTCAGCTAAATTAAGCCTTTTTTAGTTCCTCCAACAAGCCATGATCACTCTTACTCTAGACATCTTCACATGATGTTTCCTTCCCCTGTAACATGACTATCCAATGTTATCAGTGTTATCCGGCTATCAGTAGTTCTTTTTTGGCCTATCAGTACTTCTTGACTAACATCTATGAATTCCTCTGTCTCAGCTTAGATGTACTCAGTTCAGTTCAGTTCAGTCGCTCAGTCGTGTCTGACTCTTTGTGACTCCCCTGACTGCAGCACGCCAGGCCTCCCTGTCCATCACCAGCTCCTGGAGTTTACTCAAACTCATGTCCATTGAGTTGGTGAGGCCATCCAACCATCTCATCCTCTGTTGTCCCTTCTCCTCCCGCCTTCAGTGTTTCCCAGCATCAGGGTCTTTTCCAATTAGTCAGTTCTTCACATCAGGTAGCCAAAGCATTGGAGTTTCAGCTTCAACATCAGTCCTTCCAATGAATATTCAGGACTGATTTCCTTTAAGATGGACTGGTTGGATCTCCTTGCAGTCCAAGAGACTCTCAAGAGTCTTCTCCAACACCACAGTTCAAAAGCATCAATTCTTTGGCACTCAACTTTCTTTATAGTCCAACTCTTACATCCATACATGACTACTGGAAAAACCGTAGCTTTGACTAGATGGACCTTTCTTGGCAAAGTAATGTCTCTGCTTTTTAATATGCTGTCTAGGTTGGTCATAACTTTTCTTCCAAGGAGCAAGTGTCTTTTAATTTCATGGCTGCAGTCACCAGCTGCAGTGATTTTAGAGCCCCCAAAAATAAAGTCTGTCACTGTTTCCACTGTTTCCCCATCTATTTGCCATGAAGAGATGGGACCAGATGCCATGATCTTAGTTTTCTGAATGTTGAGCTTTAAGCCTACTTTTTCACTCTCCTCTTTCAATTTAAGAGACTCTTTTGTTCTTCTTTGCTTTCTGCCATAAGGGTGGTGTCATCTGCATATCTGAGGTTATTGATATTTCTCCTGGCAATCTTGATTCCAGCTTGTGCTTCATCCAGCCCAGCATTTCTCATGATGTACTCTTCACATAAGTTAAATAAGCAGGGAGAAAATATACAGCCTTGGCATACTCCTTTCCCAGTATGGAAACAGTCTGTTGTTCCATGTCCAGTTCTAACTGTTGCTTCTTAACCTGCATACAGATTTCTCAAGAGGCAAGTCAGGTAGTCTGGTATTCCCATCTCTTTCAGAATTTTCCACAGTTTGTCGTGATTCACACAGTCAAAGGCTTTGGCGAAGTCAATAAAGCAGAAATAGATGTTTTCCTGGAACTCTCTTGCCTTTTCAATGATCCAACAGATGTTGGCAATTTGATCACTGGTTCCTCTGCCTTTTCTAAATCCAGCTTGAACATCTGCAAGTTCATGGTTCATGTACTGTTGAAGCCTGGCTTGGAGAATTTCGAGCATTACTAGCATGTGAGATGAGTGAAATTGTGCAGTAGTTTGAGCATTCTTTGGCATTGCTTTTCTTTGGGATTGGAATGAGAACTGACCTTTCCAGTCCCGTGGCCACTGCTGCATTTTCCAAATTTGCTGGCATGTTGAGTGCAACACTTTCACAGCATCATATTTTAGGATCTGAAATAGCTCAACTGGAATTCCATCACCTCCACTAACTTTGTTTGCAGTGATGCTTCCTAAGGCCCACTTGACTTCCCATTCCAGGATGTCTGGCTCTAGGTGAGTAATTACACCATCCTGATTATCTGGGTCGTGAAGATCTTTTTTGTACAGTTCTTCTGTGTATTCTTGCCACCTCTTAATATTTTCTGCTTCTATTAAGGCCATACCATTTCTGTCCTTTATTGTGCCCATCTTTGCATGAAATGTTCCCTTGGTATCTCTAATTTTCTTGAAAAGATCTCTAGTCTTTCCCATTCTATTGTTTTCCTCTATTTCTTTGCATTGATCGCTGAGGAAGACTTTCTTATCTCTCCTTGCTATTCTTTGGAACTCTGCATCCAAATGGGTATATCTTTCCTTTCCTCCTTTGCTTTTCACTTCTTTTCTCTTCACAGCTATTTGTAAGGCCTCCTCAGACAGCCATTTTGCTTTTTTGCATTTCTTTTTCTTGGGATGGTCTTGATCCTTCTCTTCCTGTACAGTGTCATGAACCTCTGTCCATAGTTCTTCAGGCACTGTTTATCAGATCTAATCCCTTGAATCTATTTCTCACTTCCAGTGTATAATCATAAGGCATTTGATTTAGGTCATACCTGAATGGTCTAGTGGTTTTCCTTACTTTCTTCAAGTCTGAATTTGGCAATAAGGATTTGATGATCTGAGCGACAGTCAGCTCCCAGTTTTGTTTTTGCTGACTGTATAGAGTTTCTCCAGCTTTGGCTGCAAAGAATATAATCAATCTGATTTCGGTGTTGACCATCTGGTGATGTCCATGTGTAGAGTCTTCTCTTGTGTTGTTGGAAGAGGGTGTTTGATATGACCAGTGCGTTCTCGGCAAAACTCTATTAGATGTACTATGTTCCCTAAAGCTGGATTAGATCTGCTCCAATAGCACACTAGTATCCACTTATCAAACTCTGTTATAGTTGCCTATTCACTCATCTCTATTCCCTTTTTTAGATCATACATACTATTAATATGAAGGCTAAAACTATACCTATTATATTACCAATGCCTTGAACATTAGCTGGCACAAAGTAGACACTAGGGAAGTAGTGATTGAATGATAAATGAATAAACAAATAAACCACCAGATTAAACATAGCATCAGTGGAAGCAGATTTTACACATGGACTTTCTTTCCCTTACTTTCTCTCTTCTCAAGAAACAAATAATAACAAATTAGTTACCCTTACCTCCAAATAAGCAATTGCTTAGAAAGGACTAATTAGTGCATAGTTACAATGGCAGTTAAAGAGAATTCTATCTGAGCCTTTGCTTTCTTCTTCATTTTTCTCTTTCTTCCTACAAATAAAATTTCTGAACTGAAAGTTTAAGCAGATCGAAGAAAGACATGCAGCTGACTTTCTCTTGATCTGCCTGTTGCCCAGTCTATATTCCTAGACATCTGTAAATGTGCTAGTACATGTACAAGAGATAAAAAAGAACATATGATAATATTTTTTTTGAACCAGACCTCCAAAACATTAATTAAAGCTGAGTATACCTACTCTGAACTGCAAAATCAGAGATTTATGTGAACTTGTAAAGTTGAGGCTTTCTGACCTCTTGTAGAATTTATGTCTTCTTTAAATAAGCATTTCCTCTTTGCAATGAAGTATTTTTTCAAGTTTATTTTAGTGACTAAGCTGCTGGTATAAATAGATATGTTATTCAGTTCCTTTATTGCCTGGTTTTCACCCTTTTTACCCATTTCTTGTCAAATATTTAACTGAAGGTTTTGGGTGAAAATAAGCAGGCCCAATTATGAAGGCTAGAATTTCTTCCCTGAAGTTCACTTGTTAATAAGGTGATTTAAAAAGATCTCCATGCATTCAATCTCTCCACTTAATCTAAGAGCATTTTGATACAGCTCTTCACATATTTGCTTCCTTTTTGGAAGGTATCAACTACCTTGTAGTTTATCACAAGCAGAACTTGCTAAGTTACAACTCATGCCCCATGTGTGCAGTCCTTTCAGGTAAGACAAAGTTTTTCAATCAAACAAAGGCATTCTAATTTTGAGATTTGGATACTAATACTTTAGAAAGAGAAGATTCTATCAGGTTAAATCTTTCAAATTGGCTACCTTGGATAGGTTCATGCCCAGCACTGTGAGTGTCACCAAGCCAGCACAACAGACCAAAGCACTGGAGCTGGAGAGGCCAGAACTCGGTGGGATGTTTCCATCTACCAAGCAGTTCATTCCAGTCAGGTCACTGAGACCAAAGTGTTCCTAGAATAGAAGGAAAAATAGCACTAGTAACTCTGCTTGGATTCAAGGAGTAGCAGAAAGTTCTTTCATTCCTCAGAGAGCAAAAGCCTCACAATGGACTTATTATGCTACTTATAGAAACAACTTGTGCAATTCAATTTAGTTGAGTCCATACATGACATTTTATTTAATGGCTGTTGGCCACAGGGCTCTATAATTTGAAGACTAATTTTTACTTTGTTGAACAAAAAGCTACTGATCCATTTCCTAAAATTGCTTTGAATGGTCTTTTTCATGAATATGAATTGATTTAAACAAATATGGAGAAATGTTAAACAATTATAATTCAAGTACTAAGACAAGAAATACACAATTATTACTGAGGCAGGTTAAATCTCTATATAGCACATCCCAACACTCTGTCATTATAAAAGTCTAACACCAAGCAGTGGTTTGTTTCTATGCAGTATTCTATGTAATACTTTTCTTCAGAGGACCTTCCAACCTTTCTCAGTTCTATTTTATTTGTGGAAAAACCTAGGTACCAAAGAGTAAGAGACTTTCCCAAGATTACATATAGGGAAATGGAAGTAGGACTGAGGTCTCTGATTTCTGGTTGAGAACTTCCCCACTGCGGTCAGAAACCTGGGCCAGCATACTGTCACTGTGATTTAATGTAAGTCAGAGATATGAGGAAATCCAGATTTTTACCCGAGTTTATAGATACAATTTAGCCATATGGTAGCTTTCAAGACAGCCAAATTAGAATTCAGCCACAAATGAGAATGCAGACTCTTAAAGCAGGGAAACTCTATTTCTACAAAATAGGAAAGTCCAAAAAAATAATCAGACTCTGATCTCAAGATGGAAAGCTCTAAGATACGTAGATTAACATGTAGGGTGAGGACACTTAGGATTATATCATATCATATCCTTTGTGCTTTGGGATTAAAAATAAATTCAAGGTCACTTCCTTCTCAAGAAAAAGTACCACCATGTTTACAGATTATTCAAAGGGTTCAAGATCAAAGTGCAAAATACTATTATATTACATAATTATGCATTTCATCATACATATTGTTCTAAGGAGAAATTTCAATAAACTAGATAAAATAGCCAAAGTAACAACAAAACTCTGCAAATAAAAGACCAGTTTTTTTCATTTTTTTTAAAAATCTCTTTTTCCCCTAAACTGACGAAACTCATCCACCACAAAAGAAGAGATTTAGTTGGATGCACTTCTCTTGTTGATTTCAAATGATCTAAAAATTTCCTTTCCAGAAATATAAATTATAAACTGAAATATTGCTGCTGCCAATGCCCTTTCACACAGAACATCAGACAGCTTGTTTAAAAAAATCCTTGGAGAACGCTATATATTTAACCATAAACTGATCCACAGGGTGTCTTGAATGTGAATCATACTTACAAACTTATCACGCAATGTTTAAATTAAAATGTACAACAGATTCAAAATGCAAATGGGCTTTGCCAAATTCAGAAATAGTGCTATCCCATAAGGATAACATGTTCAATTTAATATAAACAGATTATCCACTGGAACTTTCTAGTATTTGAATTTGAAGGTTTCTAAAAGGCTAACATTTAAATTACTTCTCTGCCAAACATTCATTACACAGACCTGCTTTTGCACGTAAGCTGTCAAATCAAAAGGGAAGGCTGTAAGACCTGAAATTCTCAAATACAACACAAGGCACATTTGTTCTTTTGGTCACTTTATCCATATGCTACAGAAGGCATGTTGCTACAAGAAAGATGAAATTGTATTTGCCAACAAATGTTTCCAAATACTGTAATTCCCACTAATGCTTGTGACAAGCCAAATGATTTGAAGATTTAAAACCTGCCAGTAACTTTTCCTGTACGTTGTTACCATCTGTCTGGGAAAAAGAAAGGAAGGAAGAGATGGGGGCAGGGGAAGAAAGGGAAGTAGAGAGAAAGAAAGATACATACAGAACCACCATAATTAGAGTACAGGATTATACAACAGAAATAAATGTGATGCATATCTGTAATGGATATGCCACTGAATCCTACGCTACTCATGACCAAGTTTCAGATAGCACCATCAGACAGTAAAGAACACAAGCTCTCTAAAACATGAATTTTAGCAAACAAATCAAATTGACTTAGCAAATCAATTTTGTTTCTTCCTTCATACTTTTTTAATTAGGAGAGAAAGTAGAAATATTTCATCTTCTCATACATGACATTAGAGATATTCAAAGTATTCAGTGTTTCCAGGAAAATTCTTATTTTCCTTATCAAAATCACTATATCTTTTTTTAAACCCCATCTGAAGTAGTAATAACAAAACTAAGTTAGCATTGATTGAATGCCTACTATGTGTCAAGCACTGTGTGATCCTTCCAACAACTCTTTGTTGAGATAATAATAACATATTTCACACACAGCAAATCTGAGACTTAAGGAGTTAAATCAACACAGCTGGGTAGAGTCTAGACTCAAACCCAGGGCTGTCCAGCTCTAAATTCTATTACAGTGTGCACTTACACATCACTGGAACAAAATGTAAGTACTACTACCAGAATGTATCTTTCAAAAGAAAATTTCAACAAAGATTTGAAAACTAGAACAAAGTATCAAATGCACATGACTTATGAACAGGCACTACAGCCCCTGATGAACACCACCCAGAAACAGTCATATCTACTCTATCCCCTGAAATATGTTCATGAGCAAAACAGAGCAGAAACATCAGCACTGAAAGGAGACAAAAATGATATAGTAAATGAAATAAATCTTGATATAATACATATCATAACCTCAACTGCCAGTAGCTGCTTTATACTGATTTACCTGAATTCCTTTAAATCCACATAGGAAATAGTTGTGCCACAGAGGCTTGGTTTTGTCAATCTGGATGTTATTAGCACTAGTACTGAAGTCCCTGCAAAAGCAAACAACAGTTAACTGAAGTCTAGAGGCTTTGTGGCACAGCATGGATGGCTGACTGCTGCCATCTTGTGCCAGGACAATGACACTGACGCTGTATTTTCCATTTGCTTCTCACATATGTACTCCAGTCCACCCAAAAAACAACAAACATCTCCAGCTGCTAAAAATTAAGAGAAGCTTTGGTGACCTTAATAACTAAACTACTTTCAACTGGCCCTTTTTACTTCCTGAAAGGGACAGAAATGAATATATTTTAGCATAATCTACACCACTGTATTTCACGATGGCCCTTATTAAGTTGGTATAAACCACATAAATGCCTATCCTTTGGGCCTGCTGTTTGGCATACTTTTTACTAGAACACAAGTACTCAAGGCCTTCTTTCCCCACACTCTCTTCCACCCATCCAATTTTACCATCTGCACAGTTTAAGAAAAAGAAGGAATAAACAAAGCAAATGATGCTTCTAATGGATCATAACTCATTGAGTAAAATGATATTCCATGATTCTATATGAATATAAAATAACAAATGAATAAATAGCTAAATGAAAGAGAATGGAAAATACTTCCTTAGAGCAAAATGCCAACTAATAGAAGAAATAATAAAAATTGAAAAATCACTATTTGGCAAACTCCATGACAATCATTGCAGAGTACATCATGAGAAACGCTGGGATGGAAGAAGCACAAGCTGGAATCAAGATTGCCGGGAGAAATGTCAATGACCTCAGATATGCAGATGACACCACCCTTATGGCAGAAAGTGAAGAGGAACTAAAAAGCCTCTTGATGAAAGTGAAAGAGGAGAGTGAAAAAGTTGGCTTAAAGCTCAACATTCAGAAAATGAAGATCATGGCATCTGGTCCCATCACTTCATGGGAAATAGATGGGGAAACAGTGGAAACAGTGTCAGACTTTATTTTTTGGGGCTCCAAAATCACTGCAGATGGTGACTGCAGCCATGAAATTAAAAGACGCTTACTCCTTGGAACTAGATAGCATATTGAAAAGCAGAGACATTACTTTGCCAACAAAGGTCCATCTAGTCAAGGCTATGGTTTCTCCAGTGGTCATGTATGGATGCGAGAGTTGGACTGTGAAGAAAGCTGAGTGCTGAAGAACTGATGCTTTTGAACTGTGGTGTTGGAGAAGACTCTTGAGAGTCCCTTGGACTGCAAGGACATTCAACCAGTCCACTCTGAAGGAGATCAGCCCTGGGTGTTCTTTGGAGGGAATGATGCTAAAGCTGAAACTCCAGTACTTTGGCCACCTCATGCGAAGAGTTGACTCATTAGAAAAGACTCTGATGCTGGGAGGGATTGGGGACAGGAGAAGAAGGGGACGACAGAGGATGAGATGGCTGGATGGCATCACCGACTCGATGGACGTGAGTTTGAGTGAACTCCGGGAGATGGTGATGGACAGGGAGGTCTGGCATGCTGCAATTCATGGGGTCGCAAAGAGTCGGACACGACTGAGCGACTCAACTGAACTGAACTGATGACAATCATTTCAGGAAGGACTCATCAATGGATGCTAAAGTTACTGAGTAAAAACTTGATGAGAAACAAGATATCTATATAAACTTGAAGTATTTCCTTACCAGATATCGGCTGAAAAGGAAAAAAAATAGTAACTCGATGGTAATCTGGCGGACAACTCCTTAGCCAAATGATCAAAATTAACAACAGATGGAGGAACATCACATGCCTCCTTGATATGATGCACTGAGGACACATCAGTTAACATGTGGAATTCTTCATACTATTTTTGTGACTTCCTTGAAAGTCAAGTTATTTCAAAATGAAAAATAGATAGGCTTCTAAATCAGCCCAAAGAATAAAATATATGAAGTGGGAGAGGGGTGGAGATCAAATCAAAAGTGAGGAAACAAGTAACATTCCCACATTGACTGAATACTCTTCACATATAGCTTACTAAATAACTACTGTGAGCCACTCACTGCAGCAGGTGCCTTCCAAGCCTTATCTTAATAACATGGACATATTCTCTCCTAAGAAAAATATGGGATGACCACTTAACTGTGCAAGGCATTCACAGGAATATAAAGGTAAAATGTGAAGGGCTTATCTTTTAAGCCTCTGTAATCCAGCCAAGACAGCATGAGCACAAATCACGCTCACATTACCACTGTCATGTGATGGTATGTAACATGGGGTGGGATGCAAGGCCAAGAGGGCACCTGTTGGGCTGCACTCAATAGGCCTGCAAATCTTGTAGCTGCCCAGGCTTGAGATCGAAGAAAGAGCCTAGAGACAGCAACAGAGGTATCAATGGTTTACTGGATCAAGGATCTTACAAGTCTGCAGCAAAACATGCGGCCCCACTGTGTACGGCAGACGAAAGGCAAGACATGGCAGTAATCTTTCTATTCAGGGAAGAAGGAGGCTACCATTTATAGGGGGAATTGATGTCAGGTTGGCTCATCCCCAGCTACTGGAGAAACCAGTAGCTGGGATCTGTGGCAAGCTCATGATTAAGCACTAATTAAGCCCTATGATAAGGGTACAGGTGAAGCGGGACTGGTACAGCAGGACATGTACAGAGAGCAAGAGAATAGCCATTTTGAATGGCCCGACCATACAACAATTTTTATAGTTGGCACATTAGAGTATAAAGGGAAGACCTTCCTGGAGGCTCAGAGAGATCTAGTGACTCTCCAGGGAGCTAAACAGCCTGACTCCAGCTCTCAAACACTTTACTATTATCCACAGGAATTAAAATTTATTGACTATAGTCAATAAGAGGTCCCAGAATTTGGAAAGCAGAAAAGATTATGTTAGCCAAACTGAATGGGCTCTGTCCCAAGATAACCAGATCTTGGAAGTCACCACAAAGAAAAAACAAGGAAGAAGGCTGGGGGACAAGGGTGATGGTATACTAGGGAAACTAGTGGAGGAGGAATTTTGTGTATATGTAGGAAGTTAGATGAGAAATATCAAAGAAAAAGTTAATAATACCCGATCTAATTCCTTCAGACTTAGAAACATAGCTTAAAAACCACAATGTCATGTAACTACACATTTAAGAAAGTGGATAAAACTTTTAAAAAAACATGTTGGCAAACATGTGGAGCAACTGGAACTCCAATACAGTGGTGTGCGAATGTAAAATCATACCACCACTTTCGAAAACAGGCAAATTCTTAAGATAAACCAGACAGTCCACACCTGGGTATTTACCGAACAAAACATGTGTCCATAAATAGATTTGTACACAAATATTCATAGCAGGTCATACCTGAATGGTCCAGTGGTTTTCCTTACTTTCTTCAATTTAAGTCTTAATTTGGCAAAAAAAGAGTTCATGCTCTGAGCCATAGTCAGCTCTCAGTCTTGTTTTTGATGACTGTATAGAGCTTCTCCATCTTTGGCTGCAAAGAATAGAATCAATCTGAATTTGGTATTGACCATCTGGTGATGTCCACATGTAGAGTCTTCTCTTGTGTTGTTGGAAGGGAGTGTTTGCCATGACCAGTGCGTTCTCTTGGCAAAACTCTGTTTGCCTTTGCCCTGCTTCATTTTGTACTCCAAGGTCAAATTTGTCTGTTACTCCAGGTATCTCTCGACTTGCTACTTTTACATTCCAGGCCCCTATAATAAAAAGGACATCTTTTGGGGGTGTTAGTTCTAGAAGGTCTTACAGGTCTTCATAGAACCGTTCAACTTCAGCTTCTTCAGCATTACTGGTCGGGGCATAGACTTGGATTACTGTGATATTGAATGGTTTGCCTTGGAAATGAACAGAGATCATTCTGTCGTTTTTGAGATTCCATCTAAGTTCTGCATTTCAGACTCTTTTCTTGACCATGATGGCTATTCCATTTCTTCAAAGGGATTCTTGCCCACAGTGGTAGATATAATGGTCATCTGAGTTAAATTCCCCCATTCCAGTCCAATTTAGTTTGCTGATTCTTAAAATGTCGATGTTCACTTTTGCTGTCTCCTATTTGACCACTTCCAAATTGCCTTGATTCATGGACCTAACAATCCACGTTCCGATGCAATATTGCTCTTTACAGCATTGGATTTTACTTCAATCACCAGTCACATCCACAACTGGGTGCTGTTTTTGCTATGGCTCCATCTCTTCATTCTTTCTGGAATTATTTCTCCACTGATCTCCAATAGCATATTGGGCACCTACTGACCTGGGGAGTTCATCTTGAAGTGTCCTATCTTTTTGCCTTTCATACTTTTCAGGGTGGCAAATAGATACAAGGGATTATTAGATATGACAGAGTGTCTGAAGAACTATGGATGGAGGTTAATGACGTTTTACAGGAGGCAGACATCAAGACCATCCTCAAGAAAAAGATACGCAAAAAGGCAAAATGGTTGTCTGAGGAGGCCTTACAAATAGCTGTGAAAAGAGGCGAAAGGCAAAGGAGAAAAGGAAAGATATACCCATCTGAATGCAGAGTTTCAAAGAATAGCAAGGAGAGATAAGAAAGCCTTCCTTGGTGATCAGTGCAAAGAAATAGAGGAAAACAATAGAATGGGAAAGACTAGAGATCTCTTCAAGAAAATTAGAGATGCCAAGGGAACATTTCATGCAAAGATGGGCACAATAAAGGACAGAAATGGTATGGACCTAACAGAAGCAGAAGATATTAAGAAGACGTGGCAAGAATACACAGAGGAACTACACAAAAAAGATCTTCACAACCCAGATAATCACGAGATAGCACCTAGAGCCAGATATCCTGGAATGCGAAGTCAAGTGGGCCTTAGGAAGCATCACTATGAACAATGCTAGTGGAGGTGATGGAATTCCATTGAGCTATTTCAAATCCTAAAAGATGATGCTATGAAAGTATTGCACTCAATACACCAGCAAATTTAGAAAACTCAGCAGTGGCCACAGGATTGAAAAAGGTCAGTTCTCATTCCAATCCCAAAGAAAGCCAATGACAAAGAATGCTCAAACTACCACACAATTTCACTCATTTCGCATGCTAACAAAGTAAAATTATCCAAGCCAGGCTTCAACAGTACTTGAACTGTGAACTTCCATCAAGCTGGATTTAGAAAAGACAGAGAAACCAGAGATCAAATTGCCAACATCTGTTGGATCATCAAAAAGGCAAGAGAGTTCCAAAAACCCATCTATTTCTGCTTTATTGACTTCACCAAAGCCTTTGACTGTGTAGATCACAACAAACTGTGGAAAATTCTGAAAGAGATGGGAATACCAGACCACCTTACCTGCCTCCTAAGAAATCTGTATGCAGGTCAAGAAGCAACAGTTAGAACCAGACATGGAACAATAGACTGTTTCCAAATTGGGAAAGGAGTACGTCAAGGCATTATATTGTCACCCTGCTTATTTAATTTATATGCAGAGTACTTCATGAGAAATGCTGGCCTGGATGAAACACAAGCTGGAATCAAGATTGCCGGGAGAAATATCAATAACTTCAGATATGAAGATGACACCACCCTTATGGCAGAAAGCAAAGAAAAACTAAAGAGCCTCTTGACGAAAGTGAAAGAGGAGAATGAAAAAGTTGGCTTAAAACTCAACATTCAGAAAACTAAGATCATGGCATCCAGTCCCATCACTTCATGGCAAATAGATGGGGAAACACTGGAAACAGTGACAGACTTTATTTCGGGGCCGGGGGGCTCCAAAATCACTGCAGCCATGAAATTAAAAGACGCTTGCCCCTTGGAAGAAAAGTTATGACCAACATAGACAGCATATTAAAAAGCAGAGACATTACTTTGTCAACAAAGGTCCATCTAGCCAAAGCTATGGTTTTTCCAGTAGTCATGTTTGGATGCAAGAGTTGCACCATAAAGAAAGCTGAGCACCAAAGAATTAATGCTTTTGAACTACGGTGTTGGAGAAGACTCTTGAGAGTCCCTTGGACTGCAAGGAGATCCCACCAGTCCATCCTAGAGGAATTCAGTCCTGAATATTCATTAGAAGGACTGATGCTGAAGCTGAAGTTCCAATACTTTGGCCACTTTATGGGAAGAACTGACTCATTTGAAAAGACCCTGATACTGGGAAAGATTGAAGGCAGGAGGAGAAGGGGACAACAGAGGAAGAGATGGTTGGATGCCTTCACCAACTCAATGGACATGAGTTTGAGTAAACTCTGGGAGTTGGTGATGGACAGGGAGGCCTGGCGTGCTGCATCAAGAGTCAGACACAAATGAGCGACTGAATTGAACTGAACTGATTCATAGCAGAATTATTCATAATAGCCAAAAGCTGGAAATAATCCAAATATTCATCAATGGTGAATAAAGAAATTATGGGTTCTTCATGCAATGCATGCTAGACAACATGTGGACAATTCTGGAAGGCATGCTGCATATGTCCTAAAGGTCCAGTGGAGTAAAGCCCCTTATTTACACAGGAGCTACCTGCCTTGATAATTCACCTCTGCTTCCCTAGTTGAGTCTCCATCCCCTTTCACTACTGCTCCTGGCACTATTTCCCAAATCCTCTCCCTCCTTCCACGTCTATCTTAGGCTCTGCTTTTGTGGGGAAAAAAGTGAAATTCCCATATTTACCATGTGGGAGTGTTAAGTGAATCTCAGTAAATCAATATAACAAATTATGGCACCCAGTTTTAAATGGTAACAATGACTGAGTGACTGATCTAATCTGATCTGAAGATTTTCTTTAAAGGGTCCTGCTGCTACTGCTGCTGCTGCTAAGTTGCTTCAGTCATGTCCGACTCTGTGCGACCCCATAGACGGCAGCCCACCAGGCTCCCCCGTCCCTGGGATTCTCCAGGCAAGAACACTGGAGTGGGTTGCCATTTCCTTCTCCAATGCATAAAAGTGAAAAGTGAAAGTGAAGTCACTCAGTCGTGTCCGACTCTTTGTGACCCCATGGACTGCAGCCTACCAGCCTCCTCTACCCATGGGATTTTCCAGGCAAGAGTACTGGAGTGGGTTACCATTGCCTTCTCCTTGCTAAGTCGCTTCAGTCGTGCCCGACTCTGTGCGATCCCATAGATGGCAGCCCACCAGGCTCCCCCGTCCCTGGGATTCTCAAGGCAAGAACACTGGAGTGGGATGCCATTTCCTTCTCCATGCCTTCTCGTTAAAGGGTCCTAAATGCACATAACATCTCAATCATGCAAAATAAACAGAAAAATGATCTTTCACAATAACTTTCACCTAAAAGTCAGGAATTTTTATTATCTTGCATAACCTGGTATAGATGCATTATAAAATATTTGCTGAATGAATGAATATTACCGCAAGCAAACTGTCCAATGAACAATAAGCCAAAAATATAATGTGCCAATTACATGCCAAGACCTTTTTTTATAATTAACAAACCAGGTCCTGCTTAATATAAGTAAGCAGGACTTATCCCAGGAATGCAAAGAGTTCAACATTGGAAAATACATTGGTATAATTCATAATATCTTAAAACTTATCTTCAATACTACACAAGCATTTAATAAAATCCAATAATCATTAAGTGACTTTTTTAATCTTAGTAAACCAAGAATTAAAAAACAACAAGAATTAAAAACAACAAACCAAATTAAAAACAACCCTGGTGGTCCAGTTGTTAGGACTTGGCACTTTCACTGCCAGGACCAAGGTTTTAATCCCTGGTCAGGAACTAAGATTCCACAAGTCACGTGGTATAGCCAAAACAATAACAACAACAACAAAAATATGCCCTTAACTTGATAAAGCAAATGTACTAGAAACCTATGTCTACTGTGTTCCAGACTCTATGTTTGACACTGAGGCTAGAGCACTGGAGAGGTGACACAACCTGAAGTCACAGAGCTTTCTATGGGAATACTGGCAAGTACTGGAGAAGGGAATGGCAAACCACTTAAGTATTCTTGCCTTGAGAACCCCATGAACAGTATGAAAAGGCAAAATGATAGGATACTAAAAGAGGAACTCCCCAGGTCAGTAGGTGCCCAATATGCTACTGGAGATCAGTGGAGAAATAACTCCAGAAAGAATGAAGGGATGGAGCCAAAGCAAAAAGAATAGCCAGCTGTGGATGTGACTGGTGATAGAAGCAAGGTCCGATGCTGTAAAGAGCAATATTGCACAGGAACCTGGAATGTCAGGTCCATGAATCAAGGCAAATTGGAAGTGGTCAAACAAGAGATGGCAAGAGTGAATGTCGACATTCTAGGAATCAGCGAACTGAAATGGACTGGAATGGGTGAATTTAACTCAGATGACCATTATATCTACTACTGCCGGCAGGAATCCCTCAGAAGAAATGGAGTAGCCATCATGGTCAACAAAAGAGTCCGAAATGCAGTACTTTGATGTAATCTCAAAAACGACAGAATGATCTCTGTTCGTTTCCAAGGCAAACCATTGAATATCACAATAATCCAAGTCTATGCCCCAACCAGTAACGCTGAAGAAGCTGAAGTTGAACAGTTCTATGAAGACCTACAAGACCTTTTAGAACTAACACCCAAAAAAGATGTCCTTTTCATTATAGGGAACTGGAATGCAAAAGTAGGAAGTCAAGAAACACCTGGAGTAACAGGCAAATTTGGCCTTGGAATACAGAATGAAGCAAGGCAAAGACTAATAGAGTTTTGCCAAGAAAATGCACTGGTCATAGAAAACACCCTCTTCCAACAACACAAGAGAAGACTCTACACATGGACATCACCAGATGGTCAACACCGAAATCAGATTGATTCTATTCTTTGCAGCCAAAGATGGAGAAGCTCTATACAGTCAACAAAAACAAGACCAGGAGCTGACTGTGGCTCAGATCATGAACTCCTTATTGCCAAATTCAGACTTAAATTGAAGAAAGTAGAGAAAACCACTAGACCATTCAGGTATGACCTAAATCAAATCCAGTATGATTATACAGTGGAAGTGAGAAATAGATTTAAGGGACTAGATCTGATAGATAGAGTACCTGATAAACTATGGACGGAGGTTCGTGACATTGTACAGGAGACAGGGATCAAGACCATCCCCATGGAAAAGAAATGCAAAAAAGCAAAATGGCTGTCTGGGGAGGCCTTACAAATAGCTGTGAAAAGAAGAGAAGCGAAAAGCAAAGGAGAAAAGGAAAGATATAAGCATCTGAATGCAGAGTTCCAAAGAATAGCAAGAAGAGATAAGAAAGCCTTCCTCAGCGACCAATGCAAAGAAATAGAGAACAACAGAATGGGCAAGACTAGAGATCTCTTCAAGAAAATTAGAGATACCAAGGGAACATTTCATGCAAAGATGGGATCAATAAAGGACAGAAATGGTAGAGACCTAACAGAAGCAGAAGATATTAAGAAGAGGTGGCAAGAATACACAGAAGAACTGTACAAAAAAGATCTTCTCAACCCAGATAATCACGATGGTGTGATCACTGACCTAGAGCCAGACATCCTGGAATGTGAAGTCAGGTGGGCCTTAGAAAGCATCACTACGAACAAAGCTAGTGGAGGTGATGGAATTCCAGTTGAGCTATTTCAAATCCTGAAAGATGATGCTGTGAAAGTGCTGCACTCAATATGCCAGCAAATTTGGAAATCTCAGCAGTGGCCACAGGACTGGAAAAGGTCAGTTTTCATTCCAATCCCAAAGAAAGGCAATGCCAAAGAATGCTCAAACTCCCACACAATTGCACTCATCTCACATGCTAGTAAAGTAATGCTCAAAATTCTCCAAGCCAGGCTGCAGCAATATGTGAACCATGAACTTCCTGATGTTCAAGCTGGTTTTAGAAAAGGCAGAGGAACCAGAGATTAAATTGCCAACATCTGCTGGATCATGGAAGAAGCAAGAGAGTTCCAGAAAAACATCTATTTCTGCTTTATTGACTATGCCAAAGCCTTTGACTGTGTAGATCACAATAAACTGTGGACAATTCTGAAAGAGATGGGAATACCAGACCACCTGACCTGCCTCTTGAGAAATTTGTATGCAGGTCAGGAAGCAACAGTTAGAACTGGACATGGAACCACAGACTGGTTCCAAATAGGAAAAGGAGTACGTCAAGGCTGTATATTGTCACCCTGCTTATTTAACTTCTATGCAGAGTACATCATGAGAAATGCTGGACTGAAAGAAACACAAGCTGGAATCAAGATTGCCGGGAGAAATATCAATATTTCAACCTCAGATATGCAGATGACACCACCCTTATGGCAGAAAGTGAAGAGGAACTCAAAAGCCTCTTGATGAAAGTGAAAGTGGAGAGTGAAAAAGTTGGCTGAAAGCTCAACATTCAGAAAATGAAGATCATGGCATCCAGTCCCATCACTTCGTGGGAAATAGATGGGGAAACAGTGGAAACAGTGTCAGACTTTATTTTTGGGGGCTCCAAAATCATTTCAGATGGTGACTGCAGCCATGAAATTAAAAGACGCTTATTCCTTGGAAGGAAAGTTATGACCAACCTAGATAGCTTATTCCAAAGCAGAGACATTCCTTTGCCAACAAAGGTTCATGTATCAAGGCTATGGTTTTTCCTGTGGTCATGTATGGATGTGAGAGTTGGACTGTGAAGAAGGCTGAGCGCCAAAGAATTGATGCTTTTGAACTGTGGTGTTGGAGAAGACTCTTGAGAGCTCCTTGGACCGCAAGGAGATCCAACCAGTCCATTCTGAAGGAGATCAGCCCTGGGATTTCTTTGGAAGGAATGATGCTAAAGCTGAAACTCCATTACTTTGGCCACCTCATGTGAAGACTTGACTCATTGGAAAAGACTCTGATGCTGGGAGGGATTGGGGGCAGGAGGAGAAGGGGACAACAGAGGATGAGATAGCTGGATGGCATCACTGACTCAATGGATGTGAGTCTGGGTGAACTCCGGGAGTTGGTGATGGACAGGGAGGCCTGGCGTGCTGCGATTCATGGGGTCGCAAAGAGTTGGACACGACTGAGCGACTGAACTGAACTGAACTGAAGCAGATAATGATTATACAACATGGTAAGATGTTATGATAAGAGAATGAGAGGGTGGCCTAGTAATATAAGAATGGCATATACCTTGACTTTGCTAGAGATAGTTAAGCTCAACAGATGATACATATCTTCTCGGCAAAGATTTATTTTCATCCTTTTTTGACCCAGTATCTAAAATAATGTCAGACATACAATACGTCTTGAGTAAATGTTTCTCAGACTTTACAGGTGGTTCAGTGGTAAAGAATCCACCTGCCAATGCAGGAGACATAGGTTCAGTCCTTGGGTGAAGAAGATCCCCTGGAGAAGGAAATGGCAATCCACTCTAGTATTCTTGCCTGGGAAATCCCATGGACAGTCCATGGCGTAGTAAAGAGTTGGACACAACTTAGTGACTAAACAACAACAACATAAATGTTTCTTAAGTAAATGAATAAAATGAACAAATATTAAATAGAAACAGATTCTTTTGAAGTCAGATACAAATTTTCAATAAATTAAATGACTTATTATAAATTTGATATTTCCTAAAGATACCATTTGAGTACAAATACAAAGACATACACATACATGGTAGCAATTCTAAATACTCACGGGTACAAGGGATTGGTATTGGCCAACTGGAGAACATGTGTTTTCACAGGTTCCACAGCTATTAACATATCTTGTTCTACAGCCATTGGAAGAACAGAATATCCACAGTAATCTATATGCTCTCCTAGAATAAAGAGAAAGCATTTTTTAATCATTGCTGGCATATGAAACATGAGAAACTCAAGTAAGTTGACATATAGGAAAAACTTGACCACTAGCCTGGTTTTAACAGAAAATAAAAATACTAAAGGCAGAAAGTGATTCAATTTTCTTTCTCTCACTGACATCTGAACCAGGAACTTTTCTAGAATAAGTATATTAGTTATTAGTTTCTGCTAATATTTCAACTTCTTTAAATATTCACAAGTTTCTTCCACTTTCTAATTCATAATAATTATATTTGAATATTTATGTTTTGTGACTAGTTATATGGAGCATCAAGAAAAGCAATGTCTCCTTTCTCTGTTGCTCTTTTGAATTAACTTTTTCAATATGGACAATGGAAACCTTTAGCATCCTCTTATATTAATATTATGTGAGTACCATTCTTATCCTTACTAGCCAATGAACTCACTATGGTGAAGACTTGCTTTATTTGTCTTTGTGGTCCAATGAAATGCCTAACAAATTAGACAGACACTGATTAGTTGTGTTGAATGTGCTAGACATAGCTAGGATAAGGAAAAGGAAGCTAGAAAAAATATTTAATTTTATATATAATAAGCAAACAGAAAACTATTCTTTTCATTCTAATTCCTCTAATGAATCATCAGCAGGAATTTTTTTGCCTGCTACCCCATAATGTTCCTCCAAATTACCCATTTAAACTCAAGGTTTGTATTCATAATATTAAAAAAAAATAACAATTCAAGAAAGATGAGCTAAGCAAGCTAACTTATATTTTCCTGAGACTGGTTTGCATATCTGATTGTTTCTCCTGCATTGGCAGGCAGGTACTTTACCACTAGCGCCACCTGGGAAGCCCTATCTGCTTGCTTCTGTGGTAGACATTGATCACCTAAGAAACATAAAATGTACAAAAGACAATTCAACTGCCTGATTACATTTTTAAATAAATATGATTCTACATATTATTCCAGGCAGAACTCTTTTGTTTCTACACTGATGTGTCCTTTAAGAAAATTAGGGTTGTTGTCTTTTTTAATGAATTGACAATGATGAGTGAACAACTCAAATGACAATTCAAAGTTGTCTTTCTCCCCAACTTCCTTCAAAACTACAATGTAGAACAGTGGTTCACAAATAGAAAATGCATATTTGAATAAGTAGAATTCTAGGGAGGTACCAGATTTTGTTGGGAAGGCTACAGTGTGAATGACAGCCTTCTGAGAATGAAGACTCCTCCCTTTGCAAAAACTAATGGAAGCCATCCTGGGGAGCAAGAACTGTTGGCAAGTAAGGAAAAAAACAATGATTACATTTTGGACACTTTAACAGAAAATATAATAATTCTTTTAATAAAGATTGAAATTCATTTCATCCCAAGAACTAATTAAATAACTATCTTAGAACATAATCCCCCTCCTTTTCTTAAAATGAGATAGTCAGCATTCATTGAGTAAGAATTACTTACTCAGGAAAATTGTTACTCCCCAAACTAAGTGAAACTTGGCTCTCCTCTGAGGATACTGATGCTTTGCAATTCTCTCTCAGTAGCACGGAGTTGGTGATAACCTCCTCCCACTCTGCTGTTTCCAGGACTTTTTCCTGTCCTGTGCTTTGGAGGTTCAAACCACATTTTCTCGTCTCCACCACATTCATCTCTGACTATCTTAGACATTTGCTCCTCTCTGAAGACCTCTGTATCTCATTCCACCCTCTCCATCCCAATCTTGTAAAACAACTCAGTCCAAGGCCCCAGCTTCCTAATCCCTTGACCTCTGGAGAACTTGACCTCCTCTCTGCTTCAACTATCTTACTTCCATGGTCTTGACAAATCCAGTAATGACCATAGAACTCCTTATCACCTAGAACTTTTCTATCTATGGATTTTTGTTCCAAATATCACATTCTTTACTAAAACTTTCCAACGTGCCATTTCTCTTACTCAATTTATCCTACTTAACCTGTTTTTCAGATTCAGTTCTTTGCCCTCTGTAACCTATAGGCTCCCTCTTACCTTTATTTTTCTACCTAGCATATTTTCCAGGGTTCATTACTTCATCTACCCCTTCTGACAGTATGAGCAACTTCTTGATGTCATTGTCATTCTCTGTAACCTCCGTCCAAAACAAAACCCTAAAGCTAGATCAAATGTAGGCAACTTGGACTAGCTGAGAGGCAGTGGGGAAATGAACAAATCTGCAGATTGTTATTGCTACAATTCCATGGTCTCCAGCTCTAACCAGATCTCCCTGTTACAAGCAAACTTTTTCTTTTTTTCCAGTTATCTCCCTCTCCCATCCTTGACAAAGCTGTTTCAAACTTTCTGCCATCTCTTTATACATCCAACACTTCCAACCTTCCCCAAAAGGACTCCCTCAACCTTCTCTACCAAAATTATACATTTATTTACATCAACCTGCATCCTTTTTACCCCCACCTTCTGTTTAAAAAGACTCAAAGTGGCCCTCTTTCTATGTTGTAGATACCAACCCTTCTTGCCCTCTTGAGAATCCTTCTCTATCTCTTCTTTTCTCAGATATCTTTGATCTCTTTCTCTCCACTGACTTTACTCAATTCCCCTTTTCTACCTCATTTAACCATGTCCAAATATCTCATATTTTTAAAATCCTCCATATATGCTTGAAAATCAGCTTTCCTGAGTTAATAATTGAAGCTACATTTTGGGTACATGGGAGTTCGTTATACTATTTCAACTAACTTTTTTGTATGCTTATAAAAGAATCTACCTACAATGTGGGAGACATGGGTTCGATCCCTGGGTTGGGAAGATCCCCTGGAGAAAGGAAAGGCTACCCACTACAGTATTCTGGCCTGGAGAATTCCATGGACACACTCTATGGGGTCATAAAGAGTTGGACACAACTGAGCGACTTTCACTTTCACTTTCCAGTATAGAAAGTTTTCTCTTTAATCCTCCTTTGATTTGGAATTTTCTCAGTTCTCT
Source organism: Bubalus kerabau (assembly GCF_029407905.1). NCBI lineage: Eukaryota > Metazoa > Chordata > Mammalia > Artiodactyla > Bovidae > Bubalus > Bubalus kerabau. Next base: position 65,983,284 of record NC_073633.1, read on the forward strand.
TGATAAAACATTCATTCATTCAGATATTCATTCTCTAGGCCACCACATTTTTAAAAGCAAGGGATTATTGGGCTTCCCTGTATTCTTCTAATCCAATGAATAAATGTAAAACCACAAAAATTATTCACTGTAGTCAAAAAACTTAACCTGCAACACAGAAAAATCTTTCTATCTCTCATGAAAATAATGGGAACAACCAGGTTTCAACAAACTTCTGAATTTTAAAAATGAATGGACAAAACTAACATCAATAAATGGATTGGGAAAGATGAAAATATAGTATTTTCTTATGAAAAAAGCTTAACTTGCTATAGTAGATACATGGGAAACATTCTATTTTTCCAGTTCTCCTGATATATTAACAAAAATTTGGATCTTATCAAAGGAGGAAAAAATTAAGAAAAAGAACTTTCTAAATACCTATTATATTGACTCTTCCTGGTGCTCGAACATAGAACTTGGGAATGGATCCAAACTTAGAATTAAACATCTCTTTTAGCTTCACCAATCTGAAAACAAGAGTAGCATATTTCAGAATATACAGATAATAGAAAAACCTGTGATACACACACACACACAACACCACACAGATAGTTCATATACATCACCACTATTATCTTTAAAAATAATGAGAGCAAGCTATTTTACTGACACTTCTTTGAAAATCCCTGGATGAAACAATCTATAACCCCCTAAGTGACACAAGAGTATAGCTAAGCACACAGAAGAATAAAAAATTTAATACAGACATACACAAAGAAAAACTTCTTTCCTTCAATTATGAAGAATATAACTTTCTGTATAATTTCTAAATAATATTCAGAGAAGAATCTCTTGATACTAAAAAATGTAGCATGGAATACTGTATCAGTTTCCTAGGGTTGCCACAATAAAGTTTCACAAACTGGATGACTTAAAACAACAGAAATTTATTGTCTCTGAGTTCTAGAGACCAGCAGTCCAAAATCAGAGTTTGGCAGCACCTCTGAAAACCTCTGAAACCTAGAGGGGAAAATCCTTCCCTGCCTCTTTTTAGTTTCTGATGGTGACCATCAGTTCTTGGCATTCCTTGGCTAGCAACTGCATCACTCCACTGTCTGCTTATGTTATCACATGTAATTCCCTCTGTGTGTCTCTATCTGTGACTGCTTTTCATTCTTACAAGGTCATCAGACTTACTGGATGTGTGTGTGTGTGGGGGGGGGGGCGCACATGCACGTGCACATGTGTGCATGCACGTGTGTTAGCTGCTCAGTCATGTCCAACTATTTGCAACCTCCTGGACTATAGCCCACCAGGATCCTCTGTCCACAGAATTTTCCAGGAAAGAGTACTGGAGGGGTAGCCATTCCTTTCTCCAGGGGATCTTCCTGACCCAGGGATTAAACCTGGGTCTTCTGCTTTTCAATTCAATATGACTTCATCTTAACTTGATTACATAAGTCAAGATGCTAGATCAAATAAGGTCGCATTCTGAGGTTCCAGATAGACATTAATTAAGAGACATGCTATTCAACCTAGTACAAATGAAAACTAGACTGGATATCACATCAGGAAACTAGAATTCTAATTCCAATGGGGCTTCTACTTCAATGCTAAAGTTTGGAAAATCATTTTCCCTTGGATCCTCATCTGTAAGATTAGAAAATTTGAACTAGATATTCCTTATGGTGATTGCAGCCATGAAATTAAAAGACACTTACTCCTTGGAAGGAAAGTTATAACCAACCTAGATAGCATATTCAAAAGCAGAGACATTACTTTGCCAACAAAGGTCCGTCTAGTCAAGGCTATGGTTTTTCCAGTAGTCATGTATGGATGTGAGAGTTGGACTATAAAGAAAGCTGAGCACCCAAGAACTGATGCTTTTCAACTGTGGTGTTGGAAAAGACTGTTGAGAGTCCCTTGGACTGCAAGAAGATCCAACCGGTCCATTCTAAAGGAGATCAGTCCTGGGTGTTCTTTGGAAGGAACTGAAGTACTTCCAGTACTGAAGTACTGAAGCTGAAGCTGAAACTCCAGAACTTTGGCTACCTCATGCGAAGAGTTGACTCATTGGAAAAGACTCTGATGCTGGGAGGGATTCGGGGCAGAAGGAGAAGGGGACGACAGAGGATGAGATGGCTGGATGGCATCACCGACTTGAGGGACGTGAGTTTGAGTGAACTTCGAGAGCTGGTGATGGACAGGGAGGCCTGGCGTGCCACAATTCATGGGGTCACAAAGAGTTGGACACAACTGAACGACTGAACTGAACTGATTCCTTACAGGTCCCTTCCAGATCAAAAATGCTTATATTTAATAATTGTATGCTGTTAAATCATCTCAAGTCACTTCTATGAAGACCTACCACTGTTTGTAGTCCCACAATATGTTGTATCTGAGTAATAACAGCAAGACAGTAAAAATTTAATAGACCTACCATATTTAAGACATTCATGAATTAAATAATTGATCTTAAAAATCAACTAGTTACAATAAACAAAATCATACCAAAAATTTTAAGGAAAAAGGAAATTTATTATAATGATAAAAAGATACACTGAATATTCTTGGAAGTTATTCAAGATGTCCTCCTACAACTGGGACAGCCATCAGAAACTCTATTTACTGATGGGTGGGGCTGTTTCCTCCCTGTTGATTGTTTGGTCTGGAGCCTGCAGGCTGTTGGGTGGGGCTAATGGTGGCCTCCCGGAGAGCTCACCATCAGGGTCCTTGATCCTGCAGTGAGTCACAGCTGCCCCCTGCCTCCAAAGGAGACCCTCCAATACTAGCAGGTAAGTCTAGCCCAGTACCCTATAGGGTCACTGCTTTTTTCCCCTCTGGGTCCTGGTGTGCAAAAGACCCTGTGTGTTCCCTCCAAGAGTGGAGTTTCTGTTTCCTTTAGGCTTGTGGAATTCCTGTGATCAAACCACACTGGCCTTCAAAGGCAGATTCTCTGGGGGTTCCTCTTCCTGTTGCCGGACCTCAAGGCTGGGAAGCCTGACATGGGGCTCATTCTTTCACTTCTGTGGGAGAATTTCTGTGGTATAATTGTTTTCCAGTTTGTGAGGCACCCATCCAGGAGGTATGGGATTAGATTTTATCACAGTTATACCCCGATCTTGTTGTGGCCTCTTCTTTGTCTTTAGATGTAGAGTATTTTTTGGTAGGTTCCAGGATTTTTGGAAATAGCTGTTCAGCAGTTAGTTGTGACTTTGGTGTTCTCGTCAGAACAAGTGAGCTCACGTCCTTCTCCACCATCTCGAGCCCTCCTGGGTCATCCAGACCCAGAGCTGATGTTTGTTTTGTTTGTCTGTTTGTTTCTATTTATTTATTTATGTTTGGTTGTTCTGGGTCTTTGTTGCTTTCCACAGACTCTCTCTCTAGTTGCAGCAAGCAGGTGCTACTTTGGGTCGCGGTGTGTGAGCTTCTCATTATGGCAGCTTCTCTTGTGGATCACAGGCTCCAGGCGCATGGGCTTCAGCAGTTGCAGCAGGTGGACTCAGTGGTTGTGGCTCTTGGGATCTAGAGCATGGGCTCAACAGTTGTGGTACATGGGCTTAGTTGCTCTGCAGCATGTGGAATCTTCCCGGGCCAGGGATCAAACTCGTGTCCCCCACATTGGCAGGCAGGTTCTTATCCATTGCACCACCAGGGAAGTCCCAGAGCTGATGTTATAGTGGAATCTTCATCAGCATTCTGCATCCATTCAGATGCTAGCTTCTTGTATTTGTCCTACAGAGATGAAGAGTCTTTTAGATAGTCATTTAGATCATCTCCACTATAGATGATCATTCAAGGATATAAAGTATTCTTCCTTCTCATTGCTTCACTATTCCAGACTTCTATCATTTTCTGCGTGCACAAAATAGACAAACCACTAGCTAAGAAAATGGGGGCTAATAAAACACAAAATAAGAAATGACAAGGATGAGTCAACATTAAACAAAAGAAATTTTATAGGTCAAAAGAGGGACTTCCTTGGTGGTCCAGTGGCTAAGACTCCACACTTCCAATGCAGGGGGCAAGGGTTTGATCCCTGGTCAGAGAACTAGATCTTGTGTGCCACAACTGAAGATCCCACATGCTGCAAGTAAAACCCAGCATAGCCAAATAAATAATAAAAAAAGTACTTTGTAGAAAAGCCAAGTACTCTCTCTTTTGTCACCAACCAAACCACAGCACACCAGCTCCATCTCCTAACCACTACAAAAACCTCATGCTAGTCCCTTTTCCTGTTCTCTCAAGCCACTTTTGATCAATTTGGGTGCCCTGCTCCGCCCTCCCCAGAAAATCTCATTATGTGAATAATAAACTTTTCATATCCTCTTCTTCATGTGGTATTACCAGTCTCAATATTCAAACCAAATTTGGGGGTGGGGGTCCATCCTGTTTCTGTGGGATAGCCACGATAGAAATCCTACAGAAAATGGGTATTTCCTAGGGAAATACAATTTATAAAAACAGATCCATTTCCATAGAATAAATAAATTCATCAAAGAACCACCGACACATATGCATTAAGCCCATATGTTTTACAAGAGAATTCTACCCAAGCATGAACATCAGATAGCCCATATGTTCCACAAGTTGTTCCAGAGCATGGAAAAATAAAGAAAAATTGTCTAATTCTTGTTATGAAGCAAGTGTAGTATGGATACCTAAACCAGATAAACATAGTCCAAGAAAACGCAACTACAGATTAATGTCACTTTTGAATATTAATGCAAATGTAATTAATAAAAGTTTAGTAAGTATAGGCAGCACCACATTAAGAAAATAGTTCATGTCAAGTGGAATTAACTCCAGGAATGCAAAGTTGAAAATATTAGGATAATCCATTAAAATAATATATCATATTAAATCTAAGAAGAAAAAAATTATAGGACTACTTTCATAGATGCTAAAAAGTTATAAAATTCATTCCCAAAGGTGTTTCTATTTTTTCTTAATTATTCATTTTTGGCTGCACTGGGTCTCCATTGATGCTTGCAGGCTTTCTCTAGTTGTGAGGAGCGGGGACTACTCTAATTATGGCTTGCGGGCTTTAGATTGCAGGCTCAGCAACACAAGCTTAGTTGCCCCACGACATGTGGAATCTTCCGGGACCAAGGATTGAATCCAGGTCCCCTGCATTGGCAGGCAGATTCTTAACCACTGGACCACCAGGAAGTCCCCAAAGGTGTTTATCTTAACGTGATTACATATATCTCAGTCTTGAATCCAAGAGCTAATGAAAAAATTCTAGAGACATTTCCACTAAGATCAAAAATAAGACAAAAATTTCCACTGTCTCCACATCTAATCACACAGTACTGGAGATACAGGTAATGCAATTAGACACTTCAGGTCAGTCACTCAGCCATGTCCGACTCTTTGTGACCGCATGGACTGCAGCACACTAGGCTTCCCTGTCCATCACCAACTCCTGGAGTTTGCTCAGGCTCATGTCCATCGAGTCAGTGATGCCATCCAACCATCTCATCCTCTGTCGTCCCCTTCTCCTCCTGCCTTCAATCTTTCCCAGAATCAGGATCTTTTCCAAGGAGTCAGTTCTTCCAATCAAGTGGCCAAAGTATTGGAGTTTCAGCTTCAGCAACAGTCCTTCCAATGAATATTCAGGACTGATTTCCTTTAGAATTGACTGGTTGGATCTCCTTGCAGTCCAAGAGACTCTCAAGAGTCTTCTCCAACACCACAGTTCAAAAGCATCAATTCTTCGGCGCTCAGCTTTCTTTATACTCCAACTCTCACATCCATACATGACTACTGGAAAAACCATAGCCTTGACTAGATGGACCTTTGTTCGTAATGACTCTGCTTTTTAATATGTTGTCTAGGTTGGTCATAGCTTTTCTTCCAAGGAGCAAGAGTCTTTTAATTTCATGGCTGCGGTCACCATCTGCAGTGACTTTGGAGCCCAAAACAATAAAGTCTCTCACTGTTCCATTGTTTCCCCATCTATTCGCCATGAAGTGATGGGACTGGATGCCATGATCTTAGTTTTCTGAATGTTGAGTTTTAAGCCAACTTTTTCATTCTCCTCTTTCACCTTCATCAAGAGGCTCTTTAGTTCCTCTTGGCTTTCTGCCATAAGGGTGGTGTCATCTGCATATCTGAGGTTATTGATATTTCTCCCGGCAATCTGGATTCCAGCTTGTGCTTCTTCCAGCCCAGCATTTCTCATGATGTATACTGCATATAAGTTAAATAAGCACGGTGACAATATACAGCCTTGATGTACTTCCTATTTGGAACCAGTCTGTTATTCCATGTCCAGTTCTAACTGTTGCTTCCTGACCTGCATACAGATTTCTCAGGAGGCAAGCAAGGTGGTTTTCCCATCTCTTGAACAATTTTCTACAGTTTGCTGTTGATCTACAGAGTCAAAGATTTTGGCGTAATCAATAAAGCAGAAGTAGATGTTTTTCTGGAATTCTCTTGCTTTTTCTATGATCCAAAGGAGGTTGGCAATTTGATCATCAGACAAGAGAAATAAATTAAAAATCAAAAAAGAAGTAAAACTATCTCTACTTGGAGATAATACAGTAGGATATCTAGAGAATCCCAGAGGATTAACGCTAAAACCAACTTAAATAATAAAAGAATTCACAAAGACAGCAGAATATAAAATAAATATCCAAACATGAATACCCTTCCTATGCAAAAATAATCACCAGTTAGGACTATAATGGTGAGTATACCTTATTCACAGCAACAAAAAAACACTAAGTATTTAGGAATAAACTTAACAAGAAATATGTAAAATTTATTTAAGAAAAGCTTTAAACACTCTTGAAAGAGATAAAATAGTTTCAAAGAAATGGAAAGACATCCCTTGTTCTTGGATAAAATGACCCAACATCATAAGGATAATTATTCCCAAGTTAATTTATAAATTTAACGCAATCCTCCCAAAAAATACCAACAAGCTTTTCTTATATAGACAAATTGATATAAAAATCCATGTGGAAAATTAATATGCAGAAACAGTGGAGAAAACATTTTAAAAAAGAAACACTATCAGGAAGGAGTAACCCTACCAAACATTAAAACATACTATAAAGCTTCTGTAATGAAAACAGTGAAGTTTCAATACATATAGAGACAAGCAGACTTCAACAGAATAAAAGGTTCAAAAATAGATGCAAGTACATATAGAAATCTAGTCTATGAGGAAACTGGCATCTCACATCAAGACACAAAGTAATAATAAACAGTGCTAGTACAACTGGTAAAAATTTCTGGAAAAGATAAAATTAGGTCCATCTCTTACACAAGAATAAACTCCAAGTGGATCAGGCACCAGGAAGAAATACAAGTGAATTTCAGTATAACTCAACATACAGAAAAGTTTCTCTAACTATGACTCAAAATTCTGAGGCAACTTTTAAACTGACAAATTTGACTACAAAAGATTTTTAGAAACATTTACATGGCAGAAAATGTCATAATCAAAATCAAAAGAAAACTAGCAAACTAACAGAATATATTTACAGCATATCTTACAGATATATTCTTTATATTTTTTATAAAAACTCTGAAACCATAACACTCCTAGAACAGAACATAGGCAGGATAATTCTTTGACATAAATCATAGCAATGTTTTTTTAATTTGTCTCTTAAGGCAAAAGAAGTAACAGCAAAAATAAATAAATGATATCTAATTAAACTTAAATGATTTTGCACAGCAAAATAAATTATCAACAAAATGAAAAACAACCTACTCAATGGGAGAAAATATTTGCAAATGAAATGACCAATAAAGGGTTAATATCCAACATACATAAATAGCTAATACAACTATATATCAAAAGATAGTCCAATTAGAAAATCAGCAGAAAACCTGAATATATATATATATAAAATTTTTTTTTTTTTTTTTTTTTCAAAAAAAGACACACAGATGGCCACCAGGCACATGAAAAGATTGTCAACATGACTAGTCATCAGAGAAATGCAAATCAAAACCACAATGAGATAGCACCTCACCCTTATCAGAATGGCTATCATCCAAAAGACACACGTGTTAGCAAGGACGTGGAGTAAAAGGAATCACTGTACACTGTTGGTAGGAATGTAATCTGGCACAGCCACTATGGGAAAAAGTATGTAGGCTCCTCAAAGAAACTAAAAATACAACTACCACATAATCCAGAAATTTCACTGCTGGGTATATATCCAAAGAAAGTGAAAACACTAATTCAAAGAGATACATGTACTCCCAATGTTCATAACAGCATTCTTTACAATAACCAACATACAGAAATAACCGAAGTATCCATTAATAGATGAATATGATGGATATATATCTACACACACAGAGTGGAATATTACTCAGAAAAAGAATGGAAATCTGCCATTTGCAATAATGTGGATAGACCTAGAGAATATTATGCTTAGTGAAATAAGTCAGAGAAAGATAAATACTCTATGTTATCACCTACATAAGAGCCCAGGGGGCTGCGACGACGGCGCACAGGGCGCGGGTGGCTGAGACGGCGCACAGGGTGCGGCCGAGAGGAGCTATCCAACGTCCGAGGTCAGGGGCAGAAGCCGGTAGGACCCCATGCCCGAGGGGCAGTGATCAAGATAAGTTACCCCACGTCCGAGGTCAGGGGCAGCGGCCAAGAGCGCCAGGCTGCGACGGTGCAGGAAGGGCCAGGAAGAGCTACCCCACGCCCAAGGCCAGGGCATAGGCCGAGACAAGCAACCCCACATCCAAGGAGCGGTGGCTGCACAGGCGGAGGGCCTAAAGGAGCTATTCCACGTTCGGCGGTGAGGAGATACCCCTCATCCAAGGTAAGGAGCAGCAGCTGCGCTTTGCTGGAGCAGCCGTGAAGAGATACCCCACGTCCAAGAAAGAGAAACCCAAGTAAGACGGTAGGTGTTGCAAGAGGGCATCAGAGGGCAGACAAACTGAAACCATAATCACAGAAAACTAGTCAATCTAATCACACTAGGACCACAGCCTTGTCTAACTCAATGACACTAAGCCATGACCTTGGGGCCCCCCAAGATGGGCAGGTCATGGTGGAGAGGTCTGACAGAATGTGGTCTACTGGAGAAGGGAATGGCAAACCACTTAAGTATTCTTGCCTTGAGAACCCCATGAACAGTATGAAAAGGCAAAATGATAGGATACTGAAAGAGAAACTCCCCAGGTCAGTAGGTGCCCAGTATGCTATAGGAGATCAGTGGAGAAATAACTCCAGAAAGAATAAAGGGATGGAACAAAAGCAAAAAGAATATCCAGCTGTGGATGGGACTGGTGATAGAAGCAAGGTCCGATGCTGTAAAGAGCAATATTGCATAGGAACCTGGAATGTCAGGTCCATGAATCAAGGCAAATTGGAAGTGGTCAAACAGGAGATGTCAAGAGTGAACGTCAACATTCTAGGAAATCAGCGAACTAAAATGGACTGGAATGGGTGAATTTAACTCAGATGGCCATTATATCTACTACTGTGGGCAGGAATCGCTTAGAAGAAATGGAGTAGCCATCATGGTCAACAAAAGAGTCTGAAATGCAGTACTTGGATGCAATCTCAAAAATGACAGAATGATCTCTGTTCATTTCCAAGGCAAATCATTCAATATCACAGTAATCCAAGTCTATGCCCCCCAGTAACGATGAAGAAGCTGAAGCTGAATGGTTCTATGAAGACCTACAAGACCTTTTAGAACTAACACCCAAAAAAGATGTCCTTTTCATTATAGGGGACTGGAATGCAAAAGTAGGAAGTCAAGAAACACCTGGATTAACAGGCAAATTTGGCCTTGGAATACGGAATGAAGCAGGGCAAAGACTAATAGAGTTTTACCAAGAAAATGCACTGGTCATAGCAAACACCCTCTTCCAACAACACAAGAGAAGATTCTATACAGGGACATCACCAGATGGTCAACACTGAAATCAGACTGATTATATTCTTTGCAGCCAAAGATGGAGAAGCTTTATACAGTCAACAAAAACAAGACCAGGAGCTGACTGTGGCTCAGATCATGAACTCCTTATTGCCAAATTCAGACTTAAATTGAAGGAATTAGGGAAAACCACTAGACCATTCAGGTATGACCTAAATCAAATCTTTTATGATTATACAGTAGAAGTGAGAAATAGATTTAAGGGCCTAGATCTGATAGATAGAGTGCCTGATGAACTATGGACGGAGGTTCGTGACATTGTACAGGAGACAGGGATCAAGACCATCCCCATGGAAAAGAAATGCAATAAAGCAAAATGGCTGTCTGAGGAGGCCTTACAAATAGCTGTGAAAAGAAGAGAAGCGAAAAGCAAAGGAGAAAAGGAAAGATATAAGTATCTGAATGCAGAGTTCCAAAGAATAGCAAGAAGAGATAAGAAAGCCTTCCTCAGCGACCAATGCAAAGAAATAGAGGAGAACAACAGAATGGGAAAGACTAGAGATCTCTTCGAGAAAATTAGAGATACCAAGGGAATATTTCATGCAAAGATGGGCTCAATAAAGGACAGAAATGGTATGGACCTGACAGAAGCAGAAGATATTAAGAAGAGGTGGCAGGAATACACAGAAGAACTGTACAAAAAAGATATTCACGACCCAGATAATCACGATGGTGTGCTCATTCACCTAGAGCCAGACATCCTGGAATGTGAAATCAAGTGGGCCTTAGAAAGCATCACTACGAACAAAGCTAGTGGAGGTGATGGAATTCCAGTTGAGCTATTCCAAATCCTGAAAGATGATGCTGTGAAAGTGCTGCACTCAATATGCCAGCAAATTTGGAAAACTCAGTGGTGGCCACAGGACTGGAAAAGGTCAGTTTTCATTCCAATCCCAAAGAAAGGCAATGCCAAAGAATGCTCAAACTACCGCACAATTGCACTCACCTCACACGCTAGTAAAGTAATGGTCAAAATTCTCCAAGCCAGGCTTCAGCAATACGTGAACCGTGAACTTCCAGATGTCAAGCTGGTTTCAGAAAAGGCAGAGGAGCCAGAGATCAAATTGCCAACATCCACTGGATCATGGACAAAGCAAGAGAATTCCAGAAGAGCATCTATTTCTGCTTTATTGACTATGCCAAAGCCTTTGACTGTGTGGATAACAATAAACTGTGGAAAATTCTGAAAGAGTTGGGAATACCAGACCATGTGACCTGCCTCTTGAGAAACCTATATGCAGGTCAGGAAGCAACAGTTAGAACTGGACATGGAACCACAGACTGGTTCCAAATAGGAAAAGGAGTACGTCAAGGCTGTATACTGTCACCCTGCTTATTTAACTTATATGCAGCATACATCATGAGAAATGCTGGGCTGGAAGAAACACAAGCTGGAATCAAGATTGCCAGGAGAAATATCAATAACCTCAGATATGCAGATGACACTACCCTTATGGCAGAAAGTGAAGAGGAACTAAAAAGCCTCTTGATGAAAGCGAAAGTGGAGAGTGAAAAAGTTGGCTTAAAGCTCAACATTCAGAAAACGAAGATCATGGCATCCGGTCCCATCACTTCATGGGAAATAGATGGGGAAACAGTGGAAACAGTGGCAGACTTTATTTTTCTGGGCTCCAAAATCACTGCAGATGATGACTGTAGCCATGAAATTAAAAGACGCTTACTCCTTGGAAGGAAAGTTATGACCAACTTAGATAGCATATTGAAAAGCAGAGACATTACTTTGCCAACAAAGGTCCGTCTAGCCAAGGCTGTGGTTTTTCCTGTGGTCATGTATAGATGTAAGAGTCGGACTGTGAAGAAAGCTGAGTGCTGAAGAATTGATGTTTTTGAACTGTGGTGTTGGAGAAGACTCTTGAGAGTCCCTTGGACTGTAAGGAGATCCAACCAGTCCATTCTGAAGGAGATCAGCCCTGGGATTTCTTTGGAAGGACTGATGCTAAAGCTGAAACTCCAGTACTTTGGCCACCTCATGCGAAGAGTTGACTCACTGGAAAAGACCCTGATGCTGGGAGGGACTAGGAACAGGAGGAGAAGGGGACGACAGAGGATGAGATGGCTGGATGGCATCACCGACTCAATGGACATGAGTTTGAATAAACTCCGCGAGTTGGTGATGGACAGGGAGGCCTGGGGTGCTGCAGTCCATGGGGTCGCAAAGAGTTGGACACAACTGAACAACAACTGAACTGATCACCTACATGTGGAATTTAAAAAGTAAAACAGATGAATGTATATAACAAAGCATAAACAGATATAGAGAACAAGTAAGTGATTACCAATGGGGAGAAGGAAGCAAAGAGGAGCAAGACAGGGCCATGGGATTAAGAGACATAACTACTAAGTATAAAATAGATAAGCAACAAGAATATATTATACAGCAAAGGGAAATATAGCTGATTATTTTGTAATAACTTTAAATGGAATATAATCTATAAAAATATTGAATCACTATGTTGTATACCTAAAACAAATATAACATTGTAAATCACCTACAATTTTAAAAACTCAAAAACTGAAGTGAAAAATGAACAAAAACCTGACAGAAAAATGTGCGAAAGAACAGAAAATCCATACTAAGAGTAGCTCATAAATGAACCTTAAGCACATGAAATTAGAGACATGCAAATTAAAACTACACCAAGATACCAGAAGACTGAATATTAAAAAGTAACAACACACTCTGTTGGTGAGGTTCTGTGGAAAGAGGTACTGGGTTGGGAATGCAAAGCAGGACAACACAATTGAGGGTGAATTGGGCAAAACTTTGTATCTAACAAAAATACACTGGCACTCAATTTTACCCAACAAGCTTATGTGAAAAATTTTCCCTAAAGGTATTCTCCAGCAATATGAAAATATATATTCATGAGATTATTCGTTACAGAATTGTTTTAACTGCAAAACACTAGAAACAACCTGCATGTATGCGTGCTAAATTGCTTCTGACAAGTCCTACTCTTTGCAATCCCATGGACTATAGCCCACCACACTACTCTGTCCAAGGAATTGTCCAGGCAAGAACACTGAAATGGGTTGCCATTTCCTCCTCCAGAGGATCTTCCCTACCCAGGGATCGAACCCTCCTCTCTTACATCTCCTGCACTGGCAGGCAGGTTCTTTACCACTAGTGCCACCTGGGAAGATAAGGTATGGTCTATTTACAAAATGAAGGAATATGAAATTATTAAAAAAAATATAGCTTCTAGAAATTTTTATCAAGTGATTGTCATAAAATTTTGTTATAAGAAAGAAGCAAAGTGAAGCACTGAGAGGGTCTAGAAGCATTAACATCCCAATAGCAATGAGCATCCCTAGTGTTTAGATCTTGGTTTCAAAAGAAATCAGGATTCGGAAGAAATAATTCCAGAGCTGGAGCAGCGATGGTATAGTACAATCCTGGAACATATTGTTGTGGCAGAAAGTAAAGTGCTCACAATGACAGTAACATGTCAGAAGGACACAGGAGCCCACAGAAATAAATTCCCACTACCCAAACTGATATGCAGATGATACCACCGTTATGGCAGAAAGTGAAGAGGAACTAAAAAGCCTCTTGATGAAGGTGAAAGTGGAGAGTGAAAAAGTTGGCTTAAAGCTCAACATTCAGAAAACGAAGATCATGGTATCTGGTCCCATCACTTCATGGGAAATAGATGGGGAAACAGTGGAAACAGTGTCAGACTTTCTTTTTTTCGTCTCCAAGATCACTGCAGATGGTGATTGCAGCCATTAAATTAAAAGACACTTACTCCTTGGAAGGAATGTTATGACCAACCTAGATAGCATATTCAAAAGCAGAGACATTACTTTGCCAACAAAAGTCCATTTAGTCAAGGCTATGGCTTTTCCAGTGGTCATGTATGGATGTGAAAGTTGGACTGTGAAGAAAGCTGAGTGCCGAAGAATTAATGCTTTTGAACTGTGGTGTTGGAGAAGACTCTTGAGATTCCCTTGGACTGCAAGGAGATCCAACCAGTACCTTCTGAAGGAGATCAGTCCTGGGTGTTCTTTGGAAGGAATGATGCTAAAGCTGAAACTCCGGTACTTTGGCCACCTCATGCCAAGAGTTGACTCATTGGAACGATGAGTCTGATGCTGGGAGGGATTGGGGGCAGGAGGAGAAGGGGACGACAGAGGATGAGATGGCTGGATGGCATCACCGACTCAATGGACATGAGTTTGGGTGAACTCTGGGAGTTGGTGATGGACAGGGAGGACTGGCGTGCTGCAGTTCATGGGGTCGCAAAGAGTCGGACCCGACTGAGCGACTGAACTGAACTGAACTGACCCAAACTGAGGAGTTAAAATTCCCCATCCCTGCTTGACGTTGACAGGAGAAACAGAAAAGAGAAACATACAAAGTAGTTGGAAATAATCCCCTTAACAAGACCCAGAAAAGACTATGTGTTAGTCCTGTAAGACCTTTAAAAAAAATTTTTTTTTTCATAAATGGTTCTAATAGAAGTGGTGGAAAGCCTTCCCATCCAATTTTGGGAATAGTATAACCCTTCTACTAACACTTACAAATAGCCCCCAAAAGCAAACTATAGGCTACTCTCACTTGTTAAAATGGTATAAAAAAATCTAAATAAAATATTGGTAAATTTAATCCAACATATATTATTTTATAATATATGTGACCAGAGCTTTTTCCAGGAATATGAAGTAGTACTAGGAACTATGTTGATTAAATGTACTATTCTAACATAATAAAAAGGGAAAAAACTCGATAACTCCATGATCTTCTCAAAATAAGCAGATAAATATGTATACATATATGTATGTATATATAGGGCTTCTCTGATAGCTCAGTTGGTAAAGAAACTGCCTGCAATGCAGAAGACCCCAGTTCAATTCCTGGGTCAGTAAGATCCCTTGGAGAAGGGATAGCTCCATGATCTCAAAATATGCATATATATATATATATATATATATATACACACACATATATTTATGTATATATAGAGCTTCCCTGATAGCTCAGTTGGTAAAGAATCTACCTGCAATGCAGGAGACCCTGGTTTAATTCCTGGGTTGGGAAGATCCCCTGGAGAAGAGATAGGCTACCCACTCCAGTATTACTGGGCTTCCCTTGTGGTTCAGCTGGTAAAGAATCCACCTGCAATGTGGGAGACCTGGTTTAGTCCCTGGGTTGGGAAGATCCCCTGGAGAAGGGAAAGGCTACCCACTCCAGTATAATTCAATAGACATTCCCGAGTTTTTAACAGAAGTTTAAATTTAAAATAAAACAGCTCTTGACATACTAGAAAAAAAGAAAATGTCCTTAATTTAATCAAGGCTACTTGCCAGAAATAGCAAACATCACATATTTGATGACAAAAATATTAAAAGCTTTCCCATTAAAATCAAAATCAAGACAATGATACTATCATTCAACACTGTAACACACTACATAAAATATAAAATGTCTACACAACAAAAACATAAAGTCAAAGGAAAATTGCTGAACTGGGAATAATATACCTAAAACATATAAAACATCATATGGGTTTATTCAAAAATATTCATTCAAAACATACATACATACATAAGGAGTTTCTAAAAACTAACTAGAATCAGACAATCTAATAACATCTTTTTGGGAGGTGGCAGGGCCATTTGGCAGCAACTATTAAATTTTTATTTTTATTTTTTGAAACTACCAAAATTTTAAATGTTTATTACCTTTGACCTAGGTTCCATTTTCATGAATGAGCTTAAGGAAACATAAAAAATGCTTAAGGATAAATGTATAAAGATTTTTACTGCAGCAATGCAGCAATATTTGTGAGTGAAAAATTGGAAACTTCAATGTATACTCTAATAATTGAGTGGTTAAATAATCATATTAGTACTATGAAATAGTCATTAAAAAATAAAATATATCTTTATGGAGTGATATATCAGAATCCCTAAGAAATATTATTGTGGAAAAAAGTAAATTACAGAAAACCAAATATGATTCTACTTATATGACTATAATACAATTTTTATAAAAATGTTAACAATAATATGATAAAGGTACAATGATACCAAAAGGATACAATGATATTACAAGGAAACAAACCAAACTTCTAAGAAAGGAAGTAAGAATTGGCAGTAAGGATAAGAATCAGATTATAAGAATAAGAACTGTAGGGTTTTCAGGCTTTACTAACTATACTTTTAAAAAATTCAAATCTTTCATATTAAGAATGTGTTTATACAGCACCATTAATCATAGAGCCAAAAGGTGGAAGCAACCGAAATGCCCATCAATTGATGAATGGGTAAACAAAATGTTATATGTCAAACAACAGAATATTATTCAATCATAAAAAGGAATGACATATTGATAACATGTTACAACATGGTTGAACCTTGAAACATTGTATTATGTGAAGGAAGCCAGTCACACACTTAGACAAAAACATATTATCTGATTCCATTTATTTGAACGGTCTAGAATAAGTAAATCTACAAAGAGTACACTAGAATTTGCTTAGGGCTTGCAGGTATCAAGGAAGTGAAAGCTTAACAGATGCAGAGTTCTTTGTGGGGGGTGGGGATGGGGATGTTCTAAGTTTGATTATGGTGATGGTTGCACAATCCTGTGAATATACCAAAAATGATTTAATTGTGAATTCTAAACAATTGAACTATACAGTATGTGAATTATATATCAATAAAGCTGTTAACAAAAAGCAATAATAATCTAACAATTTAAAATTTAATCTCATGGGACTTCCTTGTGGTCTAGTGGTTAAGAATCCACCTTCTAATACTGGGCTTGCAGAATCAATCTCTGATGAGGGAACTGGGATCTCACATACCATGGGGAAACTAAGCCTGTGTACCACAACTAAGACCTGATGTAAGCAAGCTTAAAAATAAATAATAAAATAAAAACTTTAAAAAACTAAAAAAAAATATTTTTTTTAATAAAACTTAATCCCAAAGAGAAGGAAAAGAGAAGAGAATGCACAGAAACTTAGATCAGTAGTTCATTTTATCAGGAGTGAATTCAGTTAAATCTACATAGTACATCTATAAACTGATCTATTTAGAACAGTGGTTCGAAATGCTAAGAATGAAAACTTAGAACAGTGGGATCTGAAGTACAGGAAGCAAGCAAGATTGGGATACAGAAAAAGAAATTAGAGTTTCTATTTCTATTTGATTTTTTTTTAATGAATAAAAAAGAAATTAAGTTTACTAAAATATATGACGTGGTTGACTAGTCCCTTTACTGAGACGGTCATGTGCCCTGGTGGCTCAGATGGTAAAGTGTCTGCCTGCAATGCGGGAGACCCAGGTTCGATCCCTGGATCGGGAAGATCCCCTGGAGAAGGAAATGGCAACCCACTCCAGTACTCTTGGCTGGAAAATCCCATGGATGGAGAATCCTGGTGGAGTACAGTCCATGGGGTCTCAAAGAGTTGGACACGACTGAACAACTTCATATTCTAAAAAAAAAAAAAAAAAAAAACGTGTCCTGTGAAGCTGAAAAGGCATTGCCAACTAAAATTGACACCTGCCATCTACCTCTATAAGGATTAAAATGCAAGCTGCTGTGACCATTGACCTTCAACATACCCTGAAAGGAGTTCAGGGTGGAGATCAGGAATGAGGCACTTGATGCTCTGGGGAAAACCGGCAGAACAGGCCTTCAGACAGATATTTTCAGAAGAAGATTTTATGAGTCAAATTCTTGCATCTCCTCAGATTTAGAAAAGTATTAACATCCTTCATGGTGACATCTGCTCCTTGTGACTAAAAGTAACCTTTATGAGACTAGCAGCAACTTTCTGCAAAATAATGTTTGCTTGATAGCAAGTAGTCCACTTCACCAAAATCACACACATACTGACCTTCCACCCTACCTCTTCAGAGCAGTTTCTAAGAGTTATCTGAAATGCTGCCTCCCAGACTATCGTCCTCATTATGCCCCAAATAAAACTTACATCACAACTCTCATGTTGTGTGTTTTTCCAGTTGACAGTATCCTGAAGAAAGAGCAGAAGTTCCAAAAATGGACAATCTGATAATGGGGCACTCATGCATGTTTTTCCCTTTCAGCATATTGTAACATATGAACAGTTAGGTGGGTTTGTAGATATACTATCTAGACTTAACTGGACTCACTCCTGATAAAATGAATAAGTGGCTCAAACATTGCTTGAAGTTAATAACTGTATTAAGTGGAAAACAAGAAAATGGCAAAGTGCACCCTTACTGGACTACTATATGACCTCTTCCGTAGCTAGCACAGAACACTAAACATTAACAACAAATGTCTGCTGCATAAACAACTGGGCTTCCCAGGTGGTGCCAGTGGTAAAGAGCCCGCCTGACAATGCAGAAGACGTAAGAGACACAGGTTGGATCCCTCGGTCAGGAAGATCCCCTGGAGGAGGGCATGGCAATCCACTGCAGTATTCTTGCCTGAAAAATCCAATAGACAGAGGAGCCTGGCAGGCTACAGTCCTCGGGGTCGCAAAGAGTCACGCACGACTGAAGCAACTTAACACACATGCATGCATGGATAAATACTGTAAAGGTCCTTTAAGGCAAGAAACAACTCAAAAGAAATTTAGTAAAGAGTTCTTCACTTTTAGTACATGTTACCATCCCCCTTCTCATAGGGTAACTATAGAAATATCAAGCATTATGACTAAAATGGCATAAAATGGAAACACAGAATAATATATGACACTTGTAACTCATCTAAGGTTGTGCTGGTCTCCAGAATCAAAAATTACATATCTTTCTCGTAACTAAAGACCCACTCTTTGATGTTTCAAGGGTGAAAAAGCATTTTCAAGTTTTAGTGTGCTGTAATATTGTTAACTGTCACATGACAGTCAAAAACCAGGAAGTAGAGAGAACTTTAAGACTTAATTATAGAGAAAAAAGTTAACAGAGAACAAATACTAAAACTTAGAAGCAACAAAAGGGGAGCAAAGCCAACCTTAGAAAAGCTATAGAGCTAATACCCAGCAGGTGGAGATTTCATTCTATGAGATTTCTGTCCTGTGTTAGAAACAAGTATGTCCATTAAGTATTTGCAAGACGACCGAAAATGAAAATATCCCCCAGGTGGTATCACTTAAGCTGGTAATTATTCTGTAGTTAGGTACTGGCAACAGATTAATTCCTTAAGTGAAGGTGCATAGGTTCAATGATTTGTTTAAAAGGATGCAGAGACCAAGGAGGGGTTTTGGTTTGGGGGTCACTTTCCTGTTTTTGTTTTGGCTGTATTTGATTGCTTTCAATATTTTAAAATGGAGACTTTAAAAAGTACTATCAGCTGGCAGGCAAAACAAAGAAAGAAGAGGCTGAAAATTAATTTGGGTTTTTCTGCTAAAGCCCAGCAGAAAGTCTCCCACCCTTCTGCTAGGCAAAGAAAGATCTGCATGGGTAAAGCAAGACACACACCCCTTGGTAGTGAACAAGGCTGGACAGACTTTGCGGCGCGGTCTTACAATCCTAGCCAAGTGACCTTGTAACATCCCAAGGATTCTGTCTGCTCCTGGAAGAGCCGAAAGCCCTGACAGCCTCTACATCTATCCACCCCAAGCGATCCGAAAGCGCGGGCATCTCCTCTCCCCCACCTGGGATGTTCCGCCACCTGGACTCGACGCACGGCAGGGCCCTCCGTAGCCATATTTTGCTAATCCTTCTTTATTCTGCAGTTTCAACCGGCGAAGCAAGACTTCCGAGGTAATCACGGGACATCTGCAGCAGGAGCCCTTTCTTCCGGGAGACACCGGCATTCACCCTGCGGAAATCCTGCCTCTTCGCTGAGGTGGCTGCTTCCAGTCGGCCCCTCCCGTGGCTCCTCCTCCCTGGGCTCTGCGGCTCGGAGCCTTCCCGACAGCTGTCAGGTATTTCAGCCTTGCTGCTCTGAGCCGCTGAGCCCAGCACAGCTAAGGAGGTTGGTTTTCTTTCTGCATCCTGGGCATAAGTCTGAGCACACAATTATAACTTGGCACCTTAGTTTGCTTGTAGTAGCAGTAGCAGTAGCAGTAGCATTAGTAGTAGTAGTAGTAGTAGTGTCTTTTTTTTCCTTTAATGGCCAGCAGCAACTCCCCCCAAAAACACTAAAATATTTACTTATTGCTTCTTAAATAGATTACTTCAAAAATTAGACTATCAAATTGATGCGGAGCTTGACATAAACATATTTGCATTTATTTCCAGAATAGAGGCATTGGTGGGCCTTCCCAGAACATAATAATGAAAATAAGAAAATACATGGCTTTCCAAATGCCAGATACTCTTAGCCTCCAGTTCAACACCTTGCTTATTCACTTGCCTAGAGACATCTCAGATACTGTATCTCAAGAAGCACACCACCCCCATCCACCTTGTCACTCTTATTATATTACTGCTTTCTTTCCTTCATTGTTCTCACAACTTCCGCGTATTTATTATCTGTCTCACCACTTTCATCATCACTACCACTAGAACGTAAACAGCTTGAAGGTAGCAAGTGTGAATCCCCAGCACCTAGAACAGTACTTGGGAAACTGGTTTTCTAATCAATAAGTAAGATGCGCTGAATGAATGACTGAAAGGTAAAGTGACTTGCCTTTAAGGTTGCACTGTTAACTGGTAGCAAAACTTGAATTAAACTTCAAGTCTATTAACGCTGTAGTGTACTTTGTATCTCCGAATGCTGAGACTAAACCCATGTGAAGCCAGGTACCAATACACCTATTCTAAGTTTTCCTATTTGAAGAAATTTGGGCTGACATGCCCAAAACAATAAGATTACTGGCATACCCCAGAGACATTCAACAATTTGCCATTCCTGAACTTCTATATGTGTGTGTTGGGGAAGGGTAAAAGGGAAATGAAGGCTGAAGTATGAATTGACAGTATCAAAGGCTAGCTAAAAGGACTGTATCTCACGGCATCCTGAGCTGTTACTATAAATGAAACATCATAGAAACAACATTGGTCTGGTCTCAGAGCTGCTGCTGCTACTGCTGCTAAGTTGCTTCAGCCGTGTCCAACTCTGTGCGACCCCGTAGACGACTGCCCACCAGGCTCCGCCATCCCTGGGATTCTCCAGGCAAGAACACTGGAGTAGGTCGCCATTTCCTTCTCCAATGCATGAAAGTGAAAAGTGAAAGTGAAGTCACTCAGTCGTGTCTGACTCTTTGCGACCCCATGGACTGCAGCCTACCAGGCTCCTCCATCCATGGGATTTTCCAGGCAAGAATACTGGAGTGGGTGGCCATTGCCTTCTCCAGGTCTCAGAGCTACTCTCTCACTATTATTTCAGTCCCTCCTTATCACTTTGAAATGAAGCAGTTATATCTCTGTTTCTGAACCCAAATAAATCCCAGTAGGATGGTTATTGTGGTTTACTCTTGAGTAGAAGGCAATCGCACCCCACTCCAGTGCTCTTGCCTGGAAAATCCCATGGACGGAGGAGCCTGGTAGGCTGCAGTCCATGGGGTCACTAAGAGTCGGACACGGCTGAGCGACTTCACTTTCACTTTTCACTTTCATGCACTGGAGAAGGAAATGGCAACCCACTCCAGTGTTCTTGCCTGGAGGATCCCAGGGAAGGGGGAGCCTGGTGGGCTGCCTTCTATGGGGTCGCACAGAGTCGGACACGACTGAAGTGACTTAGCAGTAGCAGTAGCAGCAAGGGTCACTTACTGTCATCTCTGTAAATAGGTTTGAATGTGGAAAGACCCTAAGTGAGAAAAAAAAAATGTAAAATTTTTAGGAACATCAGTAAATATGGGAAAGGAAAGTATGTCAGATATATTTCTAACACATTTTCTATGGTCATTGAAAAATAGGTAAATTTTGAAGTTCCGAAAATACTGTTTTAAAAATTGTCCCAAACAAGCTCATTTTATATGCTTTCTTTGTTCTCACAACTTGCAGGATCTTAGTTCCTGGACCAGGGATTGAACCCCAAACCTGGCCCCAGCAGTGAAAGCACCATAAAGGAAATCCCTGGCAGTCCTCAGCGCTTTCATTACTGGGGTCTGGGTTTAGGATTCAATCTCTGATTAGGGAACTAAGATCCTGCAAGTTGCACAGTGTGGCAAAAAGAGAGAGAAAGAAAATATTGACTATGGATACTCTCGTTCATAAAAGAATATTTTCTATTAAATGTGTATTTGATGGTCAAATATTAACTTTGATAAATGAAACATGATGGCAAATTATTAGGCCAATCTTGAATACATTTCTATTGTAGTCTCAGCAAAACTGATACAGACTAGAAAGCACCTTTTAGAGCAACTAGTAAAACTCTCTTTTTTGAAATGATGGCCCCAAAGTGAAAGAGTAACGGCTGGAATCAAAACCCAGGTCCTAGACTCCTACCCCAGCCTATTCTGAATGTGTGACCTCTGGTGAGACCCTGAGACCTTACTGAAGTATGCTTTAAGAAATTATTGAGACAATTAGTAACTTTTGTCCCCAAATTAAAGTGTATACATTGTAATTTTAATAAAACATTGCTCTTAAATAACTTATTTTCACACTACTAAAGAACTCCTAATAGAAACCAAAAACCAAAATTAACATTGCTTTCTTTTTTTTTTTTTTTTTAACATTGCTTTCTTATGCTATCTTCCTTATGCCAGGCTTCCTGATATGTAAGTAAGCATTTCACATATTATTATTCTCTTTAAATCTTCCCAACAACCTTATGAAGTGAAAAAATATTGTTCTTTTTTCAATTTTAAGATATTCCTTTGGTCCTTATTAGACCTATCTGATAAACGTTTAATGTCTAAATTTTACAGAATTTTTATTTTCACAAATCTTGAACCTCTCAGTTCTTTATTTTTTGCATGTGGTGTGCTCAAGTTGCTTCAGTCATGTCTGACTCTTTGTGACCCCATGGACTGTAGCTTGTCAGGCTCCTCTGTTCTTGGGATTTTTCAGGCAAGAACACTGGAGTGGGATGCAACCATTTCCTCCTCCAGGGCATCTTCCCCACCCAGGGATGGAACCTGCATCTCCTGCAGCTCCTGCACTGCATGCAGAATCTTTACTGCTGAGCCACCTGGGAAGCCCTTTTACACATGGCCACACTTACAGTAAGGTTTAAAGTCTAAATTATAAACTAACATAGGAATAAGGATAGAGATGAAAGACTAGGGGTAGAGACAAGATAGGTACAGATTCTGAGAAGTAGGAAAAATCTGAAGGAAATAGGGGAAAGCTCTGGTTTAAAAGAAGTCAAAAGGAATAAACAGGAATCTCTGAAATCTGAAGTCAATTGTTAAAAAGTAGAAGTTTGATAGTCTCCAAAATTAAAAGGAGGTTGTATGGGGAATAGCAAAGGGAATTCAGCTACAGCATTCCATGCACAAATTATCTGTCAATTGTCAGTTGAAGATTGTGCTGCTTTAGCTGACAGGGGAATCACAGAAGGATTAATGCAAAACATACTGAAAGAACTTGCTGATTTCAGTTAAGAAAAGAAACAAAAACAATCTTTGAATTATAGTATAATTGTGTCAGCTCCCTACCTGGACTGCACACATACCTCCTGCTGAAAAGCGCATTCAAGGACTTCCCTGGCAGTGCAGTGGTTTAAGACTCCATGTTTTGACTGCAGGGTGTATGGGTTCCATCTTTGGTCAGGGAACAAAGATTCTGCATGTGGCATGGCCAAAAAAAAAAAGTGCGTTCATGGCACAAAACTAGGGAGGTACGGTCACCATTTTGGGTGAGAATAAACATGAATGGGCATTAGAGATATGAAAATGGCAAATAACATTGCTAAGTTTGTGTAACTGCATTTAGCAAGAGATATTTTTCGAAAGCCAATGTAAAAAAAAGAAAGCTCTTATCATGCCTGTGTGCGTGCTTAGTCGTTCATTCTCTTTTCGACGCCATGGACTGTAGCCTGCAAGGTTCTTCTGTTCATGGGATTTTCCGGGCAAGGTTATTGGAGTGGGTTGCCATTATCCTCCTGCAGGGGATCTTCCTGACCCCAGGGATCAAACCTCCATCTCCCCCCGCATTGGCAGGCAGATTCTTTACCACTGAGCCACCTGGGAAGCCCCTCCTATCATGCCTATAAGGTGGGAATGTAATGAGATCATGCAAAGTGTACTTATCAGAGGTCCCCTCAAGAAACAGTGGATATTAAATGTTAGTAGAAATAACATTTTGAAAAGCCACTTAGGTTGGTTGGTAAAATCAAGAGATATGCTCCAACAATAGTCAGCAATTTGCCTTTGAAGGAGAGAAAGTTCCTTCCCTGAGTAAAGTATATAATTTACACTACAGCTGAATTGCATGACATAATGTTATACTGTTTACTCCCCCAAATTGATTTCTGGATCCATTTTTCACCCTTCTCTACCCTCCTGGAAGCTGATCTCTAAGGATGGTACCTGGGCTCCTTTACCTCTGGCTTCTGGTTGGGATTGATTACTAGCAGGATGTTAGAGGATAGTAAACAGAGAAATTGTGATATCTACCACTCCCCCTCTCCACTACAAACACACATAAATTCACCTACTCCACCTCACCTTTGCCATAGTTATGGCAGTAGCTGTATTTCCCTATAACCACAGCTGCTGTTGGAGGGTCCGTCTTCCAGGACTCCCTCTCTTGCTGGGCTCTGGTAAAACTATTTCTTCTCTCTGCCCCTTTAAGCCTTCAAGAAATGGGATTTCCAGACAGTTGCTAGTCCCTGTGTGTTTCACCATCCTTGTGGGGAAAGTTCCCTCAGCCCCATCCCCTCTCTGTAAATAGTTCTTTCAGTAAACTCTTTTCAGTTACCACCCCACTTTCTCTCCAGTAAACCATGAGTTTCCTGTCCAGATTTGACTAATACAAAGAGTCCTCCGCTTTTCTGCCCTTTTAACATACAGTGTTCAGCTTAAGTAAATGTAGTAAAAAAAAAAAAAAATCTTTAGACAATTAGTCTGAAAGCACTCCAAATCATGAGCCTGTTTGGGGTAACCACATGTCTCAATCTAGCAGTGAGAAATCATGAATGCTAGAATATACTTAAACACATCACATTTTCACTGAGAATGCTGAGTGTCGGGATTCAGAAATAAGTAAGATATTTATGTCCTCAAGGAGCTTTCAGTTTAATAAAGAATAAATACAAAATAATCATAATATAGGATAACATAAAATTATCAAAAACATACTTTTAAGGGTCAAATTCTGTTGGGAATCAAATGGTCTATTGCCTTTGATAAAACTGCCAAGACAATTGAATAAAGGATTATTTTTTTGGACAAATAATGCTGGAACAATTTGATAACCATATGCAGAAAAAAATAAACCTCTACATTTCCTTCACAGTATATACAAAAATTAAACTTGAACTAGGTCATAGATCTGAATGTACAAGTTTAAACTACATAAAACTTCCAGAAGAAAACATAAATCTTAGTACACCTGAGTGTGGCAAATAATCCTTAAATACAACAAAAAGCATAAAGAACACTTACAACTCAATAGTAGTAAGACAATCCAATTTAAAAATGGGCAAAAGGATGCTCACTTTGGCAGCACATTTACTAAAGCAATCTAATTTTGTACATCAAAAGGGGGTTGGATAAAAAATATGTGGAACATATATACAATGGAATATTATTCAGCTGTAAAAAGAAAATAATGCCATTTGCAGCAACTTGAATGGATCTAGGGATTGTCACACTGAATGAAGACACAGAAAGACAAATATATGGCTTATATGTGGAATTTTTTTTAAAAAAATAGGTACAAATGAACTTATTTACCAAACAGAGGTAGAGTCACAGATAGAGAAAACAAACTTATGGTTACCAGCGAATGGGTTGGGGGAATAAACTGAGAGACTGGGACTGACATATACACACTATTATATATAAAATAAATAACTAACAAGAACTTAGCGCAGGAAACTACTCAATACTCTGTAATGGCCTATATGGGAAAAGAATCTAAAAAAGTGGACACATGTATATGTATAACTGATTCACTTTGCTGTACGCCAGAAACTAACATGACATTGTAAATCAACTATATTCCAATAAAAAAAATAAAAATAAAATACAAAAGAAACATTTTAAAAAATGGGTAAAAGAACTGAGAAGATATCAATACTTCACCAAAGAAAAATTGATGGCAAATAAGCACATGAAAAGATATTCAAATTAGTCACTAGGGAATGCAAATCAAAACCACAATTCTACTACTGCCAGAGCTAAAATTAAGCTAAATTTAGCTAAAATTAAGACAATTGACCACACTATGTGTTGACAAGGATGTGGTACAAGTAGAAATCTTATACAGTGCTGGTGAGTGAGTGAAGTCACTCAGTTGTGTCCGACTCTTTGCGACGCCATGGACAGTAGCCTACCAGGCTCTTCTGTCCATGGGATTTTCCAGGCAATAGTACTGGAGTGGATTGCCATTTCCTTCTCCAGGGGATCTTCCCGACCCAGGGATCGAACCTGGGTCTCCCGCATTGTAAACAGACGCTTAACCGTCTGAGCCACCAGGGAAGTCTGGATAATCAAAATGGCAAAAACTGTTGGGAAAACAATTTGAGAATTTCTTAAAAAGTTAAACATAGATGTATTTGCAATCCAATCATCCAACCACTAGGTATTTACCTGCATTCATATCTATGGCTGCACAACAGCATTACCACAAACTTAGCAGTACAAAATAATACAGACTGCTTATCCACAGTTTCTGTGGTTCAGAAGTCAGGGAAGAACATAGCTGGGTCATCTGCTTTAGGGTCTCACAAAGTCTTATCTAAGGCCCAACAGGGGAAGTTTTGATTTCCAAGATCCCATGGTTGCTAGATGCTTTTTTTTTTAATTCATTATTTTATTTTTGGCTGTGCTGGTTGTCTGTTTCTTTGTGTAGGCTTTCTCTAGTTGTGGTGTGCCTGCCTCTTGTGGTGATGGCTTGTCTTGTTGTGGAACACCAGTCTAGTTGCTCCACGGCATATGGGATCCTCCTGGATTAGGGATGGAACCTGTGTCCCCTGAACTGGCAGGTGGATAGATTCTTATCCACTGCGCCACCAGGGAAGTCCTGCGAGCAACTTTAATTCCATGTGCATCATCAGACTAAAAGTCAGTGTCTTGCTGACCATCGGCCAGGTAACCATCCTCAGCTTCTTGCCACATGGTCTTTTACAACATGGTCAATGCTTTCTCAAAGTCAGCAAGGGAGACAGTCTCTCCTCAACAAGATGAGTTTATAATCTAGTGTAATGTAATCATATACACATAATCATGTACATCACCTTTGCTCTATCTTAATGGTTAGAAACAAGCCGCATTTATTTGTCAGTTATAACTCAATAAAGCTGGGGGAGGGAACAAAGCAAGTCACAGATCCCATCTACATTCAAGGTGGAAGGGACTACACAAGCACATGTACCTTAAGAGTCTGTCTACAACATTACTCAAGAGAAGTGAAACATATGTCCACACAAAAACTTGTACACAAATGTTCTGTACACAAATAGCTGTAATTATTTACATGAGCCAAAAACTGAGAAAAGAAAATCCTCAAATATCCATCAATAGGGACTAACTTCCTGGTGGCCCGGTGGTTAAGACTCTGTGTTTCCACTGCAGGGGGCACAGGTTCAATCCCTGGTCAGAGATCTAAGATCTAGCATGCCACACAGCATAGCAAAAAAAAAAAAAAAAAAAATTCAACAAGGGAAACCTCATCAATAGAAAGAAACAACCAGTTGATACATGCAACAACATGGATGAATCTCAAAATAATTATAATGACTGAAATAAGTCAGGCAAAAGAGAATACGTATTATATGATTCATTTAAACAAAATTCCAGAAAATGTAATCTACAGTGACAAAAAGTAAATCAGTGGTTGCATAGGAAAAGTGAGGGGAGGAGAACCATCGATAATCAAGGGGCAATAGGGAAACGTCTGCAGTGATAAATAGTATCTTCATTATCTTGATTGTAATGATGATTTCACAGGTATATATGCACGTCAAAATCATCAAACTGTGCATTTAATTGTATATAGTTTCAGTTCAGTTCAGTCACTCAGTCGTGTCCGACTCTTTGCAATCCCATGAACTACAGCACACCAGGCCTCCCTGTCCATCACCAACTCCCGGAGTTTACTCGAACTTATGTCCATTGAGTCAGGGATGCCATCCAAGCGTCTCGTTCTCTGTCATCCCCTTCTCCTCCTGCCAATCTTTCCCAGCATCAGGGACTTTTCCAATGAGTCAGCTCTTCGCATCAGGTGGCCAAAGTATTGGAGTTTCAGCTTCAACATCAGTCCTTCCAATGAATATACAGGATTGATTTCCTTTAGGAAGGACTGATGGGACGTCCTTGCAGTCCAAGGGGCTCTCAAGAGTCTTCTCCAACACCACAGTTCAAAAGGATTAATTCTTCGGCACTCAGTTTTCTTTATAGTCCAGCTCTCACATCCATACATGACCACTGGAAAAACCATAGCCTTGACTAGACATACCTTTGTTGACAAAGTAATGTCTCTGTTTTTTAACATAGCTGTCTAGGTTGGTCTAGTTGCTGTCTATCTTTCCTTCCAAGCAGTAAGCACCTTTTAATTTCATGGCTGTAATCACCATCTGCAGTGATTTTGGAGCCCCCAAAAATAAAGTCTGTCACTGTTTCCACTGTTTCCACATCTATTTGCCATGAAGTGATGAGACTAGATGCCATGATCTTAGTTTTCCAAATGAGCTTTAAGCCAACTTTTTCACTCTCCTCTTTCACTTTCATCAAGAAGCTCTTTAGTTTTTCTTTGTTGTCTGCCGTAAGAGTGGTGTCATCTGCATATCTGAGGTTATTGATATTTCTCCCAGCAATTTTGATTCCAGCTTGTGCTTCATTCAGCCCAGCGTTTCTCATGATGTACTATGTATATAAGTTAAATAAGCAGGGTGACAATATACAGCCTTGACGTACTCCTTTTCCTATTTGGAAACAGTCTGTTGTTCCATGTCCAGTTCTAACTGTTGCTTCTTGACCTGCATACAGATTTCTCAAGAGGCAGGTCAGGTGGTCTGGTATTCCTATCTCTCAGAATTTTCCACTGTTTGTGGTGATCCACACAGTCAAAGGTGTTGGCATAGTCAATAAAGCAGAAATAGATGTTTTTCTAGAACTCTCTTGCCTTTTCAATGGTCCAACAGATGTTGGCAATTTGATCTCTGGTTCCTCTGTCTTTTCTAAAACCAGCTTGAAAATCTGGAAGTTCATGGTTCACGTACTGTTGTAGCCTGGCTTGGAAAATTTTGATCATTACTTTACTAGTGTGTGAGATGAGTGCAATTGTGCAGTTCAACCTTTTCCAGTCCTGTGGCCACAGCTGAGTTTTCCAAATTTGCTGGCATGTTGAGTGCAGCACTTTCACAGCATCATCTTTCAGGATTTGAAATAGCTCAATGGAATTCCATCACCTCCACTAACTTTGTTCATAGTGATGCTTCCTAAGGCCCACTTGATTTCACATTCCAGGATGTCTGGCTCTAAGTCAGTGATCACACCATCGTGATCATCTGGGTTGTGAAGATCTTTTTTGTATAGTTCTTCTGTGTATTCTTGCCACTTCTTAATATCTTCTGCTTCTGTTAGGTCCATACCATTTCTATCCTTTATTGTGCCCATCTTGGCATGAAATGTTCCCTTGGTATCTCTAATTTTCTTGAAGAGATCTCTAGTCTTTCCCATTCTATTGTTTTCCTCTATTTCTTTGCACTGATCACTGAGGAAGGCTTTCTTGTCTCTCCTTGCTATTCTTTGGAACTCTGCATTCAAATGGGTATATCTTTCCTTTTCTCCTTTGCTTTTTGTAAGGCAATTTGTAAGGCCTCCCCAGACAGCCATTTGTAAGACCATTTGTAAGGCCTCCCCAGACAGCCATTTTGCTTTTTTGCATCTTTTTCTGGGAGATGGTCTTGATCCCTGCCTCCTGTACAATGTCACGAACCTCCACCCATAATTCATCAGGCACTCTATCAGATCTAGGCCCTTAAATCTATTTCTCACTTCCAGTGTATAATCATAAGGGATTTGATTTAGGTCATTCCTGACTGGTATAGTGGTTTTCCCTACTTTCTTCAATTTAAGTCTGAACTTGGCAATAGGAGTTCATGAACTGAGCCACAGTCAGCTTCTGGTCTTGTTTTTGCTGACTGTACAGAGCTTCTCCATCTTTGGCTGCAAAGAATATAATCAAGCCTATTTTGATGTAAACCATCTGGTGATGTCCATGTGTAGAGTCTTCTCTTGTGTTTTTGGAAGAGGGTGTTTGCTATGACCAGTGCATTCTCTTGGCAAAACTCTATTAGCCTTTGTCCTGATTCATTCTGTACTCCAAGGCCAAATTTGCCTGTTACTCCAGGTGTTTCTTGACTTCCTACTTTTGCATTTGAGTTCCCTATAATGAAAAGGACATCTTTTGGGGGTGTTAGTTCTAGAAGGTCTGGTAGGTCTTCACAGAACCATTTAACTTCAGCTTCTTCAGCATTACTGGTCCAGGCATAGACTTGGATTACCGTGATATTGAATGGTTTGCCTTTGAAATGAACAGAGGTTATTCTGTCGTTTTTGACATTGCATCTAAGTACTGCATTTTGTACGCTTTTGTTGACTATGATGGCTACTCCATTTCTTTGAAGGGATTCCTGCCCACAGTGGTAGATATAATGTTCATCTGAATTAAATTTACCCATTCTACTCCATTTTAGTTTGCTGATTCCTAAAATGTCAACGTTCACTCATGCCTTTTCCTTTTTGATGACTTCCAATTTGCCTTGATTCATGGACCTAACATTCCGGGTTCCTATGCAATATTGCTCTTTACAGCATCAGATTTTACTTCAATCACCAGTCACATCCACAACTGGGTGCTGTTTTTGCCTTGGCTCCGTCTCCTCTTTCTTTCTGGAGTTATTTCTCCACTGATCTCCAGTAGCATACTGGGCACCTATGGACCTGGGGAGTTCATCTTTCAGTATCCTATCATTTTGCCTTTTCATACTTTTCATGGGTTCTCAAGGCAAGAATACTGAAGTGGTTTGCCATTCCCTTCTCCAGTGGACCACATTTTGTCCAAATTCTCTACCATGACCCATCCGTCTTTGGGGCTTCCCTGCTCACTCAAATGGTAAAGAATCTTCCTGCAATACAGGAAACTCGGGTTTGATCCCTGAGTTGGAAAGGTGCCGTGGAGAAGGGAATGGCAACCCATTCCAGTATTTTTGCCTGAATAATTCCACAGTCAGAGGTTCGTGGTAGGCTGCAGTCCATGGGGTCACAAACAGGTCGACATGACTGAGTGACTTCCACTTTTTACTTTACCACTGAATAAAACTGATGTCAAGAAAAAGAGAATAGCTTAACTGTACAAAGTATTTAGGATAGGATATATGAATGAAGTGATATTTAAATGAAGTTTTGAGGACAGAAAAAGATTTTGATGTGTAGACATATATAATATAAGGGCATCGCCTGCATAGAAAAATTGACGTGTTTATTTCTACAACAAATATTCATTTGCATTTGTGTACCCAAGCAGTGAGCTAAACACTGTGAAAACCTTTTCAACTACTCTCAGAAAATTTCCAGACTAACTGTGTGAAATTTGGAAGCCAAGAATATTACACTCAAAATGTGGCTGCACTTTTCCTAGTGCTCTTAGTCACGAACTCCTTGAATAATTTTTCCACATTGCAGAACTAAGGAATTACATTAAAAGGCACCAAAATATATAAATAAATTCAATGTAAATAAACATGCAGTTTTATTACATATGATCATATCCACACGATTAATAGATCATTTCAGAATTACTATACTGACTTAAAAATGCAAAACTATGTAGCTGATTACTCTGAGCAAAGTTCTTTATCACCTTAGGATTCTATTTTCTCTTCTTAAGAAGTATGGGTTAAAGATAGAGTAATCAATGTGATTTATTGTACAGACTTTTGAGAGTGATGGATGCTGATAATTATTATTCTGGGATAATAGGACTAGGCTATCCTAGATAAAATAGGATATATAGTTACGACTTACAGGGAGATTGTTTTATTTTAAGGTTACAAGAACGATTCTTGGGTTTTACCCCAGACCTACTGAATCAGAATCTCTGGTGTGGGATTTGAAAAATTATAATTAATTTCCATGCTTGGGAAGGCTTAGAGACTGAAGTAATACAAGTAAAGGCTCTTCCAATTCTAAAAGTCTATGTTTAATAAGGGAATTTTGAACATGCACTGGGTATCAGATGACATGAGGGAATAATTAATTTTCCTTGTGTAACAATGATATTGTGATAAGAGAATGTCCTTATTTTTAGGAAATACACAGCTGCATTTGAGTGATATGTAATGATATGTGCATCTTATTATACTTTCAACTGATTCTAGGAATACTTACACACATACAAATAAAGCTGATAGAGGTATATATGTGTTCACTGAACTAATTCTTTAAATTTTTCAGTATATTCAAAATGCCTCATTATAAAATATTGGGAGGAAAAGAAGGAAAGGAAAATTTTGTCTATACGTAGACAGTATTATTGCTATAAATATGACTTTTAAGAACTATGACCAAAAAGATGGCAATACAAATGATTACTAAATTGGGAGGCTGGGACTGACATATACACACCACTATATATAAAAAAGATGGGCAAACAGTGGAAACAGTGGCAGACCTTATTTTTTGGGGCTCCAAAATCACTACAGATGGTGATTGCAGCCATTAAATTAAAAGATGCTTACTCCTTGGAAGGAAAGTTATGACCAACCTAGACAGCATATTCAAAAGCAAAGACATTACTTTGCCAACAAAGGTCTGTCTAGTCAAGGCTATGGTTTTTCCAGTGGTCATGTATGGATGTGAGAGTTGGACTGTGAAGAAGGCTGAGCGCTGAAAAACTGATGCTTTTGAACTGTGGTGTTGGAGAAGACTCTTGAGAGTCCCTTGGACTGCAAGGAGATCCAACCAGTCCATTCTAAAGGAGATCAGTCCTGGGTGTTCTTTGGAAGGACTGATGCTAAAGCTGAAACTCCAATACTCTGGCCACCTCATGCAAAGAGCTGATTCATTGGAAAAGACTCTGATGCTGGGAGGGATTGGGAGCAGGAGGAGAAGGGGACGAGAGAGGATGAGATGGCTGGATGGCATCACCGACTTGATGGACCTGAGTTTGGGTAATCTCCGGGAGTTGGTGATGGACAGGGAAGCCTGGCGTGCTGCAATTCATGGCGTCGCAAAGAGTCGGACGCGACTAAGCGACTGAATTGAACTGAACTGACATATAAAATGGAAAATTAATAAGAACCTGCTGTATAGCACAGGGAACTCTACTCAAGTAAATATTCTATAATGGCCTATATGGAAAAAGAGTAAAAAAAAAAAACAATGAATATATGTATATGTACAACTGATTCACTTTGCTGTACTCCTGAAACTAACACAACATTTTAAATCAACTATACTCCAGTAAAATCTTTTGAATTATTAAAATAAAAACAAAAGCAAATGATTACTAATAGATCCAGGGGCTTCCCTGACTGATCTAGTGGTTAAGAATCCATGCTTCCCATGCAGGGAGCACAGTCACAGAACTAAGATTCTGTATCCTGGGGCAGCCAGGAAAAAAAAAAAAAAAGCAAAGCAGTTATTTACTGAGTAACTGCCAAAACGAGAAAAAAAAAAAAAAATCCAGCCTGCAATTCCTCTTCTTGGAATTTTTCCTAAGAAAAAAAATTAAGTGACAAAAATACTCTCTCCAAAATAGTTTAAAACAATGTTATTACTGTAATATTCGAAATGTATAACAATAAGAGCATGC
Source organism: Bubalus kerabau (assembly GCF_029407905.1). Lineage (NCBI taxonomy): Eukaryota > Metazoa > Chordata > Mammalia > Artiodactyla > Bovidae > Bubalus > Bubalus kerabau. The sequence continues at coordinate 66,017,036 of NC_073633.1, forward strand.
TTAGGTTCTCTAGAGAAGGAAATGGCAACCCACTCCAGTATTCTTGCCTGGAAAATCTCATGGATGGAGCCTGGTAGGCTACAGTTCATGGAGTCGCAAAGAGTAGAACACGACTGAGCGACTTCACTTCACTTAAGTAAATTACACTGCATTCAACCAAGGGCTTATTATGCCACTATTAAAATAATCTTTTATATGTATATATGTATGCAACAATATATTGCATCCATTGTCCTATGCTGTTACATAACTAGATGCAAAAAAGCATCCAAAATTATGTCTGTGCTGTTAACTATATAAAATTTGTGAATTCAAATGGACAAAACTGAAGTTTATATGGAAAATGTTGTTTGAAAAGCAGTATTTTCTCCCTTCATGTCAATTTCAATTTTTATTAATATTTCGAATTCTACCGATGATGCTGTGCAACAATAATGCATTTAAAAAAAAAAAGTTAACTGTTACCTTAATTTGGTCCCATAGGCAATAAAGTTTAGTTTATAATTCATTGAACAACTGAAGAAAATTTCAAGTACCTCAATAGATTGATACTTAATTTAGGATATCTACAGAGTTGTTTTGCCGACTACAAATATAACAAACATTACGTGTAAACCGTGCTGCTGAAAGGTTTCCAAACATCAGAGGACCACCCACCAAAATGTGTGGGCTAAATGCACATCCGTAATCATGACAAAAAGAATACTACCTGTCACACAGGATAGGCATGTCAGACTTGTCTCCGCGAAAACCTTCTAGTCCCAAACCGCCTCTTACTTTCACCAGGCTGAAATGGTTTCAGAGTCCCAAGCAAGAGAGGAGACTGTCCCCTTGCCCAGGAGGGAGGAAACCGCACGTTAAGAGCGAAAAGTTTCCAAGGCCCTTCCGATGAAATCCGAGGCACTTGAAGATTCCCTAGTTGCTAGGTTTAGTTGCTAAGGCACCAACCGTCTCACAGGAAGAGGAGCACGGTGCAATCGCTTTTAGCGTCGTAGCGAATCCTCTCAAAACCGAGCTCATTTGTTCCGGGAGGAAACATTCAGCTCCTCTAAGACCGTCGGGAAGGCGAGAAGCTGGGAGTGACGCCTCTGAGCCGCAGAGGATTGTGGGAGGAGGTTGTCTCCAATTTCTCCTCCCCACCTCCCCCCGTCCCAGCCAAGATGTCTGACATGGAGGATGATTTCATGTGCGATGATGAGGAGGACTACGACCTGGTGAGGCGCAGGGAACAGAACTCTGGGGCTGGAGGTGGTTTCTGGGTTTAGGAGCCGGGGCAGGGGCGGCCGCGGCCTCTCCCCTTAGAACATGTGCTCCTTCCAGCCTTTCCCGATGCAGTGACAGGACGAGTTTACCTCCTCCCCCTTCCCGCACCGGGCCCGCGCCCTGCTTCTCTAGCATGGGGGAAGGGAGGGTAAAAGAGGCGGTGAAGGGGGTCCCGAGCCTTCAGCTCCAAATCCTAGCGCTTGCTTCGTTTGCAAGGACACCCCTGGCCTCCGGCGTCAGATTCTCATTGCCTCCTCCCTATCGCGCGAGCCGTTTTGGGGACCGTTCAGTGGTCTAGGCCCCGGCTCTGCCCTTTCGGGCCCAGTCTTCCTGTCCCCTCTTCTTCATACTTGAAAGAGTGCGAAATGCTGCGAGAGGGGTCCAAAAACTAGGGGGCCTTCCTGCTCCCAGACCTGATGCCACTTGTGAATCTAGAAACAGAGCTTAATTAGTCTTGTCCAGGCTCCGTTTTGGTATAAGGTAAAGGTGCAATAGAGAATTGAGAGCCAGGCTAGCTTTTCAGAAGTAGTTTAACTACTTGTTTAAAGAGAAAAGCTGGGGAGGAGGTTTTACTTTTTGTTTGGGGTTTGGGAGGTGGGGTGGTATAAGAGAATTGACTCAATGGCTTTTTTTCTTGACTTGGAAATTTCCCAGTATTTAGAGTTTAAAATATCAACAGTGTAGAACAAAACGAATTTATGCAACCGAATGGTGATTTTTAAAGATTCAAGGTTTAATTTATGAACGGACTTATAAGTCTTTAAAAATTCACTAACATTTCAAGTTGATATTCAAAAACATTGTGTGGGAACTAAGAACGATTATCTGGACCACGAATTAGCGTCAACTTGGCTTTGCTTTTTATTTGGGGGAGTTTTTGTGCATGGTTCTTGTGTGTTATGGTGATGCTGCATTATCGTAAAGTTATGAAGTAGATGCTCAGGGAAGTGTGGTTCATCTTATATTTTAAGTGCCAGAGAGTCTCAAGATAATTAATGTATCATTTTGAATTAGTGTACATCTTCTTTGTATAGTCGTTTCTAATTAATCTTTCACTTTTAAAGGAAAGCATTTGCAAAAAGGAGAAGGAAATGACCTGAGTCAATAGTGCTGATAATTCTTAAAGGAGTTTTGCTAGTAGTAAGATTTCTGCCTTACATTTTAGTTTGTGCAGACCAAGCCAGTTTTAGGCAGTGCGTTAAATCTTTCAAGAATGTTACTTGTAATATTTCGTGCATTTTTATTTATTACATGTTTACATATATTACAGGTATTTTTTAACTCTGGAAGTGTTTCTTTTAACTGTTTTACCTAGTTTCAGTTTGTGTTTTTACTTGTTTGCGCTTTTCTTTTTTCTAAGCAATAGTTTTTTGAATACATAACTTACTAGCACTGTGAGTGAAACTGTAATGTAGAAATGGCACTGAGAATCTTACTGTCCCTTGAAGTACAGAGTTCACTTTTGCAGGGATTTTAATTAAATATAAATGATTTAACTTGACTGTGTTTCTCCAGCCTTTGAGGGCTTACACCACATGTACAATATAAAACTGAATGTGTAATTTTAGCCTCTTTTTTTAAATTTCTTAACCCAAAAAGATGAGATTTTACACAACCACATAATTAATGATCCCCCCAACATTCTGTTAAATAGTCCTGCCTCATATCTCTCTTACATAGATATCATATTAATTTATTTTTTACTTCCATAATTTCCTTAAGCCACTATAAACATATATTTATTAATTTTTAAACATACATTTAAAAAGATCAAGCAAGGCTGGTTGCCACTTCATGCTTAATCTGTTACCAAAAGAGTTGTTGTTTTTGTTTTCTAATATTTGCCTGAGCCTTTTTTGTTTCTTTGGATTTAAAGAGTCTGAATCAATTACTGTTTTAGGGAAACTTCTTTTTTTATTAAATGTATTATTTGTTGGATAGTTCTTCACCTCATTTTAGTGAAAAAGTTAATGAGAGCCATGTACAGATACATTCAGTATATATTTTATCAACTGTCTATTGATAAATACCTGAAATCACTTCTTGAGCTAATAGAAAAGAGACTTAAGTTGGTTTTAAAAAAGAAGACAAAACAAGCATGAAATTAATTCAGTATGCTTGATCTGTTATTTCTAAGATCCTTTTGATTTCTGAGGCAGAAGCAGGTATTTTCTAAGCATAGTAATTTATGTAGCAGTGAATGGAGAGAAGATGGTGCTGGTAAATGTGTTAATTCAATGTTAATTTTACAGATTTACATACAATAGTATTAATAATAACAGCTAATAATAAATACTATCGTGTCATTCATTAAGTTAATAGGGCCATTGATAAGTTAAACTGTGTTATAATTACACAATCCAGCTATTCAAGCTTGAATTTGATTAATACTTCTGTCTTTTTAGAAAGGATTTAAGACAGAGTGACTTCATACCAAAAAGTATTCTTTAGTAGTTCCTATAATAGGTAGAGCATTGTATGTTTGAAAAATATTATTATAAAGGGAAAATAAAATGGTGAAAAGATAGACTAATTCCATTTTTTAAAGTATATTACCAAACAGTGAGCCTCATTATAATCATTGTGTGTGTGTGTGTGTGTGTATATGTGTGTCTGTCACTCACTCAGTCATCTTAGTGACCCCTTGGACTGAAGCCCGCTAGGCCCCTCTTTCCATGGAGTATTCTAGACAAGAATACTGGAGTGGGTTGCCATTTCCTTCTCCATAATCATCGTGGTTAGGTTTATAGTTGTGATTATTGAATGAATGTTTATTACTGTTGTTGCCAGTGCTAAGTCGCTTCTGACTTTTTGCAGCCCTATGGACTACAGCCCACCAGTCTCCTCTGTCCCTGGGATTCTCCAGGTGAGGATACTGGAGTGGGTTACCATGCCCTCCTTCAAGGGATCTTCCCCACCCAGGGGTTGAACCCTTGTCTTTTACATCTCTTGCATTGGCAGTCAGGTTATAGTGTGATTAGTGAATAAATGTTTATTACTATTGTTATTCTTGCCTTAACAGATAGCTGTTTTAATGCCCTAGAAATTTACTTCTTTTGGGGAGGGGTGCAGAAGAGTCTTTCTTACAGAATCTGTTTGTCACAGTTTTAACAAGTTCAGACAAATGATGTCATATTATAACCTTAGAACATGGTTTAGCAAATTAAAATTGAACATTTCTGTTTTCTAAAAAGATTTTTTCATTGACATGAATACTTTGAAAAAGTAGTAGATTAATAGGGCTTCCCTGGTGGCTCAGACAGTAAAGAATCTGCCTGCAATGCAGGAGACCTGGGTTCGATCCCTGGGTCTGGAAGATCCCCTGGAGAAGGAGATAGCAACCCACTCCAGTACTCTTGCCTGAAAAATCCCATGGACTGAAAGACTAATACTTAATACAGCACAGGGCAGAAAAATAGCTTCAGGGTTTTGTGTGTTTAATATTAAGACATTGATGTCATCCATTGTGCATATAAGGAGCTTGCGGATTATAGGTTATTTTATTCTGAGACTGTTGTCTCCATCACTTACAGCTTGACAAAATGTTGGGGATCTTTAGGAATAGATTTACAAACTACAATTTTTGTGGTCTGGGCCAGTGTTCTTTCTGCTGTACACACATTTGGAATTCTGAATGTAGTTTTCACAGTAACAAAATTTGATTATACAGTTGAGGCTTTTGAAAGGAACATGACACTCCAGTGTTTAGAACTGAACACTTTCACTGCCATGGGCCCAGGTTTGATCCATGGTCTTCCCTCATAGCTCAGTTGGTAAAGAATCTGCCGGTATTGCCGGAGACCCCAGTTCGACTCCGGGTTGGGAAGATCCTCTGGAGAAGGGATAGGCCACCCACTCCAGTATTCTGCCCTGGAGAATTCCATGAACTGCATGGGGTTCCAAAGACTAAGCAACTTTCACTTTCTGGGGAATTAAGATCCTGCAAGCCATGCAGCGCTGCTCCGCCCCACCCCCAAAAGGGCATGTTTAATTGTAAATAATTGGAAACACCCTCCAAGTTATCAATAGTAGGAGAATACTATTAATACTCATGAGATAGTAATAGGTAAAATATATCCATGTGATGGAAAGTATGTCAGCATTTCAAATCATGCTTCTAAAGAATATTCAGTGATATGAAAAGAAAAACTTGGTAAATTAGTCAGGACTCCTGCATATAGGGAAGGAGAGGACAGGAATACATGTCAAATCGACTTGAACTGTAAAGAACATATATTGGCTCACATCACCAAGAAGTGTAAATGTAACAGGAGTCAAGACTCAGATAACGATGCTGGGTCTTTTTCTGCCTTTGTCTCTCTTCTGGGCTGCCTTCCTCACTGTATTGGCTTAATTGCCTTCATAGTATATCACAAGATCTTGTAATATAATGTGTTATCTTCCTAGTATTATAACCCCAAAGGCAAAAGGGTCTTCCTTGCTAACTCTAGCAGTGAAACCCTAGGAAGAACTTCTATGGATTCACCTTAGCTCTGGGCCTTCTGTGAACCACTGAGAGAGAGAGGATAGATTGCTTGCCCTCTAGGAGAGGAGCACTGTGTTTGGAAATCCTCATCTAAGAGAGGAAGGATCAGTCACCATTACTGTGCACACAGAGAATACATGTCCCCTATAGATATGTAATCCATATTACAATGTTATTGGGTGGCAGTAAAATTTATTTGTTTTGCTGGGTGGGAAAAATACAGAATAAAAAGGTCTGGAAAATACAAAAAGTGTCAGGAAAATTAAAATGTTTATTGCAAATTTTTCACAGTGAGTCTGTATTTTATTGCTGAGAAGAGAGAGGGTGGTGTTTAGGGTACAAATGATGAACAGAAGTCTTTGATCTTGAGGGGCCAGACAGTGATTTTGTCATTGCTCAAAATTTTTTAGAATTCTTCAGAACCTGAGGCATCTAGCATTTTAAAATAGGTAATACATACACATGGTTCAAAAACATGAAATGTTAACATTTCCTTTCCATTTTTGTTCCTCAATTGCCCAGTTCCCATTCCTTACCATAGGTTACCAAATACAGATTTTTATCCCCCCTTCCCTTTTTTAAACCAGAATTAGCATATTAAATATATTGTGCTACACTTTGTTTTTTATTTTAAATATTATTCCATAGACCTATGTCGAAAGATTACTTATTTCTTTTTTATAGCTGCATTGATTGTGTGGATGTACCATAAGTTTATTTACTCAGTTCTCTGTTGATGAGAATTTGACCTGTTTTCTTTTGCTATTTTAAATGGTATATGGCTTTTTTTTTTTTTTTTTTTTAATTTCAGCAATAGCCAGGTTTTCTCTATTCTGTAGGTGTCAAAAATTCCGAGTCAGGTTTGATAAATAAGTTGAGCCCCCAAATTTGGATGATGCTGTTTTAAGTTGGAAACATCTAACTAATAAAGTTAGTTTTCTTAAAAATTTCAGAAGCGTTACTTAATAATCCATGTCAGTATATAGGAATAATTTACCACCTCTTAAAAGTTACTGCTTAAAAGAAGATTGGTTTGAAATGTAAGTTTGAGTACATTTTCAAAAAGGCCTGTAGCATTACCTCATAGGTGTACCCTGTATAATGAAATTAGAGAGGTTCAAACAAGGGTAACTCATGATAAGGAGACCATTGTAAGATCTCCCTTAAGTAATGGGAGATAGCTCTTTTGTGCTAAGAATAAGATAAATTAAGATTCTTCACCCCTAATGTAAATCTGTAAAGTGTGACTATCCAACAGAGTAAATTTGTGCTTGTGTATTACACCCCAGAAAGGAACACATGACCATCAGCAAGAATTAGAGACTTCCTGTTGGGTTCAGCCCTCATAACTGACAGGCTGCTGCTACTGCTAAGTCACTTTAGTCACGTCCGACTCCGTGTGACCCCACAGACAGCAGCCCACCAGGCTCCCCCATCCCTGGGATTCTCAAGGCAAGAACACTGGAGCGGGTTGCTATTTCCTTCTCCAGTGCATGAAAGTGAAAAGTGAAAGTGAAGTTGCTCAGTCGTGTCGGACTCTTAGCGACCCCATGGACTGCAGCCTACCAGGCTCCTCCATCCATGGAATTTTCCAGGCAAGAGTACTGGAGTCGGTGCCGAGAGGAACTGAAACATCAAGTGTGAGTGACTTACATAAATTTACATGACAAATTAGTGGGCAAGTCAAAACTAGAGCCCATGCCTAATGACTTTAATGATGTCTTGTTGGACAATTTAATTTGAAAACTCAAAGTTAGGGCAAATAAAAGAATGTTCTAATTTATAGCATAGACAGATTAGGATCCATTACCTTGAGTGAAAATTTTTTTTTAAGTTTGGTTAATTTTATTAATGGCTAAGCCATAAATGGCTACCTTGGATTAAATTTAGTCCTTAAGGATACGGAGACTTTACCTTTGGCACTAGATGTGCAGCATCTATTGTCTAAACCTGATCAAGGCTTGCGAAGCATTGTTAATGGTGAGTCTTCTATTTCCTCGAGCATATTTCTTAAGACCTCTGTTGACAAGAGACACAAGAATAAGTACATGAACTATGAAATTGACCCTTTTTGACTCCAACATAGAGTCAAAATTGCCCCTTCCTGTGTTGTGTTATTTTGAAACATTCACTAACTTTTCATTTCAATTAAGCAAACACTTCCTGAGCATTTTGTGATGTGCCAGGTTCTGGGGATACCAAGATCAGTAAAAGTAACTTCCTGCTTTTGAGAAGTTCATGGTGGGGCAGGGGAGGAGGGGAGGTGGGAGGTGGGAACAACATACATACAAAACTGTTCTTCAGAGATATGCATGTCATGTAGAAGCATGACTATGGAGAAAATTTATTTTGCTAAGAAGACTTAGAGAAAGAATCACAAGGTGAGCCTTGAGGAATACAACATTTCCAGGAGTGTTAGGGCTGGACATCATCACAGGAGAAAAGTGGGAAGCTTGTTGGGAAGGGCAGGGGTTTAGAATTCGGGGCAGAGAGACCAGTTTATGCCAAAGCAGAGATTTTAAAGAGCATAATATGTTTGGGGGAAAGAAGAATAAATTTGGTTGGTGTAGATGGTTAAGAGATTGCTTTGGATAGATGTCAGGACATGAGTTATATAGGTTGGAGCTAATGTGCATTTGAGTGGATTTTTTTAAAAGCCCTTTTAACACTGTTCAGGTGCTTGCTTTTTCATATATTGCTTAAATTCTTTGATTTTTGATTAAAACATTCTTAATGTATAGATTAAAATTTCAGTTTCTCTCTTAAAAGCATTTCACTTATACTTTTATAGTTATTGCATCTTCATCTGACATAAGGGAATTCAGTTTAGCAATATTTAATATTTTTCCTATATTCCCTGTTTTGACTAATGTCATTGTGTGTAACCAAATCGGCTCTAGTCATTAAGGATAACTTTTTCCCCTTTCTTGTGCCTATGTGATGTGTCCTTTTATTTTACATCCTTAACATCACATATATTTATTCTGTCCTCTCCCTTTTCTCCTGGTCTGCTACTTGGAATCAGGCCTTCATCATCTATTGGCTAAACAGTTGTAAGAGTATCCAGTGGGTACTTCCTTACTACCTGAGTGCTCTTCCTAAAACACAGATCTAATTATTTCTCTATAAAATCTTTTAGTGGGTCCCCATTTGATATAAACTCTGCTAGACCTGTATAGTTCTATTCCCCTGTCTGATACTAGTTTCTCTCTCATCAGCTCTGCATGCATCCTGTGCTTCAGCCCAATCAGACTACTGGTAGCTCTTCTAAATATGCAGTGCTTTTGCATAGTTTGTTTTGTTTTGGTGCCTTTTTTCATCCCTGGGAAAATGCATTCCTACTTTTAGACCTGGTTGAGGTAACTTGTCCTTCTAACTCATTCAAGAGTAGTTAATTACTCCTGATACACCACTGAACCTAGTCTGTGTCTCTGTTACTGCTTCTATTGTATAATATTGGTGTTTCATTTGCATATCTGTCTCAGACCATGAATAGCTTAAGGAGAAAGACTTCATTTTCATTTGTTGAGCACATTTAATTACTGGTTTAATTAAAGATCATTATCATTGAGTGTAAACAATATATGCTTACATGCTTAGTCACTTCAGTCTTGTCTGACTCTGCAACCCCATGGACCATTGGTCCACCAGGCTCCTCCATCCATGGGATTTTCCAGGCAAGAATACTGGAGTCAGTTGCCATTTCCTTCTCCAGTGATAAAGTATGAAGCAAGTGAAGTGAGTGAAGTGAAGTCTCTCAGTCATATCCGACTCTTTACAACCCCATGGACTGCAGCCACCAGGCCCCTCCGTCCATGGGATTTTCCAAGCAAGAGTACTGGAGTGGGTTGCCATTTCCTTCTCCAGTAAACAACAGACATCAGATCAGATCAGTCGCTCAGTCATGTCCGACTCTTTGCGACCCCATGAATTGCAGCACGCCAGGCCTCCCTGTCCATCACCAACTCCCAGAGTTCACCCAGACTCATGTCCATTGAGTCAGTGATACCATCCAGCCATCTCATCCTCTGTCATCCCCTTCTCCTCTTGCCCCCAATCCCTCCCAGCATCAGAGTCTTTTCCAATAAGTCAAGTCTTCACATGAGGTGGCCAAAGTACTGGAGTTGCAGCTTTAGCATCATGCCTTCCAAAGAAATCCCAGGGCTGATCTCCTTCAGAATGGACTGGTTGGATCTCCTTGCAGTCCAAGGGACTCTCAAGAGTCTTCTCCAACACCACAGTTCAAAAGCATCAATTCTTCAGCGCTCAGCCTTCTTCACAGTCCAACTCTCACATCCATACATGACCACAGGAAAAACCATAGCCTTGACTAGACGGACCTTTGTTGGCAAAGTAATGTCTCTGCTTTTGAATATGCTGTCTAGGTTGGTCATAACTTTCCTTCCAAGGAGTAAGCGTCTTTTAATTTCATGGCTGCAGTCACCATCTGCAGTGATTTTGGAGCCCAGAAAAATAAAGTCTGCCACTGTTTCCACTGTTTCCCCATCTATTTCCCATGAAGAGATGGGACCGGATGCCATGATCTTCGTTTTCTGAATGTTGAGCTTTAAGCCAACTTTTTCACTCTCCACTTCCACTTTCATCAAGAGGCTTTTTAGTTCCTCTTCACTTTCTGCCATAGGGTGGTGTCATCTGCATATCTGAGGTTATTGATATTTCTCCTGGCAATCTTGATTCCAGCTTGTGTTTCTTCCAGTCCAGCGTTTCTCATGATGTACTCTGCATATAAGTTAAATAAACAGGGTGACAATATACAGCCTTGACGAACTTCTTTTCCTATTTGGAACCAGTCTGTTGTTCCATGTCCAGTTCTAACTGTTGCTTCCTGACCTGCATACAGATTTCTCAAGAGGCAGATCAGGTGGTCTGGTATTCCCATCTCTTTCAGAATTTTCCACAGTTTATTGCGATCCACACAGTCAAAGGCTTTGGCATAGTCAATAAAGCAGAAATAAATGTTTTTCTGGAACTCTCTTTGCTTTTTCCATGATCCAGCGGATGTTGGCAATTTGATCTCTGGTTCCTCTGCCTTTTCTAAAACCAGCTTGAACATCAGGAAGTTCACGGTTCACATATTGCTGAAGCCTGGCTTGGAGATTTTTGAGCATTACTTTACTAGCGTGTGCTGCTGCTGCTGCTAAGTCGCTTCAGTCGTGTCCAACTCTGTGCGACCCCGTGGACTGCAGCCTACCAGGCTTCTCCGTCCATGGGATTCTCCAGGCAAGAACACTGCAGTGGGTTGCCATTTCCTTCTCCAGTGCATGAAAGTGGAAAGTGAAAGTGAAGTCGCACAGTCGTGTCAGACTCTTAGCGACCCCATGGACTGCAGCCTACCAGGCTCCTCCATCCATGGGATTTTCCGGGCAACAGTACTGGAGTGGGGTGCCATTGCTCTGTGAGATGAGTGCAGTTGTGCGGTAGTTTGAGCATTCTTTGGCATTGCCTTTCTTTGGGATTGGAATGAAAACTGACCTTTTCCAGTCGTGTGGCCACTGCTGAGTTTTCCAAATTTACTGGCATATTGAGTACAGCACTTTCACAGCATCATCTTTCAGGATTTGGAATAGCTCAACTGGAATTCTGTCATCTCCACTAGCTTTGTTTGTAGTGATGCTTTCTAAGGCCCACTTGACTTCACATTCCAGGATGTCTGGCTCTAGGTGAGTGATCACACCATCGTGATTATCTTGGTCGTGAAGATCTTTTTTGTACAGTTCTTCTGTGTATTCTTGCCACCTCTTCTTAATATCTACTGCTTCTGTTAGGACCATACCATTTCTGTCCTTTATTGAGCCCATCTTTGCATGAAGTGTTCCTCTGGTATCTCTGATTTTCTTGAAGAGATTCCTAGTCTTTCCCATTCTGTTGTTTTCCTCTATTTCTTTGCATTGATCGCTGAAGAAGGCTTTCTTATCTCTCCTTGCTATTCTTTGGAACTCTGCATTCAGATGCTTATATCTTTCCTTTTCTCCTTTGCTTTTCGCTTCTCTTCTTTTCACAGCTATTTGTAAGGCCTCCTCAGACAGCCATTTTGCTTTATTGCATTTCTTTTCCATGGGGATGGTCTTGATCCCTGTCTCCTGTACAATGTCACGAACCTCCGTCCGTAGTTCATCAGGCACTCTATCAGATCTAGGCCCTTAAATCTATTTCTCACTTCCACTGTATAATCATACTGGATTTGATTTAGGTCATACCTGAATGGTCTAGTGGTTTTCCCTACTTTCTTCAATTTAAGTCTGAATTTGGCAATAAGGAGTTCATGATCTGAGCCACAGTCAGCTCCTGGTCTTGTTTTTGTTGACTGTATAGAGCTTCTCCATCTTTGGCTGCAAAGAATAGAATCAATCTGATTTCAGTGTTGACCATCTGGTGATGTCCATGTGTAGAATCTTCTCTTGTGTTGTTGGAAGAGGGTGTTTGCTATGACCAGTGCATTTTCTTGGTAAAACTCTATTAGTCTTTGCCCTGCTTCATTCCGTATTGCAAGGCCAAATTTGCCTGTTACTCCAGGTGTTTCTTGACTTCCTACTTTTGCATTCCAGTCCCCTATACTGAAAAGGACATCTTTTTTGGGTGTTAGTTCTAAAAGGTCTTGTAGGTCTTCATAGAACCGTTCAACTTCAGCTTCTTCAGCATTACTGGTTGGGGCATAGACTTGGATTACTGTGATATTGAATGGTTTGCCTTGGAAAAAAACAGAGATCATTCTGTCGTTTTTGAGATTGCATCAAAGTACTGCATTTCGGACTCTTTGTTGACCATGATGGCCACTCCATTTCTTCTGAGGGATTCCTGCCCGCAGTAGTAGATATAATGGTCATCTGAGTTAAATTCACCCATTCCAGTCCATTTCAGTTGGCTGATTCCTAGAATGTCGACGTTCACTCTTGCCATCTCTTGTTTGACCACTTCCAATTTGCCTTGATTCATGGACCTGACATTCCAGGTTCCTATGCTATATTGCTCTTTACAGCATCGGACCTTGCTTCTATCACCAGTCACATCCACAGCTGGCTATTCTTTTTGCTTTGGCTCCATCCCTTTATTCTTTCTGGAGTTATTTCTCCACTGATCTCCAGTAGCATATTGGGCACCTACTGACCTGGGGAGTTCCTCTTTTAGTATCCTATCATTTTGCCTTTTCATACTGTTCGTGGGGTTCTCAAGGCAAGAATACTGAAGTGGTTTGCCATTCCCTTCTCCAGTGGACCACATTCTGTCAGATCTCTCTACCACGACCCGCCCATCTTGGGTTGCCCCATGGGCATGGCTTAGTGTCATTGAGTTAGACAAGGCTGTGGTCCTAGTGTGATTAGATTGACTAGTTTTCTGTGAGTATGGTTTCAGTGTGTTTGCCCTCTGATGCCCTCTTGCAACACCTACCGTCTTACTTGGGTTTCTCTTACCTTGGGCGTGGGGTATCTCTTCACAGCTGCTCCAGCAAAGTGCAGCCATTGCTCCTTACCTTGGACCAGGGGTATCTCCTCACCGCAGCCCTTCCTGACCTTCAACGTGGGATAGCTCCTCTAGGGCCTCCTGTGCCCGAGCAGCCAAGGCTCATTGGATGTGGTGTTGGTCCTCGCAGCCGCCGCCCTTGGCCTCAGGCTTGGGGCGTGGGGTATCTCCTCCCGGCCTCCGCCCCTGACCTAGGACAGGGGTAACTCCTCTTGTTGCCGCCCCTGACCTCAGATGCGGGGTAATAGACATAAATAATATATAATAGATACTCTATACAACAGAATTATTCTAAAGACTTCTCAAAATATCTTCAGCTTAAAAATCATGCTAGTGTGGTAACTAGTTTGCTGTAGTTCAGTTCGTATGGAGGTATGTGATTTACTGAGCTGCAAATGACAGGTTAGTGGTCAAGGAGGCTGCAATATGGTGTTGCAGATCATAACCTAATTATAAGAAGCAAATCAATAACGTTATCAGTTGTGCCAATTCTCATGTATTTATCCATTCCAGCAGCAACACTTAAGAATTGAATTGCCGTTTTGCAAAAAATAGTATACATTTCACTTCTTAATCCATATAATGTGAAAAACCAAAAGAATGTATTCACAAAATGTTGAAGGCGGGATTAAGTCTTTTTTTTTTGGGGGGGGGGGGATTAAGTCTTATCTCAATCGTAGTGATTCAGGGGAGTTCGTATAGAGTTTAGAAATAGCATTAATCTGGAGCCAGTCGGTACGAGAAGTTGCAGGTAGTCAGTCTTGAACTACAGGAGGCCTTCAGACTTTGTAGGAAATGTAAAGATTCCTTTCTTCAACTGTGTTATAATCAGTTCAGTAATTGAAGTTAACCTTCTGGCAACTCCATGTCCTACTCATGTGTACCTCTCAGCTTTCTACTTAACTCTTAGGTCCTGGGCCATTTTTATTTTTTCCCCTAATCTGTTGGCTAAGAGTGCATTCTGAAGATTTAGGTTGCAGAAAAGTGATTCTCTGGTTCTAGCTATTCCTGTATATTATTGAACAGTTACTAGAGAAGAACTGATTTCCGAAGGTGTCAAGTATGTGAGTAGGTTTTTTAGCTAGGATTATTTACTCCACATCTTCCCTGAGGAGGTAGATGATGTTTAAGCTGTAATGACATGCAGTGTCTCTTCACCCAATGAGAGAGGTAGAAAGAAAAAGAAATGGCATGTTCAAGGTAGAATCAATAAGGACTTTTTATGTTCCAGCAGTGTGACTGTTCCTAGCTGTTCAGTACCTCGTGTTACAGTTTTGTGTCTGCTCTTCCTCCTTTTCCCCTTTCTCTTTTTTGTCTGGCATGCAAACTCCCATTTAGCTTTCAAAGCCTGGCTCAGACGCCATCACTATCACAACATGATTTGATGTGTCCACTTGGCTTGTTCATTATTTATTAATTGTTTTTTTAATCAATTTTATTGTAGCCAAACCTGAATTACAGAGTGAAGAAGTGAATGAATGATGATGAACTTGACTCACTACTCAGAATTTGACCTTATCTGTAAGAGAAGTGTTCCAAAGAATTTAATATGTGGAGCAAAACTGAATTACTGATCTTAAATTTGTGAGACTGAGTGCCAGTGCTTCCCAGAAAGTATCCTTACATGAGGAAATAATTACCCTCCAGAGGGCGCACATTACAAAGCCATGGTGGTCAAATAAAATGGATTCTATGCTAACATCAAACATCTCCTTCCATCTGCTGGTCATAGGAAAAATTCATCTTGTGTTTACATATTTTTGAACTTTTTAACACTTCACTCTTATACCTTTTTTCTTTCATGTGCCTTTATGAGACAATACAGAATTTTTCATAAATTGTGCCCCCCAAAATTTAACTGTATTTGGATTTAGAAATAACTATAATACTATTCTTATCTTTTTTGTGTTTGCTTTCAGGCACAATTATGAATTTCACATAAACTTGCCCTTTGTAATGACTTATAGCTGAAGGAAATCTTCTCTCTTCCTAAAATAATAGTTTTATTACACTAATTTATGTATATTTTATAATCCTCATCATTAAGTTGAATATCCTGAAACTACTTTAAACTCTTATTTCTACTTCTCCACAAAATGATGTTACTTCAATTTTTCTTTCTGCTTTATTGTTTCATAACTAGGAACTAAATTTATGTAATGAAAAGTCATATAAAACTATATAATATAAATTAATTTTGTTTTACTTATTTTGATGTTACAAGACTAGCTAAAGTATAGTAATATAACTAAACAACTATTGAGTAATGTGAAGTACACATAAAGCAAATATCTTTATTAACATATAGCTTTACTTAGCAATAGATTACTCTGCTTTATATAGCTCACCATCCTAGGTAGTTAGGCCGTGTTAGAATAATAAAATTTAGACTTGGGGAATAGCGAAAACTAAATTATGAAACTAAAGATAAAATAACTAACATTTAATAATTAATACTACTAATAATTAGTATTTACAATTTGCTTTTGTGTTGATTCTGTATCTTTCAGTACAAACCTATTTCTGAATCTGTGTAACCATCCCTTACTTGGAGAAAATGGCTTGGTGTCACTCATTCCAGGGAACCCTTTGCTGATGTCTTTGTATCAGTTCAGTTCAGTTACTCAGTTGTGTTCGAATCTTTGAGACCCCATGGACTGTAGCATGCCAGGCCTCCCTGTCCATCACCAACTCTGGAGTTTACTCAAACTCATGTCCATTGAGTTGGTGAGGCAATCCAATCACCTCATCCTCTGTCATCCCCTTCTCTTCCCACCTTCAGTCTTTCCCAGCATCAAGGTCTTTTCCAATGAGTCAGCTCTTCGCATGAGGTGGCCAAAGTATTGGAGTTTCAGCTTCAGCATCAGTCCTTCCAATGAATATTCAAGACTGGTTTCCTTTAAGATGGACTAGTTGGATCTCCTTGCAGTCCACAGGACTCTCAAGAGTCTTCTCCAGCACCACAGTTCAAAAGCATCAATTCTTTGGCACTCAGCTTTCTTTATAGTCCAACTCTCACATCCGTACATGAGACTACTGGGAAAACCATAGCTTTGACTAGCTGGACCTTTGTTGGGAAAGTAATGTCTCTGCTTTTTAATATGCTGTCTAGATTGGTCATAACTTTTCTTCCAAGGAGCAAACGTCTTTTACTTTCATGGCTGCAGTTACCATCTACAGTGATTTTGGAGTCGAAGAAAATGAAGTCTGTCACTGTTTCCTCTGTTCCCCATCTATTTGCCATGAAGTGATGGGACCAGATGCCATGATCATAGTCTTTGTATAGGCTCAGTGTTTTCTAATACTTTGCCTTCAGTCAGAACATGTTTTCTGTTTATGTCTTTCAGCCACAAATTTAATGCCTTTTCCACCTTCCCTAAGTACTTTTCACACACCCTAGCCATAACTTTTGCAACAGCAGAACTAGCACAAATTTCTTTTTCCTTCAGTTTCACAGGTAGAAGATTTGTTATTACCATGGATCTTATCAACCTCAGCATACATTTTTTTCTTACTGAGAACTTTTACTTTTTCAATTAAAAGAAGCACATTAGGGCCTTTCTTTGGCATATCTGAATTTCTAGCATCACTGTTTTTGAACTTTGGGGCCATTATTAAGTACAATAAGGGTGACTTGAACACAAGCACTGTGATAGCACAATAGTGGATCTGATAACTGAGCCTGCTGTTTAGTGACTCACAGGTAGGATATGCTGGACAAAGGAATGATTCGCATTCAAGGTGGGATGGAGGGGGTGGAGAGGAGATTTCATTGAGATTTGTTCATGCTACTCAGAATGACTTGCAGTTTAAAACTTATTGATTGATTATTTCTGGAATTTCCCAGTTTCCAGACCTCAACTGATACTCAACTGAAACCACAGAAAATGAAACCGTGGATAAGGGGGACTACTGTATTCTGCTAACCACTTGATTTTGGCTTTTCCCCTTGTTATTTCAATAATGGTTAATGTCAGTGGAATTTCTACCGTATATTTAAATTGTGGTTTTTTTCCTTATAAGTATGTAGTTTTTCTCTTAACAGTATTCACATTTTAGCAGTGTGTGGGTTTCTTTTCTTTTTTGTTTCTTTCATTTTAATATCTCTTTCTAACACACAGGAATACTCTGAAGATAGTAACTCTGAGCCAAATGTGGATTTGGAAAATCAGTACTATAATTCCAAAGCATTAAAAGAAGATGACCCAAAAGCAGCATTAAGCAGTTTCCAAAAGGTTCATATTTTTTCTTGTTGATTCTGTTTTGTGTTTTTCTAAATAGTCTTAAGTAAATTGCAAATGATTTTATCTCAGAAGTATGTTTGGATATTTAGTGATAATCCTGTAAAAGAAGTTTGCATTATGCAATATAAGCAAATATTTCAAAAGGGCTATCCTTTTGTTTTTTCCAATCACGTTATCTATAGAACAGGACCATTGTCCCGAAAAGCTTGTACAGTTCTGGCAGAAAGAGAATCAGTGAATGTGCTGGTCAGTAGTTATCCCTGCGATCGTGTTCCTTCACATAGGTGTGGTTTCATTATAAAATAATGTGATTTCTTTCCTACTGATAAACTTTTGGGTTATTCTTAACCAGTGAAGTAACAGGTACTTCTGGGACTGTATAATAATCAAGAAGTAGTTCTTATTTAATCTTTTGATGAAGAAGCTTCAAAATAAGCTCACTTATCCTTTCATAAGCATTTAAGACTGGTTTCTTTTCTTAAACCTTTTAAAAATGGCTTTGAAAAATAGAGTTTTTAGGGCACTTGTTTTTCGTGCATATGATGTAAAATTAATTTACAAGTTAAATATTGGGTGTTACTAGAAAATAACAATATTAAATTATACTAAATTCTTTTTTATAGGTTTTGGAACTTGAAGGTGAAAAAGGAGAATGGGGATTTAAAGCACTGAAACAAATGATTAAGATTAACTTCAAGTTGGTAAGATTTGTTTTGAGAGGAATTAAACTGATAGTGAAATTCTATACTTAAAAACCTCATGGCAACAAAATGTCATATCTGCTTTCCTGAAATAATTCTGTTGATATGTTTACATATTTAGCCTAATTTTCATTTGTGACTATAGTTATACTAAGTTTTAAAAATTCTACATGGGGTTCCTTCCTGGTGGTCCAGTGGTTAAGACTTGTACTTCCAATGCAGGGACTGCAAGTTCAATGGGGGAAATAATATCCGCATGCCTCGCAGCCCAAAAAACAAACAAACGGAAGCAATATTGTAACAAATTCAGTAAAGACTTTAGAATGGTCCACATCAACAAAATCTTATAAAACTTCTGCATAGTATACAGGATTTTCTATAAATTAACTTATATGCTCTGAGGAATGATAGACCCTCTGCCAAAATATTTAATGCTGGAAATTTTACTAATAGTCCTTCATTTCCTCAGGTCTTTCATGTTTCCTGGAGTAACTATAGTTATGCAAATAGTCCTGCAAAGAATAGCAGCAGTAGCTACATCCACTATTTAGTAGGGCCTTGGGTGGGAGGATTTTCCCCCTTTTAGAAGTGGGGAGGACTTTTCTTGAGAGTGGGATGAGTACCTGGGCTTGAAGGAATTTTTTTCCTTTCACATTTTACTATAAGAGCTTACCAATAATAGGGAGAGAAGAAATGCATAACTATGTTAGAGAGCTTCCTGATGAAGGAGTAAATTTTCAGGGAAGAATATTTAAAAAGTTGGTCTTATTTTTTTGGTCTATGAGTATTTTAGTAGTTTTTATGATTTAAATAAGTATGTTTATTGTGCAGTGAGGAACAGTATCTGAAATTTGGAAAATCTATAAATTGTACTTTTTCAAAGGCTAACATCGTAAATTTAATTCATTTACTGAGTAATCTAGTAATTTCAAATTTAAGCTAAAATGTAGTGTTTCTGTCATATATAGTATTGAAAAACTATTGTTTTTTAATTAGGTAATAATAGGTATTTCTATAATCTTAATCATGTGTACGTATCTCAGTAAGTAAATATGTACCTAGTAATGCATTTTTCTTCCCTCACAGACAAACTTTCCAGAAATGATGAACAGATATAAACAACTATTGACCTATATTCGGAGTGCTGTCACAAGAAATTATTCTGAAAAATCCATTAATTCTATTCTTGATTATATCTCTACTTCTAAGCAGGTTAGAGTCTATTTTTGCTTCTTGGTATTTATCAGTATGTTTAAACTTAAGAGCTTTGTTTTTTGTTTTTAAGGCCTAGAAGTTCTATTTAAGCAGTTTTGCTAGTTCTAATTTTAGTATGCTATTTTCTTGGTTACAGGATAGTATATAGTATTAAAAGGGAATAACCCAAGCTTTATCTCTTCAAATAATATCTTCAGATACTGACATAATCTGCACACAGGTTTTACAGGCTTATAGTAGACTCCCATGCAGTTTCTAATAAACATCATCAGCACTTCAGCTAGCCTTCTTGAACTGTTAATAGCCTAACAGTGAGTCATAGGTTCTGTGTGTAGATTTGACTAGACAGAGATCCTTGGGAGGAGAATCTATATTCATTGCAATTAGTAGTTGGCATAACTCATTAGGTAATCAATAAATGCTTCTACAAAGGATAGGTGGATGATGAAAGAAAGAGCTAATGATGATACTACAGTGGACATGAGGAATGATAGTGCTTTCATTATTTTAGTTTTTGATTATTAAGAAAAGCAATGATGATTTTAGTTTATTGCTAAAATAATTTCAATTGGATTGTTTGTTCATATTCTTCTAAGCAACATAGTCCTAAGTTTCAGCTTTACTATGCCATGATATTTGAGCACAAGAAGTATTTTCTGTATCACTTAGCATTTCTCAGAACATTTGATACTTTTCATACTCAAAAAATGTTCACCTCAGAACCAGTCTTTCATTCTGTCTTTTCTACTAAATGTCATTTTTATTTCCTGAAGTTTATCATTTTTATATCTAAAATATATGTAATGAAAATAGAGGAAGATAAAATTATGTTTAGAACATTAACACTTCATGGCACTAATTCAGGGCTTCCCAATATATTGGGGCTTTTCTTAAGTGGAAAAATGTTTCCTGAGTTTTACAAACATGTCACATCATAATATTTTTTGTATGTTATTTTAAAATATTATGTCAGATGGTGGGGGGCAGAACTAAGTAATTTTCAGCAAGATTGTGTGTTGCTTCATGCTGTTATATGTAAGCTTTTTGTCTTTTGAAAGTAAGTATAGATATTAGTTGCGCAGCACTTACTGACTGTGCAGTCGACAGTCATGAATAAATAGGCAGCCTTTTCTGAAAGTATCAAACTCACCTGTTGCCATGCCCTCTTACCCCCTGATCCTGTTAAATATGTAGAGAATCAGGTATTCACACAAAGGTAGAGCCAGAAGTGGGAGGAGGGGACAGAGGAGCTTATCATAATGCAAAACAAATGGCAATTTCCATTAAAAAAGTCATATTCAGACAGTGAACTGATGGTGTTAGACAAAGCTAAAATTGTGTTTAACTTTTCCCTCCCCTCAACTCCAGCAGTTTATCAGTAACTTAAAAATTTGTAGTCCAGTTAATTGATTAGTCACATTTGTAGAAGAATTTTGAGAAAAGAGGCTTATTCTTTGCTTCTTTAGCAGCTTACTTAGTGTTTGCCACATGCTGCTGCTGCTTCTGCTAAGTCGACTCTGTGCGACCCCATAGACGGCAGCCCACCACGCTCCCCCATCCCTGGGATTCTCCAGGCAAGAGTCCTGGAGTAGGGTGCCATTGCCTTCTCTGGTTTGCCACATAGTAGTTCCCAAATAAGAGTTGAGGGCATAAGATACATACCATTCATAATAAACGGTGGGGTCTCAGAGATGGACACTACTGAGCAACTGAACACGCACACAATTCTTGTGCTTGCCATTTCCTTTGCTAACATAAAATGAGTTATTAGATTTGAAAGGACAAACCTATACTATTAGAGCATTAGACATTTTCTTGGTTTTATTTTAAATGTATAAAAACACATGTTGGCACTTTTTGTAAATTTGGTCTATACTTTTGCTAAGGTTTTGTTAATTTTGTGGACTGTCACAGACATTCAGTTAAGATACAGCTAGTGTATCTTATGTATATTAAAGTTCAAAGATGCACTTTTGGTTTGCTCAAATTAACTTTATTAACAGGTACAAATTTGCTGTTTACAATTATAGAATTCTGATTTTTTATGTCAGATGGATTTACTGCAGGAATTCTATGAAACAACACTGGAAGCTTTGAAAGATGCTAAGAATGACAGACTGTGGTTTAAGACAAACACAAAGGTAACAGTAATAATTACTTTTTTTTTCTTTTGAAGAGTGGGTGGGCATCCTTGATAAACTCTAAAGATATACCTTCTCCTGTTGAAAGCTTTTAATTCTAATAAGTTTATTTTTTTACAGCTGGGGAAATTATATTTAGAACGAGAGGAATATGGAAAACTTCAAAAAATTTTACGCCAGTTACATCAGTCCTGCCAGGTAGCTTTTCTTTTATTTTTTTCGTACTATTTCTTCATAAGAAAAAATTATATTGGAAACATTGCTTAGGGATATTTTCAAGCAAGTTACCAGAAAGCTAATTTTTTCTGACTACATTACTTCCTCTGTTAATCATAATTTCAGTCCTTATTTTTGAAGAATGAGGCATAGGTTTCAATAAACAGACCAGTCATTAATATTAAGAATAATAAGTGTTTTATATTTAGTTATACACCCTATGAAAATCAGAAAGGATGTTGTAGACATACATTTTAAAGATATTTTATACTCTTAGTTTTCGTGTATGAATCCTCTGTAACAACACTGTCCTGTAGAACTTCATGTGATGTTAGAAGCATTCTATCTGTGCTTTCCAATATGGTTGCATCAGCTATATGTCATCAAGCGCCAAACTGTGACTAGGGAGATGGAGGTACTGGGTTTTTCATTTAACTTATAAACTTGTGTAGCCATAGTACACCTCTAACTTTTAAGTGTGAGCTGTAATTTTGTATTTCGTTTTTTGTCTTGATTAATAAATTACTTGATATTAGTTCAAATATTAAATAGAAATGCTGTTTTAAATATGTTTATGCTCTTTCAATGCCATGTACTTTTTTATCAAGATCATGTTGCAGGTTGATTTTAATGATTTAAATGTATAAAAACATGTAAACTTTTATCAACTAGCTTTAAAAATGCACATACACAGATCCATATCCAATACAGAATCTTTTGAACATTATCATTTTTCATACTATGTACTATTAATTATGTATTTTATTTCTGTGAATGAGGAAAAGGTTGATCAGAAAAGTGTTCTAAATTATCTTCACATATTTTCATTTAATAATGTTACCTTTTTTGGTTTTTATAAAAAACATGAAAATGTTTTATGTTTCATAATAGTTTTGGTTTATAAGGCAAATCAGTCAGTTATGGATTGTTTTTTATCTACACATTCTTAAGGAGGGCTTAGTCTGATGCATAAACAGCTGTGTATTCAGTTCCACGTGAAATGAAAATCGTAGAGAAGGCATTTCTAACTGAAAGAAAGTCAGTATATACATAAGGAATATGAAAAAACCCTCTGGAGAAGTTTTTGCTTGGTTTATTTTGTAACATAAGAGAAATGCTATCTGGATTGTAAATTGCATTAAAGCATAGGAGAAATGCATGATAATCTGAACATACAGATTGTCTTACATATCATTAGTCTGGTTGTGTTTTGTTAGTGGATAACTAAAGGAAAGTTTTAAGTTAGAAGACCCAATAAATAATAAATTTTGGCTTTGTGTATGTCAGTGCTTGATATTTATGATTATCTGTCAACCATATTCTGTTTTTCACAGCTTGTGTTTGTGGGCTGTTGATCATCTTTCAAAGACAAACTCAGTTGTCACCACCTTTGTTATTCCTTTGACATCCCCCAAGAGAATTAATCTTCTCTTCCATCTTTGGTACTTCATTGATGCTTCAGCTAGAATTATTATCATTTATATTATAACTTATCTGGTGGCATATGGGTCTTCTATATTGTGAACTTTTTGAGACCAGGACATTGACTTATTTAACTTTGTATTTCCCCAAGGTAGACTGACCACCTGGCACTAGGAAGGCACTTGATTGAAGGCACAAAGTGCTTTTGATTGAATCAGTGCATCTAAAGTGGCTGTGAAGATTTGGGGAAGACTATAAATAATCTCCTGGATAAAGCAAAACATTGCAACTTTGGTACATTAAAAAAAAACCCTCCTTATCGAATAACTGTAAAGTACAAAGGCCATGTGGGTTCCTTTTTGGCCATTGAAGGTCATATTCTTAGTAATCTAGGTGCCAGTTGAAATTTGTAATTCATTTTCCCACAGAATTAGTATCATAAATGTAAGGTTCTCAGGCTAGCTCAAAAACCACTCTGTTGACTCTGAATTCTGTCTTGACTGGATTTTCATTATTTGTTTTCCTAGACTGATGATGGAGAAGATGACCTGAAAAAAGGCACACAGTTATTAGAAATATATGCTTTGGAAATTCAAATGTACACGGCACAGAAAAATAACAAAAAACTTAAAGCGCTCTATGAACAGTCACTTCACATCAAGTCTGCCATCCCTCATCCATTGATCATGGGAGTTATCAGAGGCAAGTTTGGTTTGCAAAGGTTGGGCAGTGTTATGGGAAGATAATCAAGATATCCTTGGATTATGACTGATTAACTCTGAGGGTTGTTTCTATTTTAGTGAAAATAAATGGCAAAGTAGTAAAGTCAAATGAAATGATCTAATCTTAGTAAGGAATTAGGATGAATTTTTGTCTTTTTGAAATTTATATCAGTAAATTACTAATTGAAAATTCACCATCAGAAGCTCTATTCTTGAATTGTAATGTATATAAAATTACCTTCTGTTTTAGTGATTTTTTTACTGAAATATTATTGATTTACAATGTGTTAATTTCTGCTATATAGCAAAGTGACTCAGTTATACATATATACATATTTTTTATAGTCTTTTCCATTATGGTTTATCACAGGATATTGTTTATAGTTCCCTGTGCTATACGATAGAACCTTGTTGTTTATCTATTCTGTATGTAATAGTATGCATCTATTAATCCCAGATTCCCTCCCCCCTACTCCTCCTTGGCAACCACATGTCTGTTCTCTATGTCAGTGAGTCTGTTTTGTAGATAGGTTCATTTGTGGCTTTATTTTATATAAGTGATATCATACGGTATTTGTCTTTCTGGCTTACTTTGCTTAGTATGATAAACTCTAGTTGCATCCATGTTGCAGCGAATGGCATTATTTTGTTCTTTTTTTATGGCTAATATTCCATTGTATATATGTATCACATCTTTATACATTCATCTGTCAGTGTACATTTAGGTTGTTTCCATGTCTTGTCTATTGTGAATAGTGCTGCTGTAAACATAGGGGTCATGTATCTTTTTGAATTACAGTTTTGCCCAGATACATGCCCAGGAGTGGTATTGCTGGATCATATATAGTAATTCTATTTTCAGTTTTCTGAGGAACCTCCATACTATTCTCCATAGTGACTGTACCAACTTAAATTAATTGTAATAACTTACATTACATTAAAATAACATACTATTTTTACAACTAAAATAGTGTAGGAGGGTTCTCTTTTCTCCACACCTTCTACAGTATTTGTTATTTGTAGACTTTTTAATGATGGCTATTCTGACCTGTAAGAGTTTGGTACTTCATTGTAGTTTTCTTTCAAAAATTTCTTATTATTCTTATTTATCTTTATTTATGATTTTTGGTTTCTCTGGGTCTTTGTTGCTGTTCACGTGCTTTCTCTAGTTGCAGCAAGTGGGGGGCTACTCTTCATTGTGGTGCGTGGGCCTTCTCCTGTTGCAGAGCACAGGCTCTAGGCACACGGGCTTAAGTAGTTGCAGCACGTGGGCTCCATAGTTGGAGCTTGCAGGCTCTAGAGCTCAGGCTCTGTAGTTGTGGTACCATGGGCTTAGTTTCTTTGCAGCATGTGGAATCTTCCCAGACCAGGGATCATACCCGTGTCCCCTGCATTGGCAGGCAGATTCCTACCCACTTGGAGCACCAGGGAAGTCCACCTCATTGTAATTTTGATAAAATTACTTTCTATTTCAACTGAGAATAAAGATTTGCAAATGCTTGTTTGGCTGATGTTTAATGAAGAGCTTGGTTTTTAGAATTCAGTATGTGCCCTTTGTCCACTTCAGGAGCTAGTACTCTTCAGGTTATAGAATTAAAAGACTAGAAGCTACTGAAATAGTTTTCATTTGATTTTTATGAAGTGGTCAATCTTATTATTATAGAACTGAAAATGTCCTCTTTTCTCCTGTTTTATTCTTTACAGAATGTGGTGGTAAAATGCACTTGAGAGAAGGTGAATTTGAAAAGGCACACACTGATTTTTTTGAAGCCTTTAAGAATTATGATGAATCAGGAAGTCCAAGACGAACCACTTGCTTAAAATATTTAGTCTTAGCAAATATGCTAATGAAATCGGGAATAAATCCATTTGACTCACAGGAGGTATGTTTGTGCTCTAATTGTTCATTTCTGTCAGCTGTCTCTTGTGAAAATAAATGTTATTCTTTCTTTGTACATATACATAGTTAATCGTGTTTTTTTTTTTTCCTAACCAGGCCAAACCCTACAAAAATGATCCAGAAATTCTAGCAATGACGAATTTAGTAAGGTAAGATTTAATATTTCAGTCAAGGTAAATTACCTTAAAGCAGTGAATAAAGAAGAGAGCAGAGAGAATTTTTCAGAATTCAGTTAATACTCAACATTTATTTTGACTTGAGGTATACGAAAGTTTGTAAAATATTTGAAGTCATTGATTATACTGTTTCTATTAGTCACAAGATTTTGTAAGTATTTACTGCTTTTTTTTCTCATTATCTTTGTGTGTGTATACACATACTGTTTGTCAGTAGAAAGCTATAGAGGTTTTAAAACAATTTCACAGTGTTACAGTTTCTACCTGCCTTAATCCAAAATGAAATTATAAATTGGTCTACGTGAGTCAAGAATTTTCAGTGAGACAGTTTGTTTACTTGTATATTTGCTTAATTGACAAGATAAAAAAATCACTTTAAATAAATTTGCTCAGCTAATTTTCTAATGTAAGGAGCAGCAGAAGGGTCATACTGGTAGGATTTATTGTTGCCTTCTGTGGAGAAAGATATGACTAATGATGGCTAATACTGAAAAACCTGCCATCAAAGAAAAAAAGAAAAACCAAGCAAAAGCCTAGAAAAGAAGACGTTTTTGTAAAAGAAATCAATGAGCAAGAAAAACATTTCTTTGGACCAGGAATAAATGTAGCCTATGATTTATTGTGCTTTCTTTGTAGAAAACTAGGAGAGAGACTTACTGGGTTTCAAGTCCATTGTTCTAGACTATACAGCTGAGTTTACTAAGACAGGAAGAGTGTAGTTAGGGGTATGAGGTAGGGTTGAGTTTTTTTGTTTGTTTTCAGATATATATAGGTAATTTAGATGACCATTCTCTTAATAGTCTTTTTTTTTCTTTTTTTTTTTTAATTTAAGAAAGTACTGTTGGGTGATAAATTACAAGTCACCTAAATGTAAATTTTATATACTTATAGCCTATTTCATTATATTGTTTAAGCTCAAAGACAATTTCTTTGTCTTTATTTCAAACAGTTTATTCTATTTACATTTGGCCACATTAAGAGATTATTTGGTTAGAGATTAATTTCATAATACTTCAAAAAAATTAGGTTAAATTTCTAAGTGACAGTTTAACTTGAAAACTCTTAAAGAAATATTGCAGGAAAGTATATCCCCGGACATTAGTATTTTGTTCAGATTAAATTGGTTAAATGCATTAAATGGATTAAAGTACTGATTTGTCAGACCTTATCTCAGTTTACTCCAGAGAAGCCTTTGTATTGGAACTCTAAAACTTATTTTAATAATAAATTTTAAAAGAAGTAGCCCGTGGTGTCCCACGTTTTGTATAAGTTTCTTTTTTAAGCCACTTAAACAGCGGAAGAATGTGTCTTTGTTAAAATATCTGTGTGTGCAAGTGTTTTCACTATTTGAATATATCCTCCTGTAGTATATTACAATAATATATTTGGGGTACGTAAGAAAAGTAATGCTTCCTAATTTTATCTTCCTAGTCAGTTGCCAGCAGACTAGAGGAAAATAATTCCTGTTGAAGCAGTTGAATCACCTGCCCCTAACATGAAGTTACATTGTGACCCAACAGATGGAAGCACAGCAGAGGGCTTGCCTAGTGGCTGATGATATGTGTTACATATAAAGCAGACAGTGGTGCCATTTCCAGAAGGTTGGCTTCTTCCTTCTCAGCACCTTTAGCAGTCCCCATAGTGCCTCAGAGTAGATAGTAGATACCTCAGACAATCATGAACATAAATCAGCCTTTGACCTTCTGCAGCAGTGTCCATCACTCTCTACTTTGTGTGTGTATCCCATTTGCCACTAGTTATCTGCCACCAATATTTCTGCTATATAGTTCACTGGAATTTTAAGGCTAAAGAGAATTGAGAATCAAATGTTCCCTTTAAGAAGTTTTGGCAGTTGCTGGTACCTTTCTAGAAGATAAAAATTAAGGAAGCTGAATTTATGAGTAAACTTCAGAGAGGATATACTGTCTTATATTCAGACTCCTCCATTCAGTAGTATACATGAAACCTGGTTTCTTGGAGATTAAATGCACAATTTAACTTAAAAGCAACAAGCATTAAACAGTTATAAATATTTGTCAGTTCTTAACAAATGCTAAGACCTTGAGGTTTTAATTAGCTGTGTATAACATATAACCCCACATAATTTGTCTTTCTTTTATAAAACCAAATGCATTAAAAGAAAATTTATTTTCAGAAGGATCTGTGTGTGTTTAATTCTAATTTCCATGACAGAAACTGTAACTTAAGATTTTTCATATAAAAATTGAGAAACAGGCTCTTTGGATTATCTGATTTAATATATGACTTCTTCATGTTTGACAAAATTTATGCTTTTCTTTTTTGTTAGTGCCTATCAGAATAATGACATCACTGAATTTGAAAAGATTCTAAAAACAAATCACAGCAACATCATGGATGATCCTTTCATAAGGGAACACATTGAAGGTATATGTTTTCTGCTGACTGAATTCTGTTACTTTCTTTGCTACTATCAAACAATACTTAATGGAGCTACATGGAATTAAGGCATTTTTCTTCTGTTTATTGCAAAATATAGACTTGTTTCTAAATGCTGTCATAGAATAAAATATTCCTTAAAATTATAAAGCTGTTTTAAAGACGTCAGTAGGTAATGTCATGTTATTAATGTAATCAAGTTCTACATGATGTCCATTTCATTTAAAAGGAGGCTGACACTTTTGCCTTCTGATTTAGACATTATTGCATGTTTATTACGCTTAGGTTCAAAGTAAATTTTTAGGATTTATTTTTGACAGCAGAAGCTTTGAAACAGCCTACTATAGATAATACTAAGATGCACTAATTTTGAAAAGGTATGTAACAACAAATGTATGAGATTTTTGATAAGTTCTGATTAACAAAGATAAAAATTGTCTCTCTGTTCTAGAGCCACTTATACCTCCAGTGTTCCTACCTGTTATGGAGCTATTTGAGGGTTTTTAATAACTGGAACAATTCATTCAAATGCTTAAATGCCAGATGCATTAAGAAAATCCAAAGAATACTTCAGAAGTAATATTCTTTTGTTCCTCACTTTCCTTTCTCTTTCACTCAACAGACCAAGTTCTTACTTGAACTGAGAATACTATGTTTTGTGGGTATATAAAAAAATACGGAAGCCTTGTGCCTGAGCTCCTATTTTTTTTTTTTTTTTAAAGGACACTGTACATGAAGAACTGGGAAAAATTGTAGAATTACCTTATAAAATGTTGTATTCTAGTTTATGAGAGAGCATAAAGTAAGGAACTTGACTAGTTGGTATAAATTAGAGCTTCTTGAAAGAGGAAATTACAGAGGAAATGATGAGCAGTGAAGTGTTAATTAAGAATGCCAGAGGATATTTCAAATAGTATTACAACATGAGCAAAATCAGAGAGATGGAAACAAGAAAAACTTATGTGAAAGAGAGCCTCTAATCCTGTGGTACATCTGTTGAACTCAAATGTCTTTAGACATAAATTGCTTATTCCCTCACTAGAGAGACATATTTTAAGAAGATAAATGATACAGTTAATTAATACAATTTAGATGTACATAGTGATTCATAAAGATACACAAACTAGTAAATATAAATGTATTATTTTAACTTTTGTCTTTCAGAGCTTTTGCGAAACATCAGAACACAAGTGCTTATAAAATTAATTAAGCCTTACACAAGAATACATATTCCTTTTATTTCTAAGGTACTTATATTCACTATAATTTGTATTTATAAATGCAGTGTATATTTAAAAGAGTTATTCTTGGTAAAAATATTTTATAAAATACAGCATAACTTAAGGTTTTTCCTTTTAATGTGAATTTTTCTGTTTTCCTGATGTAAATTGAGTTAAAAGAAATGAGAAATAAGGAGTCATTACATTTCATTTTAAAGATTGCTTGACCCTCAGTAATACTGTAAGAGAGAAAGTAGTGGCTGAAATACATAATTGATATATATTGTTAACCCCAGCCACAATAAAATTAAAGTAGGAATATACTTTTAAAGTTAACAGAGCAAAATTTTATCAGACCTGTGTTCTCAGTATTCTAAACAGATAATGAAATTTGTTTTAACTTTTCTCTTTTTTAAGTGATAGAAACGAATTTAAAATAATATTTATGTAGAATCATAAAGTCCTCTAAAAAGTTAATTAGTAGAATTATAATGAGTCTTTTGTCTTAGGAGTTAAACATAGATGTAGCTGATGTGGAGAGCTTGCTGGTGCAGTGCATATTGGATAAGTAAGTACTTGACTATTTTTTTTTCCGCAAAATGTTTAGGACATAAAGTTTGAATAATGATGGCAAAGGTAGCAATTGAATTTTTGAGTTTTCATAAAAAGCACCCTTCGGCTGTAGTTTTCTATTGAAAGAAATACTTGTATGTGATGGCTTTTTATAAATGAATGATCATATTAAGCACATGATCTTTAAAAAGTTCTAAATGACTTTTCAAAAGATTTCTCATTCAGTGTATGACCCTATATGCCTGCCTGCTCAGTTGCTTCACTTGTGTCCGACTCTTTGCGACTCTATGGACTGTAGCCCGCCAGGCTCCTCTGTCCATGGGATTCTCCAGACAAGATACTAGAGTGGGCTGCCATTTCCTTCTCCAGGGGATCTTCCCCACCCAGGGATTGAACCTGTGTCCCTGTGTCTCTTATGTCTCCTGCATTGGTAGGAGGGTTATTTACCACTGAGCTACCTGGGAAGCCCCTGACCCATCTATACAGCTAGATAATTATTTAATGAATAGTATTATTTCATTTTTGAAGTATAAGGTATGGTATCTGTTACTTTGGAAATGGTATCTTTCTTAAAGGCAAGAAATGTTATTTTTAAAGCTTCTCATATTACGTTTGCTCTTGATTAATTGGGTAAGTATATGTCTGTTGGTTCTTTCAGTGAAATTGATGAAAGGTGGCTGAAGTCTGGTTTGTGTCTAAAGTTTGAATAAGCTAACGAATGTTAAATTAATGCTGAATGCAACCATTTAATGTAGACTGCGGGGGGGGGGTTGTTTTGTTTTTGCATTTATTGATATTGTGACTATTTTATAAAGTCCAAAAGATATGTTTAGTGAAAACGGTTTGTAGACATGTCATCTTTTATTTATTTCCAGCACTATACATGGCCGAATTGATCAAGTCAACCAGCTCCTTGAACTGGATCATCAGAAGAGGGGTGGTGCCCGATATACTGCACTAGATAAATGGACCAACCAACTAAATTCTCTCAACCAGGCTGTAGTCAGTAAACTGGCTTAACAGAGAACAGCTTTTACAGACATACTTAAGGCAACAGTGCAGAGATGTAACCCTTAAAAGAACTGGGAATGGCAAAACTACTGTCGGTTGATGTGTCCTGAAAATTATTGGAGTTATGGCAGAAGTGCTTTTTTTGATCAACTGGTTTGTGTTTTGCTGCTGCATTTATCCCAAGAAAAAAAAACAGCTTTAATCTCAGAAGAAAACCAAAATGCCATGGGATTTATGCTGTATTGACATCTTGCCCTAAAACATACAACATCATAGTAATTTGTCGCGGGCAACATGACCAGAGAGAAGATTTTTGTCATGATTTTAAATACACTGACACGCTACTGTTGGTTAAATTTAAACATGTTTTACCTGCAGAAATTCTCTCACAAATAACCTGCAATAACTTGAAATGCATACCCTTTTGAACACTTCCTTTTCTCATGTATAAATTAAAATGTTTGCTGCATTTTGCAAAATGTCAGTTCTCCAAAAATGTGTCCGTATATTTCTGTACCTGCAGTGTAGTAAAGGTTTAGATGAAACCCCATAATTATAGTGGCATACTGTCACTTAGGTTTCAAGCAGCAAAATAAACAGTGCAGCTCAGAAATTGTAGTTTGGTTCTTGATGTGTTTTTATTACATGTGGGGTTTTTGTTTTGTTTTTTAGTACCTTAGAAATGTCAAATTATTTTTCTTCAGTTAATAATTTTAAAAAGCCTGGAAGTAAATAAGTTGGTTATTTGCTTTCAAGTTTTTAAAAGTAGTCTTTATTGATAAGGAGAATTAGTTTCTAACAAAAAACTTGCATAGTACTTAACTTTGACAGTGATACTTTAAAGGAATAATTTTGTTTTTAAAGAATGATACTCCTTTTTAAAAGATTCTAACTCAGAATGTTCACTTTAAACAAATATGCCAGAATATAGACAGCTAAATGAATGTTACCCTGCATAGTGATCATGCTGGAAAATTATTTCCTAATTCCAGCAATCTACCATTGCTCAAAACCTCTTGGGTTTTACTCTTTGAGAATTGCATTCAGAGCTAATTTAAGTCACACACACTGTTAACTTTATGATTACATAATTGTTAAAAAAGTATTATCCAACTTTTGTTCTGTGTGCTGTGCTGTGCTGTGCTCAGTCATGTCCAACTCTTTTGCGACCCCATGGACTACAACCTGCCAGGCTCCTCTGTCCATGGGATTCTCCAGGCAAGAGTACTGGAGTGGGTTGCCATTTCCTCCTCCAGAGGCTCTTCCTGGAAACCCAGGGATTGAACCCGTGACTCTTGCATCTCCTGTATTAGCAGGCAGATTCTTTACCACTAGCACTACCTGGGAAGCCCTGATTGTTCTATAGTTAACCATTATTTGGCACCAAATGTCTTTTTACTGTTTCCAAAAATTAAATCTTTGAGGTAATAGTAGGAATATGCAACTGGCTTTGAAGGCGATCCCAAAAGAGTTTTAAAGGTATTTTGAGCAGTGGTAGCATAGTTAGGAGAATGAACTGTGGCCTTTGAAGGTGATAACCTAAAAGGAGACACAGCTCATTTGAATGTATTGAGTTTTGGATGTATTTGTTTCATTTAAAAAAAAAAACAAAGTTCACATTATTTTATAGTGTCAAAGGAAGAACTAAGATTAAGATAATTTCTTTGGTTTTCTATTGCTTGTTATTATGTAAAAAAGAAGTGAGTGGCAGTTAAGGAAGACTGTTAATAGCTAAAGAATGACAACCAAGAATTTTTGATCTTTAAATCAAATTTTATAAGCAGTGGAAGGAGCATGGACTTAAAACAAGGCATGCTTATTCGATTTTGTCAAAATTTTACAAAAATATGTGATATATATTTATACTAAAACTATATAATCCTTAGACTTAGGAGAGCAATCAGTTAATGTCTTTAGCAGATTAAAGCAGTATTAAATACAGGTGCAACTTGAAAATGTAGAAAACTGAAAGAAAATGAAAGACAATGTTTCTGGTAGGGAATAAAAAAGTTTAAGATATTATAAAACTATGTGTATTTTCTTCTCTTTTGCATAAATCATTTGTGGAAAACGTGCAAAGTTGTTTTTTTGTTTTTTTTTTTAAACAGGAATGGTCATAATTAGGATTTATTTTTCAACATAATTTAGAAACTCTTGTTACCCAAATAAAAATGACAAGTTTCTGTGCCTGTATTCAAATATGTATGCCTGTGATATAATTGGAAAAAAGACTTTGCTTATGCTTGAATTGATGGAATTAGAATTCATGGAATTTGAAATATGGTTTAATCTTTAACCCTATCCTCCAAGTTGCAACAGGCCCAGTTCTCCTGTGGTATTTGCTGTGTGCAGTGGTGCATCTTCCAGTTTCTAGAGGGAAAGCATGCACTTGTTATTTTGGGAAGTTAGGGTTAGTATCTAACGCTATCCAAGGTTACACCATAATCTTTCATTTATTGTAATTGTATGTATCACATAGGCTTTATTTAATATTCCCTAAATATGGACTTGTTCTTTTTTTTTTTGTCACTTGCTCTATTTGTTTTTAAACACAGGTATTTGGTAAATCTTAACAGCCTAATTTATAACTATTTGTTACATCCCCCTCCCCCCACCCTTTGAAGATGTTCTGTGTTTTTGTGCATCAAATTTTTAGAGGTGAACTCTTGGAGATTGCTTATTAAAATATAACTAAATTTAAGAAAAGTAAAAAGGAAATTGGCAAATTCTTAGTATTTAAGTTGCTCATTAAATCTGGCCCTCTTTTCTGAGAACTGAAATAACAAGTAGCTTACACCATATTTCTTTTTGCTTCTAAACCTGGATAAACTCACTTCACAGTAATCTTTGGCTGCCACGAATAGATACTGTTTCAGGAACTGGATTTCCATTACTCATTCTAGCTCTTACATTATTTTTTCAGTTGTTGATTAAATATTTTTCTCTACATCTGATGTAATACAACTTTTTTAAAAGATATTTATGAATGTACTAAGAATTGCTTTAATTACAGGAGTCCCTTCAAACTAAAGGTTATAGTGTCTTTCAAGACTACTAAGAATCTGATTTTACGTGGGAGTATAGATTTAATGAAGCCTGTTTTAAATGGGTGACACTGTGGGCAATGTATTTTTTATCACCTTATAATAGGATACCAGTTTGTCACGGACTAAAAAATAGCTGTTTCTTATATTTAAAATATCAATGATAGTAAACATTTATAAAACAGTTTTCTTTTTTAATCAGTAGTGTTTATAATTCCTCAGTAAACTCAGATAAGTACACTTTTCTTTTGTGTTGGGGCTGGGAGTGAGGATGTCCAAAGAAGCAGATTATGCTGGTATAGAATAACAGTCAATTTACTCCAAGAATAAAAAGGTATTTGCTTGGTATTTTCCTCTTATGTTTTTTTGTAAGGACTTAGAAATACTCTAAGCATTTATTTATCAAGCCTGCTTTTTAAAAATAATCTTACTCTAAGACTGCAGAATCTTTCATTTGATTTAAAAATATAAAAGCAAAAACTAGAGTGTACAAATCTCTAGTAAAGCTAGGAATTTCATTCTTTATATGAGATTTATTCATTTTTATGTAGAATTTATAACATTTGGAAGGAGATAAACATCGTTTTGAACTTAGATGTAACAAAACATGGAATTGGCTTTTGTGTTTTTTGATAGTTTTGTTTTTAGATATAATTGACGTAAAACATTTTAAGGAATTGACTTTTGACTATTTTGTTTCAAAGTGTAAATACTTAGAACAGGGACTTAGAAAGAGGCTAGATGTCAGGTCTCAGAGCTTGAAGCTGAATGATTTTGGTCTTCTATTGTGTGACCAAAATTCAAAATTTATCTCCTCTCCCCCCTTTCTTTTTTTTTTGGAGGCTTTGTTTGTTTTTGTTTCTTTGTATTAGGGTTTTTTTCCCCTCCTAATCCTCCTCAGGTAGTATATCCTATATTAATTTCAATAGTTTTAAGTAGGATAATTTGTAAAAACTTCCTTCATGTAGATATACAGAAATTAACTTTCTAAATATCAGTGTATTAGAAGTTCTGCTTAACTCTAGATAATTAAATTTTACTATGTATCTTCTAGCTAGTGTGTGCCCTTAATAGCATGGATTAACCAATGATTCAAAAGTTGTGTTTACTTCACGTTGAATCACTAGATGAGATTTGAAAAGTTTTAAGTTTTGAAATTTTTAGGAAAGTTGAAATAGTGCCATTTGGAGAATTTATGTTTAATAATAGTAAGTACCACAGAACAACTGTGTCAGTGAATTCTAAATATCCTCAGAATTAAAATTTAGTGTCACTCAGTTTGTTTTTAAATCTGAAAAGATTTGTTTAACCTGATAACATCCCAGAAGAAACTAATGTGTGGTCTTACAAATTTTACTCCTTTAGTGTTATGTTATTTTTAAACCTGTTAGAATAATTAAAAGTCAGCTCTTGCCATCAAATCTTAGAATATCAAAGGTGGATGCCAACTATACCTTAAAAACCCTTTGATAGGCAAGAAAAAAAATTGTTTCTTAAATACTTACATTACTGTTTGGGGCCAACTTTCTTCTTGGCCAGGATTTTATATTGTAAACTTGTTCAGGATAACCACACTAATGGCTAGCCAGTACTATTGTGTGTATGTTTGTTGGTGTATACATATTTGTAGGAGTAAAAAATTCACTCCCCAGTCCATCACAGTAATTTTTTTTTCCAGTTTCCATAATTTAATATCACTTGTTTCTTACTCAGGCTTATATCACGGAAAGAATGGCCAGTGTACCAGTAACTTCTATGTTATGACAGATTTCATGTGGAAGATGGTGTCCAGATTTAATCTAGAGGTATTAGGTGGTTTGTTAATTCTGAAATAAGGCATCTTTAAATGATAAAGGTTGGGTTTTTTGGACATTTATCCTATGAGTTTATGGAGCTAAAGTAATCTAGAACTTTTAATCATCCCATGAAGTTGTCAGAAGTTTTTGCATGCTTACTGAATTAGTAACATATTAGTGCTGTGTTGAATAATTTTGGTTAAGATGTTTGCCTCCTACTGTTTACTAAAATAGTAAGTTTTATGCATCTGTTTTTAAATAATGCTGAAGGTAATTAAATTTTAACTATATATCAACAAAGAAATGGAATGTTATGGGAAATGCAAACGTTTGATTTTGCAATTTGTTCCATAGTTGTTTGCATTATGAGTTTTCTGTATTTTCTTCTTAAGCTAGTGTTAAAAATGACCTAAATTCCTTGAACTCACTAGGTGGTAGGAAGCAGGTGACTAAGAGCGTGGCAGAGAATGTCTGTCTGAAATTGGAAGTCTCACAGATTAACTCTTGAGAATCGACTGATACGTGCATGATGAGTTACAAGAGGCTTTAAGACTTAGGTACTTAAGGATTTTTGGCAGTACACATTCTTTATCAGTAATAAAAATTACATGATGTGCCTCTTAGATATCTTCTGTGTAAATATTAATTAGCACAAGACCAGCACAATGGCTTTAAACAATGCACTTTATGTATTTGATCAAATAATTCAATATATATACTTTAATAAAATAGCTTTTTAAATATTTTAAGTATGTTTCTCAGAAAGCAGTACTCAAAAATCTTACTCATTTGGTTTGGAAATCAAGGTTTAAATATTTTCCACTTTTTTTTTTTTTTTAAATATTTTCCACTTTTAAGATTACTTTGTTCGGCTTTGCAGCATTCATAGAAGTGTTGGCCTCTCCTGAACCCTGTTTAGTGGTCTGTCATGGAACAATTCATGTTGCAAGAAAATGTCTCAGGAATTAAGCCTTCAATATAAAATTAAACACTTCTAAGCAGGAAATTAAGTCAAGTAGGGGAAGAAATGTACTCTCCCAAATCCCTATTCCGATCCTCTAAAATGAGCACTTCAAGGGCTGCAAAGTCTAAGAAACCACTGGTGAAATTTTTTTTTGTAAGTAAAAATAATATTGTTCCCAGGTGTGACCTTCAACCTAGTAGAATGGGTCAACCCTGATCTCAAAGTACAGTAATGCAGTCAGCTTTTGAAAGTCAAAAAACTTTAACAGATTAATAACCCTGTGACCAAGATTCCAAAATAAATGTATAAACCCAATGTTACTGCACATTTCAAATTGTTGGGCCTTACAGGTTGTGGCAATAGGAGGGAAAGAGTGGGGCAGCTTAACTGCTTCCTGTTTCAGCAGCATTTGAAACAGTGGAAGGGCATGAGTTAGTAGTAGTATCCCAGCAAGGAACTAAATAAGCACCATATATCTAGTATTTTCACTCGTGTTTTGGTTTGTTGTACTTAACAGTTTTACAGCCCCTTAAAATTATTCAATTTTAAGAGTAATGAATGGAAATTTGCAGTTTTCTTTCCAGAAACCTATTTTGAATTTTATTGTTATGGTTAATCTTCTGAGGGTTAATGGCCTTCAACTGAAGAAAAGTTACCTATCTTGGACCTGTTAAAACCAAGTTGTATTGTGATGAGTATAGACCACAAGCTGATGTATTTAGGTTGGTATTTAAAACTTCGTCTTTCTGCTTTCTCATAATCATCTTCACCTGTCAGAGAGGGGGGGCGAATCTTAAAAGTACTTAGAATACTGAGGGAACATGCCCTTTTTCTAACTCCCCATCTGTTTATTTAACAGATAAAAATTATGTGCCTACTATATGCTAGGGACTAGTTGATATTTCCTAAGGTTGAGGGACACCATAAAGAACAAAATTATCCCTGTGCTCAAAGAGCTTAGTTCTCTAGGGAGAAACACATAATTTCAGATAGAGAAAAAATTCTATCAAATCAGTCAAAATGGGGAGACATCTCTGAGGATATGAAAGTTT
Source organism: Bubalus kerabau (assembly GCF_029407905.1). Taxonomy (NCBI): domain Eukaryota; kingdom Metazoa; phylum Chordata; class Mammalia; order Artiodactyla; family Bovidae; genus Bubalus; species Bubalus kerabau. Next base: position 66,055,079 of record NC_073633.1, read on the forward strand.
CACACAAGAGTAAGAAAAGGGATTGGCTATGCAGATCTATAGGAAGAGCAGTCCAGGCAGAGCAGTTAAGCACATTTGAGATGGGACAGGTGTAAAATTCAAGAAAGGTAGAGTGTAATATTAAGAGGAGAGAACTGCTTAAGGACCAGATGGTTTGAGACTTTATTCTAAATACAATGGAAAGCCATTGGAAATTTTAAATTCTTATATATGTAATATTAAAAGAAGATTCTGGCTTTTATGTGGAGAAATGATTATTTGGGGCAGTTTTGTAATCTGGGAGACTATGAGGAGCCCATTGCAGAAGTCTGGGACATATAATAGGCTTTTTAGACTAGGATTTGGAAAGAGCACAAAATCAGGATAGGCAACAGGACTTGCTTAGAATTAGACTGAAGGTTGTAAAGGAAAAAGACATCAAGAATAGCTCCCAGGTTTCTTACTGAGCAAGAAGTAGATAATGGTATTAAATGAAATGGGATGACTGAGGAAGCATATTTCTGGGCAAGAGGCAGAGCCAGCAAAAGAAACAAAAGTGACCTAGGAGCTTGATAGTAAAGAGAGGAGTATAACCGAAACTAGGAATTTCAGTGCAGAGTGATCAACCAAATGCTGCTGTGAGGTTAAATAAGATGACAGGAGTGAAGAGGCAGGGACCTCAGATTTAGCAAAATACAAGTCTTTGGGGATGCTAATGAGCATCTTTAGTGGAGTGATGAAGGTGTTTCAGCTCTTCAGCTGGACTGTGAGAAACTTCTTCAGTCGCTGCCCTTCGTTTAGTCCATATTTTTTACATCTTCTGAATGTTAGGTAGGATAATGGGAAAATTTGAAATACAGCAGGTCGTAACTCCAGCCAATAACAAACAGCCTTCTGAAGTGTCTCTTCCTATAAAATATTTTAAAACCCATTTTCCCCTTTTCTAACACAATTTATGTGCTTAATTTAAAAATCTTTGATGCCTTTTAACTATGAAATTGTATGAAATCCATAGCTTTAACCTAACATTTTTTTTAATATTCCTACAAAAGCTGTCAAATCTAGTGCTTATGAAGAATGGACTCGTAAAATATGTAAGCAAGACCCTTTCAGCTTACGTACTTTCATAATATCTTGGGATATCAATATAGCTGAATGGTAAGTCACCAAAATAATGAATTCTTGAAATGTTTGGATTTATCTTCAAGGAACTATTTCAAATGTAAATAATGGTGTAACAATTAAGGGCTTCCCTGGTGGCTCAGTGGTAAAGAATCTGCCTGCAGGGCAGGTTTGATCCCTGGGTCGGAAGCTCCCCTGGAGGAGGGAATGGCTACCCACTCCAGTATTCTTGCCTTGAGAATTTCATGGACAGAGGAGCTTGGCGGGCTACCGTCTATGGGGTCACAAAGAGATATGAATAAATGATTTAAGCACGTGAAGAGGAACATATATTTGCTTATACACTTGAATGCGTGTGAAGCAATTTGAATAATTAAACATATTCAGATCTCAGAATTACAGTAGTCATTTTCTGCCATCAAAAGTCAGGAACCAATTGACAAGTGAGATTGTGCTTCTAAGGACAAAGTATGTGAGCTCTCAGACTGGTTTTCATCTTAAAAATGCCTTTTGCAGCTTCCCAGAGGAGAGGAGAGGTAAAGCAGAAAGATCTAGGGAGTGGAGACACGTCTTCAGCTGTCTGTGAATTAACACCTTGTCACTTAACCTCTCTGGGCGCCAGTTTCCTTTGTTGAGTAATTCTTTTTAACCTCAAGTATTCAGAATTGAGGAAATCATAATCCTTAGCATGTGATACACTGTCATGTGTTTTTTCAGTTTCCTTTCCTTATGTTTAATTACATACATGTATATGTTAGAAAAATAATATGCATATTTTTAGCTTCCATAAATGATACCAATTTTTGTTATTTTATTATTTCTAAGTCTAGTCTACTGCTCCTATTTTATCTCTTTCATCTCATCCATTTGCCACAATTTACCTTTCCATTTCTCTAGTGATAGACATCTGTGTTCCTTTCATATCATTACTACAGCAAATAATTCTGTGACAAATATTTTGGACTTGTACAAAAGTTGCTCTGGGGTGTGTATCCGGAAATATGGGACTTGGGGCATAATACTTAATTGTCCTAAATACTGCCAGGTTACTCATCAAAATGGATGCACCATTTATGCTCCATCTAGTAGTGCATGGGGGTTCCAATTTTCACCTGTCCTATCCTTAAAGTGATATTTCACTGTTAATTTTAACTTGCACTTTTATAATCACTAATAAGCTTGAACATCTCTTCATACACTTACTAGCGATTCAGGTTTCCCTTTCTATGGACTACTCTTAACATTCTATTCCTGGCTTTCTATTTTTTTCTGATTTGTGGGACATCGCCGTATTACTATATTCTACCAAGTAACTTCTTATCTGTTTTTCAGATTTGCAAATGTTCTCTGAAGCATTGTCTCCAGCTTCCTTCATTGAAAAGAAATCTTTCATTTTGATATTAAACCTATCCATTTTTTTCTCCCTATCCATACCTTTCTGGATCTTACTTAAGAAGTCCTTTTCTTAAACTAAATACTACAAAAATGTTCTTTTATAGTTAATCCATTTATGTTTAGTCCTTTGTTTGGAGTTTGTGTGTGTTAGTCACTTAGTCATGTCCAACTCTTTGTGACCCCATAGACTGTAGCCCACCAGGCTCCTCTGGCCGTGGGATTCTCCAGGCAAGAATACTGGAATGGATTGCCATTTCCTTCTCCAGGGGATCTTCCTGACCCAGGGATCAAACCCGGGTTTCCTGCATTGCAGGCAGATTCTTTACCATCTGAGCTACAGGGAAGTCCATTATTTGGAGTTTACTTCTGTGTATAATTTGAGGTAGAAATCAAGCCTTATCTTTTCTGTGTTATGAGCTAATTTCCTCAGTGCTACCTATTAAATTATTCTTTACTGATTAGTGATGCTACCTTTTCAACTACCAAGTTTCTCCATACGCAAAGGATATGTTTCTGAACTCTCAAATCTGCTTACTGTTCTAATTGTTCTTTGTTATTGTTTAGTCACTCAGTTGTGTCCAACTCCTTCTTGTGGCCTGTAGCCTGCCAGGCTCCTCTGTCCATAATTTCCTGGGCAAGAAGACAAGAGTGGGTTGCCATTTCATTCTTTAGGGGATCTTACCAACCCAGGGATCCAACCTACATTTCCTGTATCAGAGGCAGATTCTTCAGGGCTGAGCCACTGGGGAATTCCCACTTGTTACTTTACCATTGTTTTATTCACTTTGTGTTTTTATTACTGAGCTGAGTAATGTCTTAATTACAGAAGAATCTCCCCACCCAGTTTGCTGCTTATTTTGAAAATCATTTTAGTAATTGTGGACCTTCATTTTTCTATGTTACTTTTGAATCAATTTTTGAGTCTGTCAGGTTGCGTTAAAGTCCTATAGAGTTTTAATTGGAATTTATTAAATTTAGAGGTTAATTTGTCTCTTTGTATGTCATATTAGTTTTTAGTTTTTCTCTATAAAGATCTTGAGCATTCTTTGTTATAATAATTTCTAAATCTTTCTAGTTTATGTTCTCTTATTACCTAAAACATTGTTAGTTGGTTATTGTTGGGACAAAATAATGATACTGATATTTGCATACTGTTGTATCTGTCAGCCTTGCTGAACCTTTTCCTATTAACAGTCTGTTGATTTACCTGTGTTTTCTATGTAGATAATCACATTATTAAGAAAATAATTATATTTTTATGCATTTCCTTCCATCCCTATTCATCTTGTTACTTTGTCTAATCTCACTTCATTGCTCAGGGTCTCTGATAACAAATGAAACAGTAGTGGTAACAGCCAGCAGTCTTGTCTCAAAGAAAAAGAATCTTGAGCTTCTCCATTAGGTATGAGATTTATGATCATCTTAGGGGAGAAGTTGTGTGTGTGTGTGTGTGTGTGTGTGTTTTAATCACAAGTAGGTTTTGAGATTTGTTAAATGTCCTGGACCTAGTAAGATGAACATATGATTTGTCTCTTGTCCATTCATGTAATGAATCACACTTAACAGATTTTCAAATGTAAACTCATTCCTCCATTCTAGGATACTGATGATTATATATTCTTTTTCAATAGTGTTGGACTTAGCAGTCAGCATTTTATTTAGTGGTTTTCCATCATGTTTTCAAGTGAAATTGAACTATAATTATTTATGAACTATTCTTAATCAGTTGAGCTTATTTAATATCATAAAGAGAATAGACAACTTTCACTCTATTTCTATTTTTTAGAACCATGTATGTAATATGAGCATAATCTCTTTTTTGGAAGAACTCACTTTTAATGCTGTATGGACTGAAACTTTTGAGAAATAGTAATATTTTTAAATTATTTAATTCCTTTAATTTTCATCCTTTCAAATATGATTATTCTATTTAACTGTTCTGCTTCATCTTTTGTCATTTTAACATTACATTTGTTTTCAGAAATATATTTTGTCTAGGTCTTCAAATTTTTTAGGATATTTATGCTCATTAAATATATAGTATATTTATTATAAGTATAAACATACTTATTCCCCACTTTTTGTTTTGTATTTTGTCTATCTTATTAGTCTTTCCAGAGTACTGGTTTTTGTTCATCTTAACTATTGTTTTTGTTGATCTGTCGTTGATTTCTGCCCTAATCTGTATTATTCCCTTTATTTTCATTTCTTTGAACATACAGTTTTTTACTCTTTTTCTGGCTTTCTGAGATGAATCATTTTCAGACTTTGTTTATTGATAATTTGCTCAAAACTTTTTATTTAACATGTAAAGTTTTAGTTGACTTTAATTTCCTTTCTAAGCCAATAATATTAGTGTAGGGATTGTTTTTCGTTTCCAAACATTACAGAATATTTTCATTTTAATATATGATTTTTGATTTGTTGTTGATTTTTCATTTTAATACATGCGATTAGAGAATATAGTCTGTGTAGTATTAATTCTTGAGAACAGACTGAAATTTGCTTGGTAGCTTCATATAGACAAATTTTTATAATTGTTCCATTTATATAAAAATATATATTCTATAACATTCTTTAAACTATTTCGTCAAGCATGTTACTTGTTGTTCAGGTCTTCTACATTTTTCTGTAGGCTTTTTTTTTTTTTTCTTTTGCTGATATGTCAATTTCATAGAGGAATTTGTTAAAATCCTCAAATATAACTGTTGATTTATTTCTTCCTGTAATTCTGTTACTTGTTTCTTTATGTATTTTATGGCATAATTGTTAGCAGCATATATGTTCATGATTGTTATATCTTGTTGCTTTTACCTGCAAACATGTCCATTATGATATTTTCCTTACGATCTGTTTTGTCTCATTAAAATTGCTTCTTTAGTTTTGCTGTTGTTGCTTATATTTTCCTGGTATTACTCTCTCTTTTCAATCTTTTCATATTCCTTCATTTTTCTTTGGACAAGAGCATCTTGTGGACAACATTTTGCTGTATTTTAATATCTTAAAATTCAATGGGAAGGTCCTCTGTCTTTTGGAGTTTATTTTACAAGTTCAAAAAATTATCTTGGTACTTTTTCTTCAACAGTTTTGTTTTGAAATAATTTTAGATTCATAGAAGATAGTATAGATACTCCTCACCCAACTTCTTCAGATATTAACATTTTATTATGATGGTACATCCTAGAACTTATCTTCTATATCCATGTGTTTTATGTCTTCTCATCAACAAAATAAAGTACCTTCACATCCCCGCCCCCCTCCCTTCTGGACTATTTCTTTCACCCCAACCATCATGTTGAAATCCTTTAGAGTTTTAATTTCTGAATGCTGTGAATATATTTGAACACATTGGTCATTGCTTATTTAGAAAACAAGAAACAGTCTTTATTTGTTTCTTGCTGAATGCATTCAGAAAGAATCTTTTTGTGGTAATTGCTCTGAGTCCTTAATATGCCTGTATATATTTGACTCATCTTCACCTATAAATGATAATTTAACTAAAAAAAATTCTAAGTTTAATTTCTTTTCTTCAAAACTTTAAACACTGTATACCTATGGCTGATTCATGCTGAGGTATGGCAAAAACCAACACAGTATTGTAAAGCAATTATCCCTCAATTAAAAACAAAGAAATTTTTTTAATTAAAAAAAAACTTTAAGCACAATATCCTTTTGTCTTCTTTGCATTCAGTTTTGCCAGTAGAGAAACAGTCTGATTCTTGTTCCTTTGCATGTAATCTATATATGCTTTTCCAAAGATTGTAAAATTCTGTTTTTAATGTAATTTTATTTTAATATTTTTGGGCAAGGAGTTTTTGTTTGTTTTGTTTTTATTATCCAGCCTGTTTGACATTCTTTCAATATAAGGATTTATATCTATATTTAATTCTAGAAAATTATCACTCTTTGTTTGTTGTTCAGTTGCCAAGTCGTGTCAAACTCATTGTGACTTCATGTGACAGCCCCCCAATTTCTTCCCTTGTATTCACTATTTTCTCATTCCTGAAAGGCTGTTAAATGCATGTTGACACTTACACTCTTGTCTTTCATGAATTTAACTTTTTTTCTCATTCTTTCCAACTTGTTTCCACTTCCAGATCTATCTGCCTTTTTGACCTAATGTTCCAGCTTACTAATTTGTTCTTCAGTTATATCCATTCTCGGAGAAGGCCATGGCACCCCTCTCCAGTACTCTTGCCTGGAAAATCCCATGGACGGAGGAGCCTGGTTAGGCAGCAGTCCATGGGGTCGCTAACAGTCGGACACGACTGAGCGACTTCACTTTCACTTTTCACTTTCCTGCATTGGAGAAGGAAATGGCAATCCACTCCAGTATTCTTGCCTGGAGAATCCCAGGGACGGGGGAGCCTGGTAGGCTGCCATCTATGGGATCGCACAGAGTTGGACACGACTGAAGTGGCTTAGCAGTAGCAGTATATCCATTCTATCCTACAGCCCATTCACTGAATGTTTTTGTATCCATTATCTCTAGTTTTTAAATGCTTCTTCCAGATTTAGCATATTTGATGTGAAACATAAGAATATCATGCTCATTTAAAACTCTTGTTGGTCAAATCCATAATTCTGTTTATTGTACACTATTTACTATTTGCTTCTATTTTTTTCTTTTTTTATTTTGAGGCCATGCTTTTAGATACACAGAAACTTAGAATGTTTGTTTTCCTGGTAAATTAAATCTTCTTTTGTCATTATAACGTATCCCCCTTTGTCCCTAGTAATACTTCTTGCCTTAAAGTCTGTATATGTATTTTCTTATATTAGTGTTTCAGAGTATATGATTTTTCTATTTTTTAATGTCAACCTTTCATGTTTTTGATGTGTCTTATAAACACCATATAACAGGGCTTGAGGGTTTTTTCTAATCAGTCTGACAGTTTTATTTATTTGGAGCATTTAGTCCGTTTATATTTGAAGTAATTACTGATATATTTGAGTTGAAGTCTGCCATTTTACTCTGTACTTTCTTTTTGTCCCATCTGATTTGTATTCCTTTTTCTGACCTGTCTACTTTTGAACTTATTTCTCACTAGTGTGTTTTTTTCTTTTATTAATTTAAGAGCTATATACACTTTTACCTTTCTTTTAGTGGTTATTGTAGAGATTATAACATGAATTCTTTTTAATATGTATATAATTTTATTTATTTTTGGCTGTGCTGGGTTGGTGTGTGGGCTTAGTTGTGGCAAGCAGGGGCTACTCTCTAGTTGCGATGAGCAGACTTCTCATTACATTGGCTTCTCTTGTTGCAGAGCATGGGCTCTAGGTGTGCAGACTTCAGTAGTTGTGGTATATGGGCTCAGTAGTTGCAGCACATGGACTCAGTAGTTGTGGCTCCCGGGCTCTAGAGCACAGGCTAAGTAGTTGTGACACACAGGCTTAATTGTGCCATGCACATGGGATCTTCCTGGACGAGGGATTGAACCCATTTCTCCTGCATTGGCAGGTGAATTCTTTATCACTGAGTCACCAGGGAACCGTATAACATGGATTCTTGGTTTCTCAAATTATATTTCTAGTCATTGCAAAAATTTTATAGTCTCCCCATTCACTTCAGTTCAGTTCAGTCACTCAGTTGTGTCCAGCTCTTTGCGACCCCATGAATCGCAGCACACCAGGCCTCCCTGTCCATCACCAACTCCCGGAGTTCACTCAAACTCAGGTCCGTCAAGTCGGTGATGCCATCCAGCTATCTCATCCTATGTCGTCCCCTTCTCCTCTTGCCCCAATCCCTCCCAGCATCAGAGTCTTTTCCAATGAGTTAACTCTTCGCATGAGGCGGCCAAAGTACTGGAGTTTCAGCTTTAGCATCAGTCCTTCCAAAGAACACCCAGGGCTGATCTCGTTTAGAATGGACTGGTTGGATCTCCTTGCAGTCCAAGGGACTCTCAAGAGTCTTCTCCAATACCACAGTTCAAAAGCATCAATTCTTCAGCACTCAGCTTTCTTCACAGTCCAACTCACATCCATATGTGACCACTGGAAAAACCATAGCCTTGACTAGACGGACCTTTGTTGGCAAAGTAATGAATGTCTCTGCTTTTGAATATGCTATCTAGGTTGGTCATAACTTTTCTTCCAAGGAGTAAGCGTCTTTTAATTTCATGGCTGCAGTCACCATCTGCAGTGATTTTGGAGCCCAGAAAAATAAAGTCTGACACTGTTTCCACTGTTTCCCCATCTATTTCCCCTTATTTGCTGTTGTATATTTTAATAGTCACTCCCTCCATTCTCCTATATACATGTATATATGTAGCCCCTTAGAACAGTACTATTGTCATTTTATACAGTCATATTTATTTTTATTTACCCACATATTTACCAGTAGTCTTGCTCTCTAGTGCTTCTTGTATGTCTAACCTTCCATTTGAGATAATTTTTCCTTTCGCCTTAGAAGAACTCTGTGGCACTTTCTTTAGTATAGATCACCAGATGAAGAATTTTCTTGGTTTTTGTCTATCTGAAAAGATCTTTATATCACTGGAAATAGAAATCTAAGTTTGTTATTGTTTTGTTATTTTTATTGTATCATCCCTCCCTAGTTTTATTGAGATATAACTCAATACATAACATTGCATTCATTTAAAGTGTACAGCATTATTATTCAACATCAAAATGATTACCACAATAAGTTTATTTAACATCCATCACCTGACATAGGTATAATTTTTCTTCTGATAAGCATTTTTAAGATCTACCCTCTTAGTAACTTTCAAATACACACTATAGTATTAACTGCACTCCTTTCCTTCTGAGACTTCATATAAACATGTTAGACTATCTCATCTATATCTCTTATCCTAATTTTGATGTTTTTCCTCCCCCACAGCCGCGCTTTTTTTTCTTTTTTTTCTTTTGCTTTTCTGTGCTTTGACTGTTCTTTTGCACATTCTCCAAAGGTTTTATTCTTTCTTCAACTGTATATAATTTGTTACAATGTGTTGAAAGGTATCCTAAAATTCACATACACATAGACTACAAAATGTAATTTTTTTTGAAGCAGAGTGTTTGCAGATGTAATTAAAGATCTCAACATGAAAGCATCCTAGATTTTGGATAGTTTCTAAATTCAATAACTTGGGTGTTTATAAGAGAAAAGAGGAACATGTGGACGCAGAGACACCTAAGGAAGAAGGCAATGTAAAGACAGAGGAAGACATTTGAATTATGCTGCCACACACCAAGCAATGCCAATAGCCACCAGAAGCTAGGAGAAAGGCAAGGAAGAATTTTCACCCAAAGCCTTTGGCCAAAGTGTGGCCCTGACAATATCTTGATTTTGAACTTCTGGCTCCAGAACTGTGAGAGAATAAATTTCTGTTGTTATAAGACAGCAAGTTTGTGATAATTTGTAATGACAGTCCTAAGAAACTGATAAACTCATTCATTAAGTTTTTCTCCAGTTCTGTAGACTAACTTAACAGCCGATCAGTACATAGCCTTATTTTATGTGTGTTTCTGTTTAAAGATACCTTATTTACAACACTATTGATTTATTAACTCAGCCAAAACGTTTAACTCGAGGTAGCCCTTCAGCATTGTTCTTGGGTGCCATTTTAAACAGTGAAATCATCAACAAAAAGCACAAAGATATAAAAACATGGCTCTAGGTAGATCTTGAAGTAGACACTCATTTTCAGTAAGAGAGCTAAAACAAGAAGACAGAATGTCACCTTCTTTAACCTCAACTAGGAATATTGACCCTGGTGACTCAGTTTTTCATCACACCACAACATGCATGTCCACAAATGATTATGAAAGCATTGGGAGTATGGATTTTCAAGTCGACAAATGAACTTTGACAAGTTCATTCAAGGTGACTTCACAAGTATGAATCCTGCAAATAATGAGAATCAACTGTATAACAAAGTCCAGGAATGCTTTAATCTTCTATTAAGGAAGTCAAGATGAGAAGAGATTTTACATAACTAAATATAGAGCTACAGTACTCTGTATAGTACTTTGTATAGACTTTGAATACTGGTCATTGCAGAGGATGGCCCAACATTCTCAGCAAATTAGCTAAACTTTCTGTGGTCCCTCACAGCCAGCTGGTACCAGCTGCCTAAAGCTCCCATTGTAATGCATCTTCTACATTAGCTGTCCAAGTAAAAGGACATTTCATTCTTCCTCTACATGTTTCTCTCTTCCACTATAGGTTATTCCATTACTCCAACCCGCTTTTCTTTAGCACCATCTCTCACTCATATCCTAACTCTCAAGTGGCTTGGGTTCTGCTATCCCCTCAACCATTATTGCTTATCTGATTATAGTAAGGTGGGGGTGGGGAGGAAGCTGAGTGGATAACCTGGCTCAGAACACCTATTTTCAGAATAGTAAAAAACTGAAACGAATCCAAACAGTGAGTCTTCTCTCATTCCTCATGAGTCTTACTATGAGTCTTCTGTCTTGTTTTTTTCTCCAGGTACATGTTGATAATGTATGTTTTATATTTATGTCAAGGACAGGAACATTTGATCCGAAGATGGACATAATAAAGGACAGAAACGGTAAAGATCTGATAGAAGCAGAAGAGATCAAGAAGAGATGGCAAGAATACACAGAAGAACTGTACAAAAAAGATCTTAATGACCCAGATAACCACGATGGTGTGGTCTCTCACCCAGAGCCAGACATTCGGGAGTGTGAAGTCAAATGTCCCTTAGGAAGCACTACTGCCATTGAAGCTAGAGGTGATGGAATTCCAGCAGAGCTTTTTGAAATTTTAAAGGATGATGCTATTTAAGTGTTGCACTCAATATGTCAGCCAAGTTGGAAAACCTGGCAGTGGCCACAGGACTGGAAAAGGTCAATCTTCATCCCAATTCCCAAGAAAGGCAGTACTAAAGAACATTCAAACTACCGGACAGTTGATCTCATTTCCATGCTATTAAAGTTACATTCAAAATCCTTCAGTCTAGTCTCCAGCAGTATGTGAACTGAAAACTTCCAGATGTTCAAATTGGATTTAAGAAAAGGCAGAGAAACTAAAGATCAAATTGCCAACATTCACTGGATCATAGAGAAAGCAAAGGAATTCCAGAAAACATCTACCTCTGTTTCATTGACTATGCTAAAGCCTTTACTGTGTGGGTTGTAACAAACTTTTGAAAACTCTTAGAGAATACCAGACCATCTTACCTGTCTCTTGAGAAACCTGTATATGGGTCAAGAAGCAACAGTTAGAACCTTATATGAAACAACTGACTGATTCAAACTTGAGAAAGTACAACAACACTGTTTATTGTCACCCAGTTTATTTAACTTATATGCAGAGCACATCATGTGAAATACCGGGCTGGAGGAATTACAAGCTGGTAAGATTTCTGGGAGAAATATCAACAACTTCAGGTATGCAAATGATACCACTTTAATGGCAGAAATCAAAGAGGAATTAAAGAGCCTCTTGATGAGGGTAAAAGAGAAGAGTGAAAAAACTGGCTTAAAAACTCAATATTAAAAAAACCAAAGATCATGATATTTGGTCCCATCACTTCATGGCAAATAGAAAGGGGAAAGGTGGAAGCAGTGACAGATTTCCCAAATCACTACAGATGGTGACCGCAGCCATAAAATAGAAGATGATTGCTTCCTGGCAGAAAAGCTATGACAAACTTAGTGTATTAAAAAGCAAAGACATCACTTTGCTGACAAAGGTTCATAAAGTTAAGGCTATTCTTTCCAGTAGTCATATACGGGTGTGAGAATTAGACCATAAAGTAATCAGAGTGCCGAAGAACTAACGCTTTTGAACTGTGGTGCTGTAGAAGACTCTTGAGAGTTCCTTGGACAGCACAGAGATCAAACCAGTCAATCCTAAAGAAATCAATCCTGAATACTCATTGGAAGGACTGACGCTGAAGTTGAAGCTCCAATACTTTGGTCACCTTATGTGAACAGCCGACTCATTGGTAAAGACCCTGATGCTGGGAAAGATTGAAGGCTGAAGGAGAAGAGAGCAACAGGATGAGATGGTTGGATGGCATCACCGATTCAGTGGACATGAACTTGGGCAATTCTGGGAGATGGTGAGGGACAAGGGGGCCTGCTGTGCTTCAGTCCATGGGGTCACAGACAGTTGGGCACGACTTGGCGACTGAATAACAACAAGGACAGAATCCAGCTAGTTTCTTCTTTCCTTTGACTGAATCAGTGTATTTAAAGGTGTGGTTTTTATAGTGTTAATATCAGGGAAATCAGGTGTAGAGGAATAGATTATAAAATGGTTTGGGGGGAATTCTGTAGCAGTTCAGTGGTCGGGGCTCTGTGCTTTCACTGTCAAGGACATGAGCTCAATCCCCGGTCAGGGAACTAATATGCCGCAAATAAATAAGATGGTTTTGGAAAATACAGAGAGGTTAGTTGAGACCTACAGGTCCACAATGACAGAAGAGACATTTTTACTATTTTCTTTTGAATTTCCTTTACAGAAACTCTAGTCCTCAGTTAGCCCAAACTGTTTTAGTAAAAGAGGTTTCAAAAAGTTCTGTCCTGTAACATAGGAGCAGGGTGTGCATGTTGGTCATGTGGTCTCTTTTCAGTTGAGCTCAACAAAGTGAAGCTTCTTGCTCCATAATCTTTTTTCACACTATCCATATATAGGTTCATTCACTATCCATAGAGCAATTAAAATTATAGTGTAAGTAGAAGTGCTACAAGTTTCTGTATCAGACACTTGGCAGAGAAGATTATTATCTATCTGCCTACCTTCAGTTCAGTCGCTCAGTCGTGTCTGACTCTTTGCGACCCCATGAATCGCAGCACGCCAGGCCTCCCTGTCCATCACCAACTCCCGGAGTTCACTCAAACTCATGTCCATCAAGTCAGTGATGCCATCCAGCCATCTCATCCTCTGTTGTCCCCTTCTCCTCCTGCCCCTAATCCCTCCCAGCATCAGGGTCTTTTCCAATGAGTCAACTCTTCACATGAGGTGGCCAAAGTATTGGAGTTTCAGCTTCAGCATCAGTCCTTCCAAAGAACACCCAGGACTGATCTCCTTTAGAATGGACTGGTTGGATCTCCATGCAGTCCAAGGGACTCTCGAGTCTTCTCCAACACCACAGTTCAAAAGCATCAATTCTTTGGCACTCAGCTTTCTTCACAGTCCAACTCTCACATCCATACATGACCACTGGAAAAACCATAGCCTCGACTAGACGGACCTTTGTTGGCAAAGTAATGTCTCTGCTTTTGAATATGCTGTCTAGGTTGGTCATAACTTTCCTTCCAAGGAGTAAGCGTCTTTTAATTTCATGGCTGCAATCACCATCTGCAGTGATTTTGGAGCCCAGAAAAATAAAGTCTGACACTGTTTCTCTGTTTCCCCATCTATTTCCCATGAAGTGATGGGACCAGATGCCATGATCTTCTTTTTCTGAATGTTGAGCTTTAAGCCAACTTTTTCACTCTCCACTTTCACTTTCATCAAGAGGCTTTGTAATTCTTCACTTTCTGCCATAGAGTGGTGCCATCTGCACATCTGAGGTTATTGATATTTCTCCCAGCACTCTTGATTCCAGCTTGTGCTTCTTCCATCCCAGCGTTTCTCATGATGTACTCTGCATATAAGTTAAGTAAGCAGGGTGACAATATACAGCCTTGACGTACTCCTTTTCCTATTTGGAACCAGTCTGTTGTTCCATGTCCAGTTCTAACTGTTGCTTCCTGACCTGCATACAGATTTCTCAGGAGGCAGGTCAGGTGGTCTGGTATTCCCATCTCTTGAAGAATTTTCCACAGTTTATTGTGATCCACACAGTCAAAGGCTTTGGCATAGTCAATAAAGCAGAAATAGATGTTTTTCTGCAACTCTTGCTTTTTCCATGATCCAGCGGATGTTCGCAATTTGATCTCTGGTTCCTCTGCCTTTTCTAAAGCCAACTTGAAGATCTGGAAGTTCACGTTTCACGTATCTGCCTACCTTAGAAGGCCTCTATCAAAAAAACTTGCATTTTGTCATGCCTTCACTAAGACTTCTGCATTTTGGAAGGTTTTTCTTTATGCTTTGAATGCTTATTCTTAATTATGTCTGCCATACAATTCAGGGGCTTTTAGGAGGGTTATTAGTGACTGTATTCTCTAGGTTAGGTTACATATTACTATACCCCTATATCAAGACACTTCTTACCAGAAAATTTTAAATTTCATTAGTTAAATGTCCATCTTTGTATACAAATACAGGGAAATTGTATTCTAATAAGTTATTTGTCTGGAGGAAGAAGGATGGACTGGGAGTTTGGTGTTGACAGATGCAAATTGTTACATTTAGAATGGATAAACAACAAGGTCCTATCCACAGGGAACTAAATCCAATCTTGAATACCATAATGGAAAAGAATATTTTAAAAAGAATGTACATATGTATATAACTGAGTCAGTTTGCCTTATAGCAGAGATTGGCCCAACATGTAAATCAACTGTACTTTAATTAAAAACAAACAAAAAAAAAGCTTTGTTTTGGCTGCATTCTGCAGTGTGCATGTGAGATGTTAATTCCCCACCAGGATTCGAGTCTGTGCCCTACTAGCGGAAATGCGGTCTTAACCACTGGACCACCAGGAAAGTACCCACTCCCCAATTTTTTAATACAAATGTTCTTTAAAAAGTTATTTGGCTTTTCTGTCATAATATCTAAGAGATCAGGTGAGGGTGCAGGATTAAAAGCAGAGTACCTAGCCAATGCAGGGACAAGGGGACCCGTTCCCCTTATGGTACAGCTACAGCCCTTAGATTTGTTATTCTGACTCAACGAAAGAAAATTGTTGAGCAGAATTGAGTGAGGCAGCATATATCCAAGTGAACAAACAAGTGGTGATCCCTGTCAACAAGAAGTGTGGCTGGCGCCAATGAGTCAGAAAAATTTCTTCTGGATTTAACCCTGTTGTATTCCCTCATTTTGGTGAAAATGCTGTAGGTCAGTCCCCCCATATTTACAGAGTAACCCTGGAAGTCTTGGCAGTAATTCTCAATGGGAACTCCTTGTTTTCAACATGAATGGGTGTAAGTAATGGCTGTGATATTATCATAATTCTGTGTGTGCATATACACACACATTTGTTTTATAACAATTTCAAATGACAATTTTTTATCCCTCCTCCCAAAATTAGAACTAAAGTATTAAGACCTACTTTCAATCTGGCAATATAAAATTTTTCCTGTATGTATTTTCATATGGCTTAGAAAAGCATTCTGCAAATACTACATGTTCATGTTTAAAAATTAAACTCAAGAATACACAGAGGGATATAATGAAAAGTAGAAAATTCCTGACAAATCACAACAAATTATTGTCTGTCTTTCCAGAAATTATCTGTACATATAAAGTCACATAATTTTTGCATAAATGGGGTCCAACTAAATGTTCCTTCACTTGCTTTTTTTTGTAATGTGTGTACTTGAAGCAGATACTAAAACAGTACTAAAAGGCACAGCAAGACAGTGTCTTCCCTTCTGCAGTACATTTCACAGCATTAGATTATTTTCTTTTGTTCTTGACTATAACAAAATGCATGCGAAGTGACCTTTTGTTTTGGTATGTATGGCAGGAACACAAGAGTTTCACAATAAACAATATTTCACAATAATGACTCATTATTTGGAGAAAAAAAATTAATCCAGCAAATATCTTGGGAAATGTCATCCTGCTTCTGGTGGTCAGCAAACTTGGACTGGGATTCCTGTCTAGTTCTACTGCATTCCATATTCCATCTCACAAAGAAGGGGATTGTGAGAAAACTCATTTTAATAGTGGGAGGTTTGATGAAATTTTTTTTACTAAAATATGCCCACCATTCTCAAGACCTATAAGCTAGTAAGATTTTTTTTTTTAATAAGCTCTACAGAAAGCTTAATGCTTATTATTTGTAGCACTGCAAATGTTTTCTTTTGGATTTTAAAAAGACAACTTCCATCAGTTAACTATGTTAATACCTCCTATGTGGCAATTTAATACGAAATGCTTTATGTATATTATTTCAATCCTCACAGCAGCTGCTCTCTTCCATATTTCTTTCAGTTAATGAAACAGAGGCAAATGGAGGCTAAATAAAATGTTCAAGGTGACACTGCTAAGTGGGGATGCTGAGATTGAAAGCCAGGTCCCTCTGACTGGTTTTGTGCTACCTAGTATGTCTGTCCTCTTAAGCAAGACCTAGCCCTTCTCTTCCTGCCCGTTGCCTTTGTACAGCTGGTGCACCTCAATCAGGATGTCTGGGTGTTAGCTTAAACAGGGTATTGCCTGTTTGAACTTTTACTTGTTTCTTTTGATTCTTCCTTCCAGAAAGTCACTCAGCCCAGGCTACTTTAACAGAAGAGGGGCCAGCAGATATGTGACAGCAAGGCATTCACGCTGGCCAAATGAAACCCAAAAAAGACCATCCTTCGAGCCTGTGCACCACCCATGCCTATTCATGATGGGCTAGTTTTCAGTTTGACATGGAATCGTGGAAAATGTGGGTATCTTGGTTCCTAGAATAAGTTAAAGAGAAAAACTCCTCATATATGCTCATAAATCCTCTCCTGGCCTTCAGGAATTTTGACTCTACCCTCTTTAACTGTCACACTCTTGACTCTCCTTCCACCTACCCAATATATATATAAAACTTTCTAAGAGAAATGATCCAAGACCACTCTATTTTAATTTGTACACATACACCCAACTGCCTATCCCACTTTGTTTTTCTACTGCTACTATCTAATAGACTATTTTACTTATTTTTGCTTCTGGTCATGTCTTCCTTAAAATGTAAACTCTCCAAGTGCAAGGATTTTATCTGCTCTGTTCACTGCTATATCTCCAGTAACTAGGACATAGTAGTAACTCCCACATTGTAAGTGCTCAACAACAAAAAAATAATTCCCAGAACCTCTGCCTCCTTTTCCTGTCTAACTTTTTTACTTCTTTATCCCAACCCATACTTACTGGCAATGGCATACTCGGAGAAGGCAATGGCAACCCACTCCAGTACTCGCCTGGAAAATCCCATGGATGGAGGGGCCTGGTGGGCTGCAGTCCATGGGGTCGCTAGGAGTCGGACACGACTGAGTGACTTCACTTATACTTACTGGCACCCCTGATCTGTTGAGTGCCCAACTATTCTCTGTTTCTTATGTGCTTCATTTTATCTTCCCAGCCAACTTCTCCATTTCTTGAGGGCAAAGACAACATAGGATTTATTTTTTATAATTAATAGCACCTAGCAGAATGTCCAGTACTCTTGCCTAGAAAATCCCATGGATGGACGAGCCTGGTGGGCTGCAGTCCACGGGGTCGCTAGTAGTCGGACACGACTGAGCGACTTCACTTTCACTTTTCACTTTCATGCATTGGAGAAGGAAATGGCAACCCACTCCAGTGTTCTTGCCTGGAGAATCCCAGGAACAGGGGAGCCTGGTGAGCTCCCATCTCTGGGGTCGCACAGAGTCGGACATGATTGAAGTGACTTAGCAGCAGGAGCAGCAGCAGAATGTTATTGGAGAAGGAAATGGCAACCCACTCCAGTATTCTTGCCTGGAGAATCCCAGGGGCAGAGGAGCCTAGTGGGCTGCCAGCTATGGGGTTGCACAGAGTCAGACATGACTGAAGCGACTTAGCAGCAGCAGCAGCAGCAGAGTATTGCGCGTGTTGTAAACATTTGTTAGATTCTTGATGATTAGATTCTATCCACAGTGAACCAGAGTCTTTCAAAGTAAGGCTGCCTATTGGACAACCATAAAAATATTCCAAAGGGGCCAGACAACTGTGTGAAAGCTACTCTTCCTTTGCAAATTCTCAATTTCTTTGTAATAGAACTTTTCACAGCTCAGAAAAGCCAAGTAGAGAGTTAATTGTTTATTGGGAACTTAAGGAAAGAAGGAGGCTGTGTAGGAACCTTCAGTAATTTCTAAGACAATGGCATAGGGCAATACTATCCCCTCAGTCACCAGCTAGATCAGCCAAGAAGAGGACAAAAGAGCCAGATCCAGGTGCCCATCTAAGTGCTGAAAGGTGGACTTTAAAATTCTTGGGTGGAGGTTATAAAAGTTAATATAGACACTTCAGAAAATCATTCCATAGTTTCTCAAAAAGTTAAACATAAAGCTACTATGTGGCCCAATATCTCACTCCTAGGTATCTACCTAAGAGAAATGAAAATGTATGTCCGCATAAAGACTTGCACAGGAATGCTCATAGGAGGACTATTCATGATAGCCTCAAACTGGAAACAACCTAAATGTCCGTCAGTTGATGAATAAATAGACAAAATGCATTCAGTTAGATGATGTAAAACTGAGCAAGAAAAGGGAACAAATTAATACACGCCACATGGATAAACCTTGAAAACATCATGCTAGGTGGAAGAAGTCAAACATAAGACCACATATTCTATGATTCTATTCACATGGGAAGTCCAGGGAAGGCAAATTTATAGAGACAAAGTAGATTAGTGGTTGCTTAGGGCAGAGAATGGAAAGAAGCATTACCTGTAACAGGTGTGAGGAGTCTTGGGATTTCAATGAAAATGTTCTAAAAACTGATTTATGGTGATGATTGTGGCACTTGGTAAAGTTATTAAAAATAATTGAATTGTATTCATGCAATGAGTAAGTTTTATGATGTGTAAAATATACTTTATTATTTTTTAAAAGTTTATGTACCCTTTTCTGATTGTAAAGGGAACACATACTCATTATAAAAAGTATAACAAAATATAGAAAAGAAAATGATCAGTAGCTATTAAGATAACATTTTGCTTATTTCTTTGTGTGATTTACATAACTGAGATCATTCTTTATGTGTCATTTTAAATCCTAATTTTCTGACCAAACATTAAAAGCATTTAATCTCATAACTTTTTAATACATATCAAAAGCTGAGTAGGGCTTCCCATCTTGCCAATGCAGGAGAGATGAGAGACACGGGTTAGATGCCTGGGTCAGGAAGATCCCCTGAAGGAGGGCATGGCAACCCACTCCAGTTATTCTTGCCTGGCAAATCCCAGGTACAGAGGAGCCTAGAGTGCTACAGTCCATAGGATTGTAAAGAGTCGGACATGACTGAAGCGACTTAGCCCACAAGCACAATAGCTGAGTAATATTTCATCATAGAGATTTATCATAATTCATTCAACTACCCTCCACTGCTAAGTATTTCAATTTTATAAAGAACATGTGCTAAGCATCTTTGTACCCCAAAAAATCATTAAGGCTTATTTTTCAACCTAGTTTATCCATTGTTCTTAGTATATCTTACAAGTCTCAAATTTGGAAATCTGATCTTTGAAATACGGACTTCTTTATCTTCAGGTGGTGAAGACAGCCCTGCTTAATCATAGAGAGTCACTCATGATTTCAACATAGGGTGCAGATAACAACAGAATGAAGCTGGTCAGCTGGGCCTGCTTGTGTCAGGACCTGGGATCTGTACCCAAAGAGCAAAGACTCCAGTGCTGCAAGAAGTCTGAAGCAAGTTCAAAAACCCCAGCCTGTACGCCAAGGCAGTAAGTAGACACCTGGGTGTCAAAAAGTTACCTGAGGTCAGGAGTGAGCTGGAGTCTGCAAGCTGACCAATATCCAAGAAGAAATAAATCATCAGCTCTCACAACCCCTGACAGAATTTAAGGTAGATCAAAACCCAGCCCCAGCAATGAAATTCACATGTGAGCCTTACCTGCCCTCTCACCTGCTATCCAAAAGGGCACTGTGTACACCAGCAGATGGGAACCAGTTAACCCTCACACCTGTCCAGAGTAGAAGCCCTAGAGTTTTAGGGTGTTAACAACCCACTGTCTTGCTTTGAGAAACATCTTTTAAATAAATAATTTCAAAGCTAATAACAATGGAAACTGATTTCAAATGCTGTGTGAAACAAAAGTATTCATTGTTTCATCCTTCAGTGAAATTAACCATATATGTTCTAAAATTGACTATACACAAATCTCAGTTAAAATACGAGAAACTATTGAATTGCACATTTTGAATAGGGGAATTTTATGCAAATTATATTACAGTAAAACTGTTTACACTATTTAAATTATAAAGGTGAAAAAAGTGTGCTATGATGGGCTCCATTTTAAATTCTAGAAGATGGGGCCTGTGTGTAAATTTCTGCTGCTGCTGCTAAGTCGCTTCAGTCATGTCCGACTCTGTGCGGCCCCATAGATGGCAGCCCACGAGGCTCCCCCATCCCTGGGATTCTCCAGGCAAGAACACTGGAGTGGGTTGCCATTTCCTTCTCCAATGCATGAAAGTAAAAAGTGAAAGTGAAAGTGAAGTCACTCAGTCGTGTCCGACTCTTTGCGACTCCATGGACTGCAGCTTATCAGGCTCCTCCATCCATGAGATTTTCCAGACAAGAGTACTGGAGTGGGGTGCCATTGCCTTCTCCGGTGTAAATTTCTACCCATGTTCAAAATCTATCCCATCTGCTTCCCAGTGAACCCAAGTTTTATACACTGAGGACTAATCCTCTGTGTCATTCTACTGTTTCATCCAACCCTCAAAGTCCCATGGGAGACCCTACGGAATGGTGGTTAAGAAAACTGTGCCACTTGTCCCCAAGGAATTAGCACACAGTCGTTAAAAGGTCTGTGAAGAAATGGGCAAACAAGATGTAGACTCCATATACTACATGCATCTCATTATGACCACATAGGAAAAACCTATGCAAAAAAAAAGAAAATAATGTTTAGAAGAAATCAAATTAAAACACTAAAAGTACTGTAGGAGAAAGGTGAGAATGAAAGTGATTTTTCTCTAAAGATTTGCTTTGTAATGTTTCCTTCCCATCAAAAGATAGTATTTCATGGTTTTTCCTAGAGGGGTGGGATGGAGGTGGAAGATGGGAAGGAGGTTCAAGAGGGAGGAGACTTATGTATACCTCTCGCCGATTCACGTTGACATATGGCAGAAACCAACACAATGTTGTAAAGCGATTATTCTCCATTAAAAGTAAATAAATTAACAAAATAAAAGAGTTCTGTAATCTCAAAAAAGATAACATTCCATGGTTTTTAATGATAAGTTACTCTGTGAGAGATAACACCCCCTTCAGTTCTGCTCATAAATTTTACTCTAGAAGACCTGCATTTTTCCTGTGACAAAAGGAATCCAGGGAAATATGAAAACTCAGAGTGCTGTGAGGGCTTAAAGAGGAGAAAAGACCTAAGAGGGAAGGGGAATAAATAAAATTACCTTCTCTGCTCGTTTGGAGTTTTTGTTTTAACCATATGAAAGAAAATGAAGTCAATTTGAAATTGTAACTATGTATGACAATTTGCTTTATCTTTCTTTATCTTGGTCTCATCTGTTTTGAAATATTTTCTTTATGAATTTACCAAATACTGAATGCTAATCTTTTCGCTCTCAAAGAGAAATTTTGTGTTAGGCGCTGTGCTCATTCGTGTCTGCTGTTTGCAATCCTAAGGATCCTACAGAACTGAAGCCCACAGAGCTCCTCCGTTCATGGAATTCTCCAAGCAGGAATCCTGGAGTGGGTAGCTGTGCCCTGCTCCAGGGGATCTTCCCAGCCCAGGAATCAAAGTAGAGTCTCCTGCCTTGTAGGCGGAGTCTTTACCAGTTGAGTTACTAGGGAAGCCAGAGCGAATTCAATCCTTTTGTATCGGCAATGTGAACACCAAAATAAAACAAACCCAGAGGAAAGCCTTTATCCAGACACCATAACCTGATGCAAAGCACAGGTGTCACCTTATGCTTCAGCTTGCTACAAGTTTGATCCACACTGGGAAAGGTATTGTATGGCCTGAGGCCATTTATTCTGTTCTGGAGCTGACACGTGGTTTCAGTTCTGCTTAAATTAAGCTTGTAGTGCAACAGAAGGGGTCTTACAATTATGTAATTGAACTGTTACCTTGAAAGTGAGAAAACTAAGGTCCAGAGAAGCAAAGACCTACATAAGCCAGGTCAGTGGCAGAACAGGATCAAATAACAGGCCTCCTGCTTCGTAGCCCAGTGCCGGGCTTTCCCAACGAGGGCCTGCCAGCGCCCTGTCCTCATCTCTACTCATGACTTCTTCGAAATAAATCTGATTCAGATCTGGATCCCAGGGCTGTCTTGATTCAGAGGCGAACCAGGTCCAGACCTGCCGTGCTGGAGCCAGGACACGTCTGAGCAGTTGAGGTGGTAGATCTGAGTGGTTTCGGAGCACAAGCAGATCTGGTTAGCTAACTAGTCACTGGATAATTCTGCCTGTCACTGTTCAGGGGCCAGCACCACCAACTCTCCTCACAAGTAACAAACAGGAAATGGCTGGTCATAAGCATAACAATAGAGGTCCCAAGAATCTCTGTCAAGTTGGTTAGGTATAGACTGTTCACTTGAGAGACAAGGCTAGGGAAGCCCCCGGCCCACTCTCTGACATCTCTGACACTCAGTTCAGTTCAGTTCAGTCGCTCAGTCATGTCTGACTCTTTGCGACCCCATGAATTGCAGCACGCCAGGCCTCCCTGTCCATCACCAACTCCCGGAGTTCACTCAAACTCATGTCCATCGAGTCAGTGATGCCATCCAGCCATCTCATCCTCTGTCATCCCCTTCTCCTCCTGCCCCCAATCCCTCCCAGCATCAGAGTCTTTTCCAATGAGTCAACTCTTCGCATGCGGTGGCCAAAGTATTGGAGTTTCAGCTTTAGCATCATTCCTTCCAAAGAACACCCAGGACTAATCTCCTTTAGAATGGACTGGTTGGATCTCCTTGCAGTCCAAGGGACTCTCAAGAGTCTTCTCCAACACCACAGTTCAAAAGCATCAATTCTTCTGCGTTCAACTTTCTTCACAGTCCAACTCTCACATCCATACATGACCTCTGGAAAAACCATAGCCTTGACTAGATGGACCTTTGTTGGCAAGTTGTAACCACTGAATCACCTGGGAATTTCCCAAGTGCTCTTTTTTAAAAAATTGGAAGATTCAGCCTAAATTATTTTTGCAAAAATATGTTAGCATAGATTGGTAAAACTCTAAAGCATGCTATTCACAACTTAAAGATAGATGAAGGTCTTATTTCAAAGCCATGATACAGATCGACTATTTAAATTTAAATTTGTACTGTTAGAAAATTGGGTTTAATTATTCTGACAAACCAAACTAGCATTTATAAAGTTACAAGGAAATTGGGCATAATAGATGAAGAGTATTAAGAGGCACAAACTTCCAGTTGTAAAATTGGATATAATATACAGCATAAGGAATATAGTCAGTAATACTATAATAAATTTGTATGGTGACAGATGGTTACTGTACTTATGATGATCATTTTGTAATATATTTAAATGTTGAATCATTATGTTGAACACCTGAAACTAACATAAGTCAATTATACTTCAGTTTAAAAAAAAAAGTTAAAAG
Organism: Bubalus kerabau; assembly: GCF_029407905.1. Classification (NCBI taxonomy): domain Eukaryota; kingdom Metazoa; phylum Chordata; class Mammalia; order Artiodactyla; family Bovidae; genus Bubalus; species Bubalus kerabau. Next base: position 66,078,934 of record NC_073633.1, read on the forward strand.
AAAAGAAATCATCTCTAATTCATGAGCTTCATCTGATTATTCAGAAAATATTTTTGTGCAGTACAGAATGTGTCACTGTTTAAATTATCTTACTAGAATAAAAAATGTTTTAAATATTTAAAAACATACATGTATGCATACATATGACTTCTATGTATCATTTCAAGATAAAAATGAAACACTTCTAAGGCAATGGCACCCCACTCCAGTACTCTTGCCTGGAAAATCCCATGGACAGAGGAGTCTGGTAGGCTGCAGTCCATGGGGTCACTAACAGTCAGGCACGACTGAGTGACTTCACTTTCACTTTTCACTTTCATGCATTGGAGAAGGAAATGGCAACCCACTCCAGTGTTCTTGCCTGGAGAGTCCCAGGGACAGAGGAGCCTGGTGGGCTGCCATCTATGGAGTCACACAGAGTCGGACACGACTGAAGCGACTTAGCAGCAGCAGCAGCAGCAACGTCCACTTGAGGAATTTTAATAAGGGATGGATTCAATAATTTTATCATCATCATCCTCTATTTTAATTATTCATGAACTGGAAAATAAAGATGATTCCTGCTTTTATAGTTTTAAATGTTTTCTCAGTGTATTCAAGGGCAGGAAGAAAATTTAGGCAATATATCTAATACATTGGATCCCAGGATAAATATTTGTATATACTCATAGAGTGAGCTAATTAATAAGAGCAATGAAGGGAAATTTAGCAGGAATTAACATAAAAGCCTTTTCATACTGTTGCATAACCTCAGATATGCAGATGACCCCACCTGTATGGCAGAAAGCATAGAAGAACTAAAGAGCCTCTTGATGAAAGTGTAAGAGGAGAGTTTAAAATCTGACTTAAAACTCAACATTCAGAAAACTAAGATGATGGCATCTGGTCCCATCACTTAATGGCCCACAGATGGGGAAACAGTGACAGGCTATTTTCTTGGGCTCCAAATCACTGCAGATGGTAACTGTAGCCATGAAATTAAATGACACTTGCTCCTTGGAAGAAAAGCTATGACCAACCTAGACAGCATATTAAAAAGCAGAGACATTACTTTGCCAGCAAAGATCCGTCTAGTCAAAGCTATGGTTTTTCCAGTAGTCATGTATGGATGTGAGAGTTGAACCATAAATAAAGCTGAGTGCCAAAGGATTGATGCTTTTGAACTGTGGTGTGGGAGAAGACTCTTGAGAGTCCCTTGGACTGCAAGGAGATCCAGCCAGTTCATCCTAAAGGAAATCAGTCCTGAATATTCATTGGAAGGACTGATGCTGAAGCTGAAACTCCAATACTTTGGCCACCTGATGCAAAGAACTGACTCATTTGAAAAGACCCTGATACTGGGAAAGATTGAAGGCAGGAGGAGAAGGGGATGACAGAGGATGAGATGGTTGGATGGCATCACCGACTCAATGGACATGAGTTTGAGCAAGCTCCAGGAGTTGGTGATGGACAGGGAAGCCTGGCATGCTACAGTCCATGGGGTGCAAAGAGTTGGACACAACTGAGTGACTAAACTGAACTGAACATAAAAACTTATATTCGAGCTTTTTAAAAGTTGCATCACTAGGGATTTTTAGCTTAGACAAGAGAAAGCATAAGGAGGATGATACAGCTATTTTCACATACTTAATACACATTCAGAAAAAGAGGAATTGACCTTGCTCTAAAAGTTAGAACTAGGAGACCAGTGGGAGGTAAATATTGGACTATAATGAGAAATAGTTTATTTCAATTACAATTGAATGCTGAAGAATGGGTACCTCAAAATATTTTTGAGTAAGTAAACTCCTGAAAGGAGTTCTTCACTGGAAGGACTGATGCTGAAGCTGAAGCTCCAGTATTTTGGTCATCTGATGCGAACAGACAATTCATTGGAAAAGTCCGTGATGCTGGGAAAGATCGAGGGCAAGAAAAGAGGGCATCAGAGTATGAGATGGCTGGATAGCATCACCAACGCAATGGACATGAACTTGCGCAGACTCTGGGAGATGGTGAGGGATAGGGAGGCCTGGCATGCTGCAGTCCGTGGGGTCACAGAGAGTCAGACACGACTGGGCGGCTGAACAACAACAAACGTCTGAATATGGTCTAAAGTTTATTACTACATAATAGAAAAATTGTGGCAATATAACAAATTAAAATCAAAGTACGTAGTATGTAGTTAATCTTGGGACTTACCTGGAGGTCCAGTGGTTAGAACTCTGTGTTTCCACTGCAGGGGGTATTGTTTCATCTGTGGTTGAGAAACCAGGATCCGGCATGCAGAATGTCATAGCCAAGTAAAAAAAAAATTTTAATAAAATTAAAAAGTATACAGTTAATCTGATAAGAAGTCTTTTTAACAAAAAAAATGTTTTTTCAAACTTTTTAACCATATCTTTTAATACTTAAAAAAATTGACTTTTATTTATCCACATTGCTTTGAACTTTAGGCTGTATGTTGATTATTAAAGAAAAACCTACATATGGGGAATGCCTGCAGACTGCAAAAGAGTATTTGTTTCAGTCCAAGCCATATTCAGTTTTAGGCCACCAAAGAAACCTATCAACCCAGAGCATCCCATGACACAGTTTAAAATGCTTTACTAGGGATGATAACTTCTACTATTGGAAAAATATAATATATATTACCTGTCTGAATTCTTCAAATGCAGTGCTTTTCCCCTAATCATACAAGAAAGAGAAGCAATACAGTTTCACTAATACATGCCTACATACATACTCGTGCTTGTGCTTAGTTGCTCAGTCATGTCCTTTTCTTTGCGACCCCATGGACTGTAGCCCACCAGGCTCCTCTGTCCATGAGGATTCTCCAGGCAAGAATACTGGAGGGGGTTGCCATGCCCTCCTCCAGAGGATCTTTCCAATCCAGGTATCAAACCCAGGTCTCCTGAATTGCAAGCAGATTCTTTACCATCTGAGCCACAAGGGAAGCCCACATACATACTTAAATACATATGGATAATTAAAAGGTAAAAAAAATGAAATTCTGTAATCCTTCATTCTAGAGCATTCAGAGGTCATTGCTATATATTTGTATATTCAAAACCAGCAGATAAAATAGAAATTCTGTAGTATATTTGCTTTTTAATGTTATATTGTTTTAAATATATGTAATGATTACTTATAATGAGATCTAGTCTGGTTAGGTCTTTGACATTTTGTAAAAAATAATTCTCTCCTGTTTCTTAGTTCTTTCCCCTGTGATATTAGGATATTCCTGACCTTCTTCCCACATACCACCACTTTAAATTAAAAAATGTATAGGCATGTGTCCAATCTACTTGAACGCCTTGTTTCAAATTACAGGCTGAGGCTTTAGCAAATTCCTTAAAGTGGAATTTCGGAAAATCTTCAACATGTTGTAAATCATATCCTATTCAATCCTATTTTCAGTCTTTTTTTCCACAGCAGAAAAATCCCCGAGTTATGCAGCGTTCCAGAGCATCCTCCTTTTTATTTAATTATTTTGGAGGATGAAGAGCTTTTTCATAGCACCCCCACAAAATCTGTTATACCAAGCACCACACAGCCACACAGCGTGTTGAGCCCAACACAATGTCTGCAATTGTGGCTCTGCTCCTCAACTTCTTGTCTCTCCATCCTCGGGGCCCACGTTTGTACACATTCCCTCTTCTGAACACAGGTTTACCAGTCACATATCGGGTAACCACACACATCTCCCTAAACCCATCTCAGTGTGTTGGAGAGTTGATTCTTTTGCACCAGCACATATGAACTCTTCCTCAATCCCACATGAACTGCTTCAGTCATGAGATGGTCAGAGGGGCCACACTAACAAAGAACTATCAACAATTCTGAAGCCAAAGTCATCTGTTTCAGTAACGACTTCTAGAAATATAACTGACTTGAACTTTTTTTTTAATTGAAGTGTGATTGGTTTACACTGTTGTGTTAGTTTCTGTTGTACTGCAAAATGAATCAATCAGTTATACATATACATACGTCTGTACTTTTTTAGCTTCTTTTCCAATATAGGCCATTACAGGGTATTGAGTAAAGTTCCCTCTGCTATACAATTAGATCCTTATTATTATCTATTTTATAGATAGTAGTGTGTATGGCCTCCACTCCAGTATTCTTGCCTGAAAAATCCCATGGACAGAGGATCCTGGCGGGCTACAGTCCAATGGATCACAGAGCGTCAGACAGGACTGAGCAGCTAAGCACACAGAGTGTGTATATGTCATGCCCAATCTGCCTCTTACCCCTCTGTTGCCCCTGGTAACCATAGGTTTGTTTTTCTACATCTTTGACTCTATTTCTATTTTGTAAATAAGTTCATTTGTACCGTTTTTTTTTTTTGGATTTCATATATAAACAATATCATATGATTTGTCTTTCTCTGATAACTGACTTAATAACTACATTCAATAAGTGATTTCATTCACATATCCCCCCGGGTATACCGCTGGCAAACAGCTTAATCCAGAAGACACCACTCAAACTTAGACTCTGTTTGTTTGTTTTTATGTTTGTGAGAGTTGTTTTCGTGTTTGTTTTTGTGATTTCATGAAACGTTTAAAAGTGTTCTCCACCGGTGTTACTTCGGCTATGCTGCCCAGACACAGAGCATGAGGCCTTGGATTATCAATTTGTCCCAGTGCTAACCAAGTGTGATCCCTGAAGTCACGCCCTCGCATCTGTCGGAAGTGTTGCCCTCCTGGGCAGCTCTGAGTGACTGTGCTTCACCTGAAGAAAGACCAGTTTCTTTCTCACAAATTTTGTAAATCTTGTTACTGACCAAGTCTCTTCCTTGCCAGAAAGACCAAATCCATGTGTGGGGCCCACCTGTAGCAAGTATATAGGACTTCAAGGTACGTGGACTCATCTCATAACTCGAGTTGTCTTATTTTTCTCACTATGTCATTTTTATGACTCTGTCATTCTGTATATTTTTGTGAGCTGTCTAAAATTCTCTCTGAAGGTGGAAGTCAATAAACTAATTTTACATCAATTTATTATTCTGTACTACAAAAAAAGAGGTCTGACTGAACTCATTTCAAAGAACCAGTCTTATTCAGGGGCATTTATTTAAAAGTTATGTAGAGTGCTCCTTTCTGGAAGTTGTCAAAATTTAAAAGTTCATCATAGGACTTCCCTGGTGGTCCAGTGGCTAAGACTCAGCACTCCCAATACAGGGGCAGAGGTTCAATCCCTGGTCAGGGAAACTAAGAGCCTGCATGCCCCAGTGAAGACCCTGTGTACTGCAACTAAGACCTAGCACAGCCAAAAAACAGTTCATCATCAATGTTCCCTCCCTGTTACCCCTTCTCTGTTTTTTGTAGAAAGATGATTGAAAAGACAATTGGAAAGAAAGGAGAATATTAGACATACAAACTTAAGTTCATCTTGAAAAGAGAATGTTTAAAGGAAAAAGAGAAAATTGGACATACAAATTCAAATTCATTTATTTGTAAATATGTCATGTATATTCAAAAGAATGTAGCATTTTTAACAATTAATTAATTTATTTTAATTGGAGGATAATTACTTTACAATATTGTGATGGTTTTTGCCATACATCGACATAAACGAGTATTGTTTTATTTTATTTTACTTTTTTTTTTTTTTTTAGCATTGTGTTAAATACACAATTGTGTGGTACTAAAAAAGACTCAGAGTCCCTTGGACTTCAAGAAGATCAAACCAGTCAATCCTAAAGGAAATCAACCCTGAATATTCACTGGAAGGACTGATGCTGAAGCTGAAGCTCCAATACTTTGGCCACCTAACATGAGGAGCTAACTCATGGGAAAAGACCCTAATGCTGGAAGGATTGAAGGCAAAAGGAGAAGAAGGCAGCAGAGGATGAGATGGTGAGATAGCATAACTGACTGAATAGACATGAATTTGAGCAAACTCTGGGAGATAGTGAAAGACAGGTAAGCCTGGCATGTCGTGGTCCATAGGGTTGCAGAGTCAGACACGACTTAGTGACTGAACAACAATAACATGCATTGTTTTATTGAACTAGGGTTCTATTATTCTGGCTGAATTGCTAGAATTCGTACTCAATTATGTAAAAACTAGAGGCTAAACAGACAAAATATCTAGTAAATAAATTAAAAATGTGAATTATCTTAAATGCACTGTGGAAGGTAGGTTATGTCCTATATATAGTTTAATCTCAAATCAATTTCTCCCTTAACTGTCTGGACCTTTTAGAACATTATTTTTTTTACTTTATTTTATTTTTCAATTTTACATAATTGTATTAGTTTTGCCAAATATCAAAATGAATCCACCACAGGTATACATGTGTTCCCCATCCTGAACCCTCCTCCCTCCTCCCTCCCCATTCCATCCCTCTGGGTCGTCCCAGTGCACCAGCCCCAAGCATCCAGTATCGTGCATCGAACCTGGACTGGCAATTCGTTTCATACATGATGTTTTACATGTTTCAATGCCATTCTCCCAAATCTTCCCACCCTCGCCCTCTCCCACAGAGTCCATAAGACTGTTCTATACCTCAGTGTCTCTTTTGCTGTCTCGTACACAGGGTCATTGTTACCATCTTTCTAAATTCCATATATATGCATTAGTATACTGTATTGGTGTTTTTCTTTCTGGCTTACTTCACTCTGTATAATAGGCTCCAGTTTCATCCACCTCATTAGAACTGATTCAAATGTATTCTTTTTAATGGCTGAGTAATACTCCATTGTGTATATGTACCACAGCTTGCTTATCCATTCATCTGCTGATGGACATCTAGGTTGCTTCCATGTCCTGGCTATTATAAACAGTGCTGCGATGAACATTGGGGTACACGTGTCTCTTTCCCTTCTGGTTTCCTCAGTGTGTATGCCCAGCAGTGGGATTGCTGGATCATAAGGCAGTTCTATTGCCAGTTTTTTAAGGAATCTCCACACTGTTCTCCATAGTGGCTGTACTAGGTTGCATTCCCACCAACAGTGTAAGAGGGTTTCCTTTTCTCCACACCCTCTCCAGCATTTATTACTTGTAGACTTTTGGATCGCAGCCATTCTGACTGGTGTGAAATGGTACCTCATAGTGGTTTTGATTTGCATTTCTCGGATAATGAGTGATGTTGAGCATCTTTTCATGTGTTTGTTAGCCATCTGTATGTCTTCTTTGGAGAACATTATTTCACTTGGTGGGTGGTTTGAGACCTTAGACTTGCTTTTAGTTAGAAGGTGACTAAGATGTTTAGTGAAGGAAGGGTAAGAGTAACTGGTCATCGATACTTGGTGGTAGAATTAAAGAAGGGTGACGAGTTCTTAAAAATCAGACGTGTTTATTATGGAAATGGAATGCTTTTCTTTAACAAGGCATGCAGCTTGTGGAATTTTAGTTCCCCAACTAGAAATTGAGCCAAGGTCCTTGACAGTGAAATCATAGTCCGAACCACCTGACCACTAGGGAATTCCCAGAAAAGGAATGCTTTTGTAAGAGGATTTGCTACCAAAATTATCACTGAAGAGAGAATGTCTTGTAACTAGATCAATAGAATAGCATTATTGAACATTATCTATAATATGATTTCTATGTGCATATATTTCTATGCACACAAGTGGACCCTTACCTTCGTATTAATAAACAGGCTGCAATTTAAAGAAAAGGGGGTGATAGTTTGGTGGAGAATAAAAACTCAATGCAAATCTCAGCCTCTCTCCACTGCAGCCCTACCTTCCCATTTTCTTGCTGGCCATCTTGGACCATGAGGCCCTTGTGGGTTTGACTTCAGAGTAAATTATATGTTGACTTTCACCACTTGTTTTGGGGACTTAATAAAATCCTCAGACTCTTGAGTAACTGGCTTCTGCCCTCGTTGGGCAGATGTAGCAGAGCTAAGACTAGAGTTCACTAATCTTCTGGTTGTCATCATTTATCATTATACCTGATTGTTCTTCTGGAGGAGGCAAATCTTGATTTTCTATGTGACTGCTGTTGACAAATCTTAACTCTGACTTTCTGTGGTTTCTCTCTTCCAATTACTTTAACTCTCCCCTTCACTTCCTGCTTAAAACTAAAAACCTTCAGTCCTTGTGTAAATTGACATTGTGCAATTTTTGTATTTCACAAAATAAATTCTCTATAATCTCACCTTGTTATCTATTACAAACTTTGCTAAAGGTAAAACAAACATCTTAACCAAGTGCTTGAAGTGCAATGCTCAGTCTCCTCTAGTCATTTTAGCACAATCTAATTTTATTTTGAACTATGTTATCACATAAAATCATAGCTACCATATCTCCCTCAAGAACCTCCAGCTGTCCTTTCGTCTACAGACCCTGCATTTCCTTTTGAGAAAAAGGCAGTATTTTGTGGCCTCTGATTACTTTGGCTCAACCCATAAGCAGCACCAACAATAGACTAATTGTCAGTGAAATTAGCCTATTATCTGTCATTCTCTCCCCTCCTCCACTTTCTAGCTAAGTGCAGCATCAAAGGCAAACTCTGCTGCTGACTTGAAACAAATTATTTCATCTCTGAGTTTCAGGTTTTTCCTTTGCACATGTTGCTGTGCTTCCTGTGCTTTCCCTGTGCTTCTAACCCTAACCCTAACCCTAAAGGAAGCATAGCACAGCAACATGCATATCTTGAGTTTTGGTCTTCAGTTCAGTTCAGTCGCTCAGTCGTGTCCGACTCTTTGCATGGATCGCAGCACGCCAGGCCTCCCTGTCTATCACCAACTCCCGGAGTTCACTCAGACTCACGTCCATCGAGTCGGTGATGCCATCCAGCCATCTCATCCTCTGTCGTCCCCTTCTCCTCCTGCCCCTAATCCCTCCCAGCATCAGAGTCTTTTCCAATGAGTCAACTCTTCGCATGAGGTGGCCAAAGTACTGGAGTTTCAGCTTTAGCATCATTCCTTCCAAAGAAATCCCAGGGCTGATCTCCTTCACAATGGACTGGTTGGATCTCCTTGCAGTCCAAGGGACTCTCAAGAGTCTTATCCAACACCACAGTTCAAAAGCATCAGTTCTTCGGCGCTCAGCTTTCTTAAGTGGGTCCAATTCTTCCGATAGAGTCAGCACTCAATAAACATGAATTTCCTTGCCCTCAAAGAAGGAGCTTGTAGGTAACTACAAACATCTATTGGCACACAATACATGTTTTTTAAAAATCACTCTTCCATATAACTATCAAAATGTTGAAACAAAAAAGTACATCCAAATTAAGCTGGGGGAAAAAAAGGTTTTAAAATTTGTCCCCACATTTAAGTTTAACTTCGACTTGACTTTCAAATGATGATAAATTCATTCTCAAAGCATTTTACACTTCTCCTTGATAGTATTCATCGCAATATTACAACTGTAATTAAATGCCTTACACCCAAGCATTTTGGAGTTCTATCTTGAAAGGAAGGACTGTGCCTGTCTTAGGCACTTCTCTACCCCCAGTTGACCCACTGTAGATGATCTCAATACATGTTTGAGCAGTCAGTGAGTGAGCATTGCAGTGTGTGTCTCTCTTTTTTTTTTTTTTAACTTTACAATACTGTATTGGTTTTGCCATATATCAACATGAATCCGCCACAGGTATACACGTGTTCCCCATCCTGAACCCTCCTCCCTCCTCCCTCCCCATACCATCCCTCTGGGTCGCCCCAGTGCACCAGCCCCAAGCATCCAGTATCGTGCATCATGTGTCTCTTTTTAAGCAGTACTTCTGAAAAACTGTAGGTCAATCACTTTGAAGATTTTTTTTTTTAATGGACCATTTTAAAGTCTTCATTGAATTTGTTACAACATTGCTTAGGTTTTATGCATCAGTATTTTTGGCCATGTGGCCATGAGACATGTGGGATCTTAGCTCCCCAACCAGGGATCAAATCTGCACCCCCTACATTGGAAGACAAAGTCTCAACCACTGAACCACCAGGGAAGTCCCTGTAAGGTCAATAATTTTGAATCTATCTTCTTCTCTTTCTGATGATGGTGAAGTTATCACTCATCCTTTCTCCCCATTTCCAAATGCTCTTCACTTGGCATTATCTCATTAAAAGAATCCCTTTTTCATTGATCTTTCTTCTTCTCTGTAAATAAATGATTCAGTAATTGGAGGAGATAGGCTAAAAGGCAAAGGATCTATTAAAAGAAATGCTATTGCAAAATCATTTTATTAAAGCAAGACTCTTGACATGTGAAAACATGACCCTTGTATTTTTGTCTAGTAATGTAGGTTTTACCTGTTGCTGCTGCTGCTAAGTCGCTTCAGTTGTGTCCGACTCTGTGCGATCCCATAGACGGCAGCCCATCAGGCTTCCCCATCCCTGGGATTCTCCAGGCAAGAACACTGGAGTGGGTTGCCATTTCCTTCTCCAATGCATGAAAGTGAAAAGTGAAAGTGAAGTCGTTCAGTTGTGTCCGACTCTAGTGACCCCATGGACTGCAGCCTACCAGGCTCCTCCATCCATGGGATTTTCTAGGCAAAAGTTTTACCTGTTACAACTTCATAAAAGTTATGCACTGATATATCCTTAGAACACTCAGTAAATGTTCTCAAAACATTTTCCTAAAAGAGGAAAAAGCATGTATTTAGATAAACTTGATTTTAGTTTCTCTTTTTTTCTAAGCAAAAAAAAAAAAACAACAAACTACATTTTTTGACACTTTCCCTTCATTATTTATGTGAAAATTCATTGGAAAATTTATCTTAAAATCCATACATAGAACAGAGGAACCAATTTAATATTTCAGTGAAGCTGAGGACAGGGAATGGAAAGAATGTATAATGGCTTTGAATTCTTCAACTGCTTTCTTCCCTGGGAGTGGGGGCTTGGAGGGGGGAGGCTTTTCTCTAAGAGTTATTGTGATAGGATCTTTTGACAAAGGCAGCTCTTTTTTATTGTTTTTCAGGCCCTTACGGGTTGGGATAAGGATTTATGGGGATGGAACCATGCAGATTGAACACTTGAGCTGGGAATTTTTATACTTCAAAGAAATTTCTGAAGAACATGAGATTCTTTTGCTTTGCAAAATAGTTTGAAAAACATTCTTCTACTGAATAGGAGCAATTACCATCTTACTCTGGCCTCTAAAACAAGGTTTTCTGTGTACTTAAGAATTACCTTGAAGTTGTAAAGAATAAACATTCAGTGGGTGTGGGGCTGAGCTCAGGGACTGCATGTCTACCAATAGGTTATGAAATTCTTATGAACAATAAACTATGCTTCAAGAAACACTGTTTTAAGGAAGAAGTGGGCAACTGGGTTTTAGCCGGGCTGCAACTCCACTTTTCCCGATTTTCCTTCTCCATTTCCAATCAGACAGGTTCCCAGATTACCTACCCATATATTCTCCGTCTGCTTCTCATCAGGATCTGCCTACCAGGGAAGATCGATGATAGGATGTAGCCCCCCAACTCCTGGCCCATGTACTTGCTCCTCAGTCCCATCCTGCACTTCTTTTTGTAGCCCACTTGCTTGTGGTGGTCTCAGAATAGTTTTCTATCCCACTTCATTCCTTTGTGTCCACAGACTCACTGTTAATATTTATCCAGGCATTTTGTACTGGATCTCTGTGAACTACAATGACTATCTAAGAATGAATCAAGGATGAGGTAACCAAGGAAACCACATCCAGGAAGAAGAATAATAGGAACTGGGGTGTTAAGCTTAGAAAAGATTTAGATGTGAGTTGATAGCTGTCACTGAGAGAATGGATGTCCTGTAGACGTTAGCTTAAATCATTTTGTGGAGTTCCACAACTCCTAAGTAGGACCACTGAGTAAAAGTTACACAAAAGTAGATCGTGGCTAAGGAAAAAGAAAAACTTCCTAATAAAGTTGTAGTCTTGCAAAGTTGTAAGAATGCATTCACTAGGAGTGTTCAGTTTGGTAAAGGAAAACATTCTGTTAGTGAGGTTCAGGATTCATTCATTTGTGGATGGTGCCCCAAATAGAGGTGATACAAAGATAAATAAGACACGTTCTGTGTTTTGGAGAAGCTCAAAGTCCAGCAGAGAATTGGACATGTGAACAAATATACTGAAGAAGAGCGTGTTGAGTCCAATAGCAGAAGAGTAGACAGTGTTGTAGCCCTCAACTGGCATCAGTTATGGCAGGTGAGTGAGCAAGTTTCAGATTCTAGACCTTGGACTTTGAGCTACCCTAGCTGACACCAAGTAGAGTGGTAACAAACTTCCCCCAACCCTCAAGCCCTGCCCAAGCTGCAGATTTTAGATATATTGAATATATATATATATATATACTTTTTTCTAGGATGATTTGTTAGGAAGCGACAGATAAATAGAAAAAGGATGAAATCAGTTAATCTGTATAAAAAACATTAAAAATGCTTAGCACATAATAATTACTCATTAAATACTAGGTATTATGGTTATTTTATTATCATGTTATAAAAATTATGTTATTTAAAAAATGTTCTATATCATTATATCACTCTATGAACTGCCTGCTCACATTTTCTGCCTTTGCCACATGCTTTTCCTTTTTCTCCACTGTCTCCCCTACTGTTTGCATTGCTCATGGCCACATGGAACATGCCTGCAAGGAGCTAAGTATTTCACATTTGCAATATGCTTATCCTTCCCCTGGGCTATTGCAGTATGCTCCTTCCTGGTCTAGCCATTTTTAGATTGTCCCTCTGATTCATTCTTTCACACAACAGCCAAAAAGATTTTTTTTTAATTCTAGTCTGACCATATCACTCTTCTACTTAAAATCTGATGATGATACCCCACTGTTCTTAGGACACATCTCCCAACCTGTGACTGCAAGCCTTGGCAGTCTGCCCTCTATTCAACTCCCCAGTTTTATGTCCTTAGCTCACTGCACTCCAACTAGTCTGACCTGTCTGTACCTATTCTCCTTTCTGCCTGTGGTCCTGGAACACACTATTCATTCCAGTCTTTCGGCTCCTCCCTGGCCTTGAGGCTTCACCTTAAGTTTTACTTTCTCAAGGAAGGCCCTATGTTCCATGTGCTTCTTAACATCAAATAAACAATAGTTTGTGTAATGATTTGTTCATCATCTGCCTCACAAGGGCAGGGACGATTATTTCTGCACAGAGAGAGAGAGAGCGAGTTCCCATATATCTCCTGAATCCCACACATGCATAGCGTGCCCAACTGTGTTCAGAGTGGTTCATTTGTCACAGCTGGTAAACCTACCTTTGACACATCCTAATCACTCAACATCCATAGTTTGCATTAATAAGTTGTTCTTGGTGTTATACATTCTACGGGATTCAACAAATATATAGTGACATGTAATGCTCATACATTATGCGCTAGGGTAGTTTCACTGCCCTAAAACTTCTCTGCGCTCTGTCTACTCTTTCTCTCAAACCACAGGTAACCACAGATCATTTTCCTGTCTCCATAGTTTTGCCTTTTCCGAATGTTATATAGTTGGAATCAAACAGTATGTCAGGCACCTAATTTTTCTCTTTTTTTGGCCATGCCTCCTAGCTTGCAGGATCATAGTTCCCCAATGAGGAATGGAACCTGGGCCTCTGGCAATGAAAACACAGAGTCTTAACCACTGGACTGTCAGAGAATTCCCCAGGCTCCTAGTTTTAACTAACACTTATCTCCTCCTGGGACCCAAAAAGTTCATCATTAAATAGTGTAGGATTCAGAAGCAAAATACGAAGAAGGAGGAGAAGATAGAAAGAAAAAGTAGAACCAAGAAGCATGCTAAGCACTATGACAGAGTGCTTTAGCTAGTTAAAAAAGTGTTAGTTGATCAGTCATGTCTGACTCTTTGCGACCCCACCGACTGTATGTAGCCTGCCAGGTTCCTCATTCCGTGGAATTCTCCAGGCAAGAATACTGGAGCCATTCCCTTCTCCAGGGGATCTTTCCAACCCAGAGGTCGAACCCAGATCTCCTGCATTGCAGGCAAATCCTTACCATCTGAGCTATCAGAGAAGACTCTCAGCTAGGTAAAGTATAGGTCAATCAAGAAATCCTAAAAAAAAAAAAAAAAGACTTCGCTGGCAGTCCAGTGGTTAAGACTTCTTGTGGGTTTGAACTAAGATCCCGCATGCCCCAGAACATGGCCAAAAAAAGAAAAAAAAAAGTAATCCTTCCTTAATGAGCTGGTACCTTAACTGAGCAAGCAGGATTTAATAAAGTTGGTGACATCCAGAGAAATTTGTTTTCCAAACAAAGCAAACAACACAAGCAATTACATGGATGTTAGAGGTGAAAAAAAAGGCAAACATTTTTTTAAAAAACAGGAAATGCTGCACAGATTTTGCATTTAACTCTCACAACAATCTTGGCAAGAAGGTACTTTTAACCAAGGCAGAGAAGTCACTAAGCTCTTAAGAAGCAAGATGGGATTTGAACCCCTGATCCAGGAGAGAAGTACTTGACTGCTGCACTATGAGCAGAACCTTCTGATTCTGCAAAAATCAGATAATAGCAACTTGCCCTAGGACAGCAGCAGATGGGTTCAGTGACATGAACAGATTTGAACACTACTAAAGAAATGTGGGGTCGCAAAGAGTCGGATACGACTGAGCGACTGAACTGAAAGAAACAAGAGTAAAAGGATTTTGCAGATGACTGAAAAAAAAGCAGTAAAAAAGGAAAAAGGAGAGCATTAGTATGCTTTGAGCCCAAGGAACAGAGGACTCAACTGAAAGTGAAGTATGTCAGAGGTAAGGCGGCTAGGGGAAGGTTGGGGGCTCCAGGTTATCACTGAGGACCATCCTCAGCTAAGATACCTCCTCCAGTAATTGCCCTATTTTTCTCTTTTCCAGAACAGCCAAACTTATAATTTTCTCTTTACATTTCTTTGCTTCTCTCTCCTTCTACTCCAGTCTGGCTTCTGTCATCATTCAACCACAAAATTTGATGTGCACATTTCAGCTTTTGAAAGAACAACTTTAGCCCAGATACTCCTCCTCAGAGAGCCTTATATCCCAAAACTTAATGACATATCTATTTGGATATTCCACGGTTGCCCCAGGGAGAAGGCAATGGCACCCCACTCCAGTACTCTTGCCTGGAAAATCCCATGGGTGGAGGAGCCTGGTAGACTGCAGTCCATGGGGTCGCTAAGAGTCAGGCACGACTGAGGGACTTCACTTTCACTTTTCACTTTCATGCACTGGAGAAGGAAATGGCAACCCACTCCAGTGTTCTTGCCTGGAGAATCCCAGGGACGGGGGAGCCTGGTGGGCTGCCGTCAATGGGGTCTTTGTCACTTTACTGTCACTATGTAAAATTTTAGTTTACATAAAATTATAAAAATTTTATGTAGAGTCACAGAGCATGTACTCTTCCTTTACTGAGTGTAATTATTTTGACATTCATTCATTATCCATTCGTGTGTGTCAGGCACTGTTCAAGGCACTAGACACACAGAAGTAAACAAATCAGACATGTGCGTGGTCTCTAGGAGCTTCGAGCCTACTACAGTGTGCTCTCTTACCCTCTAAGAAGAATCCAAAACACCCTCCTTCCTTTAACTTATCCAGCAATTCAATTTGATTTGTTGTTAAACAATATTACAACATTAAAGGAATTTTTAAAAGAAAAACACTTTATCTGAAATAGCTAGATCTATGGGAGTTCCCTGGAGAGCCAGTAGTTAGGACACTGTGCTTTCACTACCTTGGGCCCAGATTAATTCCTTGCTCAAGGAACTCAGATCCTGCAAGCTGCATGGGGTGGCCAGAAAAAAAAAAAAATTTTTTTTTTAAATAGCTATAGCTTCTCATAATTGTTTTGATTTTTCCATGTGCTTTACTAGTGTATGTTCATATATAAAAACTGGAAGCAAACTACATGTTTGTCAGTATGCGCTTTCCTGATGGCTTAGACTGTAAAGAATCTACCCATAATGCAGGAGACCTGGGTGAGATCCCAGGGAAGATCCCCTGTAGAAGGGAATGGCAACCCACTCGTGTATTCTTACCTGGAGAATCCCATGGACAAATAAGCCTGGCAGGCTACAGTCCATGGGATCGCAAAGAGTCAGACACACTTTCACTTTTTATTTTCGTGGAATCCTTAAATTCGTACAACCATTAAAAATGATGAAGTAGATCTGTAAATGTGAGCACAGCATAAATATATTCTCAAAGTTTGCTTAAGTCAAGTTTTCTCAAACTCTAGCATGCACCAGAATGTTCTGCAGGACTCTGCAGAGTAATGGAGTGGGAGCAAGTCTGAGTTCTGATGGAGTGGGGAAAAGGAAAAAAGGGATGGGGGAAAAACAGAGAAATGGCCAAAAGGACTTTGGAAATGATGGAAATATTCGATTTTAGGGCAAGTTTTTAATTTTCTTAAATTAATTTAATTTTAAGTTTTGTTCTGTACTGCATTTGTCTCTAAGTATTTTGATATCTGTTGTGGTCAATAGTGTTTTGGGGAGTGGAAGGATCCGATGTGTCCTCTATGGGGTGATGTGGAAGGGAAAAGGGACAGCATATGCAGGAGGTGGGAACCAAAACAAGGCCCCAGGATTCAGCAAAAGCAGGACTTCAGAATCAGAAGTAACGAAGAGAAATGGAAGCCCTAGAGTCCCTGAGGCGAAAAAGGGATGAAATGGTGCTCAGAATCATTTTTATTTAAATATTACGAAAATGGTGTGCCCATAATGCTGGAGGACTTAACAATACAATCAGTTGATATCTAGCTAGGGGGCGATTTTGAGCATAAACAACAAGGCCAAGTGTGGCAACACTTGTATGTGTCAAATAATGAGGGCAGGGTCATGACAGTAGCAGAGGGTTGAGACAGAATATAAGAGAATATGCTTACTCTTAGAATAGACTCCCCCTCAAAAAACCAATAAGTTCAAGCTGTAAAATAGATTATGGAGAAAATAACTTCCCCTATACCAGCAAGAATTCCCTAGTCAATAAATGTCTAATTCCACACAATAAGGAATGTTAACCTTGCAATCTGTACCTTACTGCCATGTGGCATCAGTGACTAAACAGGATAGGAGTAACGTAAGAAGTACTTATGGTAACAGTGCTCTTTCTTTGTGATAATAAATTAACATGGGTTCCAAAGTCATCAGCCATTTAACATTCTGAAAAATATTGCTTTGTGGTGTACAAAATTTACTTATCCACCAGCAATACAATTACTTAGCCTTTTGTGGAAAAAAAGAGTATAAGGAGTACCCTTCCAATACTGCCAAGAGGGCTAGGTACTTTCACAAATGTTCCCATGGTACCCTGTGTTTAATTCAGTCACAGCATCTATTATATTGTGTTTTGATATCTGGTCGTTTCTCTCCAGTGAACTATGAGCAGCTTGATGTCAGGGACTGTGTCTTTCATTAGGCCCATTACACATTCTCCTTAAAGGAATTGTCTTTGTAATAGTGCATCTAGGGTTGTATGTGTCTTATAGTAGCCCAAAAAAACAACACTAGGTCAGAAAGTCCTTCTCTATAAAATGACAGGATTAAATTGCACCCTTGCAACTGTTGAGGGCATCATTTTTCTCAGATTCTTAATATGTTGAAGTGATTTAGAACTGCCTGGAGTGTTCTCCCAAATCCACCCACTCTTGAGTCAACCTTTTTTTTCCCCTTTCTGGCTACACCAAGCAGCATGTGGGATCTTAGTTTCCTGACCAGGAATCAAACCTGCACCCCTTGCATTGGAAGCTCAGACACTTAACCACTGGACCACCAAGGAAGTCCCCATTCAGGAATTTCCTTAATAAAGAAGAGACTCTGAAACCCTAGAGACCAGGGTCTCCATTAAGCATTGTATAACTCCAAGCATATCAGAGATGATGGGATGATGAGATGAAGATTCTCTGGGGATCTGCAGTCTGTTCTTCAACAATAAATCACTCTACGTGAAGGAGCAGCACAAAGGATCACATATTATATGATTCCATTTATATGAAATATTCAGAATAGGTAAATCTATAGTCACAGAAACAGTTCAGCAGTTGCCTGGGGCTGCGGAGAGAGGCAAAAAGCAGCCTTATGGGTAAGGATCTCTTTTAGGGGTGATAAGATGATTTGTAACTAGATTGGAAGTGATTCTTGCATAGAATTGTGACTGCATAAAATGCCACTGAATTGCACACTTTAGTTAATTTTATGCTATATGACGTTTACTTCAAAGAAGAAAAATATGTCACTGATAACCTTGTACTAGGTCAAGATTTAGATCAAATTTCATGCTCTGAAGTTACAAATAATATTACCATATTATTTAACTGCAAACACTTAGTGAGGGTCTACTTAAGTATCTTATTCATCCTGAGTCTATAGTTCCAAAAAAGTCTCTTTGCCAATGGGCTTTTAAAATGATAATGCTAATAACAACAGCCACTAACATGTATTGTGTGGTTTCTATGTTCGAGGTACCCTTCTAATCTCTTTAAGGGTGTTAACTCATCTAATTCTTACAGTAACCCTATGAGATGGGTACTGTCATTATCCTAATTTTACACTTACCTAAATTGGGCTGCGAGAGCCATAGGTGGCAAAAGTGAAAGTTGCTTAGTTGTGTCCAAGCCTTTGTGACCCCGTGGACTACACAGTCCATGGAATTCTCCAGGCGAGGATACTGGGGTGGGTAGCTGTTCCCTTCTCCAGAAGATCTTCCCAACCCAGGGATTAAACTCAGGTCTCCCACATTGCAGGAGGTTTCTTTACCAGCTGAGCCACAAGGGAAGCCCATAGGTGGCAAAGCTGAGCTCAAAACTCTGACCTGACCTATTCAAAGCCTATGTCTGTCATTTATGAATCTGGTTAGACAACTGATGCAGCCCGTGGTGGTACATACAACTGATCTAAAGCAACCTTGTGTGATAACCAAGCTCTTTATATGTTTTTCTAATAGCTAAACTATATATCTAGTTTTCAAGTGAATGAATGCAATAATGGGGACTAGTTGGTGAACAACTCCCTTGAAGGAAGAGATGCCAAACAGAATTGACTCAGGTAAAGGGGACAAAGCCAGAATGGGCCTTATAAGCTCTTAGTCTCTTGGGAAATACCTTGAGAATTCTGCTGACACCTATTTCAATCGAACTTTTGTCTTTTGGCTGCACTGGATCTTCATTGCTGGGAACGGGCATTCTTTAGTTGCAGTGTGTGAGCTTCTCGTTGTGGTTGCTTCTCTTGTTGCAGAGCACCAGTTATAGAGTGCACAGGCTTCAGTAGTTGTGGGGCATGGGCTTAGTTGCCCCGTGGCGTGTGGAAACTTCTGGACCAGAGATAGAATTGGTGACCCCCTGCATTGGCAGGTGGATCCTTAACCACTAGATCACCACAGAAGTCCTCAATGAGACATTTTCTAATGGCACAGATGTTCTACACCTAGGCTCCTGTCTTCCTTCCCAGGAGTCTTCATCTCTGGAAAGAAAGGGTTATACACTCTCCACAAAGATGTCATTGGTAAGATCAGCTGCGTGAACCCTGTAATGTTGAAGAAGTTCTGGCTTGTTCAGTAATTCTGGCAAAAAAAAAGCTCATGAGACAACATTGTGGGCAAAGCCTTTATTGATTTTTGAAGGGCCGTGGCTGAGAAAACTCTTCCATTTTTGTATGTGTGGCTGTTTGTTAATCCTATTAGTTTCTCTTAAGTACCCTGAGGCATATCTACTCAACCTTCTGAATATGATGCAATCCTTGGACTGCAGTGTTCTGTGAATAATCTAGATCATCTTGATGTCAGGTGATGTGACCCTATGGCATAAGTTCTGGGCTTCCCTCCAGCAGCATTTGAATAGTGTATGTTGTTTTTTTTTGTTTTTTTAATTTTATTTTATTTTTAAACTTTACATAACTGTATCAGTTTTGCCAAATATCAAAATGAATCCGCCACAGGTATACATGTGTTCCCCATCCTGAACCCTCCTCCCTCCTCCCTCCCCATTCCATCCCTCTGGGTCGTCCCAGTGCACCAGCCCCAAGCATCCAGTATCGTGCATTGAACCTGGACTGGCAACTCGTTTCATACATGATATTTTACATGTTTCAATGCCATTCTCCCAAATCTTCCCACCCTCTCCCTCTCTCACAGAGTCCATAAGACTGTTCTATACATCAGTGTCTCTTTTGCTGTCTCGTACACAGGGTTATTGTTACCATCTTTCTAAATTCCATATATATGCGTTAGTATACTGTATTGGTGTTTTTCTTTCTGGCTTACTTCACTCTGGATAATAGGCTCCAGAATAGTGTATGTTTTTAAGGTGGCCCTTCTGCATGCAGAATCCATGCTTTACATCTTTAAATCTGTGACTCACCACATCCTCTAAAAGTGGTTCATACACCTGAAAATGATCTGCAGATATTATGGGACACACATTCCTTGTGTTCAGCTACTTCTGTTGGCCAGAGTTTCTGCCTTAGTTAAGGACAGCATTTAAAGGAGCGCAGGGTCTCACTAGTTGAGGCCCTTTTGAAATGTCAAATATTAATTTCTCAAGGGGCACAATTGGAGGATTTGATGGTGAACTCCATAAGCCTTAATATCTCATTTAATACTCTCCTCTATGTCGCACTGAAACAGACAGCAAGGGTTTGCAAGATGGAGTGCAGTGCCCTCATAGGAGGTGAACTCCTTTTTTTGAAATTCAAATCCCTAACTGTTGACTAACAGTGGTGGTAAGACGTGTGGCTTAGTCAACACCATAGTAGACATCACCTCTCAATGTGCTGCATGCTTGCTTCACAACTGCCTACTTGTCATCTCTACTTGGGTGTCTTAGGCAACCTCAAACTTGGGTGTGTGTTCAGTTGCTCAGTCATGTCCGACTCTTTGTAACCCCATGGACTGTAGCCCATCAGACTCCTCTGTCCATGGGATTCTCCAGGCAAGAATACTGTAATGGGTTTACATGTCCTCTTCCATGGAATCTCAAATGTAATATGTACAAACTGAACACTTCGCTAACCATCTTCTCCCAGACTTTTCCAGTCTTAGTAAATGGCTCCATTATTATTCACCCATGTTCAGATTGAAAATTTAGAGGTGAGCTTGAATCTTCTCTTTCCCTCACAGTCAGTTCAGTCACTCATTCATGTCTGATTCTTTGTGACCCCCTGGACTGCACACCAGGCTTCTCTGTCTATCACCAGCTCCCGGAGCTTGCTTGAACTCATGTCCATTGAGTCGGTGATGCCATCCAACCATCTCATCCTCAGTCATCTCCTTCTCTTCCAGCCTTCAATCTTTCCCAGCATCAGGGTCTTTTCCAATGAGTCAGTTCTTCGCATCAGGTGGCCAAAGTATTGAAGCTTCAGCATCAGTCTTTCCAATGAATATTCAGGACTGATTTCCATTAGGATTGACTGGTTTGATCTCCTTGCATTCCAAGAGACTCTCAAGCATCTTCTCCAACACCACGGTTCAAAAGCATCAGTTCTTTGATTCTCAGCTTTATTTATGGTCCAACTCTCACATCCATACATGACTACTGGAAAAATCATAGCTTTGACTAGATGGACCATTGTTGGCAAAGTAATGTCTCTGCTTTTTAATATACTGTCATGGTTCCCTCACAACCCCCATCCAAATCCTCCAGATCCTCTTATCTTTATCTGCAAAATATATTTCACACTGAAGAGCCCTTGTCCTCTTACTTTAACTACTGTAACAGCCTTTCAACTTGCTCCCCTGCTTCCACCCCTGCTCTCCAGTGTCTGTTAATTAACCGGAGACCAGAGTGATCTTTCTAAAGCAAATCAGATCTTGTGACTATCTACTGAAATTCTTCCAGTGATTTCTCATCCTATTTGCAATCCAATTGAAGCTACTTGTTATAGACCCAGCAAGCTCTGCATACCTCTGTGATGGAGCTTCTTTCCTCTGCAGTCTACTCTAACCTAACTGGTTTTCTTTTTTAAAAAAATATTTTATTTATTTATTTGGCTGTGCCAGCCTTAGTTGCGGCTTGTGGAATCTAGTTCCCTAACCAGAGATGGAACTTGCTTTAGGAGCATGGAGTCTTATTCACTAGAAAAGTCCCCTAACTTGTTTTCTCGCTTTTCTTCAAGCTCACCAAGCTCATTTCCATCTCAGCCATTGAACTTGCTGTCCTTTCTGTGTTGAATATTCTTCCCCAGCTGTGTGCATGGCTCATCCCCTTACTCCTTTCAGGAGTAAGTGCTTAAATGGCACTTTTTCAGTGAGGCTTTCCCTGGCCAGTCTATCTAATATAGCCATTCTACATTTTTTACCCCTTTACCAAACTTTAATTCTATTTATAGAATATTCTATAAATAGACATATTTATATATGTCTATATATAAATATTTAATATTTAAATATTTAACATATTTAAATATGTCACATATGTGACATATTTAAATATGTGTTGAATGCATGAATGAATGGTGTATCACTGTTACCAAGAGTGTTAGGGAGTTAATTTTATCACCTAATTTTGTCCAATTTTCTACATAATGGCAATGTATTTTTCCCCTCTGAATATAGCATGTGTATTTCTCTCAGAACACCCTTTCCTCTGGCAGGTAAAAAGAATACCTTAATGCTTTTGAAACTAAGTCCAAACCAATCACACTAACATACAATTTCAAGAACTGAAAGGCACAAAAAAACACCAATCTAGATCTCAGAAAGAATAAGAATGAATAGCACTGGGCCCCAGATTCCCACAGCATGCAAACATCTTTCCCCTGCACCAATGGAATTGCAAGATGTTACCAGACTTAGTTCAAAGGCTGCCACAGGATTGCAGGTGGTATAGACAAAGACTCAGGACTGAGTTACAAAAATCCAAAGAACTTTGAAAGTGCTACAATGCTATCAAGTGCTAACCCACAGGACTTTACTTCAGTGAACATAGAGATACTGGGTGGTTTGGGTTTACAATAGGGATACTGGGTGGTTTGGGTTTACAATAGGGATACTGGGTGGTTTGGGCTTACGTGTCTCACTCAATTCATTGCAGTATGAGTCATACTCCAGAGCCAGGGCTGGCAGCTCTTTTAGGGCTGCATCCTTCTGAGTAGAGCATTTACAGGGTGAGAAAATAGAGAAGAAAAAACTAAAGGATGGGAGATGGGAAAGGGAGGGGGAGGATGGGAAGGAAGAGCTGGAGAGGAAGAGACTTGCTCAGGTGGGATGGAGACTGATGAAGGGTAGGTGTGGGAGGGATTCCCTCAGAACTCCCCTCCACCTCCTGCCCCTCCCACTGCCACCCCTTTTAGGCTAGAGTCCCAAGGAAGTGTCTCACTGCAAGGAAAGCACGGTCTCCTCATGTTCCTTTGTTTACTGTATTTAAATTCAAATTTTGCCACTTTTTAACTATACTGAATCTCATGTAAACTATTTTAATACCTAATTTTTAAAAAATATCTATGTAGTGGCTTTTATTTTACTTTTTGGCCGCAGGGCATGCCGTGGTCCTATCTTAGTTCCCCAGGCAAGGATGGAACCCATGTCCCCTACAGTGGAAGTGCGGAGTCCCAACCACAGGACCACTAGGGAACTCCCTCACGTAAGCTAATTTAACGTGTGTTTCAGTTTCCTCTTCTGAAAGAAAAAAAGACAATTCTTCCCTCGAGGATTACTGAGACAATTCAATGAGATGGTTTCTGGGAGACACTCAGTACTGTTTCTGGCACAATCAATGTAAGCTCTTGTTATTATTACTACTCAGCAAGGGGTCATTTTGAACAGCCTTTACATATCTTCATTCTTGACTGCCAGGGACTGCAGTTCCTATTGTTTCTCTTTCAGAGACCTTCACCAGTTCAAAGCCTATGAAATGCAGCTTATTAGGGTTGAGCACAGCTGGGAATCCAGAGACCCCAAGGTCCCCTGGCTGGTGAAAGCCTGGCCTATTACAAGTAAATGTGAAGAAACGGGGCAGACGGCCAGAACCAACAAGCCTGGGATTGCTACAGTTGTCTTCCTTAAGGGTTCTGCCAGCTCAGACTGTGGAAGGACTGGGAAAGAGGCTGGCATTTTACAAGCATGTGTGTATGTGCGTGCTCAGTCATGTCCAACTCTTTGAGACCCCATACAGGTAAGACAATAAAAACACCTTGCCATGTGGTTTCTTGTTGACTCTGGTGCTGATGGATCTTTGGGGTGATACCACCATACAGGAGTTTTCCCTGTATTTCCAACACGATTTTAGAATTTTATGTTGTTACCTTATTTATCCTCTCAACATTTATCAAATACCACCTTCTACCCACGGGCTGAGATAATGCTGCTGCTGCTACCAGGCTCCTCAGTCCATGGGATTTTCCAGGCAAGAGTACTAGAGTGCAGTGGCATTGAGATAATGCAGGGCCTAGATTATCTGGAGAGGGGGGACTGATTTGATGTCATAACGTAAAGATGCCAGTTGTTGTTGAAAGGAATAGGAATGACAGTTGAGATCCTATGGAGAAACCCTGTTGTGTTCTCAGGTCAGTGACAGGTGTCTGGACCTCCTGGGTCATACATTCAGTTGAGTGAAGCATTCTCTGGGATCAGTCATGGGCCTCATCTCTCAGAGTCCCCCTGTCTGCTTCTGGCTTCTCCCCAGCTCCCAGATGTCCTTTATACAGGCTCTGGGCAGGGAAAGCAGTTATTTCTTCCTACCTCATTTCTAGAAAGTAAGCCAACATTCCTTTGTATAGTAGTTCTGAGAGCCTCTAGGTTACATAAATAAAAACTAAATTATAATAGCGATGCATATAGATGCACAGAAATTATAAAAAAAAATCCTTCATATATTGAAAAGATGAGGTTCTGAGTGACTTTCTTTTTCATTTTTCTCTTATTGCTATGGTATTATTATGCAAAACATTTAAAACTCAAAAAAACATTCTCTCATCTATAACATATATTTCTTCTGACAATATTCTGTGGAGTGGAATTCTTTTCAGAGGGTTTATCTCTGCCAGCTTTAGTTATTTAGCTAGCACTTGTTACTTTCCCTTCTGAGACAGATACATTTCTTGCTCAGTCTAGCTGATTAGAAGTCTTAGGAAAACTTGGTACATACCAAGGTGAATAAGAGTTATGTATTCACAGGTTCAGCTTCATAAATTCCTGGCTTCAGAAATCAAGCCCTGCTGATGAAGTGAGCTTCTGCTGGCTCAGAAAGGACATTCCAGAAAGAACCCAGGTTTGGGGAGCTGAAGATATGAGTCACCGACTTGAAAAAATCTAAATAGCTTGTTAACAAAGGTTTTTAAAGTCAGGGAGAAAAAAAGCCCATGTTGAGTTGAAGGAGATTTTTCAATTTCAGATTTACATAGCACTTCAGAATGAAGGGGAAATATTAGAGATTTATTGTTAAAAAGACTGAGATTTGGAACAGTTCATGAAAATAATCTGAAGGACATCATAATAAATCTGGAAAGTTATTTCCTGTTTTAAGCTGGTTTGGCTTAAAGACCTTACCACCATAAAAATGAATGTCATGTCTAATTTTTATGTGACTCTCCAAGTTCCTTTATGCAGTAAACTCATTCCTTTTCAACTCACTCTTACCTAAACTAGATTATTCATAAGGCAGTTTATAGTTTTATATGGTTGATCTTACCATCCACAAATTATTTTGGGATGTTATCATCTCCTGTTTTTATTTTACTCACATGCAACCTGTATTCTTGCAGGAACTGAGGGGGCGTGGGGTTGCCATTTAAGCCTACCACTTAATTACCTCTCTTCCTTCTTCCGGTGAGTGTCTGAGTCATCTGCAAAGGCAAATGCATTCATTCATTCAACAAACATTGTTAAGCAACACTGTTTTCAAGGAGTGTACACGCTGAGAAAGTAAATAATTACATAAATAATTATATACAACACACAAACAATTTAAGGTAGAATGTGGCACAACTAGCTGGTGGAATTTTGAGGAGGACCTTTTTCATCAAGGAAATGACTTTCAAGATGGGACAGGCACAGAGTAGGAAGCACCACATGAGCAAAGTCGGGAGGTAGCAAAGCACAGAACACATGTGGAGCAAGCAGTGGGCTGTCCCTGAAGTGTTTAGGCTGGGTAAGGAGCAAGTTCAGTGTGTCCAGTTGGAATAGCAACAGTTAATACACACTGAGGGCTTCTGAGTTTCTAACCCAGCAATGGACAAAACAAACAAAATCCCTGATCTTGTGGAGCTCATATTCTAGTAGAAAATGATTATCAGTAAACAAACAAAAAATAAATAGCGTTTTAGGTGGTGATGAGTACAGTGGAAAATGCTAGAATGGGAAAGGGACTATGTGCATACCTATGTTAAAGAAGGTAGTCAGGGAAGGCCTCAACCAAGGTCACATACATTCCAACTAAGGTCTCAAGTGAGAGCTTGAGCCCTGCGGGATAACTCGGACAAGAGTGGCAGCTTAGAGGCTCTCAGGTATGAATAGGGGAATACAAGCAATCTTTCCATCACACCACTGATACTGTCAATGGGACCTTGTTTCCTATCAGTTTGCTACTACTACATGGAAATTTTGGTGGATTTATCTTTTTTGGAAAAAACAAGCAGATATTACCTCTAGTAATTTTCAGTTAATACTACCTTTATGCAGCTTTAATGCCATGGCCTGTTACTTTAAATACCTTCTTAACATTAGATCATGTTGCTGCTGCTGCTGCTAAATCGCTTCAGTCGTGTTGGACTCTGTTACTTTCCTGCAAAAAAATCCAAGATATATACTCAACTTCATCTGTGTTCGAGCCTTGTTAAATGGCCAAAATGCCAAATTCCCATTGGTTCAGCCACTATGGAAAATAATATAAAGTTTCCTCAAAAAATTAAAAATAGAACTATCATTCGATCCAGCAACCCCACTTGTGGGTATTTATTCAAAGAAAACAAAATCACTATCTTGAAAAGCTAGCTGTACACCCCTGTTTATTGCAACACTATTGACAATAGACAAGATATGGAAACAACCTAAGTGTTCATTGACAGATGAATGAATAAAGATGTGATATACACATATACAAATATTATCCATTAAAAACATGGAAATTCTGCCATTTGTGGTAACTTAGGTGGACCTTGAGGGCATTATGCTAAGTGAAAAAGGTCGGAGAAAGACAAATACAGTATGATCTGACTTATAAAGTAGAATCTGAAAAAAATCCCAAACTCATAGATACAGAGAACAGATTGGTGGTTGCCAGAGAGGGAGGAGAGAAGGTCGTTAAAATGGGTGAAGGTGGTCAAGAAGTACAAACTTCCAGCTATATGATACGTCCTTGCGTGCTGTGTCTAGGGTCATGTTTGACACTTTGCGACCTCATGGACTATAGCCCACCAGGCTCCTCTGTCCATGGGGATTCTCCGGGCAAGAATACTGAAGTGGGTTGCCATGCCCTCCTCCAGGGGATCTTCCCGACCCAGGGATCCAACCCAGGTCTCCCACATTGCAGGCAGATTCTTTACCTTCTGAGCCACCAGAGAAGTCCTTGGGATGTAATATATAGCAAGTGACTATAGTTAACAATACTGTGCTATGTATTTAAAAGTTGCTAACGAAACAGATTTTAAAAGCTTGCATCATGAGAAAAAAATTTCTAACTGGTGATGGATGTTAACAACTTATTGTGGTACTCATTTTGTAAGATATACATATATCGAGTCATTATGTTGTATACTTTAAGCTAATACAATGTTATACGTAGATTATACCTCAATTTTTTAAATTGTTAAATTCCTATTTCACTTTCTGGCAATCCTAAACTTGGTACGCAACCCCCCTCAGGTGATCTCACTGGATTACCATCATCTCTAATTGGCATGACTATATAAGCTATAATCATGATGGTGTGATCACTGACCTAGAGCCAGACATCCTGGAATGTGAAGTCAAGTGGGCCTTAGAAAGCATCACTACGAACAAAGCTAGTGGAGGTGATGGAATTCCAGTTGAGCTATTTCAAATCCTGAAAGATGATGCTGCGAAAGTGCTGCACTCAATATGCCAGCAAATTTGGAAAACTCAGCAGTGGCCACAGGACTGGAAAAGGTCAGTTTTCATTCCAATCCCAAAGAAAGGCAATGCCAAAGAATGCTCAAACTACCACACAATTGTACTCATCTCACACACTAGTAAAGTAATACTCAAAATTCTCCAAGCCAGGCTTCAGCAATATGTGAACCGTGAACTTCCTGATGTTCAAGCTGGTTTTAGAAAAGGCAGAGGAACCAGAGATCAAATTGCCAACATCTACTGGATCATGGAAAAAGCAAGAGGGTTGCAGAAAAACATCAATTTCTGCTTTATTGACTATGCCAAAGCCTTTGACTGTGTGGATCACAAAAAACTGTGGGAAATTCTGAAAGAGATGGGAATAACAGACCACCTGACCTGTCTCTTGAGAAATTTGTATGCAGGTCAGGAAGCAACAGTTAGAACTGGACATGGAACAACAGACTGGTTCCAAATAGGAAAAGGAGTACGTCAAGGCTGTATATTATCACCCTGTTTATTTAACTTATATGAAGAGTACATCATGAGAAACACTGGACTGGAAGAAACACAAGCTGGAATCAAGATTGCCAGGAGAATTATCAATAACCTCAGATATGCAGATGACACCACCCTTATGGCAGAAAGTGAAGAAGAACTAAAAAGCCTCTTGATGAAAGTGAAAGTGGAGAGTGAAAAAGTTGGCTTAAAGCTCAACATTCAGAAAAAGAAGATCATGGCATCTGGTCCCATCACTTCATGGGAAATAGATGGGGAAACAGTGTCAGACTTTATTTTTTTGGGCTCCAAAATCACTGCAGATGGTGACTGCGGCCATGAAATTAAAAGATGCTTACTCCTTGGAAGGAAAGTTATGACCAACCTAGATAGCATATTCAAAAGCAGAGACATTACTTTGCCAACAAAGGTCTGTCTAGTCAAGGCTATGGTTTTTCCTGTGGTCATGTATGGATGTGAGAGTTGGACTGTGAAGAAGGCTGAGCGCCAAAGAATTGATGCTTTTGAACTGTGGTGTTGGAGAAGACTCTTGAGAGCCCCTTGCACTGCAAGGAGATCCAACCAGTCCATTCTGAAGGAGATCAGCCCTGGGATTTCTTTGGAAGGAATGATGCTAAAGCTGAAACTCCAGTACTTTGGCCACCTCATTGCAAAGACTTGACTCATTGGAGAAGACTCTGATGCTGGGAGGGATTGGGGGCAGGAGGAGAAGGGGATGACAGAGGATGAGATGGCTGGATGGCATCACTGACTCGATGGACGTGAGTCTCAGTGAACTCCGGGAGTTGGTGTTGGATAGGGAGGCCTGGCGTGCTGTGATTCATGGGGTCGCAAAGAGTCGGACACGACTGAGCGACTGATGTGATCTGATATAAGCTATGGGGCTTCCCTGATGGCTCAATGCGTTAAAGACATAGGAGACACAGGTTCTATCCCTGGGTCAGGAAGATCCCCTGGAGGCAGAAATGATAACCCACTCCAGTATTCTTGCCTGGAAAATTCCATAGACAGAGGAGCCTGGCAGGCTACAGCCAATGGGGTTTCAAAGAGTCGGACATGATTGAGCACATGTCACACACATATATAAGCTGTAAGAACAGGTATGTCAGAGAGCATTATTATTAATATATAGATATATACTTTTAAATATAAGTAAGCATTTTAGATGGAATCCTTATGTTGAAATTCTATTAATAGTTTAAATATAGAGTAAAGTAATAATGATGATTGTGAAAGTTTTTAATTTTATGTAAAAAGATTATGGATAGCTTTCCAATATTTAAATAAATAGGGGAATTAACTGAAAGTTAATACAAGAAAGATTTGACTAGATAATTTTAGGAAGAAAATGATACCCTCTTGAGCCAAAAATATACATTTAATTTAGTAATAAAGGCATGCAGAAATAAACACATGAGAAATTAAAACTCTAAATGAGAGTAACAATCTTAGATCTGCTTATGAAAATATTCATAAAGTATTTTCTTCAGAGCACAGGCCCTCTAGCTTCTAGAGGGCTTCTATGAAATTGAATCTTCTCCATTGGCCAGGAGATAAAGCAAATAGAATTTATCATAGTCAGCTTCTATTAGAAAGGAAGGGAAATTTAACACCAGGTGCAATGTTACTATCACATTACATATTACAATATTGCTGTGTAGAGAAGTCCTCTATACAGAAGAACTAGCCAGAAAGTACTTTGCCCCTCACCTGACTGTAGTTGAGAGGAGGCTGTTCTTTAAAACCACAATGTGTAGTGGTGTGACTTCAGGGACATGTAGAAACTATAATGCTGAGAAGTTGTTCCTGCATTCGTTGAAACTTCTAAAGTTTGACTACTACATTTTTTATGATAAAATTGTAATAATAACCCAATTCTTATATAAACATTCAGATTTGTTCTTATATACCATGTTGCAGGTGGATTCTTTACCATCTGAGCCAACAGAGAAGCCCTCTTATACACTAGAAGGTAAGTATTAATTTTAACATTTATCTTTTCAGCACTCAGTCAAAACATGAATTCCACGTACCTCTTTGAAATCTTTTGAATGGCTTTTGAAATTAAAGTTAAATCCTAACTCCTTATTATGGCCTATAAATTTCTAACATGATCTGGCTTGGTTGTGGTCTCATGTACCGTTCATTGCTCATCCTCCTGCTACCCTCTATTCACACCTGTCTCCTCCTCCTCCTCTAATGACAAGATTTTTTTCCTCCTGGGGCCTTTGCTCTTGTTTCCTTCTACCTTTTGTATTCTTCAGATCTCAGGCCAGATATCACCTCCTTAGAAGTCAGCCTATGAAAGCGGTCCACCTCCACCTTTATCTGCATTAATCATATTAGCATGCTTTATTTCCTTCATAACATTCATCTCCACATGAAATTATCTTCTTTTTAAAATATACTTATTATCTGTCACCCAGACTTAGCAGTAAATTCCATGAGAGCAGGAACTTTGTCTTGTTCAACATTGTATCCTTACTACCTAGACTAGTGCCCGGCATAGAACAAGTGCTCAAAAAATATCTGTTAAATAAATGAACATGTGACATGACGTACATGCTGTCTGTTTTGACTGAGTCCCAAAAGGACAATAGGTGCCAATTTCCCCTACATCTAAAGTCAGATGTTAGTCTACCATGTAAATTATGCCAAGAAATTGTGGTTCAGTATTATTCATCACTAATTTCCAGTTCAAGGTTGGGGGATGGCTGGGGGGATCTGATGACTCAGAAGAGGTATTGCTTTGAAGATACCTGATACGTACTCACATCTCCCACGGGGGAACAAAAGAGATGCTTCCCCTTACCTCAGGCTACCTGAGAGGAGGTTTCAGGGAAATACTTTGAGAACTTGATACATGTCACCTGAAGTCTGGGGGAATACAGGGACCTGGGGTGTGAATCTTTCCTGAGAAAACCAAAGTCAGACCAGAAAGAAGGCCAAACCAGCTGCATGTTCACCAACTGTGGATACACATGAGTTTTTCTCAGGGCAAAGTGTACTTATGTTAGCAATTTACTTTGTAACACAACAAAAGTAAGGTTGATTAATGGGATGCTAGACAGGTGGATAGATGGATATGTGATAAATCAAGTGTAGCAAAATGTTTCCAGGGATGGTGGTAAAAGCTGTTTTAAAAGGGAGTCCAGCAAAAAGGCTGTTTGGCTGAGACACAAGGGATCTAGATGAGGCTTGAAATTTCAGAAGCCCAAGGGCTGAAGGCTAGGATAATTAGTGATGGCCTTAAAGTGCCATGCATGGCATACATCTGAGACCTCTGAGAAGTTCTACCATCTTCCCCTTCCCAGACCAAACCTGGAGGAATCTAAAACCTTAACCAGCACGTAGTTAAGGAAGAGGAGGCAGAGATATAAAGATAGAAAGCAAAACAGAAGTGGCGTGTGTTGCGTCCTCTATGGCAGTTTCCAGCCTGAAGCAGAACTGAGCTCAGGAAAAGGGAAAGCTTTAACCTGGAATGAAGTTTGTGTGATCTTCATGAGATTTAATCCAACACAGGGGAAAAAAAGTGGCCCTCAGAGAATGTGAAGACAAAATATAAAAGCATTCACACTTTACTGAATCCTGCTCATTTAATACAATGTACATGTCTAACAAAACCCAACCCTGGCTGAAAGAATCCTAATTTAATAGCCTATCAAATGTTCATTTATTCAACAAATGTTTATTGAGCGACTTCTATCTACCAGACATTGGTGTAGGTAGTGAATTTACAACAGTGAAAATGATAAGCATCTGACTAAAGTAGAGAAGATTTATTTAATTTCTTTAAAAAAAATTGAAGTATAGTTGATTAGTTTCAGGTATACAACATAGTGATTCAATATTTTATAGACTATATTCCATTTAAAGTTATTACAAAATAATGGCTATCTTTCCCTGTGCTGTACAATATATACTTGTTCCTTATTTATTTTATATGCAATAGATTGTGTCTCTTAATCCCATAACTCTATCTTGCCCCTCCTCCCTTCCCTCTCCCCACTGCTAAACACTACTTTGTTCTTATATTCTTGAGTCTGTTTCTGTTTTGTTATACACATTTGTATGTTTTATTTTTTTAATTTCCACATATAAGTGATAACATGAGAGTATTTGTCTTCCTCCATCTGACTTATTTCACTAAGCATAATAGTCTCTAGGTACATCCACATTGTTGCAAATGGCAGAATTTCATTCTTCATTATGGCTAGGTAATATTCCATTGTGTATATATACCACATCTTCTTTATCCATTCATCTGCTGATGGGCTTGGGTTGCTTCTATATCTTGTTGTTGTTGTCGTAGTTCAGTCATTCAGTCATGTCCGAGTTTTTGCGACCCCATGGACTGCAGCATGTCAGGATTCCCTGTCCATCACCAACTCCTGGAGCTTGCTCAAACTCATGTTCATTGAGTCAATGACACCATCCAACCATCTCATCCTCTGTCATCCCCTTTTCCTCCTGTCTTCAATCTTTCCCAGCATCAGGGTCTTTTCCAATGAGTTGGCTCTTCAAATCACATGGCCCAAGTATTGGAATTTCAGCTTCAGCATCAGTCCTTCCAATGAATATTCAGGACTGATCTCCTTTAGGATTGGCCTGGTTGGATCTTCTTGCAGTCCAAGGGACTCTCAAGAGTCTTCTCCAACACCACAGTTCAGAAACATCAATTCTTCGGCACTCAGCCTTCTTTAGGGTCCAACTCTCACATCCATACATGACTACTGGAAAAACCATAGCTTTGACTAGATGGATCTTTGCTAGCAAAGTAATGTCTCTGCTTTTTAATTGCTGTCTAGGTTGGTCATAGCTTTTCTTCCAAGGAGCAAGCATCTTTTAATTTCATGGCCACAGTCACCATCTGCAATGATTTTGGAGCCCCTCAAAATAAAGTCAGCCACTGTTTCCACTGTTTCCCCATCTATTTGCCATGAAGTGATGGGACCGGTGCCATGTTCTTGGTTTTTTGAAGTTTGAGTTTTAAGCCAGCTTTTTCAGTCTCCTCTTTTACCATCACGAAGAGGCTCTTTAGTTCCTCTTCACTTTCTGCCATAAGGGTGGTGTCATCTTCATATCTGCAGTTACTGATATTTCTCCTGGCAATCTTGATTCCAGCTTGTGCTTCATCCAGCCAGCATTTCTCATGATGTACTCTGCATAGAAGTTAAATAAGCAGGGTGATAATATACAGCCTTGATGTACTCCTTTCCCAATTTTGAACCAGTCTTTTGTTACATGTCTGGTTCTAATTGTTGCTTCTTGACCTGCATACAGGTTTCTTAGGAGGCAGGTAAGATGTTCTGATATTCCCATTTCTTTAAGAATTTTCCACATTTTGTTGTGATCCATACAGTGAAAGACTTCAGCATAGTCAATGAAGCAGAAATAGATGTTTTTCTGGGATTTTCTTGTTTTTTTCTATGATCCAGTGGATGTTGGCTATTTTACCTCTGGTTCCTCTGCCCTTTCTAAATCCAGCTTGAACATCTGGAAGTTCTTGGTTCACATACTATTGAAGCCTAGCTTAGAGAATTTTGAGCATTACTTTGCTAGCATGTGAGAAAAGTGCAATTGTGTGGTAGTTTGAACATTCTTTGGCATTGCCTTTCTTTGGGATTGGAATGAAAACTGACCTTTTCCAGTCCTGTGGCCACTTTTGAGTTTTCCAAATTTGCTGGCATATTGAGTGCAGCACTTTAGCAACATCATCTTTTAAGGTTTGAAATAGCACTATATCTTGGCTATTGGGAATAATTCTTCTATGAACGTTGGCATGCATGTATCTTTTCAAATTAGTGGGACTTTTATTTTTGGACATATACCCAGCAGTGGCATTGGTGAATCATATGGTATTTCTATCTTTAGTTCTTTTGAGGAAACTGCATACTATTTTCATGGTAGCTCTACCAATTCATATTCCCATCAACAGTTTACCAGATTCCCTTTTCTCCTCATCCTCACCAACATTTGTTATTTGAAGACTTTTTAATGAGAGCCATTCTGACAAGTGTGAAGTGATACCTCCTTTCGTTTTTGATTTACATTTCTCTAATAACTTGGAAGGCCTGATGCTGAAGCTGAAACTCCAATACTTTGGCCACCTCATGTGAAGAGTTGACTCATTGGAAAAGACCCTGATGCTGGGAGTGATTGAGGGCAGGAGGAGAAGGGGACGACAGAGGATGAGATGGCTGGATGGCATCACCGACTTGATGGACATGAGTTTGGGTAAACTCCAGGAGTTGGTGATGGACAGGGAGGCCTGGCGTGCTGCGATTCATGGGGTCGCAAAGAGTCGGACACGACTGAGCAACTGAACTGAACTGAATTGAATAATTAGTGATGCTGAGCATCTTTCCATGTGCCTGTAAGCCATCTTTATGTCTTGTTTGGAAAAAAAAGTCTATTCAGCTTCTTCTTGCACATTTTTAAAATTAGTTTTTTTTTTTAAATATATATAGTTATATGAGCTGGTTGGGCTTTCTTGATGGCTCAGCAATAAAGAATCTGCCTGCAATACAGGAGACACAGGAGACTCAGGTTCTATCCCTGGGTTGGGAAGATCCCCTGGAGGAGGGCATGGCAACCCATTCCAGTACTCTTGCAGGGAAAATCCTATGGACAGAAGAGCCTGGTGGCCTATGGTCCATGGGGCTGCAAAGAGCTGGACATGACTTAAGCAACCGAGCACTGCATAGCACAGCACATGAACTGTTTATATATGTTGGTTATTAATCCCTTTTAGATATCTTCTCACTTCTTTGTATCATTTGCAAATTCCTTCATTAATGTTTTACAGTTTTCAGAGTATAGGTCTTTTACATTCTTGGTTAAGTTTATTCCTAAGTACTTCTTTCTTTTTGATGTGATTGTAAATGGGATTATTTCCTTAATTTCTCTTTTTTGATAGAGACTTCAGGGTTTTCTATATATAATATCAGGTCATATGTAAATACTCAGGGTTTTTCTTTACTTCCAATTTTCTTCTCTTCCTTTTATTTCTTCCTTTCTGGTTGCTGTGGCTAGGAAAAGTAGAGAAGTTTTGTTTTGTTTTTCGTAAGTGAAGTCACTCAGTCATGTCTGACTCTTTGCGACCCCATGGACTGTAGCCTACCAGGCTCCTCAGTCCATGGAATTTTCCAGGCAAGAGTACTGGAGTGGGTTGCCATTTTGTAAACTGCTTTTAAAAAAATATTTATTTGGCTGAGTTAGGTCTTATTTGTGGCACATGGACTCAGCAGTTATGGTGCAGTGGGCTTAGTTGCTCTGCAGCATGTGCAATCCTAGGTCCCCAACCAGGGATCAAACCCACATTCCCTGCATTGCAAGGCAGACTCTTAACCACTGGACTACCAGGGAATTCCTGAGACGTTTTAAAAGTTTAAAGGAATGTTATAGAATGGTAACATTCTATATTTTGATGATATTTGGGTTACATAGGTACATGTATTTGTTACAACTAGAGTTCAATATTTTTTTATAGTGTTTATCTTTTGATGTAAAATTTACACATAACATGCACAAGTCTAAAGTGTTTGCTGAGTTTTGAAAAGTGCGTGATCATCACAACTGTGCTTTCCTCCACTATCAGAAGATAATCTTGCCTTCCATTTCACTGATAAAACGGAAGCCATCTGACAAGCATTCTCTCAACTTAGAAATGTAGCCATACCTCTCCTTTCTTCATTTTGTCATTGTAAACAACATACATCTGAGGTCAACTTCTTCTCCTAGTTTTTCATCCTATCCTTTCCAATCTTCTCAGAAGCCTTGCTTTATTGGATTATTCCTCTCCTCCAGATCTCTCATTTCAAGGAGCGAGCTTGTTTAAGAACTAATGCTGGATTCTCTCTACTACTTGAGTCCTCACACATGCCATTCCTTTTCCTTGGAACAATTTCCCTATTTCCTCCCCCTTACTTATCATAAACCCTACTTACCCTTCAGGTGTTTCCTTAGAGTCTATTTACCTAGATATAACTTCCCTGACCTTCCATCCCACACTATGGCAGAAACTATTGAGGTTCCTGTTTCATGACACTCATCTCACCTTTATTTGTTTTATGTATGTCTTGCCCACAAGACAAACATGGCCTCTGTCCTCAGTGTCTTATTAACTACTAACCTCCAGTACTTAGCCTAGCACCTAGCACGTTAAATATTTCTTGCTGAATGAAAGACTTAATTAAAATTCAATCATCTGTAAAATGTAATGTTTTAAAATGTCTTCTCTTCCTTCATAGATTTAAATTTTTATTCTAATAGCTTTTAGAATAAGAGCTTTCCTAGGACTGTGTTAAATTGGAAGGGCATTGTGACATTTTTGTTCTTATAATTTTTCATAAATCTGTTCTAAAATTTAAGTGACTGTCTTGTACATAAAAGATCCTCTGCAAGAACTATTTCATAGTCATAAAAATTCTATAAAGTGGAAATATTTTTCAAGATCCTATATTTCAATTTCCTTAGGTCATTCTTTAAAGGAAGAAAACCAAAGTACTATGGTAATTTTATGACTGTACTGTTACTGAATTTTTACCCAGATAGGGCTATCTTCGGAGAAGGCAATGGCACCCTACTCCAGTACTCTTACCTGGAAAATCCCATGGACAGAGGAGCCTGGTAGGCTGCAGACCATGGGGTCGCGAAAAGTCGGACATGACTGAGCGACTTCACTTTCACTTTCATGCATTGGAGAAGGAAATGGCAACCCGCTCCAGTGTTCTTGCCTGGAGAATCCCAGGGACGGGGGAGCCTGATGGGCTGCTGTCTATGGGGTCACACAGAGTCGGACATGACTGAAGCGACTTAGCAGCAGCAGGGGTATCTTATGGCTAAAGACACCATGGGGGAAATTCTAAAAATTCAGAGTTCTTTTTACCTTTCAAGTGTGAAGCAAGATGATCATCTGTTAGTTTACATAACTATATATTATAAATAGTTTAGTTTTTCTGAGCAAACCTAAATTCATTCAGCATTCACTGATAGACACTAGAGACTTAACATTACACGAATCACTCATGTAGGTAACCATAATGTATATATGAGCCTAAGCACATAAACACAC
The DNA here is from genome assembly GCF_029407905.1 of Bubalus kerabau. NCBI lineage: Eukaryota > Metazoa > Chordata > Mammalia > Artiodactyla > Bovidae > Bubalus > Bubalus kerabau. The sequence goes on from NC_073633.1 coordinate 66,116,373, forward strand.
ACACATACATGTACACACACACAAACACACACAAAATTTGAGGAAGTAGAGCTACTAAAACTAAATAAATGAGAGATCTTTACACACAAATATGTTTCTCCTCAGAAATAATTTCTGCTGCCAGCCTTGATGTAAGTCTTATTAACTTTACATAACTCCTTTCACCAAGTCAAAATATAGTATCAACTTAAGTACAGTTGGGGGCTCCACAACTTCTTGAAGTCCTATTCAAATAAAACTAGACTATTGAGCCAGACTAACTGAAAAGGCAAAGCAAGTTTTTACTGAAGCATAACAAAGCAAGCTTCTCAAAATTCTTCTCCAGCTGTGTATCTCCACACTAGTCCTTCAAAACAGGAGCCACCTCTACTCTCTTCTTTCACTTAAGTATAATTTAGCTTTTATGCTTTGATGCTGTTGAACTGTGGTGCTGGAGAAGACTCTTCAGAGCATCTTGGACAGTAAGGAGATCAAACCAGTCAATGTTTAAAGAAATCAACCCTGAATATTCACTGGAAAGATTGATGCTGAAGCTGAAGCTCCAATACTTTGGCCAGCCTGATACCAAGAACTGACTCATTGGAAAATACCCTGATGCTGGGAAACCTTGAGGGCAGGAGAACGGGGTAACAGAGGATGAGATGACTGGATGGCATCCCCCGACTCATCGGACATGAGTTTGAGCAGACTCTAGGAGACAATGAAGGACAGGGATGCCTGGCATGCTGCAGTCCATAGGGTGGCAAAGAGTTGGGCATGCCTTAGCAACTGAACAACAAGCTTTTAATTTTTCTTCCTTACCCTGGAACTGACCAGCAAACAAGAACTCTTAGGGTATGTGTTGGAGGATGTGTTTGAGGAGATATCCAGAGGCAATCCACAATGATTACCAAGTGTCCAATCTCATGGCAGTCTCTTTCCTCAAGGAACTAAGGAACCGAAGGTAAGAGGAACAATCAATAAGCACGGTGGAAAGGCAACATACCAGAGTATGTTACCTGTTGAGTGGTGGGGAAAATTACGGGTTCTGAGATAGGGCAGAGAAGCCTGAAGGTGAGCCTAGGGTTGAACTTGGTCCTTGACAATGAATTACCTAACCACTATTTGTGGAGCTTCCTGTCTCATTTCTCAGTTGTCGCCATACTGTGGTATTATCCTTTACAGTTAAGGCCTCCTTTAGCCAGATGACAAAAGACAGAATAACATATGTACAGGCAGCTAAAACCTCTTCCGATATACCAGAGGTAGTTTGGGATGAGAAAGTGGTCTCTGGGCAAACAATCCACTTGCCAATGCAAGAGACACCGGTTCCAACCCTGGTTTGGGAAGGAAGATCTCCTGAAGTAGGAAATGACAAACAGCTCCGGTATTTTTGCCTAAAAAATTCCATGGACAGAGGAGACTGGCGGGCTACAGTCCATGATAGGGTTGCAGAGTCCCACAGGACTGAGACTGACAGACCCAAGTGGTCTCCGAGGTCGCTCAAGTCCTCAAAACGCGCGTGTCCGAGTGGCTCCACACTCCTTAGTTTAGCAGTCCAGAGGGGGAGTTAAGTCCCAAGCAAAGCGCAGAGCGGCTCAGGGAACATGCTCCTCGGAATGTCCAGCTGGCTTCAGCCTCCAGAACTGCCAGCTCGCGTTGGGTTTCCGCCAGCTCAGGCCGCCTGCGATCACTCCGCCCACTGCCCCTGTGGACCTCCGCCTCCTTCTTTCCCTTCTCCGCCATTTCCGACTACGCCTCTAGCTCATTTGGGCCCTCCTCGGCTTCCGTCCCAGATGATCCCTCCCCGAGGCTGCTGCTGCCGCTGCCCCCTCCTCCCGGAGCTGGGGCCGCCTCCTCGGCCAGTGGCGTAGCCGGACTCTGCGTCGCGGCCAGCTAGATAGGGGCGGAGGTCCGGAGCCCGGTCTCGACCCGAGCGGGGGGCCATGGAGAAAGCGGCCCGAGGCACTCTTCACACCGACTAACGCGGGCCCGTTGCGGCTGCAGGCGCCATGGACCGAGCCCCCGCAGAGCAGGTACGCGGGCTTGAGCCAGGCCGGTCGGGCCGGGAGCTGGGGGTCGCGGCTTCCTCCCGAGCGGGCCCTGGTCTCCGAGCGTGGGCCCGGACGGCCGGAGCCCTCGGGTTCCTGCTGGCGCAGACCTCCTTTCCCCGGGATCCTGGCGGCGCCCCTCTCCTGCATTGTTTCAGATGCTGTCTCGAGCTTGGAGGCTTTTCCAGCTCCGATTTCCCCTGGGCTGGGGATTTGCTTTTGGCCGCCCTGACTTGTTTGGTGAAAGGGGCCAGAAGATTCCCAAGTTCTCCGTTCTTTCCCGAGAGAGGGTTTATAACTTCACCAAATACTAACCCCCCTCCCCCTTCCCTTCAGTTCTGGAATGTGTTTTCAAGGTGGAAAGGCTTCTCACTTAGAAAAACTGTCAGGGAATGTGATAACTACAGATGATGGAGGGGTTATGGGCTTTTTAAGACCTACGTTCCCTTGAGCGAAGCATTGTTTTTGCAGTGGTTTTATGGAGGTGTTCCTTTTTAGATATGAAATACTGCGGTTTCCCTTTGCCCTTCTAGCCAGTTATTTTGCCAAAAAAAAAAAAAAATAGTGTTTTTGAAACATCGATTTTGTATTTTAAAGGTGTAGGACCCGAAGGACGAGTTCATTTCCGAGCCCGTTTTCGTATTCACGAAGTCCCATTAATGTTTCAGTTGCATCAAATTATTGATTATCCAAGCTAGTAGGTGCTGGGAGGCTGGGATGGTGACAGTGTTTAAAAAAAAGGGAAAAAATCTAAAATAATAGTTTTCTTCCTTCCAAAAAGTTTCAGTATTTTCCATTCTGAGATCTGTATGAAGGGATTTAATTTGATGAAATCGAAGTTTACTCACTGTCCATTCCCCCTCTTCAGTTGAAGGCCTTGCCCAGTAATGAACTCGGCAAATAGATGAAGGAAAAAGAGAGATTAGGGGTTAGCCCGATTACTTTACAAATGGATAATTAACACCTGAATAACGAGACAAGATTTCCCAAATTCTTGTATTTGTATATATGTAGCTGGTGTATTTATGTGTATATATGTAGCTAGTCAGGGAGTTCAGATTTTGAAATCGGTCTCTTTCAGCAGACAGCAGCTTCCTGGTTGTGGATATTTGTTTTGTTTTTTTCTTTTTTCCTTTGTATAAAAATCTTTATTTAAAAAAAGCTTGTGTAAATATGACTGAAAACACAAACGAGTTTTACGAAACAGTTTGTGCATTTACCAAAGCAAAACTGATGGGGACCCCTTGACAAATTAATTCAGGCTTTTCCTGTGACCCAGGGTATTTTATATGTCCCCTATATCCAGTTTAATGAAAAATAATTTTTCAAGATACCTATCAAAAAACGCCCGAAATTTCAAAGCCTGAGAAGTGAATAAGAAATTTTCTTGAATGATTTTCCAGTACGTGTGTCACTAATGAAAGGGTTAAACATTTTGTTTCTTCACTAGGATGACAGAACTGTAACTAGTAATGCTGTCATGTATATATTTATGGTTCCATGTATATATATATATACTTATGGTTCCTTTCATCCCAGAGGAAGTGTAATTAACTATTTAGATGGTAACTTTTAGCATAGTTATTTGTATGTAATTATCTTGACAGCAAGTGCTATGAGCAAATTCTTTAGAGAGCCTATTTGTCTTTCATCCCGTTTCTTTCCAGAGTCCACAACCTATTAAAATTTTGTAGAAATTTAAGCTTCAGAAAAAAACATAAATGTAGGTTTTCTGTTGAAGAATTTTTTTTTTTTTTTTCTCTCCAGTACCTCCTACCTCTTCCCTTAGCCTAATCCTAGGGGATTATGAGAGAATAATTTGAATCAATTCCTCTTTCCCCCACACATACACTCACAGAAAGCTGAGATCCCAAGAAGTGATGCTGCTTTGCCTAGTTCATGCTGTAGACAGTTAATTCAGAGGTCCGTGGATGACCTGGAAGGAGTCTCCTTCATTTTAAATTAGCACCTTTCTGATGGCAAAACTCCATTATTTTCATTATATTCTCATATTCATCATTGAAAAAAGGCACAGAACTATTAACTTAATGATAAATTAGGGGCTGGAACTGAGATCTGTCCACTGTGTGGTGTTCTTGATTGCTTTCACTATACCACTGAGTAATGTAATGGCTTTTCCAAGTTATTTGGAATGTACTTTTATACTTTTACTAAATGAATTTAATAAGTAAAAGTCATTAAAAACAGATGCCACATGTGCTGAATTTCCATTTTTCTCTCAAAACATTTATTTTAAACCAGTGTTGGTTTATATTCAGAATTTCTGGGAATGTCTACAGCATTAAAACTTATAATATTATAGTGGTTGACTATTCATAGAAGTTTGATTTTTAAAGACTAGTACTAATACAGACTTTCTGCATTTTGTCTTAAATCCTTGGAGTATTGCACAAGTGTAACTTAAAAAATATCTAAGCGTGTTTTGCCTGAAGACATTCATGTTGTAGTTCTTGGAATTACTTCTTGTTTATATATATATATATAAATCTTTGTATAAAAGGATAAATTCTGTGTGTGTTGATCAAGATTATAAAAAGCAAGTTACTGGGAATACATGCTAGCTAGTAATCTTAACTGTAGTAATGACTATTTGAAAAAATGTTATAACCATAAGAGAATCTCAGGAGTAACCTCTTTTAGCAAGACTGTTTTAAATCAAAATGAGTAGCTTATTTTAATTGCCAGAGGTAGTTCTGAGAAAGGATGCTGCTTAGTATAGTGCATTTTAAAAAAAAATCTGTTTTGTTTATTTAGCTGTGCCGGATCTTAGGTGTTTTTTTTCCCTGTCCTTAAAAGGGAAAAAAAAAAAACTGATATAAAGGGATGTGAAGACTAAATAATGGAGTTTGTTTATAAAGTTTTTGTATTTCTATTTTTATGACATTTAGGACAGTGTTTTGAGATTTTTTAAAAAAAATAAACAGTGGCTTTAGAAGTGACAGAACACTTGAGGTTGACAATCTCTTTTGTATTATCAAATAATTTAAACTCGGGCTTAGTTTTTAGTACATTAATGTTAGATGAGTTCTTTTAAAGTAATTTGCAAAATTATTGATCACTAATGCATTTAATTCTTAGAAAACCAGATGTGTGATAAGTGTATATGGTTTCATGCAAAGAGCTGTTTACCAATAAAGGTATAATATTATCTGGGTTATAATTTTTTCTTTAAATAATTATAAATGTCAAATAGAGTCAGCACTGCAAACTAAATGTATTCTAAATGAGTTACTCTAAAATGTTTATTATTCAGTAATACTTAAAGTTAGCTTTTATAGATCTAAGTAAGCTATTGCCTTAACATTTTAAAAATGCTTTTGTAATCAAAAAGAAAGTAAATAATGCTCATTTAGTGAAAATATCATTTGGAAATTTAAAAAGGCATTTTTTCTCCTAAGCTTTTAAGTCAAAGGGGAATTTAAAAGTGCAATTAAAAAAATTTTAAAACATAATAAAATACTGCATATTAAAATGTATGGGATGTGGCTGAAGCTATACTCTGAGGCAAAGGCATAGTCATAAATGTTTTTGCTGTTCAGCATTTTAAAAGGAAGTTAAAAATTAAGCATCCAAGGAAAGAAGTGGGGATGGGGGGAGAACTCCTGAAAGAAAGAAAGAAAATAAATAGATATTCCAAACACTAGTATTAAATTTAGAAAGTTAGGTTTTAAAAAAGTACCATCAGAGTTTAACAAGATTAAATGTGGTCCATTTTAAGAAAAGAGGGAAAATGTATGAATAGGAAAGCAAGTAGGCAGAGTCTAAGTTAAATGCTTTGATTTTTCTCTTCAGTATTTTCTAAAGTCTTGCAAAACTTGATATGTATAACTACTGGTTTATTTTGTCAAGTGGCTTACTTTCAGTAAAAGACGTTCCAGAAAACAATAAAGCCAGCAGGTATTTCTTAAGCACATTTTCCTTCAGAAGACATTTATTTTATCTTTGGTCATGATATATAAAACATCTTAGTGTTTGATATATCCTATTTACCTTAATATAGCAAGAACGTGGAGGGTTTCCATAGTCGTATTTGTTCTGTAGGTGTGTAGTACGTACTGACATTTCACTGTGGGAGCATGCTTTATTATGTTCTACTTCAGTTTTGATTTTAAGTGGGTGTCATTTTTCTATTGCTTTCTGGGGAAATTATTTGTACTCTTCTGAAAGTTCCATCTCAGAGGAATTTAGTCTGCATTTTCTGTTGATGTGTGCTTCATACCAGTGTGGTGCTCTCTTCAGTGCATGAGCTCAGTGTGCATTTATTAAATTATACAGGCTCTCAGTGATCTGAATGCATTTGTTTAATAAACTTATAAATAAGGTTTCTACAGTTTCTTGTTCAAAACAGGTTTCTGGGATTATGATTTTTCATTAACTTGGAAAATTCGGAAGTAATTTCTGAAAGATAAAGGTAATTTTACAGTACAGTGTCTTTTTTTTTTTTTTTTAAGCAAATAGCAGTACAGGAGTAGATTTTGTTCTGTTTAGACTTCTTCCATATTTTTATTTTCTTTAAGGAGACAAAAATTTGCTATAAAATTTCTGATTTCTTAACGGTCATGGCATAAATAGACTAAACAGAAATACAAACTGAGGAGTATCATTGTATGAAGTAACTAGTTAATTTTTTCATAACATTTTGTTGTCTACTATGTAAGACATTTTTTCCTTTAATTTCTATATTAATGAAATAACTGCCAAAATCTGTTGCTTGCTTAACATATTATCTGTATGACCTTTATTATGTGAAATTTAAAAAAATAGTTTGCCGTATGAACATTATTTTCAGGCCTGAGGACAGCTGAGGCTGCATTTTGATGTATGATGCTGAAGGCCCCAAAGTCACGACAAACAACTTTTAAAACCATAGGGAGTTGTAATTGTGGGAGAAAGTTTGCCAGTCTGTTCCTACTAGTGACATCTTCTGTTTGTGCAGCTGTTGACTACAGCAGCTTCTCTTTTTCGGTAAAAACAAAGGATCATTTCAGTGTTTGTGAGTTTTATTGTTGAATGCCAATATCTAGAATTGCACTTAGAATAGAAGCCAATACAGACTTTAATTTTTTGGGACATAGACTGTGTATATGTGCTGCTGCTGCTAAATTGCTTCAGTCGTCTCTGACTCTGTGCGACCCCATAGACGGCAGCCCACCAGGCTCCCCTGTCCCTGGGATTCTCAAGGCAAGAACACTGGAGTGGGTTGCCATTTCCTCCTCCAATGCATGAAAGTGAAAAGTGAAAGTGAAGTCACTCAGTCGTGTCCGACCCTCGGCGACCCCATGGACTGCAGCGTTCCAGGCGCCTCCGTCCATGGGATTTTCTAGGCAAGAGTACTGGAGTAGGGTGCCATTCCCTTCTCTGCATATAGATCACTGCTGCTGCTAAGTCGCTTCAGTCATGTCCGACTCTGTGCGACCCCATAGACGGCAGCCCACCAGGCTCCCCCGTCCCTGGGATTCTCCAGGCAAGAACACCGGAGTGGGTTGCCATTTCCTTCTCCATGTATATGTGCAGATATTAGTTATAAATTATGCATGACACTTTTTGAATAGTGGTTACATAAATTCACAAAACGTATAAAGAACAGATGAGACTAGGTATTAAAAACTTGTTGCAAAACAAAACAAAAAACTTTTTTTTTTTTTGTTTTTGGCTAGTCTGGTCGCTTGTGGGGTATTTGTTTCCTCACCAGGGATTGAACCCGTGCATCCTACAGTGGAAGTGGAATCCTAAACACTGCACTGCTGGGAAAGAGCAAGGATATGAATTTGTTGTTACCAAAGTAATTTATGAGTTGGTATTATTTGGGGGTATCAGGAAAAGTTATTTTTAAATTGCCTTATTTCTTTATATTAGTATTCTTTGTTTTTTTTTTCATATGGGACTGAGAATTTAATATAACCATATACCTTGAATTAGAAAAAAAAATTCAAATGTCTTCTAGCCCAGATTTATAAAGCTGTTCAGGATTCTCATATGTTCAAAGGTTGATATTTTAGACCTTAATAAGTTTTGAGTCTTAATAACTATCATAGTGAAAATCACTGAACTATATACTATTAACATTTGTTTTTGCCTCCTATGTTGGAATTCAAGAAACCAACTCACACGTTATTTATGAGTACAATTATGTTATCTATCTCAGATTTGGTCAGTAGTACAAAAGTGGACATCAGAGTTACATCAGGTGGGGAGGAAGGATGTTGAACTGATGCTGCTGTACAGTTCAGATTTCTTCCCTAGACATGTGTTTTCGAATGTTCACAATGAACTCTTTTTGAACAGTTTCAAAAAAGGCTGTATATTCAGCACATATATTTAGCATGTCAAGTCTTTTCTTTAGATTTTTTTGGATTTTCTACTGATTACTTTTGTGAGAAACATGCATGAAATTTATTCAGAGAAATATGCCTTGATGGGAGCTTCTAATAAATGCCATCCCAGTGGGGAAAAAGTTCTGGTTAGGTCTATTGCTTTCACGTAGTTGATTTGAGTTGTTGAAATATTGGGTTGCATTCCCCTCACTGGTTTCGCAAAGTGTTTATTTTTTAATATTGTTATGTTTGTGGGTTTTTTCCCCCCAAGTCACCTTGAGATATTTGTGGTTTTTTAACATTCTCCTTTTACAGAATGTGCCTATAGATTATTTTATACTAAAATCTTAAAAATTTTAGTTAAATATAGCAAACACAGAAAGAAAAGTGCACAAAACCAGTGTACAGCTAAATGAGTTATTGGATGAAGACCTTGTGTCACCCATGTTATGATACAGGATTTTGTTGGGTGCCTCAGAAGCTCTGCCAGGTGCCTCTTCCCAATCACAGCTTCCTCTTTCCTGAGAGTAATTCCTATCCTGACGTTCATGGCTCTTCTTTACTTTTCTTTATAGTTTTGTCCCCAATTTGTACATCCTTAGTATGGTACTTTACTATGTCTGTTAAACCTCTATAGATTTATAAGAGAAGATAAAAATAAACTAACATGGAGCACGAATTCTGGATTACCTTATTTCCTCGGTTTGTTTGCTGGAAAGCTGAAGTGCTCACTTTTTTCTCAATTTAACTGTGAAGCAAAAGTTTTTCTCCTGTGTGCTAAGTTGTTTTTTTCATTTATTGTAAACATTATCCTTCCTTTTAATTTAACCATACTAATCTAATTTCCTGCAATGGACAGAAATAAACTTTTTTAGGCTATTCAAACAAATATAGAGTAGTTATCCTTCAGAACTCTGTTCAGTGATTTTTTCCACTAACAAAATTAACTTAAAAACAATGTTTTGTCTGAAGAGCGAGTTTGTGTTTTGTTTTGTTTTTTTACTACCAGCTTTATTTTTGGACTCCGAGGTATGACTTCCTTGTACTCTTGATTGTTTTAACAGCTTTGGTTATGTAAGAAATGACTTCATTGAAATGTAGTAACCTTTGATAAAGTTTTTCATCCAGTTGATGGCTTTGTCTAAATAACATAATCGGATTAAATTTTTAAAATTTGACCTTGCTCTTCCTTTGAATGTTTTGTGAATACTGAGAAGACTGTCTCTTTTATTGTTTTATTGTTGTGAATTTGTATTATTTAAGTTTTTGCTTGTTTGTTAGTAATGTGTTTCACTTTCTCTTTGAAGAATGTCAAGCTGTCAGCTGAGGTAGAACCATTTATTCCCCAGAAGAAGAATCCTGATACATTTATGATCCCTATGGCACTCCCAAATGATAATGGAAATGTTTCTGGTGTAGAACCAACTCCAATTCCCAGCTACCTGATTACCTGTTATCCATTTGTGCAAGAAAACCAGTCCAATAGGTAATTTGTTTATTATTATTTTCTTTTGGTGGGGGAAGAAAGGGGTAGGGAAATGTAGAAGTTTGCAAAGCACAAGTCTTAACTTTTTCCTTTTGTAACTTTTAAGTATTAACTATTTCTCTACTTTCTAAGAGGAGTAAATGAAACCAAATGATGTAGAAATTTAAAAATTGTTGGCATGGATTATTATTATTTTTTCATTCTTTCTAAGAGAAAATGGAATTCTTTGTATCTCCTATAATAAGTTATTGAAATTTTTTTGAAATAAACTGACACAACGGGAGGAAGGAATTATTCAGAAAGAGGTAAACAGAAAACCTTTTTTTGAGGATAGACATATAATCCTAATTGCCAAGACAGTCTGTTCTAAGAAGAATATATCAAGGGATGGCCCTTAACTTTGAAGCTTCTGTGGCCAGTTAGCTTATTATATCTCTAGACTCTGATTGTAGTTTAAATTTAGTTTCTGTGCTATGGTCACAGAGTGATTTAGCAAAATGCTTACAGCTCGGATACTGTGTGACCTAGTGGTTAGGGTGTGTCTTGTGATAGTCCCGATAGCCTTTCTAACCCTGCTTAGACTGTCTGAATGATTAGCACTTCATTGGTGTAGTTCATTTTATTGCTGTATGAAAGTACTTTCAGCGTGTTTCATATTATATCACACATTAAAATTGTACTTCTCTAGCACTGTAGGATAAATGGATGAGGTAGCTGGACTCTAGCCTTTGCGCAACCACCCCTGAGGGCTAAGGCAAGTCAATATTTCTACACATGTTTAACCATTGTGTCACACTAGTGTGTTCAGGCACATTCTTTGAGAAACTCTGGATAGATGAGATATATGGTCAGTAAATTACTCTCTCAGGTATTAAATATTCAAGTTAATACTCTAGAACTCTTTAATAGTTTGGGAGATTAGGCACAGTAGAAGCTAAAGGATTCTGCTCAATTGAGTCAGGGGAAATAGATTTAAGGGACTAGATCTGATAGATAAGAGTGCCTGATGAACTATGGACAGAGGTTCGTGACATTGTACAGGAAACAGGGATCAAGACCATCCCCATGGAAAAGAAATGCAAAAAAAGCAAAATGGCTGTCTGGGGAGGCCTTACAAATAGCTGTGAAGAGAAGAGAAGCTAAAAGCAAAGGAGAAAAGGAAGGATCTAAGCATTTGAATGCAGAGTTCCAAAGAATAGCAAGAAGAGATAAGAAAGCCTTCCTCAGCGATCAATGCAAAGAAATAGAGGAAAACAACAGAATGGGAGATCTCTTCCATAGAGATCTCTTCAAGAAATTAGAGATACCAAGGGAACATTTCATGCAAAGATGGGCTCGATAAAGGACAGAAATGGTATGGACCTAACAGAAGCAGAAGATATTAAGAAGAGGTGGCAAGAATACACAGAGGAACTATACAAAAAAGATCTTCACGAGGGAAAGAGCTGGACTTGGCCAAGTGGTTAGGGGAATATTGGAAAGGAGTAGGAGGCCCTTGGCCTGAATTAAAGAATGGAGGTGGAATAATCAAGTCACCTACTGTAAAGACCACCTTATACAATGATCACGTTACCCTGCTTTTTGCAGAAGGCTGTTACAGTTAGTTGCTGCCATTGAATGGGAACTTTGGACTGCCATTACTGGCAGATTCAGCAGATAGGTGTTTAACTTTTAGGCAGAAATATTGTGAGGCTGAGGGAGAGAGCTACAAATAAGAATACTCTGTACATTTTAAATTTTGAAATGCAGTAAACTGTCAGGTTAAATTTCTTTGTGTGTGTGTGTGTGTACACAGTCACGTCTAACTCTTTGTGACCCTTTGGACTGTAGCCCACCAGGCTCGTCTGTCCATGAGACTTTCAGGCAAGACTACTGGAGTGAGTTGCCGTTTCCTACTCCAGGGGATCTTCCTGACCCAGAGATCAAACCCACAGCTCTTGGATCTCCTACACTGCAGGCAGATTCTTTACCACTGAGCCATCAGGGAAGCCTGAATTCCTTTATACTGTCAATTAAAATTGTTATTACACATACGTAAAAACTAATTATAGCAAGGAAATTGATAAAAAAATGATCTCTTTTTCAGAATTATTATGAGGCTACAGTTGGCACTAGTGGTCAAGAACCTGCCTGCTAATGCAGGAGACTTCAGAGTTGCAGGTTCAATCCCTGAGTTGGGAAGATCCCCTGGAGGAGGGCACAGCAACCCACTCCAGTATTTTTGCCTGGAGAATCCCATGGACAGAGGAGCCTGACAGGCTATGGTCTATAGGGTCACAAAGAGTCAGATACAATGGAAACAACCTAGCACATTTTATACTGTTATTTTCTTTTATTAAAATAAGTTGAAAATTTGCTTTGTATTATTTTCAGACATGCATGTCAATAGATTTGTTCTTTTTTGATTTGGTTTTACAGACAGTTTCCATTATATAACAATGATATACGATGGCAACAGCCTAATCCAAACCCTGCTGGACCATACCTTGCTTACCCCATTATATCTGCTCAGCCACCTGTTTCTACAGAGTATACATATTATCAGCTGATGCCAGCACCATGTGCACAAGTCATGGGTTTCTATCATCCTTTCCCTGCACCTTACTCCAACACTTTTCAGGCTGCAAATACTGTCAATACTATAACCACAGAATGCACTGAGCGTCCAAATCACCTTGGACAGGTCTTCCCATTGTCTGGCCATCGAAACAGAAATAATAATAGAGGACCAATGGTACCAAAAGTAAGTGACCAAATTTGATTGGCTTTTGTGTTTGATATTTCTGTTGTTAGTGTAAGTAATTTGCTACTTGTATTGATTAGCTTTTACTACTGAGTTTTACTTTTTAAAAAACAATTAAGGATATAGCATTTTAAAAATAACTTTTTCCATTACTTTTGTTCCTCATTCTTTAAATGGTGATATGATTAACAGTCATTTTCAAGTTAGAGAGTTTACATAAGCATAATGTACAAATATTTCCAAATTATTTTAATTTAGTGATAAAAATTGCATAGTGACACAGTTTTAGTAAGGGATTAGTTTGGCTCCTTTCCTAGCAATGTTAAGTGGCTAATGTACATCTAATGTACATCAGTCTTCAGAAATAAGCAGGAGATATTATGGAAAAGAATATTGTGATGCATTAAGTCTCTTCAACTTCATTGTTTTCTATTCTGTCAATTTTTAGTAGGAACAGCACTTTGTTTTTTAGAGAATGCTTTATTATATGAACACAGGGTCTCCTAGGGCTAAAGAAAATTAAAGATAAATGTGAAATGACTTTGTCAACACCAGCCTTTTGACTAAGTTAAAAAAAAAAAGACACAAAGGCCTTGAAATCACAGGAGAGTTTTAAGGTTAATTCTAGGTGTCTGTTTCTTAACTAAAATATTATTTTTCTATTGAAACCATAACAAATAAGAAAAACCAGATTTCTTCTTAGCACTTTGAGCTAATGGAAAGCAGAGTGATTAAATGCCTTTTACGTCTGTTATTGTCAAGGAGTTCATGCATTCCTAGATTCCATTAGCCCAGCCTCTTCGGTGAAAAGTCTGTGATGTCTTCTGGCATACTTTTTTCAGGTTAAAATACAAACAAGCTGTAGAAGTTGCTTTGAAAAGCTTATTAGTTTTTGTCCATGGAAACTTTCTGGGTCAAGGGAAATCCTTTTGGGATATCTGGGAATGAAAAGAAATAAGTATTGGAAATAGACAATAGTATATAACTTTCAAGTATTTAAGTAACATGATTTCTCAGAGTACATTTCCAGCACTTTAAGAAGTTATCTAAGAAGTTAAATTTGGAGTTCTTTTGTATAAATTGCTATTAAATGATGGATACTCATATTTTTAAAAAATGAAGGAAAGGATCAGCTTTTTAATATTTTCTTTTTAAATTCTAAAGTAGAAATTTCTTTTGTACTTCATTGCTCTCATGAAACTAAAATTGAGCTTTTGGATAAGTTACCACCCTTTTTACTGATACTGCCTTTTTAAATAAAAATTTATAACCCCTTACTTGATGTGGTTATACTCGTATTATTTATTATTAAGAAAATTTTAAATGCAAATGACAATTAAAATGAATATATCTCATTAATTATAATAGTATTAATGGTTATTTGAAAAGTAGTATATAAATGTGTATATAATACATTATATAGCCTACTATGATTGGCTGTAGATAATTTAGTGAAATCCTAACACAGTAACCCTGTTTCCTCATGGATTGAGAGTCACTCATTTGTAGCTTACATTTAAGTATATTTTTAAAGGATGTATTGATATATTTTATAATGTTTATTAGTACATTGAATAAGATTTTAATTTTTTTTTTTACCTCAATCAGCAACAACTTATACAGCAGCACATAAAAAGCAAAAGACCACTGGTGAAAAATGTAGCTATTCAGAAAGAGACAAGTGCAGCAGGTCCCGATAATCGATCAAAAATTGTGCTACTGGTAGATGCTTCACAGCAAACTGGTAAGGCAAGATTTTTCTTATGTATATACATCATAGATTTTAAAATATTTTTTATTTTATTGAAATATAGTTGATTTACATATTGTGTTAATGTCTGCTGTAAGCAGTGATTTCATTTATACATACATATACAGTACATTATTTTTCATTTTCTTTTCCATTAGGGTTTATCATAGGATATTGAATACAGTTTTCTGTCCTCTACAGTAGGGCCTTGTTGTTTATCCATTCTATATATAACAGTTTGCATCTGCTAATCCCAAACTCCCAATTCACCCCTCCCCCAGCACCGCCCCCTGCCCCCCACACACTTCGGCAACCTCAAGTTTGTTCTCTGTGTCTGTATCTGTTGTCATGCATTGACTTTGTAATTGTAGACTCTACCACTTTTTAGGATTTTGGACTTTCAGTCTTCTGTTTATCCCGCCACTTTGTGAAATTCTTTAGGAAAGATAAAACAGTCCCATGTTCTTAAAGTTCTTTCAACTTGGGTGCTGGCTTATATAATTTTGAGCAGAATTTGAGGTTTCCTTATCCTCCTTCAGTAGTGAAGCAGTTCAGAAATCAGAGATGGAATTTTGAAGACATTGTAGAAATTTGAGGGACTCATTTTGTTAGAAGTTAGAATTGTACATATTTTATTTTTCATATGTTTTTTAATAACTAGATTAAAATCCCTTTTAAAACATTCTATAAATATCTTTATAGAAGAACTTATCAAGTTTCGTGTACCATATTTTAGCATAAGATCTGAACCAGACCTATTAGTGGTAACATGTATCCTTAAACAAGTAAAAATTTTGGGCTAGTTGTATATCATTTTCTTAAAAGTTTTTAGAGGATTGTGTAAACATTAAAGTAAAAAGCTTTATCCTGACAGTAGGTAACAGTTAATGAGTAGTTTTAAAATTCTCACTGTTTTCCAGTTATACGTGAAATTTCATTTTGTATCCCTGATAATTAGCTTAATAGCTATAGAGTAGATAGCTGTCTTCTCTCACTCATTGTCATTTAAAAATCCTTATTAATGATTCAGGACTAGATCTGTTCAGAGGCATGTTTGCTTTTTACCCTTTACAGTTTTTACAAAAATGCTGTCTGACTTGATATGAATTAGATGGTACATACTTTCTTTCATTTGTACTGTACCTTTTTTGTTGGACATCCGTTCAGTTATCCTTTGACAATTCCTTAGGTTCATTAGGAGTAAGAAAATATCTGGAAATCAGTCAAAAAACAGCTTGCTGATAGTACAATCATTGTATGGTTTGTAGGGCATAAGGTGATAAGATTAACAGACTGACGAATGCTTGGAATGGTTTATGATAAAGAGCCATAAGGTAATATATGACAAAGTTCTGTATGTTTTGGTTGTTCCTAGACACAGTGACCCATTTCTACATGCTTTGAACCCTAAGAACTACTTTAAAAATTTGTTCTAACGTCTTTGGTTTGCTCATTAAGTGACCACAAGGACAACCTTCTGAATCTCAAGAATTAGAAAGTGGAAAGATGAAGATATAATTTGAGTAGAAGATTATACCTTCTATCAGTATTCTTATTCTTCAGGTTGTTCTTAATTTATCAGGATGAATTGATGTCAGTTATAGGTAGAAGGCAAATGATGGTTTAAGGAATTTGTAATACATTTTTACTCTTGAACACAAGCTTGTATTATTTAAAAGAGTTTAGTAAGATGGCTAGGTATGAAATAATACACAGAAGTTAATTATAGTGTGTTACCAACAATCAGCCTTCCCTGGTGGCTCAGACGGTAAAGCGTCACATGCGGGAGACCTAGGTTCGATTCCTGGGTTGGGAAGATCCCCTGGAGAAGGAAATGGCAACCCACTCCAGTATTCTTGTCTGGAAAATCCCATGGACGGAGGAGCTTGGTTGGCTATTGTCCATGGGGTCGCAAAGAGTCGGACACGACTGAGCGACTTCACTATCACTATCACCAACAATCAGAATTTAAGAAAATATATCATTTACAATAGCAACAAAAATAGTTTCTGGGATAAACCTGACAAAGTATAAGACATTTATACTGAAAACTAACTTTATTATAGGACATTTTAAAAAAACCTAAATCGCTCATTCAGGATGATTTGATGTTGCAAGTGGCATTTTTCCCTTTGTTAATCTACATATTCAGTGCATTTCTGATCAAAATTCCAATGGGGATTTTTGGAGAACTTGACAAACTAATTTCTAAGATAAAAGAGCACTGATCTGAAAAGAGCCATGACTTCCCTGGAAAAGAACATTTCCTCTTGGGAATTTCCTGGTGGGTCAGTGGCTATTAAAAAAATTTTTTTTAATTAAAAGCATTTTTTAAAAGTATTAAAAAAAGAATTTTTTCTTCTAGATAGCAAGACCTACTAAGCCATTTATTTTTTATAGGCTTATATAAAAATATATAAAATACAGTATACAAAGATTAAACAGAACAGAGTCCCAGAAACAGACCCATGTATGTGAAAACATATACAAGGAAAATGACAGAGATAGCATTACAGACCCTTAACATATACATCATGCAAATCTTATGTTTTTAATTGGTTATTTAATTGATTGATTAATTTTTATATCATGCAAATCTGTTCCAGATGGATTAAGGACTTAAATGAGAAAACCTCATGTAGAAGAAGATATAGGCAGATATCTTTATGATTGCATGGAGAAAACTATAAAATTAAGAATTTCTCCTTATCAAGAGTGAATGAAGGGGCTTCCCTGGTGGTTCAGTGGTAAAGAATCTGCCTGCCAATGTAGGAAACTCAAGTTCAATCCCTTGTCCAGGAACATCCCGCATGGCACAGAGCAACTAAGCCTGTGCCACAACTTTTGAGCCTGTGCTCTAGAGCCTAGAAATGCAACCACTGAGGCCACGAGCCACAGCTGCTGAAGCCTGCACGCCCTAGAGCCTGTGCTCCGCAACAAGACAAGCCGCTGCAGTGAAGTTTGAGCACTGCAACTGCAGAGCAGCTCCCAGTAGCCACCTCTAGAGAAAGCACACACGTGCAGCAGCAAAGACTTAGCGCAGCCAAAAGGAAAAAAAAAAAAGAGTGAATGAAGGAACAAGTCATAAATCTTGGAAAGGATTTTACCATGTATGTAACTGACAAAGGGTTAGTATGAGGACATAGGAAGAATTCATAAGAATCAGTAAGAAAATGATCTCACCTTGCACTCAGGGCCCCTGGAATACAGTGCTGCCAGGGGGCTGAAACACTTTGGCAGAACTATAGGAATCTTTGTTTTGACCCAGTTGGCCTACTGAGGACAGTGTATCCAAATGGAATCTCCTCCCAGAAAGAAAAGGAACTGTTTGATTAAAGGTGTGTATACTGCAGCAGCACACAAAAAACCACTGAAAACTTCTCAATGTCCAGTAACAGGCAACAAGTCAAAAGAGGTGCCCAGGACATCCACTCAGTGAACTAATATGGAACCTTCATGTATTATAATTAACAAAGAACATAATTAAACAGCACAACTAAAAATTGTATTGATTCTGTATAAAAGTTATATATCGAAAAATTGTGATTGTGAGAAAAGGGTTGTGGGAAAAATTACGTAGTAAAGGGAATTTTAGTGGTGTGCTGGATTGGGAGGAGTTGGTAAGAGGTCTTGTTTTTTAAAATGCCTTGTAATTACAATTTGTGAAATACAAAAATGAGAAATAGGCAACTTAGTAGAAAAATAGACAGAAATCAATCCAAAAGCAAAACTAACAAGTATTTCACAGAGGGGAAAACATACATGGCTATTCTCAACCTCATTATTAAGCAGGAAAATGCAAATTAAAATCTGCAATGAGCCATCTTTTTATACCCAGCAGTTGGGAGAAATTAAAGCCTAGAGGACAGTGTCTAGAATTTGGTGAATATGTGCACCAGCGGGGTTATTTATATCCTGCTCTTAGAGTGCAAACTGTTTTAACCACCTTTGAAAAATGATTCGGCATTACCAGGTAAAGTTGAACATTACATGTAACCCCTAAGCCTACCGATATTTACCTTAGAGAAACCTTCATGTGCACACATGCATACTCTTACATCTATATAAGAATGTTCACAGAAGTACTGTTGTTGAGAGCAAAACCCCAGAACAACCCAAGTGTCCCATCAGTGGTACAGAGGACAAAGGCACTCTGGTATATTCATACACAGGCATTCTAGATTTCAGTGACCTTAATGAATTACAGCCACATGCATCAGAATCTCAAAACCAATCAACATTTGAGGGAGAGAGCAGCGGCAGGGGGAAGCAAGTCACAGAAGAATGTGGACATGTAATTCCATTTTTATAAAGGTAGAATTGCAAAAGTACATAGTTTATGGTTTGGAAATACAGAAGTCCAGAGTAAATCTATTTTAAAAAGTGAAGGAGTGATAAACACAATTCCGAATAGCCCCTGAGGGAGGAAGAGAATAAAGTGGTGGAGGAAGCATGCAGTGGACTTCAAAGGATTGGTGATGTTTAAACGGATGATAGTGGTTTGTTTTAATTATATAATATTAAATACACAAATAGTTACGCAGATACTCTCTTCATAATAAATACATGTTATACAGCAACTTGTCAGGAGCATCTTTTGCCGATCTTTTCAAAAAGTTTCACACCTGTTTTCTTTGTTTACAAAGTTAGATATTGTTCTTTTCTTAACAATTTTAATGATAATTTAAAAGAATTGGTCAGCTTGTTCCTCAGGAGGAGCTGTCACACTTTCCTTGCCTTACAGATTTCCCATCAGACATCGCAAACAAATCTCTGTCCGAGAGCTCTGCCGCAGTGCTCTGGAAGGCCAAAGGCAGGAGGAGAAGAGCCTCCCACCCGACTGCCGAGTCCTCTAGTGAGCAGGGAGCTAGTGAGGCCGACATTGACAGTGACAGTGGCTACTGCAGCCCCAAACACAGCGCCAGCCAGCAGCCTGCCGCGGGGGCCCCGAGAAACCCCGACGCTGGCTCCCTCAGCGTAGGTGGCGCTTCTTGATCTTCTCACCTGTCGTCTGTGTCAGTTCTTTGTGTCTTCGCCTAAAGCTGAAGTATCTATTTTCATTAATAGTTCTATAATATGATGGTTAAAAATGTGTTTTGTATGTTTTACTATTAATATAAAAATACTTATGCAGAAGTATTTTTTCTAAGATTATAATAAGCGTGCTTCACAGTAGATGAAATTGTGATGAAATGTTTACAAGGTATATGGTGTTTACTCTTAAGCAGAAAATAATTGTCTTTTTTTTTGTTTGTTTCTATTTTTAGCATGTGGACTCATCTATATGTGCAGGTACTTATTTTCTGCATAGTGTTTTTGCTCTATTTTCTTCTCTGTCCATGTCAAAGTTTTGCTTTTAAGCATGAAGCTTGCTGATGCTGCAAAAAAAAATTAGAAGTCTTCCAAAGAAATGCAAGTTAATTTGAAAGTATGGTTTTGTTGATGAAGTTGGGAAAATGTCAGCTGGAGGTATTCTGCAAGTTGACACTTAACATTACCAAGACCTGGAATGCCACTTAAAGTTTATGGAAATTTTCCACTGTTACATTTAGAATGACTGAGTTTCAACACATGATGTTAGGGGGCACTTTAAGTTTTGGTATCTTTATAATTAAATTATATTTTAAAATCTCATTTATTATAGGTGGTGTAAATTGGTCTAATGTAACTTGCCAGGCAACTCAGAAAAAACCTTGGATGGAAAAAAATCAGACATTTTCTAGAGGTGGAAGGCAGACTGAACAAAGAAATAATTCACAGGTAATTTGGATTAGGTTGGAGAAATAGGTGTGAGATGAATTATTATAAATTGTGGCTTTGAAGAACAGTGTCCTTAATTTTTGGCATGCATGTTGTGTTTAACATGGTAATCTGTAATTTTGAAGTGGTTTAGGGAATAAAACTCTTATTTAAATAATGAAACAAAATGGTAACATGTTGAATAGATTGGATATATATTGTACCATTTTCTACTTCTCTCTATTTAAGAAATGTATTTGGATATTTTATAACTTAAAAAAAGAATACAGTCCTGCTTCATCTTCTGTGACTTTTTCCTATCTATATAAAAAAACATAAAGCATATTAATTTTTTTTTTAGACCTTCAGGACTGCAGCCTTGTCCATGTCTTTACTTGACTATAAATACCAAAACCATGCTTGGTGCTTGTTGCAGTACCACAGTGAGGGCAACCTCGTGCTATAATGTGGCCAGACTGGGTAGCTTCCTGGGTTTGGGGAGCAAGATTTAGCTGAAGTACAGCAGAGCAAGTTATATACAGCCACAGGCTTCCAATAACTATCTTCCTGCATTGGTTGTCTCTGAAATCAGGGAGGCGTTGGTTGGTCAGTATTTTTCCTTTTTAAATTTTTAGATAGCATTCCTGGATTTCTTAAATCTTGTTAATGGGAATTAAAGTTACCATATGAGTAGATCTAGATGAACTGAAATAGAAGTAAGTTAATAATGGATTGAATAAACCAAAGACTTGCCTGTGCCTTTGCCTCCCTGAAATGAAGTTCCCTAGCATTAATTATGCTGTCAGGAAAACAAGTAGAATAGTGCTCTCTTGCCTACAGTTATTGCAAAAATGAGTCATTGTTGTTTGTGGCAGGCTTGTGAAGCAGTCTAGCTTTATTTGATCAAAAAGAGCTGAAACAAGAATTGTTTATATAGATTAGATAAACAAAATCTGTGGAATGTTTGGTCAAGTACTAAAATTTTATCTTGAAATTGTAACTGCTAGACCTGCCAAGCTTGCAGTCTCAGCATTGGTACTTTTGGTATCAGTAGTCCACTAGAGAGTAAATAATACTGATACAGAAAAATATTTTACCTCTGCCTCAAAGCTAATGAGAATGGTGAAAAAACACAAAACAGAAAATTATGGAACTGCATAAACATTTGTTTATTTTGTATCTCTTCATTCCAAAAGAACTGGAGCCAGATGTTGAACAATGTGTTTTCTTTTCTACTTCTGAGGCTTTGTTGTACTTTTCTTAAGTGTGCAGTTGTTTGCCTTTTTGATAGGCAGAATCTTTTTTCTTTCAAGTCAAAATATTTTCCCTTTCCAATTTCTGATTGTTTTAAGGGTTAAAAAGCCTTTTAGAAATGTATGGACGTGAGTCTGAGTGAATTCCGGGAGTTGGTGATGGATAGGGAGGCCTGGCGTGCTGCGATTCATGGGGTCGCAAAGAGTCGGACACGACTGAGCGACTGAACTGAACTGAAATATTCATTTGTATTTTCTGCTACTTTTTTACAGTGTAATGTTTTCAAAACTTTTTTATCCAAGGTTTTCTTTTGAAGTGTGGTGCAACATAATGATGTCAGTTTTCACAGTAGTTAACCAGTTATCTTAATGTTGTAATATATTAATTTTTTTCTGATTTACTCTTTTAGTCACCTGCTAATCTCTTATGTTTTAGGTTCTGTTTTTGAGCTTTTTCCCCATTTATTATTAGATTTGTACACCTGTACCGTGTGGTTTTAACTACTGAACAGTGACATGATTTTTTAATACTTTTACCAGTGTCTTAACATTTGAAACAGCAGGTTTTTTCCTATACTCTGCTGTAGCCTTAATTGTAAATGATAGAGTCTAAAAATTTAAGTTTTATTTTTTGAATAAAATAAAAATGGTTTTATTTTGTGAATAGGTTGAAAAAAATGTATGAAAAAGGTTATACAACAGTCTCATTTGCATCCTGTCTCCACATGTGTTCTCCTCTTACCTGTACCTGTATATTTGCCCAGAGTTTCTCCATGTCATTATAAGTAAAAAATATAAGTATGTATCTCAAGTTTTATTCATTCTGTTCTGTGCTCTGTTCACATCTTTTAACAAAGTAGATAGATATTTTGTTAGAGATATTGCTGTATTATTTACTCAGAGGGTTTCTGCACTTTTTTTTTTTTAATTCAACTCCTAATGTTGTTGGGGCTTCCTTTGTAACTCAGTTGGGAAAGAATCTGCCTGCAGTGCAGGAGACCTGGGTTCGATTCCTGGGTCGGGAAGATCCCCTGGAGAAGGAAATGGCAACCCCCTCCAGTATTCTTGCCTGGAAAATCTCATGGACAGAGGAGCCTGGCTGGCTACAGTCCATGGGGTCACAGAGTCGGACACGACTGAGCGACTGAACCACCAGCACCAGCACCACATGTTGATGCATCCTTGTTATTTTCTGGAGTCCTGTTGATGGACACTTTAATTGTTTATAAACTACTGCTATTGTGGATATGCTACAGTGCTATTTTGAAATCTGTGTGTAGAGCAGTAAAGTATATTCCTGGATAAGTATTGCTGAGTGAAAAGGTGAAATCACCTCTGTTACTTGGTAGATAGCACCAGATTGTGCCAGTTTGCATTCTTAACAGTCATGTGGAGAGTGCTTATTTCCATAGAGCCTCAGAAACCATGTGTTTTCAAGATTTTGCATTTGTGCCAGTTAGGAGAAATAGTGTATTCATGTAGTTGAGCATCTTTCCATATGTTTAAGGACCATTTGTACTTTTCTGTGAACTTGTTATGTTCTTTGCCCATTTATTGTGTTTTGACCTTTTTCTCTGTTTTTGTACATTTTTAAATCAGTTTGATCAGGCTGTTACCAAATTTAAAGAAATTTTAAGAGCCTTTAGTCTGTTATATGACTTGCAAATATTTTACTAGATTTTCATTTTTATTTTTGACTTTGCTTAATAATTGCCATGCACAAGTTTGTTTTAAATACTGTTAAGAAGTTGATTTTTTATAAAGAAATTTGTCTGATTTCCTCCAATGTGTTTATGCTCTTGTGTTTTTTACATTTAAATCTTTATTCCATTTAGAGTTTGTCTTAGTGGATGTTGTGAGAAATGGGTCTTATTTTGTGTTTTTCATGTGGCTACCCAAATCTCCCACCACTGTGAATTGACAAGTTCATTACTTCATCTGTTTGAGATAGCCACCTTTATCACCTATGAAATTTCCATATATTTTGAAATCTTGTTTCTGGATTTTCTGTTTTGTTGTTTGGTTGTTAAATTAATCTATCAACTTAAGGAGAATGGACATCCTTTATGATGTGGCATCTTTCTAGAAAAAAAATACGTCATTCTCTTTTTGAGTCACCTTTTTGTGTTCTTTAGAAGTATTGTATAGTTTTCTGAAAACAAATTTGTACATATTCCTCATATGTTAATTCTTAGTGTTTTTGTTATGTAAATGGAGAATGAAAACTTAAATCTTTATATATTAATTTTATGCTAGTCATTTAAGAATCTTAATATGTATTTGTTATTTCTGCTTTGTTATGTTCTGTATGCCCAGTCTCTGTTAACAAAACTCTTTTAGAAGAACTTAAAAAAACAAAGGTTCATTTCAGGAGGTAATTGAAATACTTGCATATTTGATCCCCATGAACTTTGTTGGAACCATTAGTTGGGGATTTTAATTTAATCCTCAAACTTTGTCTCCAAGAATTAAGTTGCATTTATTTTTTAAAAGAATTGTTTTTGTGTTTGTAACAACATTATATATTAACTGTGGTTTACAAGAAGGCTAACATTGAGGTAATGCTGTTTGGAAGGTAGAGTTACATTTACTTTTTTGTGATAGTGACTGTACAAAGGAATGAAGATTTTACTCAAGAATTATTCTCTTGCTTCCTATTCATCCCTATGTTGGGGCTTGATAGTACTCATTTCAGTGTGAATAATTTATGTGAATTAAGTCGTTTCTTTGGTACCTGGACATTGTAAATTGTGTTTGTTTTGCCATCCTTGTGTGAGCTTCTTTTCATGAACCAATTAAAAAAAAACTGTATCATGAAAATTTTTAAACAGACATTAAAGTTGAAATAATTTTATAGAGAACATTCATTGCTAGCTACTATCAAAGATTTTTCTAAAATTGGCTTCATCACATGGTGTATTTTTCTATCCGTCTCCCTATCCATGTTCATGAGGCTGTTTTAAGATGAAGTAAATATTTAAAACCAAAAATCTGGTGGGTCCTTGGAAAATTATCTAGTTTCTTCACAGGTGCTTATAGGTTATAGGAAGTAGCCCAGTTTTCACAATAGATCCTCTAAGGAAGAATTACATTTACTGTATGACTGTGCTCTAGCTTATAGTTCTGCTATACAACCTACTTCCCAAGAGAGTGTAAAAATTCTGTTTCTTATCGGCAAGTCTTTTTAGACCAGTTGGTTAGCATGAGAACTGCCAGGCGCTTCTAGGGCTTTTTGTGCATATTTTTGATTTCATATCCAAAGCCTGTATACCAGCACCTGCAGTCCAGGTCCACTTCAGGTTCTGTTTATTATTAGGATTCTTGAGTAACTGGTAAAGAACACTGTACTTTTCTCATCACTCTAAAGTGTCCTGGTTGAGAAGGGCATTTCATATAAGTTGCATTGGGTACTTAAGAGAGGGAACTTAATTGTCTTAAGATAATGCTTTTTCTTACTCTTATGTTCTTTGTATGACAGTTGAACAGTTTGCAGATGTATTAATAGGATAATAATTTAAGTGACTGAAATTTTTATTCTCTTAAATTTGTTTTCTTATAAACATTTAAAATTTTTAATATTTATTAGGATTAAAAAATATGAAAGCTGCTGATTAAAAGATCTAAAATAAAATAGTTTTTTATAAAAAGATAATGCATAGTTTCTCTCAATGGTAACATCATTCAAAACTATAGTGCAATGTCACAACCCCGATATTGACATCAATGTAGTCAGGATTCAAAACAGATCCATTACTACAGGGATCCCTTATGTCACTCTTTTATAGCCAGACTCCCTTCCTTTACTCACCAGCTTCTCCTTAAACTCTAGAATCCACTAATGTGAATCTACTAATCTGTTTCCTCATTTTATGATTGTGTCATTTCAAGAATGCTGTATACATAAACCGATACAGTCTTTTTAGGATTGACTTTTTTCACTAGTGTGGTTTTCTGGAGATTCCTACAGATTGTTAGTTATATCAGTAGTTTGTTTTTATGATTGTCCACTGTTTTATAGGGTGAATATACCACAATGAGTTTATACTCTTAATGAAGGACATCTGGGATGTTTCTTGTTTTTGGTATTACAAATAAAGCCAATATAAGTGTTCATGCATGGGGGGGAGTTCAGTTCAGTTCAGTTCAGTCGCTTAGTCGTGTCCGACTCTCGCGACCCTGTGAATCGCAGCACGCCACGCCTCCCTGTCCATCACCAACTCCCGGAGATCACTCAGACTCAAAGTCCATTGAGTCAGAGATGCCATCCAGCCATCTCATCCTCTGTCGTCCCTTTCTCCTCCTGCCCCCAATCCCTCCCAGCGTCAGAGTCTTTTCCAATGGGTCAACTCTTCTCATGAGGTGGCCAAAGTACTGGAGTTTCAGCTTCAGCATCATTCCCTCCAAAGAAATCCCAGGGCTGATCTCCTTCAGAATGGACTGGTTGGATATCCTTGCAGTCCAAGGGACTCTCAAGAGTCGTCTCCAACACCACAGTTCAAAAGCATCAATTCTTCGGCACTCAGCCTTCTTCACAGTCCAACTCTCACATCCATACATGACCACAGGAAAAACCATAGCCTTGACTAGATGGACCTTTGTTGGCAAAGTAATGTCTCTGCTTTTGAATATGCTGTCTAGGTTGGTCATAACTTTCCTTCCAAGGAGTAAGCGTCTTTTAATTTCATGGCTGCAGTCACCATCTGCAGTGATTTTGGAGCCCAAAAAAGTAAAGTCTGACACTGTTTCCACTGTTTCCCCGTCTATTTGCCATGAAGTGATGGGACCGGATGCCATGATCTTCGTTTTCTGAATGTTGAGCTTTAAGCCAACTTTTTCACTCTCCACTTTCACTTTCATCAAGAGGCTTTTGAGTTCCTCTTCACTTTCTGCCATAAGGGTGGTGTCATCTACATATCTGAGGTTATTGATATTTCTCCGGGCAATCTTGATTCCAGCTTGTGTTTCTTCCAGTCCAGCGTTTCTCATGATGTACTCTGCATATAAGTTAAATAAGCAGGGTGACAATATACAGCCTTGACATACTTCTTTTCCTATTTGGAACCAGTCTGTTTTTCCATGTCCAGTTCTAACTGTTGCTTCCTGACCTGCATACAGGCTTCTCCAGAGGCAGGTCAGGTGGTCTGTTATTCCCATCTCTTTCAGAATTTTCCACAGTTTATCGTGATCCACACAGTCAAAGGCTTTGGCATAGTCAAGAAAGCAGAAATAGATGTTTTTCTGCAACTGTCTTACTTTTTCCATGATCCAGCAGATGTTGGCAATTTGATCTCTGGTTCCTCTGCCTTTTCTAAAACCAGCTTGAACATCAGGATGTTCACGGTTCACGTATTGCTGAAGCCTGGTTTGGAGAATTTTGAGTATTACCTTACTAGCATGTGAGATGAGTGCAATTGTGCGGTAGTTTGAGCATTCTTTGGCATTGCCTTTCTTTGGGATTGGAATGAAAACTGAGCTTTTCCAGTCCTGTGGCCACTGCTGAGTTTTCCAGATTTGCTGGCATATTGAGTGCAGCACTTTCACAGCATCATCTTTCAGGATTTGAAATAGCTCAACTGGAATTCCATCACCTCCACTAGCTTTGTTTGTAGTGATGCTTTCTAAGGCCCACTTGACTTCACATTTCAGGATGTCTGGCTCTAGGTGAGTGATCACACCATCGTGATTATCTGGGTCATGAAGATCTTTTTTGTACAGTTCTTCTGTGTATTCTTGCCACCTCTTCTTAATATCTTCTGCTTCTGTTAGATCCATACCATTTCTGTCCTTTATTGAGCCCATCTTTGCATGAAATGTTCCCTTGGTATCTCTGCTTTTCTTGAAGAGATCTCTATAGAAGAGATCTCCCATTCTGTTGTTTTCCTCTATTTCTTTGCATTGATCGCTGAGGAAGGCTTTCTTATCTCTTCTTGCTATTCTTTGGAACTCTGCATTCAGATGCTTATATCTTTCCTTTTCTCCTTTGCTTTTCGCTTCTCTTCTTTTCACAGCTATTTGTAAGGCCTCCCCAGACAGCCATTTTGCTTTTTTGCATTTCTTTTCCATGGTTATGGTCTTGATCCCTGTCTCCTGTACAGTGTCACGAACCTCCATCCATAGTTCATCAGGCACTCTACCTATCAGATCTAGGCCCTTAAATCTATTTCTCACTTCCACTGTATAATCATAAGGGATTTTATTTAGGTCATACCTGAATGGTCTAGTGGTTTCCCCTACTTTCTTCAATTTCAGTCTGAATTTGGTAATAAGGAGTTCATGATCTGAGCCACAGTCAGCTCCTGGTCTTGTTATTGTTGACTGTATGGAGCTTCTCTGTCTTTGGCTGCAAAGAATAGAATCAATCTGATTTCGGTGTTGACCATCTGGTGATGTCCATGTGTAGAGCCTTCTCTTGTGTTGTTGGAAGAGGGTGTTTGCTATGACCAGTGCATTTTCTTGGCAAAACTCTATGGTGGAGAGTAACATGCACTAATTATTACAGTTTTGTGTTTTCATTATATTTACCTCATTTATCAAAGTTTTGACCTTTTATAATAAATATGCACTTTATGAAAATTCATTTAGTTGTATACTTTTGGGTACATTTCTGTATGTTATACTTCAGTAAAACATTTTACTTAATACATTTTCCCCCTCCTTTGGGGTTTATTTAGGTTGGATTCAGATGCCGAGGACATAGTACTTCCTCAGAAAGAAGACAAAATTTGCAAAAGAGACAAGATAATAAGCAGTTAAATCCCAGCCAGTCTCACAGAGGCGACCCAAATTCTGAGTCTTTATATTTTGAGGTACTTATTTCAAACTAAATTGTTATAGTAAATGTTCCCATTCAGAAATTAATTTTTATTACATTATGATAAGTACCTTTTTATGTCTTAGCCCATCACTGCTGTTAGATTGTAAGTTACCTAGAAGTATTGACTCACGTTTTTTTCTTCGTTATATACAGTTAGCCTAAACATTAGCTTTATTAATGTTAATTTTAAAATTTTTGTCATGAATAGTCATCATTTTGAAGTAACATGCAGAGATAGAACTTAATTTTATATAAATTTCACCTAATATGAATCTTCTACCCATCTTTAATTATCAGTGTTGAGTCTCTTTTGTTAAGGCTTTCAAATTTGAAAATAGTTAAATCTGGTTAATTTGTACTGCTAGTCAGGGGAGTCTTGAGAAGGAAGATAAAAGGCTGTTTTACTTTCTCTGATAGGCAGACGCTTTATATTGTAATGGCAGTGTTTTTATTACTTATTCATCTAACTGGCACTCATTGGAGGCCTGTTATGTATTTAGTAAGGTGCTCTGCCTGGTGCATTAAAATGAAGAAGCACACCAGCCTTAGGGAGATTACTGTGTAAAGAGCAATGTAGGCATGTACACACCTGGTAATTCTTAGGTGTGGTTAGAGTTGAAAGGAGTAGTAAGTTTTGGGTTTGAGGCAGGATAGGGTTAGCGTTTGGAATAGGTTTTAAAGAATGAGTAGAGTTTGTGTCAAGATGATGAACAACATCCCAGGTAACTCACTTGAATAACTCATTTTTGTTAACATAGTTTCTATAAAATGGCTTAATAGTTGCATTTTAAATATACTGGAAGCCAGAGGCTAGAGATCAGTAATATGTTGCATAAACTTGATAATTGCCCTAAAGGACTTGAGAGTGCATCTGAAGTATTGTATCAAGAATGGTACCTGTGGCAGATTTTTTATTTACACTTAATCATGATTCATTCCATAGTTATATTTAAAGATATTAGATAATTTTCAATGTAAAGGAGGATACTGGTTAAGAAATTACTCTGAATAGGGAATTTATTTTTATTTTTTAACTTTTAATCTTATTTCTAGGTATATGTAGCAGTGGGACAGGGAATGTATTAATGAAATTCATATTAAGCCATTTCTTTAAAATCCAAATTATGTGAAATGTGATAAAAATCCTTTTTGAATTTCTTTTTATTTACCTTGGGTACTACCTTGGGTAGAATTATTAATAAAAATGGAGTTATAGATACAGAAATCCAAAGGATGGATGTGTGGATATGTCCTCATCCTTGAATAATTAAATTAGCTTTGTGTTAGCCTGTGAGAAATGAGACTTCCTTTTTAAGACTCACTTAAAATAGTTCAATACTGAGTTAATTACTTGAGTTGATTACGTCCCCATTTCTCATTACTCTCAAGCATTATAAAAGGTTGTTCTTAGGAATTTATTGCTTTGGACTATGTTTTTACTTAAAATGTGGAACTGTTTCAGGATGAAGATGGATTTCGAGAACTAAGTGAGAATGGAAATGCTAAAGATGAGAATATGCAACAGAAACTTTCTTCAAAAGTAGTAAGTGACTTTTAAAAAAGATAAGTAAAATGTATGAATGTCTTGTGAGCCATGATTGTGTTGGAAAGAAAGACTACAGGGAAGTATAAAGACTTGGGCAGATGGTATTGAAGAAATGCTGTATTTAGTACTGATTTAGTATTTTCAGTGTAGCCAGAACAGACACTGTCCTTTGAAATCCATAGTTCCATTTCAGAGAAGTAAATACCATTTATTAAATGACATCATGCAACATACAGTCCCTGCTAAAATTTCCCCAATTGTTGTAAAACTTTACTTTGGAGTGCTTTTGTTTTTAGTACAGAATGCAGACGCTTATATCACCTACTGCAGTATGCTGTTTTGTCGCTATCATTTTCCAGTCTCCTAGTCTAGAATGGTTCTACCACCTCACTCTGTTCTTTATGACACTGAATCTTTTGAACAGTCTAGCCCAGTTATACTGTAGAACTTCTCACATTCTAGATTGTCTTTCCTTATGATTAGATTGTTACGGAATCACTAAAAAATGGTTTTCTCTGGTTATCATAGTTGGATGATTTACCAGAAAACTCACCAATCAATATAGTTCAGACTCCAATTCCCATTACAACCTCAGTTCCTAAACGTGCAAAAAGTCAAAAGAAGAAAGCTTTAGCAGCAGCCCTTGCCACCGCTCAAGAATATTCAGAAATAAGTATGGAGCAAAAAAAACTACAGGTATGTATTCATTTTTATGAATATATATGGTAGTTTATTTGGTAGGTTTGGGGGAGAGGGTGGATGGAAGAGTGACAAATATAATTATCTTAAATTGCCACTTTTTTTTTTACCTTATCACATGGCTTGCAGGATCTTAGTTCCCTGACCAGGAATTGAACCCACACCCTCCACAGTGAAAGCGTGGAGTCCTGGCAGACCACTGGACTGCCAGGGAATTCCCTTAAATTGTCACATTTTCATACTATAACAAAAATGTTTTCATATTTATCTTGCAGGAAGCTTTATCAAAGGCAGCTGGAAAAAAGAATAAAACACCTGTGCAGCTAGATTTGGGGGATATGTTAGCAGCTCTGGAAAAGCAACAGCAAGCCATGAAAGCACGGCAAATTACTAACACCAGACCTCTGTCATATACAGGTAATATCATTCATCTGAGCAATATGTTATTTCACTTTGGTAATATATTTTGGATATTGTTAATCTAAATTATATATACCTAAAAAAAAAAAAAATCCAGAGTCTAATTACTCAGCAGCTCCTCTCCTGCCACACTGTTACCTACCTTTCATTCACCCTAACCCCCAGTCTATCTTTAAAGGAGTGATCTTCTTCAAATATAAGTTCAAAACTCTCCAGCAACTCATCTCACTTGGAGTGAAGCTGGAGTTCTAAGTCATATCTCAGCTGACCCTGTCACCTTTTGGCCCTCCTCACCATTCTCCCTTGGCACACACTGCTTTAGCCAGTTAGCCCCTTGCTGTTCCACAGACACTTCTAATGTGCTTCTAGCGCAGTTCTTAAGGCTTGCTCTTACCTGGAACTCTCTTCCCTCAGACATCAGTATGGTGTGTTCCCTCAGGCCCTCTGGATCTCTGTTCAGATTTGTCAGTTGGTACATATCATTGACCAGCTTTGAAGGTAGCAGTAAGGGCCACAAGTAAGTTATAGAGCAGTAAGGCTCTATAACTGTTAAATTATCCAATTTAAAACCAAATGGGAAACCTAGGAGTTCTGATCAAATTTTGTGTGTTTGTGAAAGAAAGAGAGTGGGAAGGAGGGAGAAAATGATCTTGCTTTCTCCTGAAACAGTTCTTTTTAACAAACCTCATCAGAGTTAGGCTCAGCAGCTTTGAAGTGCTCCCTCATTTGTTTTCATAGTCTTTGTTTTAGAGGATGAGGAATAAGATAAAGGAAAGAGAAAGGCACCAATAAAAAGCACTGATGTTGAGAGGCAGAATTGAATTTTCTGTTTTCTTTCGTTCCTATATAAAGGATCTACTGTTTTTAAACAAAAAGATAAATAACAGTTTATAACTTTAATTGTGTATGCAAAAGGTTTAAACCTATAGTTAATTACCCATCCGGTATGAACCTTAGCTTAGAGTAACTGTTAGTAAAAATAACATTGAGTACATCCTAGGCTTTAGAGTTACATGCTGTTGAGATGAGGAGAGTGGTAGTAACATCTTACTAAGAGTAAAGGAGCCTGGGAAATGGAACTGAGAGTTAGCAGTGTTTGGGGTCAGTGTGGTCTAGGGGCTGCATGGGGGGGCTTTGGATTTGAACTATCTCCTGGATCCTGTTCTTCCATGTATTTCCTTGGCGAGTTATTTAATCTTCTTGTGTTTCAATTTCCTCATTAAAATAGAGATAATACAGTACCTGCTTCAGGATTGTTTTGAGGGAGTAGATGGGATGATACATGTAAAGTGCTTAGTAACGTGTAACTGATTATTTAGGGGAAAAGACTATTAGTCTGTGATATTTCAAGTGGCTTATTATATTACAACTTTGATTCATTTAACACATGTTAATATATACAAATGTAATTATCTACAAGCAAAGCATGGTGTCAGGAACTGTGGAATTACAGATATGATTAAGCTATGTCTGTGGTCAAGAAGATTTATAGTGTAGTCAGAAACATATAAACACATAGCTCATAAAAAGCAGTGCTTCAGGAAAGGTGCTAGCAAAGTTTAATGAACTTATAGAAGAAAGAGTGATTTATGTCAACAGGGCCATATGGGGAAGATGTTATAAATGACTTCATTTGTGATTTGAACTGGACTTTGAAGGGAGAGTAAAGTTCTTGACAGATAGAAATGAGGTTAACCTCTAACCTGTCACCATGTTTAAATTGGTAAGGGTTGATTACAAAGAAATCAGCTTTCTTGGGAAGTCCAAAAGAAGGATAGGACTATGGCAGAGATGTAAAGGATTTTAAGAAAGTTAATAGGATTTTTTAATTGATGGAATGTGGCAACAAGTCAAAGATGACTCCAGGCTCTCTGACTTAGAACATTGTGTTGGTGGTATGGGATATGATGATTCCAAATAGACTAAGGATCATGGAATAAGAATTTTCTTGGGAAGAACAGACTCTG
This sequence comes from Bubalus kerabau, assembly GCF_029407905.1. Classification (NCBI taxonomy): domain Eukaryota; kingdom Metazoa; phylum Chordata; class Mammalia; order Artiodactyla; family Bovidae; genus Bubalus; species Bubalus kerabau. The sequence continues at coordinate 66,149,155 of NC_073633.1, forward strand.
GTCCTGTTGTATTTGAAATGTTAGTTAGGGACATCTTGGTGGTTCCTATTTAACATAGTTAGGTATATGCAGTTCAGGTTAGAAGTCAATAAATTTCAAATAGGGATGATTGTTGTAATTGGAAATATATAAGATTGTCAGGGGAGAGAAAAATTAGGATAAAAGATGTAGAACACTCAGACTTAAAACACAGAAGGAAAAAGAACCAGAAAAACAGGTTTGAGAAAAAGTAAGAAAAATAGAATGGAATGTAACAGAAGATGAGGATAGAATTTTCAGAAAGAGGAAGGATATGGTCTTTGGTAACACATGCTAAAAAGAAAAAAACTAGAGTAGAGCAAAGACTCAGAATTAGATTTGGTGATTGTAAAATTATATGTGATCTTGGCAATAGCAGTTTCAAGAAAGTGGGTAAGGCAGGGGCCAGATTATAATGATTTGAAAAGTAATGGGAAAGCCGACTATTTGGAAGTTACAGAAAGAGAGAGGGAGTTGATGGTGCCTTAGAAGCCATTCAGGGGAGAGGTTTTGTTGGTTTGCCTGCCTTTTTTCATCCTTTCATGTAGAGGAGATTTTAACTTCTTCTGGGAAGTTAGGGAAGAACTTGAAAGATTAAAGGGGAAAGGGATAAAGCAAAATCCTTGAGGAATTAATCCAGAGATGGGATTACTAGCAGAAGTGGTTGGTGAGCCTTGAGTGGAAGTAAGGTTGCCTGCCACCTCCTCTCAGGTGGCTTAAAAGCTTATATTGGAAAGCATCTGCTCAGGGAAGTAACAGGAAAGCTTTTCTGCTAGAGTGAGAGGATTGAGATGATTAATAGAGGCAAGGTTTACTGAAGGATGGGCGGTATACACTGGAGAATGAGGGTATCAATCAGGCATAAACGAATTGCTTGACTAGTCCTGAAGAACACAGCTGAGAGGGATAAGCATCATTTTTTACCGACAGGCTGAAATGAGGAGTGACAGTACTTACCTTATATAAGGGTCATTCTTAGATTCATTAGCAATAAGAAGAGGTACAGAGTTTTGAAATTTCAGAGGTAGAATGGTTCTTTGGAGCTGTATCTGAGGGACATTGCACGGCCATATACTGCTTCTGCTATTATGATGTCAGTTTTCCACAAGAAGAGGATGTTCTTGTTCTTAGACGTTTATCATTAGAAATTTTGAAAGTGTGTGGAGTTGGCCATAAGAGTAAAACTAATGTTCTTGTTTGGTTTTAGTGGTCACTGCAGCTTCTTTCCACACTAAAGACTCTACTAACAGAAAACCTTTAACCAAAAGTCAGCCCTGTTTGACATCCTTTAATTCTTTGGACATTACTTCCTCTAAAGCAAAAAAAGGAAAAGAAAAGGAAATTGCAAAACTAAAACGGCCCACAGCACTTAAAAAGGTAAATCAAAACCTGGGGATGATTATTTTACAGGATAAATAAGGGTTTAAATCTGTTTTGCAAATGTAGTTGTGGCATTTTAGCCAACAAATTATTGTGGAAAGTTTGTTAAGCATGCATCTTCATGATGACTAGTTAGTTAATTTGAGGTTAGGGTCTCAGCATCATGACTATTTTTCTGTGTTGACCAAGGCTCTGGAGAATGAGTTCTGTCTGTAAGGTTAAAACAGAAAAAATTAAACATTTAGGTATCCAAAAACTTTGGACCCTAGGAATCAGAAGCCTGAGGTTCTGGTACCAACTTAGTACTTAGTGTTTTGTTTTAGCAAGCCTTTCTTACCTTCATCTTCTTCGTCATTAAGTTGGGGATAATATCTGCTCTCTTTAATTCAGTTTTGTTATTAGGAGGAGCAGGATGAGATAATATATAACCAAATAAATCTAATGTAACTCTGTGGTCTGGTTTCCACACTTTTAATTTTACCCATTTTGGGGAAAGCCCTAGTTTGTCAACTCGGATTTAAAGAATGAAGCAGATCTGGTTTAGTAGCTGTAGCATTATATTGCCTCCCTTTATTTTGGATATAGTACTTCCTTCAGCTTCACTGCCTAAAATTACATTTACCTTTTTGCCAGTTTTCACATAGCCAGACAAAATCCTCATGTCCTTTTTTTTAAGTGTATAATAGTGAACATTTTAATCATTCAATACATACTTAAAGAGTAATTGAAGACTGGTAATGACTTTTAGGTTATTTTGAAAGAAAGAGAGGAAAAGAAGGGCCGTTTAACTGTGGACCACAATCTTTTGGGATCTGAGGAACCAGTAGAAATGCACTTAGATTTTATTGATGATTTGCCGCAAGAGATTGTTTCCCAGGAAGGTAAGATCACTCTTTTTCCCTTTCTTCTCATAAAATGGTCCAGAGTTTTTTAATTGGTAGGTAACAGCACATCACTAGTTATTCTCCTAAATGTGCTCCATGTTTTATCTAAGTTATTTTTTATGTTTGAGAGTTTATTTGGAAGATGCTTCTGTAAGGAGATATTTAAAGGAGAGGCAGGTGTTAATAGTAGGTCTGTGGCAGTTTTGAAGCTTGAATCCTGAATTTATTGTGTACTCTCATAATTCTGATCTCACTAATGTCGCCTCTGTAACTGTCACAGTTCCTTTTGTCTTCTTTTATGTCCAGAACACAGTTGGCTATCTTTTCTTTGCAGGACTGCAGTTGACCCTTGAACAATGCAGGTTTGAACCGCCCAGGTCCACTTGTACACAGATATTTTTCAATTAATTTTGTGGAATTAACACATATGCTACAAAGAGTAGAGAATTGTAAAGCTTGTTGCAGTGCAGAGTCCAGTTGGTTGATAGGATTCAGTCCCATACAGTGGGTAACCAGCACATGATTCCAAATGGGACCTCAGGAAAACTGCAGATACCTTCAAAAATTTATACTACTATGAAAGAAAGATTTTGAGAGAGACCTGACTAGGTCCCTTTTTCTACTGCTATTCTTCAAATTTCAGCAAAATATTTAAATCTGGTTTACACATAGATGTAGTAGCAATGTTCCATTGGGTTTAGAAAAATAAATTTACTTCTAAGAATTATTCCAATATATTTGGTTAGAGTTCTTCTTTACTCTCAATTAAACATCTTTCCCTTTGTATTTAGGTGTTATCTAATTATCCATTCATTCAACAAGTGTTTTTGAATACTTACTGTGTGTACTTTAATAACTGGAGTGGGGGTGGGAAGCTCAGGAAATGTAATAAAGCTATGTAGTGGGCCGTCCCTGTTACAATAAATTTACAGTCTAGCAGAGAGATAAGGTGTATATATAATTTTGCAAATTAATGGACTGGACAAGTACTAACTCATTTCCTGAGTTCATTTGTTTGAGAAGGAAGCAGTAACTAAAGGAAGCAGTTGAGTCAAAAGATGACAAACGTGGCTACCTGAGCACAGGAGCGAAGACCAGATGAAAGAGAAACTTGGGTGGTGCTTGGAGAGTCAGGAGTGGTGTGGAGGGAATGGGAGAGGTAGAATCATCATTGCTAGCAGCAATGGGAATTTTAAGGCAGTTTTAAAAATTATTTCTAAGAAAGAGGTGGAAAAATATAGGAGGCAGGTAATATGATCCGGAAAGAGGTGCAGAAGCAAATACGTCGTTTTGTTCTTCAATTTAGATCCTCTAAGGGTACGTGTTTTAGGTTACTTTGCCTTCTCTCATCTTTTCTGTGAAGACTTATAGGCTGTGCTTGATTTTTTTTCAGAGTATATTTTAAGACCTAATAGGAAGATTTGATATTTGTAGTATATGAGAAATGTTTGTGATAGGAGCAATGCCCAACTTGGTAGCTTCTGGAGAATTTGAAAGTGACACAAAAGATACTGCCATTCTAAGTGGTTTTGATTGGTGTAGGGCTTTTCAGCATTTGAAATTCCTAAATTCTTTCTCCTCACCCCACTTCTCCACAGATACTGGACTGAGCATGCCCAGTGATACATCCCTGTCTCCAGCAAGTCAGAACTCTCCATACTGTATGACACCCGTGTCCCAAGGCTCTCCAGCTAGTTCTGGGATAGGCAGTCCAATGGCATCTTCAACAATAACCAAAATCCACAGCAAAAGATTTAGAGAGTAAGTTTTAGTCTCTGTTGAGGTTGAATAGTTTAAATATCTTGATTGTAGTCCTGAATTTAATTTTGTTTTTATTTCTTGGTGGGTTGGGCCAACAATACCAGAGATCTTTCTTTCAGATTTAGTTTAACAGCTGGTTTTATTATATAGAAAACATTTTATCTGTGTTCATGTAAAAGTGATTTGACAATAAATATTCTTTTTATAGCAACTAGTGTTCATCCCTAGGAAATTTGGCCTCTTAGAGCTTATCTATAAAATGCCATACTATCACATTTTCCCTCTCCAGTGCTTTTGCTTTTCGGTTTATATTGTCCTTCAAAAAAAACTCTCTAACCAATAACAATTCTAAGACCCTACTATATGAAGTCAACCTATTACCTAAAGCTATTTGTTTTTAAGTGTATATTTCTAAGTTTTAAAATGCCATCTGTGAATAATCTTGAACTGACAGTCATTGCTCTGAAGGATTTGGGAATATGAACATTGGTATGGATGAGTTAATTTTACCTTTATTTTTTCTTGCTTATGAAAGAATCCCAGCGTAAGAGTAATGTGAATTCAAACCACAATGATTTGTTCTGTTCCTTTTTTTTATATTACTGTTTTGAGCAAATACCACCTAGATTTGAGAAGTTAATTAGTTAAGTGTCAAATAACAGATGCAGGGCAAGTAAATACTTGGAGAATAAGATTTTGCTCATGTATGAAATAAACAGCTTGGAAGAAAAGCAGAATAAAGAAAGTTGCATTTTTGGCATTTTATTCTTTAATTGCATTCCTTAATTTTGTGTACTTTATTAATCTTGTGTACAATATGTCCGGTTGTATCTTCTCTTCTGAAGTAATGTCATACTCATGTATTTAAACATTTTTCACATAAACATTAGAAAAACCTCCAACATTATTATTATTTTTTTTTAATGTAAATGCTGTTTATTGCTTTTTTAGCTCTTATTTATTTATTTTTTTTTTTGGAACTGTACCATTATTTTTTTCACTAGAGAAAGGCAAGCCTGGATTTTCTCACCATATAATGTTATTTACAAGTGGCAATTTGCTGGCCTGGCATTCTTAGATTAGAAATTACCCCATTTCTCTTTCTTAAATACCTACTTATGATAGAGATTATGGATGAGAACTAGCAAAATAGAATATATAAGTAGTTTACTTTCATGGGGTCGCAAAGAGTTGGACACGACTGAGCGACTGAACTGAACTGAACTTACTTTAACTTAAATGACTTCCTTACCCTTGAAATTAAGTACTGTAGTGGCTTTGCACTTCACTTCCTGTTTTCTGAGCTGTTCAGATCAGTTCAGTCGCTCAGTCGTGTCCGACTCTTGGCGACCCCATGAATCGCAGCACACCAGGCCTCCCTGTCCATCACCATCTCCCGGAGTTCACTCAAACTCAGGTCCATCGAGTCGGTGATGCCATCCAGCCATCTCATCCTCTGTCGTCCCCTTTTCCGCCTGCCCCCAATCCCTCCCAGCATCAGAGTCTTTTCCAGTGAGTCAACTCTTCGCATGAGGTGGCCTAAGTACTGGAGTTTCAGCTTTAGCATCATTCCTTCCAGAGAAATCCCAGGGCTGATCTCCTTCAGAATGGACTGGTTGGATCTGAGCTGCGGCCATATGTTATCTCACAAAGAGCTCCATTCAGTTGCTTTGCCCAGTATAAGGGCATGTGACTTTTACCTTGAAGATCTCTTTGGTTTTGACGTCAGTTTAATTACTGAATTCATCTTCTCTAGTCATAGATTTTCAGGGTTAGAGGGACCATTGAAGCTGTCATCCCTATTTTTATGGTTCAAGAAGCCAGTACCTGGAGACTGTGATATATCCAAGCATGGATGAGGAACTGTTGGTATTAGGCATTTGGTTAGCTTTTATGAAATCAATGTGTTTCTTATTAGAGGCATCCTTAGTATTCATTGGAATAAAATAACTTTATGCATTATCTCCTTACCAAAAAATGCCTGTTTTTATCTAATAGAAGGCTAATATTTGATTCATACCGTTAGGAATTTAGTAATTAGGTGTTTAGATAGTCCTTCCTAGAGGTCTGTCCTTTACATAAAAGCCGATCTGTTCTAATTCAGAAGAACTCTGTTATTTTTCTCATTGATTGAAGTATTTAGGAGATTAAGACTTGGTTTTTTTTTTTTAATGAAAACCTGTTGCTGGATGTATTTTTTTCCTAAGTAATTTTATAATTACCTATTTTTTATTTCCTTTACAGGTATTGTAATCAGGTTCTTTGTAAAGAGATTGATGAATGTGTGACTCTTCTTCTTCAAGAACTTGTCAGCTTCCAGGAACGCATCTATCAAAAGGATCCTGTGAGAGCAAAAGCAAGGAGACGGCTGGTTATGGGTCTTAGAGAAGTTACGAAACATATGAAGTTAAACAAGATCAAGTGTGTTATAATTTCTCCAAATTGTGAAAAGATCCAATCCAAAGGTATGAGCATTTTACTTTTGAAGTGTCTTGATATTTATATAGTATAATTGTGGAATATGTAGTGACTTTTAAAAGTGGAAGCCATTTGTCTTTAGGAGAGTTTAGGTATAAAACATAGTATTAAACATGAGGAAAGAAAATGAAATATTTCACTTACTTCATTTTAATAAAATTGAGAACAGATTGTAAAGAAAATCCCCATTTATGAACCCTGGTGAAGGATTTAGGTTGAGCCAACCAAGTGTCCTCTTTGTTGTAAAAATCTTTTCAGTAGAATTTATTTACAGAGGTAAAGAAATGCCCTCTTACAAGTTTACTACTTTAAAAATTTTTACATTACCCTTGATAGCTCTTTTCTCTTAAAAAGAATTAGGAAAAAGATAAAAGTTTCTGCTTCTGTTTATGGTGGAAATTTGTATCAGAAATCAGCAGTAACAGAGGTCTTTGGGTGAGCCAGCACACAAGTACTTTGTACCATGTCGTGCACCCTTTTCTGTCCTTTTTTCGTGGAAGAGCCACTTCGGATGATTGCAATAGACAGATGCATCAATAGCAGTAACAGGCATATTCTGCACAGGGGAGACGTACTAGTAAAAACAGTCATTTATAATCCGTCTTCCTGCCTGTAATGGGCTGCTTACATGAGCTGAGAGATTGGATAAAAGGCATCAGCTACTATTAACAATTTTAATTAAAAAAATAAAAAGTATTTATTATATTGAAATTTGATTCCTGTTGTGCTAATCCCTGTGGAGAAAAAAATACTGGCATTACAGGAATATGGTATTTAACTGGGGAGAAAGAAAATATGTACATATAGCCATAGATAGGAAAATGTGTGGAACAGCCTAAGTGACCCCAAGCATTCATAGAATCCTTTGCTGCTGTGTCTTTTGCTTTAGCTCTAGGGTGCTGAAATAGCTTCATTTAGGAAATAACTAAAATAAAACCTCTATGTCTCAGGTGGCCTGGATGAGGCTCTCTATAATGTTATAGCCATGGCACGGGAACAAGAAATTCCATTTGTGTTTGCCCTTGGAAGAAAAGCTCTAGGTCGCTGTGTGAACAAGCTGGTTCCTGTTAGTGTAGTGGGAATCTTCAACTACTTTGGCGCTGAGGTAAGACTTAGAAGACACAGTCCCCCGGTGCCCTCTGCCACCACCCCCATAGTACATTTTCTTTGGATACATGCCAGTGTTGTGTTTGAGAATTTGCAGAAGTGATACGGTGACTCTCCAGGAATGAGTGGAAAATTCTTGAGTGTTACATTTCCTTTTTTAGTGTTGAAAACATGTAAGTTAATCCTATAGCATTTTGAAAAGATTTTAGCTCATATTTCTGCCTCAGTGGGTTTGTTTTTTTTTTTTCTGGGTTCAGATATGTAGTACTTGATAATACATATAATTGCTGGGTAAAGATGTCCAGTATTGTGTAATGTAAAATAATTTTCTTCAGTTTATATGTTGGGTTTATTGTATGCTATTAGGAGTCAAGCAAGAAAAGAACCCTTTACTTGGAGAGGATTTTCCTTTAGAAAACCAAATTCCTAAACCTGTTGAGAGAACAGTTCTTCACCTATGATAGTTGTCTTTCTCTCATAGTCTGCTAACACAGACTTTGCCCATAGGAGCTGCTAAATGATAATGTTACTTATTTAGACTAATGCTTATTAACTGATATCATAAGATTGGTAATTTTTTTTGTTTTAATATGTGGGGTTCTTTTTAGTGCATTATTTGACTTCATTGTGATTTTTTACATTGACGTGTTTTCAGTTATATTTGTTTTAAATTGTATACAATCTGTTGCATAAAATAAGACTTTTATATGAAGTTGAAGCTAAAGTATTTTGTGCCACCGCTGATGAACAGTTTTCCCTCTTCTCAGCCATACTATTTGTGTATATTTAAGTGTCTCTTTCCTATCCAGTCACTATATTTGTATGGTTCCATCCCCCTATTTATTCAGTTTCTCTCTCACTTCCCATTAAATTTCCTGTGTACCCACCTACTCTGTACAGTCATGTGATTAATATTTGTGCTTGCCACAGGAACCCATGCTTTTCTCAGTTACAGGTATCACACTGCCTTGCTGTAGTTCATGTATTTCTTCATGTAACTGAATTCCTTGCAGGCAGGCCCCTTGTCTTTGTGTCTGACAACCTTTTACATTAGTTGGGAATGAACAGGTGATAAACGTTTAATAAATTGTGTGGTAGGTGTATATCTGCCTGCTATGTGAAACTATATCTGAGGATGTGGATGGTAAACAGTAAATAGCTCCATGGTAGAGACACATAGGCTTCCCAGGCGGCTCAGTGGTAAAGAATCAGTCTGCAATGCTGGAGGTGCAGGTTCAATCCCTGGGTCATGAGGATTCCCTGGAGAAGGAAAGGGCAACCCTCCCCAGTATTCTTGCCTGGGAAATCCCATGGACAGAGAAGCCCAGCAGGTACAGACCGTAAGGTCGCAAAAGAGTCAGACACAACCTAGTGACTAAATAACAACAAATGATATGTAATAAAAATGTAGTCCTTTTTTGTTTACTGTTCAAGTTTGTGGAATAGGATCGAGATCAGGAAAAGTAGACATGTTTGTTTTTGACTGTATTGACTTCTTACTGAATTAGATATATTAAGTTATTTGAATGCTTTTATATTATAAAATGTTTGCCAGTTTTATTTGTACATTGCTTTACTTGCCTTTTCCATTGTATGGTAGATGAGTTACTGTTTACCAAACACTTTCATAGAATGGAGGTCAAGGAAATACTGATACATGGTCAAGTGTGTCTACTTGCAGTAAATATGGTAGCCCGTCTAAGTTAAATTTACCATCTAGTAAGACTAACCTTTGAATTAAGCTTTCGGTCTTTACACTGCTACTAGAGACTTTTATTCCCCAACAGCTTCTCTCTTCAATTGTGCTTTCTTTTCTATCATTTTACTTCCAACAGTTTCTGTGTTTTATTGTATTATAAAACCAATGTGAATCTCAAAATTACATATCCATGTGCCTGTTTTCTTTGTTGGCTTCACTTAAGTGCATGATTTGTTGAATATTGCAAAGCGATATTTATGACATGTTACATGTTTTTAATGAAATCCATCCTCCGGTGGCTCAGACAGTAAAGCGTCTGCCTCCAATGCGGGAGACCCAGGTTCAATCCCTGGGTTGGGAAGATCCCTTGGAGAAGGAAATGGCAACCCACTCCAGTATTCTTGCCTGGAAAATCCCATGGATGGTGGAACCTGGTAGGCTACAGTCCATGGGGTCGCAAAGAGTTGGATACGACTGAGCGACTTCACTTTCACTCCTTCCTTTTTAAAATTAAGTAAATCCTGAATTTATTTTTAATACTACTGTCACCCACCTCTCTTCAAAAATCAAAACAATTAGCAACAGTGTTTATTGTACCTGCTGCTATAAAGAATTTAAGCTGCAGCTGGGTAAAGCATGCTACTTATGTTTTTTCTTCTCAAGTTTAATTTATAGAGACATGTTTTTCCATAACATTATGGCACTTTTTTTACCATGCTGTCATGTTATGGTTTATACTTAAATGACAGTGCTTTATTTAGAAAAAGACAGTTGTGCTGTACTTTTCCCCCATTTTCTAAAAACAATTTTATGTACATAATTAAACATTTTTATAGGTAGCCAGATTGTATCTACCACCTGAAATTTTTTACTTAATGTGTGGGTATATATATTGCATTATGATACTAAATCAAGACATTAAGGAGGAGTAGAATGTTGTTAAATTGTGATGTAAGAACCACTAAAAGGACCTTCCTATAGCTTAGATGGTAAAGAATCTGCCTGCAATGCAGGAGACCCGGGTTCGATTACTGAGTCAGGAATATCCCCTGGAGGAGGACATGGCAACCCACTCCAGTATTCTTACCTGGAGAATCCCATGGACAGAGGAGCCTGGTGGGCTACAGTCCATGGGGTCACAGAGAGTTAGACACGACTAAGTGACTAACACACACACACATGCACACACGAACCACTAAGTTGTTCTTTGATTATCTTTTTGTGACTGTGGAAACTTCAGTTTGCTTTAGATATTGTTATACCTCCTAGTTACTGAAGTACAATTGTAATGCAATATGAATTTTGCTGTTTTACTAACACATGTGTGCTCCATTACTTACCATTTCACTGGGATTGATAATTCTATTCATGTTCGTTCTGTTTTGCTGATGGAAGAACATCTGGTTAACTCTATATTGTATTTCTAGGTTCTTTATTCAGTTTTTATAATTTGCCTTTCATCGTTTTCATGGCCCAGCTAGCCAAACACTAGCTAGCCAATCACTTGACTTGTATTTGGTCTTTTTTAAAGCAGCATTCTTTCAACAAACAAACAAACAAACATTATAGGGAGCTTTTAATTCCTATGGAGACTGCCATCTCCTGCATCCTTGGACATCACCCTGCATACACCCATTCTCTTATATTCGAACCCATATACGATTCTTCACTGCTCCCCAGACAAGCCTTGAACTTTATTAACTCTGTGCCTTTGTTTATGGTTTTGCATGCTTGGCTAAAAATGCACTGTCTCCACCCCTCAAAGCTGTGCCAGATTTTCAAGGCATATATCAGGTGTTACATTGCTTTATGAACTCTTCACTAATACCCAGCAGTTAGATGTTTCCTCCAAAACCTAAACACTTTGTACATCTCTAGGTATTTAAGGTATTGTGCCTTGAATCGTTATTGTCTCCTGTCCTCTCCTTTCAGCCATATAGAGGGTTCCTTGAGAGCAGAGTGGCGGTTCCAGTAGTCTCTGTACCCACTGTAGTGCTAGATGCTATAGCCGTGCAGTTGTTGAATTAATAAACTCTGTTGAGTTAATAAACTGCAAGAACTTTAATATAGTGGCTAATACTGAATCAAGAATTTGCTTCAGACTTGTGAGAATCAATAAGTTACAGAGAAAAAAGAAAATAAGTTACAATATTTTATAGAGTTCTGTGGTTTGCATACCTTTGGATTTTGTGCTGATGGAAAGTGTATCCGGCCCTGAAACAGTAGAGGTATTTATTGCTAATGATAGTAATAAAGAGTATAACACAAAATGGACTAGGCAATATCTCTTCTTTTTCTAGAGCCTGTTTAATAAGTTAGTAGAACTCACTGAGGAAGCCAGGAAAGCATATAAAGATATGGTTGCCGCAATGGAACAGGAGCAAGCTGAGGAAGCCTTAAAGAACGTGAAGAAGGTGCCGCACCACATGGGGCATTCTCGGAATCCCTCTGCAGCAAGTGCCATTTCTTTCTGTAGCGTTATTTCCGAACCCATCTCTGAAGTAAATGAAAAGGAATATGGTAAGTTGTTACATACCATTTTAAATGACTGAAATTTTGAAATAATTTAATGATTAAAGTCATTTTTAAAATGACTGTTTCAACTTTCTTGATTATGCAAATTTTGCTCACATATTTGGTTTAAAAATTGCATTAAACACGTCCATTGAAAGTTAAGAAAATATTTGGGGCTGAGAGTTTCTATTAGACCCTGAAATTAGTTACATTTCCAAAATCTTAAAACGAAAAAAAAAAAAAAATCCCAAGGGATTTAAAAAAACCAAATGTACCATTCTTCTAAACTATAACTAAGTAAATTCTAGGAAGTTTTATTCTAATACTTTACTGTTTTCTAATTCACTGTCATTCATATAAAAATACTTATTGAACATCTACTTTGTGCCGCACCCTCTCGGTATAGAGGAGAGATTAAGCCTAACATCATGTTTATTCTTGTGCAGTTTGCAATACAGTGTAGAGAAAGCTATTATCCAGATAATTTGAGAATGTGACATTGGGGCTAGGAGGTGATTAAGCCCTCATCTGTTTATATAGGTAAAAATTAAAACTATTACGGTTAGGGTATGTGAGACAGGTGAACAGCAATGGATGAAAGACAAAATTCTGTAGGTGAAAATCTGAAGAATTCTCACAGGAATCCAAAAATGCGTGGTCAGAGGGTTTGTCTCAGAAGCAAAACATTAGCAAAGATCCTGATAACTTTATACTTGACTATTAAAATTTTGTATCTAATAACTAAACAAAAGTCCTGAATACTATTCAGTCTAAACTTGGCAAACCTAGACGTGTGACATTTGTCCTGAGTTAAATCTGATGGTAGTCAAAAAGAAATACAGACTAAATACAGCATTTATGTGTGAGATTTAAGGTAACAAATATTGACTGTAATCTGCATCTTAGTAGTTAGTTGCCTTGCCTTGTCTCTATAATACTTTGTACTAGAATACTTGCTCACTTTCTTGATCTTGTTTCTGATTCACTTCCTCGGTTCTTTTTAAAAAATAGTTTAGCCACCTCCTTCAGCATGACTTCTTCTTTTTCTCTTCCTTTCTCTCTTCAGTCTCACCTGAAAGTTTACTAAACAGCTTGTTGCCACCTAAAATTTAACATGTAAAAAACTGGGTCGTTCATCTTTTGGAACACTTTGATGATGCCCCAGACCAGAGACAATTAACAGGTTATTGTGCACCTTTTAGAAACTCTTTTGGTCAGGTAAAGATGATTCTGGCTTAGAGGCAGACATTTCTTCGACTGAAATGATACTAGTTGAAAACAAGATAAAGGGCAAACTTTGTAAATGAAATCAGTTCTCTGTATTGCAATGTGCCAGCTCTCAAAGATAAACTGTATGATAAATTCCTAAAGCTGTGGATTTAGGGAAATGACACTGATCTGGGCACATTTGGGCACATGATAAAAAGAACCTGTCAAAGACTTAGGAGATGTTTTCAAAAAGTACCAGATTTAAAGTGTTCAAAGATTGAAGCCTTGATTTTTCCACACTCTGCCTGGGGCATTTAGGCATAATTCACTAATTTCTGAGCGTCAGATTTGTCTTCAGTAAAATGAAGAGAGCTCATCTAGGTCCTATAAGATTTTATTCAAAACTAAAGTTCTCTAAACTAATGGTTGAATTCTAAGAAGAGTTATGATTATACTGTGGAAGTGACACATTCAGGGGATTAGGTCTGATTGAGTGCCTGAAGAACTATGGATGAAGGTTCGTGACATTGTATAGGAGGCAGTGATCAAGACCATCCCCAAGAAAAACAAATGCAAAATAGTTGTCTGAGGAGGGCTTACAAATAACTGAGAAAAGAAGAGAAGCTGAAGGCAAAGGAGAAAAGGAAAGATATACCCATCTGAATACAGAGTTCCAAAGAAAAGCAAGGAGAGATAAGAAAGCCTTTTTCAGTGATCAATGCAAAGAAATAGAGGAAAACAATAGAATGGGAAGGCCTAGAGATCTCTTCAAGAAAGTTAGCGATACCAAGGGAACATTTCCTGCAAAGATAGGCACAATAAAGGACAGAAATGGTATGGACCTAACAGAAGCAGAATCTTCCTAACAGAAGCAGAATATTAAGAAAAGATGGCAAGAATATACAGAACTATACAAACAAGATCTTTATGACCCAGTTAACCATGATGATGTGATCACTCACTTAGAGCCAGAGACATCCTGGAATGCCAGGTCAAGTGGGCCTTAGGAAGCATTGCTATGAACAAAGCTAGTGGAGGTGATGGAATTCCTGCTGAGTTATTTCAGGTCCTAAAAAATGATGCTGTTAAAGCGCTACACTCAATATGCCAGCAAATTTGGAAAACTCAGCAGTGGCCACAGGACTGAAAAAGGTCAGTTTTCATTCCAGTCCCAAAGAAAGGTAATGCCAAAGAATGTTCAAACTACTGCATAATTGCACTCATCTCCCACGCTTGCAAAGTAATGCTCAAAATTCTGCAAGCCAGGTTTCAACAGTACGTGAACCAGGAACTTCCCAGATTTTCAAGCTGGATTTAGAAAAGGCAGAGAAGCCAGAGATCAAATTGCCAACATCCCTTGGATCATAGAAAAAGCAATAGACTTCCAGAAAGACATCTACTTCTGCTTTATTGACTACACCAAAGTCTTTGTCTGTGTGCATCACAACAAACTGGAAAATTCTTAAAGAGATGGGAATACCGGATCACCTGACCTGCCTCCTGAGAAATCCATATACAGGTCAAGAAGCACCAGTTAGAACTGGACATGGAACAAACAGACTGGTTCCAGATTGGGAAAGGAGTATGTCAAGGCTGTATGTTGTCACCCTGCTTATTTAACTTATATGCAGAACACAGCATGTGAAATGCTGGACTGGATGAAGCACAACCTGGAATCAAGATTGCCAGGAGAAATATCAGTAACCGTACATATGCAGATGACACCACCCTTATGGCAGAAAGCAAAGAGGAACTAAAGAGCCTCTTGATGAACGTGAAAGAGGAGAATGAAAAAGCTGGCTTAAAACTCAGCATTTGAAAAACGGACATCATAGCATCTGGTCCCATCACTTCATAGATATGAAGATCACTTCATAGAGGCAAATAGATAGGGAAACAATGGAAACAGTGAGAGACTTTATTTTGGGGGGCTCCAAAATCACTGCAGATGGTGACTGCAGCCATGAAATTAAAAGACGCTTGCTCCTGGGAAGGAAAGCTATGACAAACCTAGTCAGCATGTTAAAAAGCAGAGATGTTACTTTACCAACAAAGGTCCATCTTGTCAAAGCTATGGTTTTTCCAGTAGTCATATATGGATGTGAGAGTTGGACATGAAGAAAGCTGAGCGTCAAAGAAGATGCTTTTGAACTGTGGTGTTAAGACTCTTGAGAGTCCCTTGGAATGTAAGGAGATCAAACCAGTCAGTCCTAAAGGAAATCAGCCCTGAATACTCATTGGAAGGATTGCTGCTGAAGTTCTAATACTTTGGCCACCTGATGCAAAGAACTGACTCTTTTCTTGAAAAGACCCTGATTCTGGGAAAAATTGAAGGCAGGAGGAGAAGGGGACGACAGAGGATGAGATGGTTGAATGACATCACCGATTCAATGGACATTGAGTTTGAGCAAGCTCTGCAAGTTGGTGATGGACAGGGAGGCCTGGCGTCCTGCAGTTCATGGAGTTGCAAAGAGTCGGACACAACTGAGCAACTGATTGAACTGAACTAAAGATTCTGGTGTATGATCTGATTTACCAGGATGCCAACAAAATGAGTGAAAATAATCATAAATAATTTGCTTTGAGAATAAAGCACAAAATTACTCTATTGGTATCAGATGTATTTGGCAACAGACATGAAACCCACTGATGTGGCCTCAAAAATTAGAATGTTGAATTATTTCACTGTGTTGTCA
Organism: Bubalus kerabau; assembly: GCF_029407905.1. NCBI lineage: Eukaryota > Metazoa > Chordata > Mammalia > Artiodactyla > Bovidae > Bubalus > Bubalus kerabau. The sequence goes on from NC_073633.1 coordinate 66,164,901, forward strand.
AGATCTCTAGCTCTGTCCTTCTTTCTCTTTTTCCATTTTCAGCCTGGGACTTCTTATTCTTGTGCTCCTCATCTCATATCTGTAAACAGCTGCATTGGCCCTGGTCATCACAACAGCAGTCAAAAAGCAGAACGTTCAGGCAGTGGGCTCTTCTTATCAGTGAAGGAAACAGTTTTCAGAAGCCTTCACTTTTTGTTTCATTTGGCCAGAGCCAATCACGTCACTGCTTTTAGCTGCAAGGGAGATGTGGGGAAGAGATTATTTGGCAAAGAAGAATGGGATAGTTGTGATAGTCTGAGAACAATTTTAATTCCTCCTGTGGGACTGAGCTCAAGTCCATCCCAAGTTTGGGGGCTCTGTTAGGCAGGAGGAAAATGGGGAATGACTGTTGGGTAGACAACAAATAGTATCTTCCATGCCATCCTTGTGTAAGATTTTGAAAAATTTTTTTGTGATTTCCACAGTTTAAAGAAAAAGTGAAGCTGGGAAAGGATTGCTAAACATTGGTAGGATGGAAAGGCTCCTGTCACCGCCCAGTGTTGCTGTTCTTCGTGTGCACCTTAATTGTTTTGTTTGCTTGTGTTTTCCTTCCACCTGAGCTGAGTCTCAGTTCTCTCATACTTCTGTGAGACAGTTTCTAACATAAATGCCAATTAAACTGTAAGTTTTTTGAGATAGAAATTTGGCACATAATGGGCACTTTACATATAATAATAATAGCTCACTTACTGAATTCTTACTAGGTACTTTTTTTAACTCGTCATGTTTATTAAGACATTTAATCCTCTGAGTAGTCCTTGGAGATAGGATATCTTGTACAGCATTTTACAGATTAGAAAGCTAAAATGAAATGAGGTAAATAACTTGCCATTGTCACACAGCTCATAAGTTTCAGTGTAAAACCTATATTCTTAGCCAGTGTGATATGATTTTCCTGTCTGTTGAATGAATTCTCAGTAGGACCATACAGTAGGTTTTCAATAACTACTTATAAGGGAGGACTGCTTCTGTCTGTCTTGAGTTTCCAGCTCATTCTCTGCCACCACGCCTTGTTCTGTTGGCTCTTGAAGTGACTTGGTGTTCCTTTACTGTATACAGTCTAAAGATGGATGGCTTCCCTCTGTGTACTAACTGAAGGGAGAAATATACATACGTCATCCTCTGACAAAGCCAATAATGATTTGAAAGTTGAAAAGGCACTTTCACAAATAACCAAATAACAAAACAGAAAGCACTGAGGGGTTCATAAGCAAAAGAACAGCTGTATTGAATATGTTCTTCTAAAATAAGCAATTTAGAAGCAGGTTCGCTTTGGATCAATAATATTTTCAGGTTTGTTGAGATCTTTGACTCTGCCTTTAAAATGCTGCCTAATCCCTTCTTCAAAAGTGGACTTCAGATGTGCTGTTCTGGCTTTAGACTGCCTGTATTTTCCCCTCCCTCCTACCCACCAACTGCTCATCCAAAGAAGGCGTTTTCATACTTGCTCGTTTCTCCTCCCCATCACAGTCATGTGTTTGTGTGCTCCTTAGTTATTGATCAGGCTTCACCTGTTACTCTAAGGTGGCAGCCTGGGCCCTCCCCTGCATATGTGAACTCAGTGGCTCTTTGATCATTGTGATACGTCTCTTGATGGCTAATCACAGAGTCCCTTGTCTCTGCTTCCAAGGTCATATCTCCCTTTCCTTTCCAAAGGACCCATCTGGCTTTCAGCTTACCTACCTAGCAGCAGAATGCCCAAGATAGAACCTAGAGAAAGATCAGCCCTACTCAGTCTTACGACCTCCTTTCTTTCTTTGGCTCACTGTCAGGGGAGAGGTGAGGCTTTTTCTGAGACCCCATGTGAATTCTTACAGTACTTTTGAAAGAGGGAAATAAGTGTTGGAAGGAAATATAAATGTGTACCTAAATTTTGTAAATTTTTTTTACTTTTTAAAGCTATTTTCTGCATAATTAACTGTATATGTGAAATTTTCATTTATTGTAAGGCTTATTTTCCCAGCACACACTGCATGCTAACCTAGGAACACAGAGATGGATGGGAATGAGGAGGGAGGAGGGGTAGAACAGCAAACACAGAAAAAATGCATTTGAACCAGATATGCAGGAAGTGCTTTGCGACTTCAAGTTAGTGACCGTCTTTCCTAGGAAAGGCAGGAAAGGCTTTACCAAACAAATGACATTCAAGAGTTGTTATCAGAGCTGAGTAGGACTCTGAAGGGGAAAGGAGGAAAGCACATGTCATACAGAAAGCACAGCTTGTGCAAAGCCAAGCATAGTAAATAGAAAGGGTATGACTTCTGTGAGCAGTGAAAATTCAAAATGACCTTGACCTGGAATGCATGACAGAGGGTTAAAATGAATGGGACCAGAAGGAAGATTATGAAGGGGTTTGGTTATGTACTAAATTACGGAGTTTGGATTACTAAGGTAATAAAAAGCCAGTTAGTGATGTGGTCAGTTCTCAAAGCCGATTAGAAAGGTACTGTAGATGTACAGCAAGGTAAAGAAGGCTTGAATTAAGGCAGTAGTGACCAAATTTAGTAGTTTTTGAGCTCTGAGTGACATGGTATAGTTATGAGTTCAGTGGAGAAAGAGAATTAAGGATTACTGTAAGGTTTCTTTGGGAGAAGGCAGGGGCACCCCACTCCAGTACTCTTGCCTGGAAAATCCCATGGATGGAGGAGCCTGGTGGGCTGCAGTCCATGGGGTTGCTAAGAGTCAGACATGACTGAGCGACTTTACTTTCACTTTTCGCTTTCATGCATTGGAGAAGGAAATGGCAACCCACTCCACTGTTCTTGCCTGGAGAATCCCAGGGACAGGGGAGCCTGGTGGGCTGCCGTCTATGGGGTCACACAGAGTTGGACACGACTGAAGTGACTTAGCAGCAGTAAGGTTTCTTCTGCTTTGAGTCTGAAAATGACGTTAACTGAGAATGAGAATAAAGGAGGGGCGCTAGATTTTTTGTCATGAGGCAGGAATGCAAGTAGAGAGACCTATTCTACACTTGAAGTAACTGCAGGAAAGAAAGATTTTTTTCCCCAAACCGTGTGCCCTAACTTCAGGTGGCCAAAATATGGTATGTAGCGACAGAGGATGAGATAGTTGGATGGCATCACCAACTCAATGGACATGAGTTTAAGTAAACTCTGGGAGTTGGTGATGGACAGGGAGGCCTGGCTGCAGTTCATGGGGTCGCAAAGAGTTGGACACGACTGCGCAACATGTAATTGATAGGTGGCAATCAAGTATATTTGTATGAATATACTTGCTTTATCATTACAGTTTGATCATTATGCCTATAAAATGAAGATATCAGCTACAATGCAAATAGAAGGAAATTTTCATTTTTTAAGAAAACGCAAAAATAAGTAAGTGGGACTACACCAAATCAAACAGCTCTCTGCAGCAAAGGAAATCATCAACAAAATGAAAAGGCAACCTGTGAAATAGGAGAAAATATTTGCAAATCATATATCTGATGAGGGGTTAACATCTGAAATATACAAAGAACTCATACAGCTCAATAGCAAAGAACAATCAGATTTAAGAGTGGGCAGAGGATCTGAATAGACATTTTTCCAAATAAAGACCAGTAGGTGCATGAAAAGATGCTTGACATCACCAGTCATCAGAGAAATCCCAAACAAATCCACAATGAAACATCTCCTCACAACTTGTTAAAATGGCTCTTGTCAAAATGGCTGCTGCTGCTGCTGCTAAGTCGCCTCAGTCGTGTCCAACTCTGTGCGACCCCATAGACGGCAGCCCACCAGGCTCCCCCGTCCCTGGGATTCTCCAGGCAAGAACACTGGTATGGGTAGCCGTTTCCTTCTCCAGTGCATGAAAGTGAAAAGAGAAAGTGAAGTCACTCAGTCGTGTCCGACTCTTGGCGATCTCATGGACTGCAGCATTCCAGGCTCTTCCGTCCATGGATTTTCCAGGCAAGAGTACTGGAGTGGGGTGCCATTGCCTTCTCCGGTCAAAATGGCAATAAATAACAAATGTTTGTAAGGATGTGGAGCAAAGGGAACCCTTGTACACTGTTGGTCAGAATGAAAGTTGGTGCAGCCACTAAGGAAGACAATATGGAGGTTCCTCAGAATATGCAGATGAGAACTATCATATGATCTAGCACTTCTACTTCCGAGTATTTCCCTGAAGAAAACAAAAACATTAGCTCAAAAAGAGGTATTCACCTCCATGTTTATTACAGAGTTATTTATAGTAATAAAATATGGAAGCAACTTAAGTGTCCATCGATAATTAAAGAGATAAAGAAGATCAGTGGATAAAGAAGATGTGTGTCGGGGTGTGGGGGTGTGCCACATACATTGGAATATTCAGTTCAGTTCAGTTCAGTTGCTCAGTCGTGTCCGACTCTTTGCGACCCCATGAATCGCAGCACGCCAGGCCTCTCTGTCTGTCACCAACTCCCGGAGTTCACCCAGACTCACGTCCATCGAGTCAGTGATGCCATCCAGCCATCTCATCCTCTGTCGTCCCCTTCTCCTCCTGCCCCCAATCCCTCCCAGCATCAGAGTCTTTTCCAATGAGTCAACTCTTCGCATGAGGTGGCCAAAGTACTGGAGTTTCAGCTTTAGCATCATGCCTTCCAAAGAAATCCCAGGGCTGATCTCCTTCAGAATGGACTGGTTGGATCTCCTTGCAGCCCAAGGGACTCTCAAGAGTCTTCTCCAACACCACAGTTCAAAAGCTTCAATTCTTCGGCGCTCAGCCTTCTTCACAGTCCAACTCTCACATCCATACATGACCACAGGAAAAACCATAGCCTTGACTAGCCGGACCTTTGTTGACAAAGTAATGTCTCTGCTTTTGAATATGTTGTCTAGGTTGGTCATAACTTTCCTTCCAAGGAGTAAGCGTCTTTTAATTTCATGGCTGCAGTCACCACCTGCAGTGATTTTGGAGCCCAAAAAAATAAAGTCTGACACTTGTTTCCACTGTTTCCCCATCTATTTCCCATGAAGTGATGGGACTGGATGCCATGATCTTCGTTTTCTGAATGTTGAGCTTTAAGCCTACTTTTTCACTCTCCTCTTTCACTTTCATCAAGAGGCTTTTTAGTTCCTCTTCACTTTCTGCCATAAGGGTGGTGTCATCTGCATATCTGAGGTTATTGATATTTCTCCCGGCAATCTTGTTTCTTCCGTTCCAGTGTTTCTCATGATGTACTCTGCATATAAGTTAAATAAGCAGGGTGACAATATACAGCCTTGATGTACTCCTTTTCCTATTTGCAACCAGTCTGTTGTTCGATGTCCAGTTCTAACTGTTGCTTCCTGACCTGCATACAAATTTCTCAAGAGGCAGATCAGGTGGTCTGGTATTCTCATCTCTTTCAGAATTTTCCACAGTTTATTGTGATCCACACAGTCAAGGGCTTTGGCATAGTCAATAAAGCAGAAATAGATGTTTTTCTGGAACTCTCTTGCTTTTTCCATGATCCAGCGGATATTGGCAATTTGATCTCTGGTTCCTCTGCCTTTTCTAAAACCAGCTTGAAATCAATAAAGCAGAAATAGATGTTTTTCTGGAACTCTCTTGCTTTTTCCATGATCCAGCGGATATTGGCAATTTCATCTCTGGTTCCTCTGCCTTTTCTAAAACCAGCTTGAAGTTCACGGTTCACATATTGCTGAAGCCTGGCTTGGAGAATTTTGAGCATTACTTTCCTAGCGTGTGAGATGAGTGCAAATGTGCGGTAGTTTGAGCATTCTTTGGCATTGCCTTTCTTTGGGATTGGAATGAAAGCTGCCCTTTTCCAGTCCTGTGGCCACTGCTGAGTTTTCCAAATTTGCTGGCATATTGAGTGCAGCACTTTCACAGCATCATCTTTCAGGATTTGAAATAGCTCAACTGGAATTCCATCACCTCCACTAGCTTTGTTCGTAGTGATGCTTTCTAAGGCCCACTTGACTTCACATTCCAGGATGTCTGGCTCTAGGTGAGTGATCACACCATCGTGATTATCTTGGTCGTGAAGATCTTTTTTGTACAGTTCTTCTGTGTATTCTTGCCACCTCTTCTTAATATCTTCTGCTTCTGTTAGGTCCATACCATTTCTGTCCTTTATCGAGCCCATCTTTGCATGAAATGTTCCTCTGGCATCTCTGATTTTCTTGAAGAGATCTCTAGTCTTTCCCATTCTGTTGTTTTCCTCTATTTCTTTGCATTGATCGCTGAAGAAGGCTTTCTTATCTCTTCTTGCTATTCTTTGGAACTCGGCATTCAGATGTTTATATCTTTCCTTTTCTCCTTTGCTTTTCCCTTCTCTTCTTTTCACAGCTATTTGTAAGGCCTCCCTAGACAGCTGTTTTGCTTTTTTGCATTTCTTTTCCATGGTTATGGTCTTGATCCCTGTCTCCTGTACAATGTCACAAACCTCATTCCATAGAGCCATTAAAAAGAATGAAATCTTGCCATTTATGATAACAAGGATGAGCCTTGAGGGCATCAGTGAAATAAATCAGAGAAAGACACCATATGATTTCATTTTTATGTGAAATCTTGAAAAAGAAATCCCCCAAGCACATAGATAGAACAGATTGGTGGTTGCCAGAAGCATGGGGACTAGGGGTGGGTGAAATGGATGAAGGAAGTTAAAAAATTACCACCTTCCAGTTATAAATAAGGCACGGGGATCTAATGTACAGCATTGTGACTATAATAATAGTATTGGACTGCATATTTGAAGGTTGCTAAGAGGGTAGCTCTTAAGGAAAAAAATAATTGCGAATGGGGATGGGTGTTAACTAGACTTCTTGTGGTGATCATTTCTCAGTATGTGCAAATACTGAATCATTATGTTGTGCACCTGAAGCTGTTGTGTTTTATGTCAGTTGTATCTCAGTGATAAAAAATTAAATGGAAAAAGTAAAACTCACAAAAAGTATGTGTGAGAGTTGCTCTTCATCTCCTGATTCCTAGTACATTTTTGCTGTAAACTGACTACTGTTGTTAAAAATAATACAGACTGTCACCACTGCATTGTATAGTAACATTATTTTTTTGGCTCCAGGGTCACTTGGTAAGCCAAGCAACATACATATATTATAAAACACATTTTCACAAATGTTAGAAATGCGTGCATGGCTTCTTTGCTTATAAATGGAAACACAAGTTCCATTACAGGCCAAGAGACAGCTTTTAGATAACTTGCTAAACGAGCACAATGTAAACCTGTCAAGTCAGAACTCTTTCTTTCTTTTCTTTTTTTTAATCAGAGCATTTCTAATAGGCATTTTGGCTCTGCCATCTGTGACTTGTGGATCCTTGATCCCAGGACACTTCAGGGCCAAAAAACGTTAGGCAGTTCATTGATTTTTGTGAATACATGAGAGTCAGTGAGCTTCTAGTACTGTTGGATCTTCTGCATTCTGAAGTATTAATATACTTATTTTGGCCTCTTTGTTGCTTTATGTTAAATGTACTGATTTAAAGAAATATTTTTGAGAGCTGTTTTCCATTTATAACATTTAAACTAGTACTAGAATAAGGTAAGTTTTTAGTTTTTTCAGTTAGTGAGCCAACAGATTTCTGTAGCCTATTCTTCCACTTCTGAAAGTTGCATGATTCTGAAACTGTTCTGGTTTTTTAAAAATCTGTTTGATATTTGCAGAAACAAATTGGAGAAACATGGTGGAAACTTCCGATGGGCTGGAAACATCAGAAAACGAGAGAGAAGTTTCTTGTAAGCATAGCACATCTGAAAAACCCAATAAATTTCCATTTGACACAGCCCCTGTTGGTAAGCAGGCATCATTAGTGACTGCAGGCAGTACTACCTCAGCTACAAACCCTGGAAAATCAGCAGTGGGCGATAAAGAGGAGGTGAAGCCAGATGACCTGGAATGGGCCTCACAGCAGAGTACAGAGACTGGCTCTCTGGATGGCAGTTGCCGGGATCTTTTGAATTCCTCCATCACCAGCACCACCAGCACCCTTGTACCTGGCATGCTTGAAGAAGAGGATGATGAAGAGGAGGAGGAGGAGGAAGATTATGCTCACGAACCCATATCTGTAGAAGTACAGCTCAATAGTAGAATTGAGTCTTGGGTCTCTGAGACCCAGAGAACGATGGAAACTCTTCAGCTTGGAAAAACCCTTAATGGTTCTGAGGAAGATAATGCAGAGCAAAGTGGGGAAGAGGAAGCAGAGGCGGCTGAGGTGCTAGAGCCAGGGATGGATAGCGAGGCCTGGACTACTGATCACCAAGCAAGCCAGGAACAGCAGAAGCCCAGCAACTGCAGCTCGCTGAACAAGGAGCACTCTGATTCTAATTATACACCCCCAAATCTATAACTCAGGAAATGTCAGCTGTCTGTCTCAAACTACATAAGGGTTACAGCCATTATAAATCTTTCATGCTTCATCTCAACATTTTGCACTGTCTAGTATTTAATATATGTATTTAATTCCTGACAAATATTTTTTAGCCGCCTTTTACTTGTTTTGTGATCCATAGCTTAACTGATAATTAGCATCTGTGTCTTTCTAAGAACTGTGTGGAAAATTCAGAATTGTTTCAGCCTTTTTATGGACAATAATGATTTTAAAAGAAGACCAGGTTTTAAGGAAAGTAATTTTAAAATGCCTATTTAGTCATTTTGAAAGCTACAGATCGAGGTTCTAAGGACAGGAGCAATTTCCAATGTTTGCTTCAAGACTACACCTCCTATACTCGTAACTGTCTGACCAAAAAGTTGTTTGGGTTTCTTTAAAATAAAGGAAACCTGGAGGTAGAGTTAGAAAACTTAAAAAATGGCTGAGGGTAACTAAGTTCACAGTGATTTGTGTTAAAAATTGATGCAACTTATATTCAGTCCACAAATGCTCATTTCAGTAGTCACTGATCATTATAATTGATTAAAGTTGGTTGGCTAAGTAGAGCCTCCAATACTTGGGCTGGCAAGGGAATCACCATGACAGATGAGAGCTGGCCTTATTTGTGCAAAGTGATAGGTGTTTAAATAGTGAGAAGTTGCCCATTAGAGGGCCTTCTGGTTTCTGGTTCACATTTGCTTCTTAATTACCTCAGGAATGCTCTTGTACATAGTTGTATTTGCATAAAATTAGGCAAATTTGGACAGGTGAATAACTGTAACCGGTTGTATGACGACAGCACTTCCATGTAAATTATCCAGAAACAGAGTCTTACACTAGTGTGTTCTCTTGCATGCTTCTGACTTGGGATTCTCTGGACTTCAGATATGGATTTGATTGGGTATTCAGACTTGTCCAGAGTGAAAAATCATTGCACCTTTTAAGAAAACTACTTTGTCCCTAACCTTGAGCACCTGCTACATAACACTGACCATAGTTACTGATGGGAGTCAGGGAAAGAAACTGTATGCAGTTGTAACATGTATCCTGATAATCAAGGCTTGGAAGAAGTTTTGAAGAAAAGAGAAAGTTGTTCTAATTGTGCTGAAACTGTTAGATTTTAGAGTTTGCAGGTAGGCGCAGGTATTAATTCTAGATCATTGTTTTATCTCTGCCCTTCTTCTGAGATGTTTAAACTCTTGGGAGAAATTGAAGTTAATGAGCTAAATGTTTTACTAATAGTCACCACCTGGTAGTAACCTTTGCAAGTTTATGATGGTGGGAGAATTAGGAATTACCTTTTTTCTGTGTTCCCTCCAACCACCTCCAGTTGGCCAATTTGTGTGTGCATGCACACATACACACAGACGCGTGCCAGCTTTACACTTTGAACTCCCATAAGCAGGCACAGAAGTGAAGAGGAAGGGGTGTTTTCCTTGTCCAGGTTTTATGGGGCAGAGAGCTTTGCCTCACCGAGGTGAATTGGGCAGATTCTTGACTGTAGCATTGGGACTACTGTTCTGGCATTGATGTTTTGTAATCCTGGCATATATTACTGGTGAAACCAGATTCTTGGTTGGTGACTGACTTGTTTGTGAATTGTGAAAGTTTATGAGCATTGCTGTGTAGGAAATGTCAGTCTAACAACTTTATTAGTGTGCTAAAAGGGGACATTACTGTAGTGTCCTGTCTGAACTGTTTTTCAGCATAGACTTCTTAGGCACAAAGTGTCTAGTACTTAAAGAAATGTAGCATGTAAGGAATGAAGCCTCTCAAGTGGTAATCATGGATTTATATGTGGCAGATCTTTGTGTCTCTGTACATTTGGAAGTGTTCATTGATTTAAAGAAATGATAGAGATTTTGAATTACTGACAGTCTTAAAAGTAAATCAAAAACTTTTCATACTTTTTAATGGTGTAAATTTCCTTTGCTTGGTGTCAGTGATTCAGATAACTCTTGATCTTAAAATAATGAATGGCTTTTCAAAGGTTTCTTATATTTTATACCTCTACTGAATGAGAATTGTCATTTTAGATTTTTGACATTTGTATCAAAAGGGAAGTTGAGGAAATCTTCAGAACACCAGTAGCTTTGAATTTTGCTATAGACTTCAGAAGTGTTCAATTATGTGTTTGATAAATGCTCTTGCATGTGCAGGATCTTCTGCCAGCAAAGCAAACCAAGGGACCACAGCGTTTTTTATATGAGACAGTTGACCTCTACAGGACAACCCAAAATTTATTAAAGGAAATGCTACTATGTAGGATGTATGCTTAAGTAATTATTGATAATGTCTTTATAATTCATTTCCTTTAGATAAATTCTGGCATGTATGTATATTGTATGCAGGCGGAGGTGTGAAATTAGGAAAGGATTTTTTTCTGGATCTGGGTGAGTGGCTCTTTGGAGATCTAGAGAGATCTAATGGTAAGAGTAAGGGTTTATCATCACAAGAAATAAAAAATGTAGTGATTTTTTTCTTTGTGTGTAGAGATTGTTTTACTGGCAATAATTGATATTAGATTTCTATTTCAGTACATAAGTATATGAATTCAAGTATGAATTGCACTCCCACAATTAGATTTCTGCTTCAGTAGGTTTGTTTGCTGTGAAGATTACTTCTCAAAAGACAAAATGTTCATATTAGCTTAACTCTTGGTTTAAATATGTTTGTAAATGATGTAATATATTTCTTTTGACTAAAGATGGGGGAAAAATGTGTGTTATACATTGAAAAGTTTTTAAAGGCTTTGACTGGAGGTCCTTTTTGCAGAGATGGTATTTTATATGCTTCCAGTATTTGGAAAAGAATTAGTCAAAAGGAATTCACATAGTTTAAATATTGAGAAATTAATATCCAAATAATGTACTTGCCTGATTTCTTAATAAGCTGGGGGAGGTGGGTGGGGTGGGAGTTACAGTGTGCAAATGAGTAGTGAACTCCACATTCATTTTTTCAACTCTAACATAAAACTGTTCAATCCTAACACATTGTTACTTTAATATATGTATAAAGAAGTATTACCGTTTGTAAAGCTGCTGTTTGCTTAAAAATAAACCTGTCATTTAAGTATTTTCTGTATGTTGTGCCAACAAGGAAGAACATTAACTTATCCATTTACTTTTTTTTTGGTTTTTAAAAATTTTTTGTGAAGTAATTTATTATCTTCCTCCTACCTTGTTCCTTCCAAACTTTACACACTTCCCAGAATCAACCAAACTGTTGGCCTAATCTGAAATCTGAATCCTAATTAATGATAAAAATTTAAACTTTGTTGGCACATCACACTTTAAAAGGATTTGTATTATTTTGTAATTTAATTTCTAAATATACCACATGAATTTATAATTTAATGTCTTAATTGTAATGCTCTAATTAAAAGCTAGCAAAATTATGAATTATAACATGAAGGGATTTTCATCTTGTTCTTTTGCTGTATGAAGGATGATTGTTATATCACATTTTAGAGGGTAATAACAGCTTTTTTGCACTATGTAAATACTAGTGGAGATTCTTCTGTAACTAATAAAATGATTATTGAAATGTAGTCTTGTCATTTCAGAATAGGTGCTTAAGGAATTTATGACTTCCCCAATGTGTAGGATAGAGAAAATAAGAGTTCAGTTATGGTATCCCTTAGTGCTCTCCTGGGTTAATCCAAAGAAGGTTATGAAATATGCAAGACGAAGTCATTAGTGAAAATCTCTGTTTTGGATGGTTAGTGTGATCTGTGTCATGGGTCTAACAGTCTCGCCAGAGACCATCTTAGTGTTAGGAAAAGGCTCCTACAAATTCCATCTCCTTTTAATGCTAATTACTCTGTGCCAGACATTGTTCTAAGCCATCTTCCAATATTAACTTATTAATCCTCAAGCAACCCTGTGAGGAAATACTATGATAATTTCTCACTTTTTAGATGATGAAACAATCATGGAGATGTTAAGTAACTTTCCCAAGTTTCAACAGCTGGTAAAAAGCAGAACTAGGATTTAAATTCAGTCCTGTGGTTGGTATGCTTTTTTTTTTTTTAAATAATTGGAGTGTAGTTGATTTACAGAGTTGTGTTTCAGGTGTACTGCAAAGTGAATCTGTTACACGCATCTATATATCCACATTCTTTTCCTATATAGACCATTACAGAGTATTGAGTAACAGAGCATGGCCAGTCATTCACAGTTTTTAGCATGCGACTGAATGTTGATGTGTACCCATTACCCTGCTTCTCATTACCAGGCATCAGTTACCCTGGGACCACTGGTGGTCTTGTTCAGCCATCGGTTGTCGCCCCAGTGGGCCTCTACCCCAAGGGACCAGCTGCCAATGAAAGACCGTTAGTGGCCCAACTCAGCCATTGGTTGGTGCTGCAGTCATTGGTTGGAGCCCCTCCCCCAAGCAAACAACTGTCAATGAGAGATGGATAGTGGTCCTGCTCAGCCATTGGTCAGTGCTGCAGTGGGACCCTCCCCCAAGCAAACGCCTGTCAGTGAGCAAACGTTAGTCGGTCTGTGGAGAGAGAGTTGTACAGAGAGTAAGGTAAACAAATCTTGGCCTTTTGCTTAGGGCCCTCCAGCTCACCCAGCCTTGGGCCAGTGGGTGAGCAGTGGGACCCAGGGAACAGAGGGCTGTGTCCTGTAGGGACACAGAGATCTCGCCAAGGCCACTGGCTGACCAGGCCCAGACTTTGAGGCAGCAGTGAACCTCTCCCCGATCCCTGCCTTTGTGCAGACCACGAGTCCTGGCCCCCACTGTTTAGGTGACCTGAGGAGCATGAGGGTTGGCTGGATCCTGGGTGCCTGGCTCCATTAGCAATGACAGCTGGGCAGGTTCTGGGGATCTGGCCCTGAGGTAGCCAGCTGCCAGCTGAGATCTGCCTCCTTTTAGCCAGGACAAGGTCCTCGGAGTGTAAAAGTCCTGGGAGCCTTGCCCTTGTCAGAACAGAAATTTGGTAGAGGTTTCCAGGAATACCACTCCCTGTCCATGACCAGATCTCAAGAACAAAGGTTCTGACACAAGAAGTTTGCAACAACTAACCACATCCCTCACTCACCTTTCCTGGAAAAGGGCTTTTGCTGAAAGCTTTTTGGGGAGTTTGGGGTTTTTAAGGCACGAGCTACTCATCTCCTTGCATGGCCTTCAGTAAACTTTTCTCTGTTCCAAACTCCAATGTTTTGGTATCGTTGGCCTCACTATGCGGCGGGCACATAGACTTGTGTTTTCAGTAACAGGAGTATTTGTAACAGCAGGATGAGCCGAGTTCCCTGTGCTATATAGCAGGCTGTTACTAGTTGTCTGTTTTATATATTGTAGGGTGTTAATGTCAGTCCCAATCTCCCAATCAAGTCTGTGCTTTTCTTCACTATGTTGTGTATGTCAGCACAAGATGCTCAGCGTGTGCAGACTAAGCAGTGCTTCCCCCATTGTCACGTGTCCTGCAGTGTGCCATGTGCCATGTGCCAGGACTGAACTGATGGCCCCACAGACTGAATTTATTGGGCCTCACCTGATCACCTCTTGCCTGGAGTTGTCCTAGATCTTGTCATTATATTGCAATTAAGTAAGGGGAATCTGAAAACTCATCTGTTAGAAAATAGTAGCTTCTCTAATTTTCATGATGAAAACAATTTTTAATGATCACAAAGAGAAGAATCACAAATCCTTTCATATGTATTGTAATAGTTCCGTTTTTGGACCAAAATTTGTACTACTGACAGTTCCTTTCCTAACAAGTGATCAGTTTTTCTTTGACCAGAAGAGGGTGTGCATGGCACCTGAAAACAAAGGTGACTGTAATATTAATAAATGTTTTAAAGTGAGAGGAGAGGAATGAAAAGTTCCCTGAACTATGGGCCTGACCATAAAAGGTGCTTAGTGCTGAGTCTAAGCTCAGAACTCAGGAGCCATACATACAGTTACCCTTTCATTTTAGAAAGAGAGCACCATCAAAAGACATTTAGATCCCATGGTAAGTAGTTCAATTTTTTGAAATTTCTAAATTAGCAATTCAGTATTTTAGCTTGACTTGGGTTCTGCTAACTTGTATGATATACGACACCTGCATTATTGGATAATAGGTATTAATGGCAGCCTTGTGGATCATAGGGCCAAAGGATATTTCAGTAGAGCTCCCACAATGCAGAATTTGGAAAGAGGGGAAGATGCTTCCATTTTGGGGGCCCAGTCTCAATTCTTTTATTTCCCTTTACCCTTCTCCTCCCATGTTTTTTCACACTCTGAGTAATTATTTGGCAGCCTTCTGCCAAGCAAAGAGGGGTTTATTCTTGCAGAAATGAGTTGGATAATTGTGTGGCTATAATCTGACTGCCTGTATCCAAATGTCCAATTTGGATACAGAGGGTTAGAACAAGTAAGATACTGAATTGCATGAAATTTGAAGCTCCTAACTGAACATAGTGTTCTTTGGCCACTTGCTGAGGAACCAGAGAATGCAGCTGTGAGTTAGTTAGCTGTGGTTTGGGGACTGGAGTAGTGCAGGTTTCTGTGGAAGGAATGAGTGCTTGGTCTTCTCACAAACTTGGTCATAGCCTTGAATTACCCAGATAACAGCTACAGCCTTGCCATGGTGGGACTCTGATTTAAGGCAGTTATGATTGTACCCTTATCTATTACAGGAAGAGTGATGTGAGCAAAAGTGGTTCCTACTTGTGTCTAGACTCCTCAGGTTATCTTTTCCTCTTGGTTTTCTTTAGTTGAAACATTTTCATTGCTTTGCAAGTGCTCTGCTTGAGAATAGGATGATGATTGAAATTTAAGCAGTTAATCTTGTGTGTTAAGGAGGAATTAGAAAAATGTTTGAAAATCATTGGTTTCTCAATCATAGTGTAACTGGGAAGGGTTAATTTTGAATTTATGCTGGCGCTGCTTCTGTGATTTTAACCCTCATCCTGCCACTTTTTTTGTTTATGTGTGTTAGTGGCTTTATCGTGTCTGACTCTTTGCAACTCCATGGACTACAGCCCACCAGGCCCTCCGTCCATGGCATTCTCCAGGCCAGAATACTGCAGTGGATAGCCATTCCCTTCTCCAGGGGATCTTCACAACTCAGGGGTCGAACCCAGGTCTCCCACATTGCAGGTAGGTTCTTTACCACCTGAGCCACCAGGGAAGCTGGTACCCAGAACGGGCCATGGTAATTAAGTCAGTCAACCTAGGTGCCTTGAAAGTTTGAACTGGAGGCCACAGAAAGTGAATTGGAGTGGGTGTGCCAACACAGCAGAGAGGCCACTAATGCTGAAAAGGCCTCTGTGCACCAGTGCTGAATCAAATCTGACGGACAGAGTTTTGGGTGAAGTAGAAAAGAAATCACTTTATTGCTTTGGCAGACAAAAGGGGACACAGCAAGATCGTGCCTTGAAAAACTATGTGTCCGAACTCTGGAGGATTTGGTGAGGAGTTTTATAGCACTGGCTTCTCTGTGGCTCAGATGGTAAAGAATCTGCCTACAGTGCAGGACACCTTGGTTCGATCCCTGGATTAGGAAGGTCCCCTGGAGAAGGTAACCCACTCCAGTATTCTTGCCTGGAGAATTCCATGGTCAGAGGAGCCTGGCAGGCTACAGTCCATGGGATCTCAAAGAATTGGACACGATTGAGTAACTCTTTCTTTGTAACAATGGTTCAAGTTGCTGACAAGGATCAGGATGTGTGCAGGGTCTGCACTCTAATTTGGTCTCAGGTGGTCTCCTGATAAGCTTCTATATTTCCTTTAATCTGGCCTCAGGCAGTCTTCTGATTAGCTTCTTGAGGCTATCAAACTGTGATCTCTTGAATGACGAATGCTAACATCTTCCATTTGTTGGGGTTTTAGTTCTGTAAAGAGCTCAAAGATATTGTTATGTGTATAACTAGAGGTGGAAAAAGGGCCCTGCCCCAAAGCTGTGCTATTGTTTCTTTGCTGCTTCTCCCTTATCTCTGCACCCCTCCCTTCCCTGATTAGCAACTGTTTGAATCTAATCTTTGGGACCCAGGGAAGGTCATGAAGGCTGGAGTCTATCCATTACAACAAACAAACAGGGGACATAGAAAGGCTCTCAGCGCCACAGGGTTCTGCTGAGTTTCACCGTGAGAGCAACAGAACAATGATCTACCTTCAAGCCTTTGACTATGTGGATCACAATAAACTGTGGAAAATTCAGAAAGAGATGGGAATACCAGACCACCTGACCTGCCTCTTGAGAAACCTATATGCAGGTCAGGAAGCAACAGTTAGAACTGGACGTGGAACAACAGACTGGTTCCAAATAGGAAAAGGAATTCGTCAAGGCTGTATATTGTCACCCTGTTTATTTAACTTATATGCAGAGTACATCATGAGAAACGCTGGGCTGGAAGAAATACAAGCTGGAATCAAGATTGCCGGGAGAAATATCAATAACCTCAGATATACAGATGACACTACCCTTATGGCAGAAAGTGAAGAGGAACTCAAAACCCTCTTGATGAAAGTGAAAGTGGAGAGTGAAAAAGTTGGCTTAAAGTTCAACATTCAGAAAACGAAGATCATGGCATCCGGTCCCATCACTTCATGGGAAATAGATGGGGAAACAGTGGAAACAATGTCAGACTTTATTTTTCTGGGCTCCAAAATCACTGCAGATGGTGACTGCAGCCATGAAATTAAAAGACGCTTACTCCTTGGAAGGAAAGTTATGACCAACCTAGATAGCATATTCAAAAGCAAAGACATTACTTTGCCAACAAAGTTTCACCTAATCAAGGCTATGGTTTTTCCTGTGGTCATGTATGGATGTGAGAGTTGGACTGTGAATAAGGCTGAGCGCTGAAGAATTGAAGCTTTTGAACTGTGGTGTTGGAGAAGACTTGAGAGTCCCTTGGATTGCAAGGAGATCCAACCAGTCCATTCTGAAGGAGATCAGCCCTGGGATTTCTTTGGAAGGCATGATGCTAAAGCTGAAACTCCAGTACTTTGGCCACCTCATGCGAAGAGTTGACTCATTGGAAAAGACTCTGATGCTAGGAGGGATTGGGGGCAGGAGGAGAAGGGGACGACAGAGGATGAGATGGCTGGATGGCATCACCGACTCGATGGACGTGAGTCTGAGTGAACTCTGGGAGTTGGTGATGGACAGGGAGGCCTGGCGTGCCGTGATTCATGGGGTCGCAAAGAGTCGGACATGACTGAGTGACTGATCTGATGCTGACAGCATATGTTGTGTGGATCACAACAAACTGGAAAATTCTTCAAGAGATGGGAATACCAGACCACCTTACCTGCTTCCTGAGAAATCTGTATGAAGGTCAAGAAGCAACAGTTAAAACCAGATACAGAACAACAGACTGATTCCAAATCGGTAAAGGAGTACGTCAAGGCTGCATATTGTCACCCTGTTAATTTAACTTATATGCAGAGTATATCATGAGAAATGCCAGGCTGGATGAAACACAAGGTGGAATCAAGATTGCTGGAAGAAATATCAATAACCTCAGATACACAGATGACACCACCCTTATGTCAGAAAGTGAAGAAGAACTAAAGAGCCTCCTGATGAAAGCAAAAGAGTAAAGTGAAAAAGTAGGTTTAAAGCTCAATATCCAGAAAACTAAGATCATGGCATCCGGCCCTGTCACTTCATGGCAAATAGGTAGGGAAACAGTGAAAACAGTGACAGACTTTATTTTGGGGGGCTCCAAAATCACTACAGATGGTGACTGCAGCCATGAAATTAAAAGACATTTGCTCCTTGGAAGAAAAGCTATGACCAACCTAGACAGCATGTTAAAAAGCAGAGACATTACTTTGCCAACAAAGGTCCGTCTAGTCAAAGCTGTGGTTTTTCCAGTAGTCATGTATGGAAGATTTGGACTGTAAAGAGAGCTGAGTGCCGAAGTATTGGTGCTTTTGAACTGTGGTGTTGGAGAAGACTCTTGAGAGTCCCTTGGACTACAAGGAGATCAAACCAGTCAATCCTAAAGGGAATCAGTCCTGAATATTCATTGGAAGAACTGATGCTGAAGCTGAAACTCCAATACTTTGGCCACCTGATACGAAGAACTGACACATTGGGAAAAGACCCTGATGTTGGCAAAGATTGAAAGCAGGAGGAGAAGGGGACTACAGAAGATGAGGTGGTTGCATGGCACCACCAACGTGATGGACATGAGTTTGAGTAAGCTCCGGGAGTTGGTAATGGACAGGGAAGCCTGGCGTGCTGCAGTCCATGGGCTCGCAAAGAGTCGGACATGACTGAGTGACTGAACTGAACTGAATGCTGACAGCTTTACATTTTTAACCTGTTCCTAGGTCTTTGATCACTACTGTTTTTTAATTATAGAGAGCTTATCTGTTTTTGATAACCAACAGAATCTTACAAAAATGATCTTTAAGGTTTCTTCAAACCCAAGTGGTCTTATGATTCTATGAAGAGAAGTGTTCACCATAAACTTTGAGAACTTTTTACCTTTGTGGTCACATGTGGCAAGAACCAGCATTATGTCAGGGTGGGTGGCTGGGGGCATAAAGAGTGGTCCCAGGGCTTCAATGGAGTCTGCATGTGGGACACAAGAGGATCAGGGTCCTCCCTCCAGGTGGAGCTGTGGGTGTGGAAGCCTTTCAGCCACTCCAACCACTGTACTACAGCCATGTAGGGCATCCAGAGCCAACTGGTCCAAAGCCTTGAGATCATCCTTGACCCCTCTTCTTACCACACATCACAACCTGTCAGGAAGTTCTGTTTTATACCAAAATATATCCAGAATTCAATGACTTTTCACTCCTTCCTGTCTTCACCATCTCTCATCTGGATTCTCACAGCCATCTGCTCCTTGGTCATACTGTCTTCACTCTTATCCTCTTGTGGTCTGTTCTCAATATTGCAGCCATAATAATCCTATTACACACCTAACACAGATCATGTCAGTTTTCTGTTCTAAGCCTTCCACTGGCTCCAACTCACTCAGAGAAGAAGCCACCTTCTTTATCTGCAGTGGTCTACACGCATGTGCACACACAGAGACCTTCTCTGACCTCATCTTCTGCCACACATTTCCCCTCAACTGTTGCTCACTCTACTGACCTCTTTGCTGGATTTGGAACATGCCTTCCCTAATAGCTCAGTTAATAAAGAATCCACCTGCAATGCGGGATCCCTGGGTTGGGAAGATCCCTGGAGAAGGGAAAGGCTACCCACTCCAGTATTCTGGCTTGGAGAATTTTATGGACTGTAAAGTCTATGGGATAGCAAAGAGTTGGACACAACTGAGTGACTTGCACTTTCACTTTTCACTGTCTCAAGGCCTTTGCACTGTCTGTTCCCTCTGATGGAAAGTCTGTTCACCCCACCCACCCAATCCCTCCTTTGCAGTTTTGTTCAAATGCACCTTTACAGTGAGGTCTCAGGGGAGTCAAGGACCTACTTTGTCTGAAATGTAACACATCTTTATCATTTTATTCCCCAAACCTGCTCATCCCCCCACCTCATCTGTATTTACTAAGCTCTAACTTTTATTTTTATTCATCTTGTCTCTCCTCCCTTACTAAAGTGTACAGGCAGTGACTTAGGACTTTTTTGTTTCTTCTTACCCTCAGCACCTAGCACAATGCCAGGCGCAAAATAGGCATTCAGTAAATCTTTTGAATGAATGAGTGGAAGAAGCCTTAAGTAAGGAAGTCAGCCTTTGCAGAGCAGCCATGCTCTGTGCAGCCACTCATACTCTCTGACTTCTTGACTTCCCTTGTTTTCCCTTTTGTTTATGGTCTGGGATTGGAAGAAGAACTAGCCTGAATCTCAAGAGAAAAACTTTACCCTAGAATAGGGGGCTCCCAGAGATACTCTATATTTAATGGTCCTATGTTGCCGCCGCCCCTGACCTCAGATGTGTGGTAGCTCCTCCCAGCCGCCGCCCCTGACCTCAGACGTCGGGTAGCTCCTCTCGGCCGCGCTTGTGCGCCGTCGCAGCTGCCTGCGCTTGTCCAGCCGCCCTCGTCTGTCCCAGCCACCCTCGTCCAAGGTAAGGAGCAGCGACTGCGCTTTGCTGGAGCAGCCGTGAAGAGACACCCCACGTCCAAGGTAAGAGAAACCCAAGTAAGATGGTAGGTGTTGCAAGAGGGCATCAGAGGGCAGACTCACTGAAACCATACTCACAGAAAACTAGTCAATCTAATCACACTAGGACCACAGCCTTGCTAACTCAATGAAACTAAGCCATGCCTGTGGGGCCACCCAAGATAGACGGGTCATGGTGGAGAGGTCTGACAAAATGTGGTCCACTGGAGAAGGGAATGGCAAACCACTTCAGTATTCTTGCCTTGAGAACCCCATGAACAGTATGAAAAGGCAAAATGATAGGATACTGAAAGAGGAACTCCCCAGGTCACGTAGGTGCCCAATATGCTACTGGAGATCAGTGGAGAAATAACTCCAGAAAGAATGAAATGATGGAGCCAAAGCAAAAACAATATCCAGCTGTGGATGTGACTGGTGATAGAAGCACGGTCTGATACTGTAAAGAGCAATATTGCATAGGAACCTGGAATGTCAGGTCCATGAATCAAGGCAAATTAGAAGTGGTCAAACAGGAGATGGCAAGAGTGAACATCAATATTCTAGGAATCAGCAAACTGAAATGGACTGGAATGGGTCAATTTAACTCAGATGACCCTTATATCTACTACTGCGGGCAGGAATCCCTTAGAAGAAATGGAGTGGCCATCATGGTCAACAAAAGAGTCCGAAATGCAGTACTTGGATGCAGTCTCAAAAACGACAGAATGATCTCTGTTTGTTTCCAAGGCAAACCATTCAGTATCACAGTAATCCAAGTCTATGACCCAACCAGTAATGCTGAAGAAGCTGAAGTTGAACGGTTCTATGAAGACCTACAAGACCTTTTAGAACTAACACCCAAAAAAGATGTCCTTTTCAGTATAGGGGACTGGAATGCAAAAGTAGGAAGTCAAGAAACACCTGGAGTAACAGGCAAATTTGGCCTTGGAATACGGAATGAAGCAGGCAAAGGCTAATAGAATTTTGCCAGGAGAACGCAGGGGTCATAGCAAACACCCTCTTCCAACAACACAAGAGAAGATTCTACACATGGACATCACCAGATGGTCAACACCGAAATCAGATTGATTCTATTCTTTGCAGCCAAAGATGGAGAAGCTCCATACAGTCAGCTAAAATAAGACCGGGAGCTGACTGTGGCTAAGATCATGAGCTCCTTATTGCTAAATTCAGACTTAAATTGAAGAAAGTAGGGAAAACCACTAGACCATTCAGGTATGACCTAAATCAAATTCTTTATGATTATACAGTGGAAGTGAGAAATAGATTTAAGGGACTAGATCTGATAGATAGAGTGCCTGATGAACTATGCACGGAGGTTTGTGACATTGTACAGGAGACAGGGATCAAGACCATCCCCATGGAAAAGAAATGCAAAAAAGCAAAATGGCTGTCTGGGGAAGCCTTACAAATAGCTGTGAAAAGAAGAGAAGCGAAAACCAAAGGACAAAAGGAGAGATAAAAGCATGTGAATGCAGAGTTCCAAAGGATACCAAGAAGAGGTAAGAAAGCCTTCCTCAGTGATCAATGCAAAGAAATAGAGGAAAACAACAGAATGGGAAAGTCTAGAGATCTCTTCAAGAAATTAGAGATACCAAGGGAACATTTCATGCAAAGATGGGCTTGATAAAGGACAGAAATGGTATGGACCTAACAGAAGCAGAAGATATTAAGAAGAGGTGGCAAGAATACACAGAAGAACTGTACAAAAAAGATCTTCACGACCAGGATAATCACTATGGTATGATCACTGACCTAGAGCCAGACATCCTGAAATGTGAAGTCAAGTGGGCCTTAGAAAGCATCACTATGAGCAAAGGTAGTGGAGGTGATGGAATTCAGTGGAGCTCTTTCAAATCCTGAAAGATGATGCTGTGAAAGTGCTGCACTCAATATGCCAGCAAATTTGGAAAACTCAGCAGTGGCCACAGGACTGGAAAAGGGCAGCTTTCATTCCAATCCCAAAGAAAGGCAATGCCAAAGAATGCTCAAACTACTGCACAATTGCACTCATCTCACACGCTAGTAAAGTAATGCTCAAAATTCTCCAAGCCAGGCTTCAGCAATATGTGAACCGTGAACTTCCTGATGTTCAAGCTGGTTTTAGAAAAGGCAGAGGAACCAGAGATCAAATTGCCAACATCCGCTGGATCATGGAAAAAGCAAGAGAGTTCCAGAAAAACATCTATTTCTGCTTTATTGACTATGCCAAAGCCCTTGACTGTGTGGATCACAATAAACTGGAAAATTCTTCAATAGCTGGGAATACCAGACCACCTGACCTGCCTCCTGAGAAATTTGTATGCAGGTCAGGAAGCAACAGTTAGAACTGGACATGGAACAACAGACTGGTTCCAAATAGGAAAAGGAGTATGTCAAGGCTGTATATTGTCACCCTGCTTATTTAACTTATATGCAGAGTACATCATGAGAAATGCTGGGCTGGAAGAAGCACAAGCTGGAATCAAGATTGCCAGGAGAAATATCAATAACCTCAGATATGCATGATACCACCCTTATGGCAGAAAGTGAAGAGGAACTCAAAAGCCTCTTGATGAGAGTGAAAGAGGAGAGTGAAAAAGTTGGCTTAAAGCTCAACATTCAGAAAACGAAGATCATGGCATCTGGTCCCATAATTTCATGGGAAATAGATGGGAAAACAGTGGTAACAGTGTCAGACTTTATTTTGGGGGGCTCCAAAATCACTGCAGATGGTGATTTCAGCCATGAAATTAAAAGATGCTTACTCCTTGGAAGGAGAGTTATGACCAACCTAGATAGCATATTCAAAAGCAGAGACATTACTTTGCCAACAAAGGTCCATCTAGTCAAGGCTATGGTTTTTCCAGTGGTCATGTATGGATGCAAGAGTTGGACTGTGAAGAAAGCTGAGCACCGAAGAATTGATGCTTTTGAACTGTGGTGTTGGAGAAGACTCTTGAGAGTCCCTTGGACTGCAAGGAGATCCAACCAGTCCATTCTAAAGGAGATCAGCCCTGGGTGTTCTTTGGAAGGACTGATGCTAAAGCTGAAACTCCAATACTTTGGCCAAGTCGTGCAAAGAGTTGTCTCTTTGGAAAAGACTCTGATGCTGGGAGGGATTGGGGGTGGGAGGAAAAGGGAACAGCAGAGGATGAGATGGCTGGATGGCATCACTGACTCGATGGACGTGGGTTTGAGTGAATTCCGGGAGTTGGTGATGGACAGGGAGGCCTGGCGTGCTGCGATTCATGTGGTCACAAAGAGTCAGACACGACTGAGTGACTGAACTGAACTGAACTGATGTTGCTGATAAAGCTTCCGAGGTGGCTCAGTGGGTAAAGAATCTGCCTGCCAACTCAGGAGACACAGAAGTTGTGAGTTTGATCACTGGGTGGGGAAGATCCCCTGGAGGAGGAAATGACAACCTACTCCAGTATTCTTTCCTGAAGAATCCCATGGACAGAGGAGCCTGGTAGGCTACATGCAGCCATGGGATCGCAAAAGAATTGGACAGAGTGCACGTGTCACTGATCACTCAAAACAAATGGTAGGTTTGGTATCTAATGATTCCTTTGTACGTGGAGGTGACAAGTATCTGAGACATTTCTATGAGATTAATCAGGAAGAGGGCAAGAATACACAAGCAACTTCTGGTATTTTTGTAATGTTTCATTTTTAAGCTATATGATCAGTACATAGAGTGTGGTGTATTTTCTTTATATACTTATTATATGCTTGAGATATTTAATAAAAATAACCAAAAGGAATGGGCCAACTAAAATACAACCATTTTCTATTCTGTAACTGATTTCCCAAACTTTGTACTGAGTCTGCCTTCAATACATTGACAAAGAAAATAACTGCAAAAATGTAGCTGGAAGTCAGGATTAAATCCCTGTCTTCATTGATTTAGCAAATAGTTGCCAATAGCTACAAATTTTATCTTCTTGCCATATACCAGAAACTGTCTCACTTCATCCATCACCTGGCCTAAGTTAGGTAATGAGAAATATGGCTCACACCTATGGCTTTCCCATCTGCTCTCTTGCTGGAACAAGGTGCTTTAATCTTCATGGGAAGATTGAATATTGTGTTGGCAACCCACTTATCTGGTTTCCTTAGCAACAAGAACATAGTATTTAAGGTGATGGCATCCCTTGCTCAGAATAGAAGCTGAGTAAGCCTGATCCTGGTGCCCTGAGTCTGCTCAGGGATATTTTACCTCTTCAAAGACTCTTCCACACCTGGCTATTCAGGCAGCAAACCGCTAAAGCGACAGTTACGTAGCAGACCCCTGGACCTGCTTCTCCAGCCAACTCACCCTTGCCAGTTATAATGGCCCCTATCTCCAATCCCCGGAAATATTGACCAAATTCTCTATTCCAAGAATTGAAGAAAATTTTTTCATGTCCTTGCAACTTCTGCAGCAATTTAGGTTGGCTGCCACCAGTTTCCGTGAAATCTGAACAAGACTAAAGATGATGAAACTGCCCAGGCATTTAGGAAAAGCACAAAGGGGGTGGGGGTGGGGGTGGGGAAGAGCTTTTAAAGGAAATTGCTATTAAGGAACTGTGGCCAAGCATCTACTGTTTTGTCAAACAGAGTTTAACAGGTTTCCTTATTGTCAGACTTTTTAGAGCTTCTAATATCCTAACATATTTTGACTCTCCATAAACAGAAAGCTTTATTATAATGTCAGGCAGCAGTTCCTCAACATGTTGGACCAAGGAACACAGAATTCTCCAAATTTACTTGGGCATAGAGTGTTTTCTCTGTGGAAAAACTATGAACATCCTGGGGAACTAGTTTTTCATGTAATGTGCAACAAAACATGCTACTTATGCAATGAAGGTCCAGGAAGATGGGACACAAGGGGCACTTGGAGTGTTCTAACTCAGAGGTTCTCAACCAGGAGTGATTATTTCCCCAGGGGACATTTAGCAATGTCTCGAAATATTTTTTGATGGTAACAACTGGGAAGGGTGCTACTGGCATCTCGTGGGACAAGACCAGAGAAGCTGCTAAGCATCTTATGATGAACCACACGGCACCCCTCAGCTGTCAACAATGCCAAGGTTGAAAAACTGGACTGACTTAATGTCAGAATGTTTGATTAGTCCTGAATGGGTTCGGGGCCCCAAGTAGGCTCACACACTGCAATCCATGCTCTTGATTTCTGTTTCTGGCACAGGTTTAAACATTCTCTAATGTTCCAGAGTGAACTTATCCAGACACATCCAGATCCTCTGGAAAAAACAGGCCCTTCTTCCCACATACCCTGGGGAAAAGGATGAGGAGAGTTCACCCGGAGCTTCCGATCATATGCCAATGCCTCCTCCCACGAGTCCTATTTATTTTTTCCTGTCACATGGGGAGGCTTGTGAGGAGCAAGAGGGCAGGGAGGGACCTCTGGGAAGGGCTGCTGAGTGAATGCTCCAAGAAAAGCATGAGTCAAGTGCTTACGGAAGGCCTGGGGAGTGAACCGGTTTTACCCTAACCACACAATGGACTCAAGCAGCAGTGGTGAGGACAACACTGTAAAGTGGAATTCAGCGCCTGCCCTGGTGCCTCTGCTTGTTACTCTAACCTCTTCTCAGGGGACAGCTGCCCAGACCACGCCCCTTGGGCAGATGCAGGGCTTGGAATTGCTTGAGAAGCCTTTGTATTCCTAGACAGGAGTGTATATGAATGTTTATTGCTCAGTCGTGTCCAACTCCTTGCAACCCCGTGGACTATAGCCCGCCAGGCTCCTCTGTCTATGGGATTCTCTACGCAAATATACTGGAGGGGGTTGCCATTTCCTTCTCCAGGGGATCTTCCCCACCCAGGGACTGAACCCAGGTCTCCCCACTTTGCAGGCTGATTCTTTACTGTCTGAGCCATGGAGCATAAAACTCCTACCTACAGTGGCTTACTCTCTTCTCTAAGTCATATCTTGGTTTGCCTAGGAGTGAGGAGATCCCTGGATTCATTTTAAAACCAAGACCATCCCGGCTAATCTAAGGAGAGTTGCTCTACTATTGTTCATAGACGTAGGGAGACTTATTAAGACACAAAAAGAGGGCTCTTTGTTATATCTAATTAATGAAGTATTGATGATTATGTGGCTATGACTGAGTTAGATACCTTGGTAGAGTTGAGACAATCATAGTAATCCTGACCCACACAAGGTTATGTATTGAGAGAGTGTAAGTGGTTTGCTTGGAACTCAAAACATTTTCCCAAAGAAATCACATTAAAGTGTTGGTTATACTTCCAAGTGAAATGAAATGATAGGTACCCCACCCCTGACAGGAAACAAAGCTATTGGAAATGCAATGGTTTATCTACCTGGGCGGACACTGCTGCTGTGATTTTCCCTTGTTTCTGGGAGAAAGTGCCTATCATTCAGGATAATAGGTACACAGTCACAGTTTCCTGATCTTCCTGACTCAGGGATCAAACCCGGGTCTCCTGCATTACAGGCAGATTCTTACCCTCTGAGCCACCAAGGAAGCCCCCTCTTAACACATGCAAATGAATACACACATGCATGCCCACATACACACATGTATGCATATGTTCTGTTTCTTTTCTTTTTTTCAGTGAAACCCAAATTCAGTTCAGTTCAGTTCAGTTGCTCAGTCGTGTCCGACTCTTTGCAACCCCATGAACTGCAGCACGCCAGGCCTCTCTGTCCATCACCAACTCCTGGAGTCCACCCAAACCCATGTCCATTGAGTCGGTGATGCCATCCAACTATCTCATCCTCTGTCGTTCCCTTCTCCTCCTGCCCTCAATCTTTCCCAGCATCAAGGTCTTTTCAAATGAGTCAGCTCTTCGCATCAGGTGGCCAAAGTATTGGAATTTCAGCTTCAACATCAGTCCTTCCAATGAACACCCAGGACTGATCTCCTTTAGGATGGACTGGTTGGATCTCCTCACAGTCCAAGGGACTCTCAAGAATCTTCTCCAACACCACAGTTCAAAAGCATGAATTCTTCGGCGCTCAGCTTTCTTCACAGTCCAACTCTCACATCCATACATGACCACAGGAAAAACCATAGCCTTGACTAGACGAACCTTTGTTGACAAAGTAATGTCTCTGCTTTTTAACATGCTGTTTAGGTTGTTCATAACTTTCCTTCCAAGGAGTAAGCGTCTTTTAATTTCATGGCTGCAATCACCATCTGCAGTGATTTTGGAGCCCAGAAAAATAAAGTCAGCCACTGTTTCCCCATCTATTTCCCATAAAGTGATGGGACCAGATGCCATGATCTTAAGTTTTCTGAATGTTGAGTTTTAAGCCAACTTTTTCACTCTCCACTTTCACTTTCATCATGAGGCTCTTTAGTTTCTCTTCACTTTCTGCCATAAGGGTGGTGTCATCTGCATATCTGAGGTTATTGATATTTCTCCCGGCAATCTTGATTCCAGCTTGTTCTTCTTCCAGCCCAGCATTTCTCATGATGTTCTCTGCATATAAGTTAAATAAGCAGGGTGACAATATACAGCCTTGACTTACTCTTTTTCCTATTTGAAACCAATCTGTTGTTCCATGTCCAGTTCTTTTTTTTTTTTTTTTTCCAGTTCTAACTATTGCTTCCTGACCTGCATACAGATTTCTCAGGAGGCAGGTCAGGTGGTCTGGTATTCCCATCTCTTTCAGAATTTTCCACAGTTTATTGTGATCCACACAATCAAAGGCTTTGGCATGGTCAATGAAGCAGAAATAGATGTTTTTCTGGAACTCTCTTGCTTTTTCGGTAATCCAGCCCAAATTAGTAAGCTCTGATTATAGGAGAAAATTGGCAGTTGTGTGACTATCAGTACTCCACCCATTCCTTTAAAAATGTTTTGAGCAATAATAGACTACAAAAGTTTTCAGTTAAAATAATGGTTGCTAATTTTATTGATTGAAGTATAGTTGATTTACATTGTGTTAATTTCTGCTGTATATCAAAGTGACTCAGTTATACACATATATACATTATTTTTTATATTCTTTTCCGTTATGGTTTATCCCAGGAGATTGAATAGCACAGTTTCCTGTGCTATTCAGTAAGACATGGTTGTTTATCTATTCTAAATGTAAGGCAGTAGTTTGCATATACTAACCCTGAATTCTTTGTGTATCCCTCTCCTTTTCCCCACTCCCCTGCCACAACCACAAGTCTGTTCTCTGTGTCTGTGAGTCTGTCTCTGTTTTGGAGATAGGTTCATTTGTGCTATATTTTAGATTCCACGTATAAGTGATATCATATGGTAGTTGTCTTTCTCTTTCCGACTCATTTCCTTTAGTATGATAACCTCTAATTGCATCCTCGTTGCTGCAAATGGCATTATTCATTCTTTTTTATAGCTGAATAATCTTCTATTATTATCATCTTCTTTATTGATTCATCAGTCAATGGACATTTAGGTTGTTTGCATGTCTTGGCTGTTGTGAATAGTGCTGCTGTGAACATAGGGTTGCATGTATCTTTTTAATTATAGTTTTATCTGGATATATGTCCAAGTGTGGGATTTCTGGATCATGTATGTGGTCTGTTTCTTACCCAAACTCCCACCCCAGTAGGACAGTGTGAGAATCAAGGTTTCCTCTGCTGGGGTATTCAGGTCTCAGGGTAGATATGCTGGGGTGTTCAGATCTCAGGCAGACATTCTCCTACCTGTGGTATTCAGATACTGATGAGTGTGATGGGAAACCCAGCAGACTCCCTAGAGACTGTCAGAGAGACACAGGGCTGCAGCCTGTGACTGGGGACGTCGTGAACTGAACCCAAGGCAGAGTTTCCAGGACATAGGATCTTTGATATGGAAAGAACCAAAGAAATGATTCAGTTCAAGTCCCTCATTTACAGATGAGGAACATGAGGCCCAGGGAACTGAAGGGACCTGCCCAAGGTCACAGACTTTTGGAGGCATATTAGACTTCCAAATCCCCAGATTCTTGCCACTCCATCCTTTGCCTTAGAAACTAAGAAAAACCCTGGGGGTGTCCCCTTACTCACAATTCTACTTTTGAAAAATAAATTCTCCAAGGAAAGCTTTGTTTTCTGGCCAAAATAGTTGTGCTTGCTGAGTTGGAAGTGATGGAATTCCTGAGACAGAGATTGCCAAACTTCGCTGCCCCCACCACACCACAGACCCTGCAGCTTCCTTGCGGCTGGATCTCCTCCACATGGAAAATAGCAACAGGGCAGCACCACCAACCACCACCAGCCTCTACCAATCATCACCGTACTTACCTCCACCAGTTGCAGAGGGGGCTGCCTTGCTCCTGGCCATTTTCTTACCTCTGTAAATGTTCTTAAGCCTCAAGAGCTGTGAGACCACTTCCTGTGGGTGTGTGATGGTGATAGACGGGGAAATACAAAGGGTTTGCTGAAAGATTTTATTCTGGTGTTTCATGCTTTTCTGGCCACAGATGTCTGCTGGACTATTAAAATCTCTTTTCTAACCTGGAAATGCCAATTAATTCTCTCAAGGCCATGCTGCTTTTTGCAAGGGCCTCAAGTGTACAGAGCAGATAGACGTGCTCTGGATATTCAACTATTATATTAGTAATGCGTGGAGTATGCTGAGTGGTTCACAAGTTACAAAATGCTCTTGTAAGACTCTTTCCTAGACTCCTGTAGCCTCAAAAGGCTGGGCCATCTTTCCCCAGAATTGTCCCAGCCCTGACACCTGCCCCAACTCAGCTACTGGTGTTGACATTTCAACAGTTTAACTCACCAGATAGATGCTTCTTCTTCCCATCAGCCTTGATTCTCTTTTTCTCAGATTTTTGCTTCCTTCCCTTTTTCTCTTCTTCCTCTCCCTCACCACCCCCATCATTTGTTGGCATATACCAAGCTCTGCTTTTCTATCTGCAACAAATATTTTCTGATTGCTAAGCCCTCTAATTAGGTCCTGATGATAAAGAACAGTGAATAGCTAGAACCGATCCCTGCCCTCCATATGTCGTCAGTTTAGTGGTACCTTTACTGCCAGACTGACCGGCTCACCAGGGCTGCAGCATCTTGCCTCCCCTATACTGACAGAACTTAGGGCTGGGAGGGATTCCTTGACCACCACCTTCATTTTATTTTACACACACACACATACATACATACACATGTGAGTGCTCTTTCTCAGTCTCTCAGTCTTTCCCCCTTTCCATTGTTTAGATTTTTTCCGAATAAATGTCCCATATGTTTTTAGAAAAAAAAAATGCTTGTTTGACCCTGGGAGGACAATAGCACAGCTATTCCTGTACTCATCTAATGGATGAAGAAACTGAAAATAAATTTGATTATTATTCAGATTTATCCAGTGGCAGAGATGAGGTTAGAACCAGGGTCTCCTGGATTCAGTATCTTTTCACCAAAAATAAAGTAGTCTTTTAAAATAGTCTAATTGTCTTTAACAAGAATACTGGAGTGGGCTGCCATTTCCTTCTCCAGGGGATCTTCCTGACCCAAGGATAGAACCTGTGTCTCTTGCATCAGCAGACAGATTCTTGTCCACTGAGCCACCACGGAAACCCTTTTAACTAGACACATCATTGAAAATCAAAAAGTGCACAGTGAAAAATAAGAACAGTCCCTGCTTATCAGCTGTTCCCTCCCTCCAAATGCAACTTCCTGGAGACACAGCCTTCCAGAGCTAAACTAGGCACATGCCAGCAATATATATGGGTATGTAAATACATAGTGTGTGTAAACATACATGAAGGACTGCTTTTATTCGCTAAATGTGTTTTCCACTTCTGCATGCTCACTGCCTTCCATAAGCATCAGTAAGGCCCGTGTGGCTGGGAGGAGTTACATGTGCATGCTCTGGAGTCAGGCAGATCTAGGGCAGCAGTGGCGCTGATCATGTTCATGTTACATTAAGTTTCCTTGAACTTCCGTGTTTTCATCTGACAAATGTACATAATGCAATATAAGTGAGGCTGCATCTGTAACGTGTTCAGAACATAATACATGTGCTCAGTAAATGATGGCTGTTTCCTATGTGCCTACTTTGTGCAGAGCCTGTGCTGGTACAGGAGAAAGGAGATGAGTAAGATAAGATGTTGCCCCTTGAAATCCTTATCATTTAAAATAGGGGAAAGGAGATCTAATAAGCAAGCATATTATCATATAGAAGAATGAATGGAAGCACTCAATCAATGTAGAGGATAAGATCATAGACTCCTCTAGATTCAGAATTCTGGGGTTAAAATCCCAGGGTTTAAATAAGTTCTCTTTCCCTGAGCTTTTTTGTCTACAAAACAGAAGTAATAAAGATGGAAGGATTAAGTAAAATAATGCATTCAAAACAGTGCCTGGCACATGACAGAGATTCAATAGTGATTTTAATAATTATGGTATCTAATTCTACATTTGAATAAATGCCACAATAGAAATACTTACCACAATAGGTGTCAAGGTAGCAAGGGGAGATGGTAGCATTACGATGAAATGAGAACCACGACTTCAACCCCTCCACTGGGACTCCCAACTGCTGGTCCCCATTGCTGGCGTTTCACCTGCGTCCTCACACTTGATGCTCACAGCTTCCCTGTGAGCATGGCATTACTCCTTGTTCATAGAAGGAAACCGAGGCAGAGGCAGAAATGGCAACTTCACTGTCATCCTCCTCATACCACCTGGATACCCAAATAAGAGAGTCACTATGACTAGGACGTCAGGGACCAAGGGCATTTCCTGGATGGCATCTCTCCTTGTTCTCCAGACGTGTGTTGAGTCCTGCTGTGGCTTGGGACTGAAGCAGGAATGAGCTGACTGCTCCTGCATGAGGGACCAAGCGCCAAATCTCGAGGCGTACCCATGGCCACTCACAGCTGTGATAGACGAAAATGTGCCAGACCTGGGACCCGCCCAGCTTAGGAGAATTGGGATTCCATCTGCCCCTGCTCTTGCCTCCCCAACATCTAA
The DNA here is from genome assembly GCF_029407905.1 of Bubalus kerabau. NCBI lineage: Eukaryota > Metazoa > Chordata > Mammalia > Artiodactyla > Bovidae > Bubalus > Bubalus kerabau. The sequence continues at coordinate 66,197,181 of NC_073633.1, forward strand.
GTTTCAAGTGGAGATTGGAGGGAAGAGAGGGAGAGACGAGGAGCAGAGATGGGAGTAATTGGGCATCTTATTAAAGGAGGGGGACGCAATCCAAGAGAGTCCTTTCAAGGGGCTCCCTGTGCCACTGCTGTGATGAGTGCCAGCTGTGAGCAGCACCCAGCATGGCTCACACGGAGGTGGCCCAGGGGGTTGCTGAGTTGGCAAAATATCAGAGTCTAGTTTCTGTTGCTATCATCGCTGTTGTTAATGCAATCATTTAATCATTTATATGACACCTTTTAGTTTATGTAGTACTTTAAAATTTAATTTTGGCTGTACTGGGTCTTTGTTGCTGTGCATGGGCTTTCTCTAGTTGCCGTGAGTGGGGCGACCCTAATTGCAGTGCACGGGCTTGTCACTGCGGTGGCTTCTCTTGTTGTTGAGCATGGGCTCTAGAGCGAGGGCTCCAGTAGCTGCAGAGCTTAGTTGCCTCATGGCATGTTGAATATTCCCAGATCAGGGATGGAACCCGTGCCCCTGCATTAGCAGGCAAATTCCCAACTACTGGACCACCATGGGTATAAAAGTCCTACTCAGCACTTTTATACCCACCATTTAAGTTTATTTCAAACATGCTTGCAGTGTTCATGTACAGTTGGGGTGTGTGGGTGTGGGGAGGCTGGGAATGGCTCTTTACCACTGCTCACTCCTCACTCTACTTCTGTTTTCTACCTTCTACAGTAGACTGGGAAGGTATTATTAGCCTAGTTTCAGCAATAAGGACACTCAGGCTGTGAACATTTAAGTGTCTTGCCAAAGGTCACAGAGCTCATATGTGGCCAAGCCAGAGGTTTGATCTATAGAGTTCTTGTGGTAACATGCTGTGATGCTCCATGTTAATACCCTATGAGACACAGATTCTGCCCCATACCAAACAGTCTCTTGGTACTACATTCTTTACCCGCTTAGACTAGCCTGTGTCCCACAGCCTACTAGGCCTGAGGGAGTAAGATTCTCATTGGCATATCTGAAATCTTCTACTGTGTTCTAGGGACACTTCCCTTACCTAGGTTTTGGCGCCTCTTTTGGGCTCAATTGTGTTTCCCCCGTACTCATATAGTAAAGCCCTAACCCCCAATGTGGCTATATTTGGAGATAGGCCTTTAAAGGGATAATAAAGTTTAATGTGAACCTAAGGGTAGAGCCCTGGAGAAGGCAATGACACCCCACTCCAGTACTCTTACCTGGAAAATCCCATGGATGGAGGAGCCTGGTAGGCTGCAGTCCATGGGGTCGCTAAGAGTCGGGCACGACTGAGCGACTTCACTTTTTCTTTTCACTTGCATGCTTTAGAGACAGAAATGGCAACCCACTCCAGTGTTCTTGCCTGGAGAATCCCAGGGACGGGGGAGCCTGGTGGGCTGCCGTCTATGGGGTCGCACAGAGTCGGACACGACTGAAGCGACTTAGCAGCAGCAGCAGCAAGGGTAGAGCCCTAATCTGATAGGATACATGGTAAGTCACTTCAGTCATGTCCCACTTTTTTCAACCCCATGGACTGTAGCCTGCCAGGATCCTCTGTCCATGGGATTCTCCAGGCAAGAATACTGGAGTGGGTTGCTGTGTCCTCTTCTAGGGGATCTTCCTGATCCAGGGATCAAACTCAAGTCTCTTATGTCTCCTACATTGGCAGGAGGGTTCTTTACTGCTAGCGCCACCTGGGAAGCCCCAGTTTGATTAGATAGGTGTCCTTATAAGAAGACAAGATACCAGCATGCTCTCTCTCCACACACGCACAAAAGAAAGACCACATCAGGACACAGAGAGAAAACGGCTATCTGAGAGTCAGGAAGAGAGCTCTCTCCAGGAATCAACCCTGCCAGCACCTTGATTTTGGGCTTATAGGCTCCAGAACTATGAGTCTGGTGTTTAAGCCACCAGTCTGTGTAACAATATTAGGAATACTCAGATTTTAAAAAACAAGTGAAGAAAAAAAAAACTTTATTCAAAAGTTGACTGCCATGCTAGGTACATTTGCATAGGCTTTCTCTTTTAATTCTAACAGTAAGTGAGCAGCAAGGCTAGGAATGAAACTCAGGTCTGAGAGTCATAATTTGTGTGTCAGCTCATTTATTCATTATTTTGCTGTTGTTTTTAACTATCTCCCCTCTCCAGAGCAAAAGGTAAAATTACAAAATTGAGGTACAACTAGAGATATATATATATATATATAGAGAGAGAGAGAGAGTGTGTGTGAGTATGTGTGTGTGTTGGGGGCTGGAGGAGTTCATTAATTGTTCTATGTTACATATACTCCTCACTCTACTTCAAACCCCTGAAATCATTCAGGAATTCTCCCAAAAGCCTTTTTTCCCGTCTTAAGTGCCAACAGAGACCTGGACCAAGACAGCTGAACTTGTGCAGGTTCCAGGCGAAATACAGCAAAGGTCAGGTGGAAGCACAGTGGCCTTTAACCTCCGGCCATTGACCTTCCCCTGTTGATCAACAGGTGGCAGCTATCAGGCCAGATCACAGGGGTGTCTGCTGTCTTTTGGGAAGAAGCAATAGCAGCATCTGTACTGCTGGGAGCTGGTTAGGGTCTGGTGGAAAGAAATCTGTTCATCACCTGTGCCTGTTCTCCCCACCCCAACACAGGCAAATTCTTACTGCTCTGTAACATGTTTGTGGGCCCATTTAGAGTCACTGGTTCCAGTAATTCATACTGGCCTTCCTCTTCTTCCTTGGCCCTGGTCAGAGGATGCAGCTATTGACACAAATACTGACTGATCTCCCAGCTAGCAGGCAAGCACATTGCTATTTTCATCTGAATTTCCAGCATGTTGGAGAAAAAGCTTGGCCATTCCTATCACCAGATCCCTGAGGAGGGAGGAGAGCCTGCAGGCTCCTTCTGTAACCTTCCTTTGACTTGGACTCAGAAGACAAAGGTGAACTTGAGTGCTGTGGGGACACAGCTTCCCTTTATGCTGCCACCAGGCCCCGGGGCTGCCTCCTCTCCGGCACTGAGGCCCTTTTGTCCTGACGGGGCACCCACGGCCTGACTGCCCACACTGTTAAAGCGCAGTTTCAGCTCCCTCTCCCCCCTCCTCCGTGAGTCGCTGTGCCTGGAGAGGGGCTTTTGAGTTTTGGGAATGCACACTGGCCCTTTTCTTCTCTGGGCGCCTGCAGCTTTGATGCTGCGCGCCTGGCATCCTGGCGCTCCGTTGCTCTTTTTCAGGGAGGCCGTGCGAAAGCGCGCACAGGGCGCTCCTCGCCCCGGGTTTCCCGGGAGAGGCGCACAGGCCCCCGGCACCACCCGCGGAACCGGCCTGGGAGGAGCCCCGCCCCGTGCCAGAGTTCATCTGGGAAGCTGATCATTCAGCTCTCTTTCCAGAACTTGTAAACAGGCATCCTCATTGACCCAACTCATTCTCTCTATGATCTTAAATTTCTTTCACTCTAATCCTATTATTAAAAATTTCCAAACGTGCACAGAAGCTGAATAATACAGTGAATACACAATATCCATTAGCAAGTAGCATTTTGTATGGAAGGGTTTAGCTATAAGGGCTATCACTGCCCTATGGTTGTGTATATGTGTGTATAGAAACTCAAATACCACCACCTCTGTTTGTTAAATTATGGCACATTTGCATAATGGTGTGTTCAGGCGAGTGGAACTTTTTGCCACTCCATGGACGGTAGCCCGCCAGGCTTCTCTGTCCATGGGATTATCCCCGGCAAAAGTACTGGAGTGGGTTGCCATTTCCTTTTCCAGGGGATCTTCCCCACCCAGGGATCAAACTCCTGCCTCCCTGTCTCCTTCAGCTCCTTCATTAGCAGGCCTATTCTTTTACCACTGAGCCCCCCTGGGAAGCCTGTTGCATAATGGTACCACACAGCAATTAAAATAACATTGTACATTTGGTGACATGGAAAAATGTAGGGGGAAGAAAGCGGTAGGAAATTGTATGCACAATATTATGTTATTTTTGAAAAAATGTTTGTGAGTAGGGAAAGAAACTACCCTGAGGTTATATATTACAATATTAGCAAGATTGCATCTGAATTATTATATGAATGAATTTGATTTTCATCTCTGGCTTGTTTTTATTTTTATTTTTCAATAAAGTACTTCTATGTAAGGTGAGAAAATGGATTTAAAACATGTATGGTCAGCTCAAGAGGCTGACATGGCTCCCTTTCCAGCACCATTTATTGTAACAGGAGTCCTGGGCTGCTCCATCTCCTATGCAAACTTAGCTTCATCTCTTGTCCTGGCCATTTAGAGCTCTACCAGTCCTACCCAGGTTCCCAAATATGAGCACCGGGCCCTCTTTCCCGTCACTGTCTCCACTTTTCTGCAGTAATCTAGATTACTCCCTTTCATCACAGACTCTTTAGACAGGGAGTTTCTTAGCCACTGAAGAACAGAGTCCTAACATGCCATTCACTCCTTGCCCCCTCCCCGCTCCCTCTCACACCCCAGCCCTGGAAGATGAAATTCCTCTTCTTCAAGAGAAGGCCAGGGCCTAATCCAGGGACTATATGCTGCCCATGGGCTCCAAGTTCTTTCTTTGTGAGAGACCTGGCCCCAGTTAGACACCCAGGAGGGCCACTGCTTTAGTGTGGCTTCTTCAGGAAACGTTAGCACCAGCTGGATAATATTTTCATCACCATACAAAAAATGGTGCCTTCAGAGACAACAGCAATAAGAGCTCTCTTTGTACACATAGTTTTAGTTTAGTTATTTTTAGTTCACAAACTAAATTCATATAATTTTATAGTGGTTCCCAGAGGAGCATCAAAAATCATTTGGAGATGGACAGAGTTACCAACTTTTATTTTGCCATGTAAAACCATTTAAAATCTACCATTTTTTATCATCATTACTTCAGAATAGAAAAGACATTTTACCACATGTACGAAATAGAGCAAGCTCAAATAAATCAATAAATCCAGCATCTAAATTTAACTTTATAAAATCCTTACTATATAAGATACACCTCTCCATCTATATACATTTAATATTATTACTATTTCTTTATAAACTGCAAAAGCTTTTTCACAAACACAGGCTTAGGAACCAACATTTGGGAACCATTTTTCCATTGTGTTTGATGCATATGATCAACTACTTGCAAGTGAGAAAACTGAGTTTCAGAGATTATCCGCTCATAAGTGGTTGAATGAAGACTCAGATTCAAGTCTTTTTGATCCAGAAAGAGTGATTTTCTCCTGTTCCATATTGTGTCTGTGTAAACAGGCTGCCTTTGTGGTTATTCCAGGAAATAGTTGACAGAAAATAGGCCTGATTTGCTTTTTCAAAGTCTTGGCTAGACTTGGGTCACCAGAGTAAACTCAGTGGATCAAATTTTATCTTTGATCCAAAAATCACTGAGCTCATTGGATGGTATTAGCCTTTCAGAGAAGTTCCTCCCTACTTTCATTATTTGCTTTACCAGCAAAACTATCCTTACAGTTGGTTTCAAGGGTAGGAACACATATTAGACTTCTAAACTACCTGTATGCAGCTACTGACTGATGCCTAAAGTCCTTCAAGTTTGCTTACCTACACTGATGTGTTTGAAAAACAGATCATTAAAAACTTGGGAATAGAGCAAAAAAAAAAAGTGAATAGTATATCCTTTTAATATATAGAGAAGCCTTGTTTAACAGACTTAACCAAGATTATTTAATAATCGAGGGAATGTAGCTGTGTGACTTTGCTTTTTACTATTAATTAAGGGCTCAGACTCAAGTTACATGTTGACTTGTAGGCCTTGTCTAGAATAGAGGCAAATAATTTTTGTCCAGTAGAAAAGATAACCCCAAAGGTTATGGTTTTATGGTCCTGTAGAACATTAACAAGTTTTGTCCCTAACTTGGCAGACTTAGTTCATTACACCTTTCCTGGTAGACTATACAAACTCCTGTTCTTCCAATCCCCATTTGAAACAACCTTACCATACTGCTGGTTCCATCCCTCAGTTTTATTCAGTTTAACAAACTGCATAAAAGTTATTTAAAGGCAGTTATCACCAATACCACTTAAAAATGTTATCAACTATTTGCCTCAGTGTGAATGAGAACAGATTTTAAGGGTCTAAGGGGGATAAGGGAGAGGTTACGTGATGGGAAGGGGAGATTAGCTAAACTTGTTAGGACAGTTGCACCAGAATACCTTCATTTTTTCACATAGTTCCTTTCTCCTTAAGCACTGGCCAGGAGAATGGCATCCTAGAAACAGAATTTACAAGGAATAATGACTGGAGAAGAGGTTGAAAAGTTAGTTGGGGCTAGCCATGCTGAGGAACTAGAGTTTTATCATATATATCATGAGTCATTAAAGGTTTAAATCCAGGAACTGATATGATCATATTTTTGAACTAGAAAGATAATTTTGATAAGAGTATATTGGATGTGTGGACAGAAAGTCTCAATGAGAGATGACCATGGTTTGACCTGTATGTGAATACAGGTGAATGGAAAGTTGAGGATAAAAATCAAATGGTAATTCAGAGGAAAAACAGATTTGGTGAGTGATGAGATATAGTGCATGAAAAGAGCAAGGAGTCTGAGATGATAACTGGATAGATGGAAGGATGATGATGGTGATCAAAGTCTGTATTTTTGACTTGGTGAACTTGAAGATTGTCAGAAATTTGAATTTATGAGTTTGGACTGAAAAGAAAATTTGAGGGCTAACAGTGCATTGGTTATGAACAGAAGCCATGTACATGAATACGAGTGTTGAAGAAAAGCATATCATTGGGAAACCTCTCCACCACTGGCTAGGAAACAATTGCATAGTTCATCAGAAGGCATCCTCTTTAATGATGATGAGCTACTGCCCAATGAACCGTGAACAGTCCATGGCTTTTCCAAGCCATGACAAGTTCACTGCCCAACATTAGAAAAAAAATATTCATTCTCCACAGCCATTTTACTTTGTGGAATTGGAGACTTAGGAAGACAAAGCATATAAATGGGAATGGAAGATTAGGCTGGAAACACCTCTTAGAGGTCATGTTGCAGTCTGGAGAAGCGCAGGTGACCTGGCCTAAACCTTACAACCCCTCATGTCTTTCTGTCTATTCACAAGCCTGGTAAGAGCAGAGCTGAGTATGGCAAAACTTGTCTATCCTATTTTGTGCCCCTCCCCAGACCTGCTTTCTGCAATGCTTTTTATTAAACCTCTGTACTCCACCTAAAGGATCAACATGATGTCAGCCTGCAAAAGTAGAGAGAAAAATGTAATTAATTGCCACATAACATCACCTAGCTTCAACAATTATCCACAAACAGCCATCTTGCTTCATCTGTGCCCCATTCCCCTACTTTTTCTCCACTGTTAGATTATTTTTAAGTAAATGTCAGTGATCACATCACTGTGTCACTAAATACTTCCATATTGTTGTTGTTTAGTCGCCAGGTCATGTCCGACTCTTCCAAACCCCATGGACGGCAACACACCAGGCTTCTCTGTCCTTCACCATCTCCCGGAGTTTGCCCAAGTTCATGTCCATTTAATCAATGATGCCATCCAACCATCTCATCCTCTGTTGCCCTCTTCTCCTTCAGCCTTCAATCTTTCCCAGCATCAGGGTCTTTTCTAATGAGTCAGCTGTTCAGCTCAGGTGGCCAAAGTATTGGAGCTTCAGCTTAACATCAGTTCTTTCAAAGAGTATTCAGGGTTGATTTCATTTAAGACTGACTGGTTTGATCTCCTTGCTGTCCAAGGGACTCTCAAGAATCTTTTCCAGTACCTCCGTTTGAAAGCATCAATTCTTTGGTGCTTTGCCTTCTTTATTGTCTAGCTCTACAGAAAGACCATAGCCTTGACTATACAGATCTTTGTCGGTAAAGCGATGTCTTTGCTTTTTACACACTGTCTAGTTTATCATAGCTTTCCTGACAAGAAGCAGTCGTCTTCTAATTTCAAGGCTGCAGTAACATCTGCAGTGATTTTAGAGCCCAAGAACAGAAAATCTTTCACTGCTTCCACCCTTTTCCCTTCTATTCATCATGAAGTGATGGAACCAGATGTCATGATCATAGTTTATTGAATGTTGAGTTTTAAGCCTGCTTTTTCATTCTCCTCCTTCACCCTCATCAAGAGGTTCTTTAGTTCCTTTTCATTTTATGCCATTAGAGTGGTATCATCTGCATATCTGAAGTTGTTGATATTTCTCCTCACAGTCTTGATTCCAGCTTGTAACTCATCGAGCCCAGCATTTTGCATGATGTCCTCTGCATATAAGTTAAATAAGCAGAGTGACAATAAACAGCCTTGTCGTACTGCTTTCTCCATCCTGAATCAGTCAGTTGTTCCATACAGGGTTCTAACTGTTGCTTCTTGAGCAGCATACAGGTTTCTCAGGAGACAGGTAAATGGTCTGGTATTCCCATCTCTTGGAGAAGGAAATGGCAACCCACTCCAGTATTCTTGCCTAGAGAATCCTGTGGACAGAGGAGCCTGGTGGGCTGCTGTCCATAAGGGTCACACAGAGTTGGACATGACTGAAGTGACTTAGCATGCATGCATGCATTGGAGAAGGAAATGGAAACCCACTCCAGTATTCTTGCCTGGAGAATCCCAGGGACAGAGGAGCCTGGTGGGCTGCCATCTATGGGGTTGCACAGAGTCGGACATGACTGAAGCGACTTAATAGCAGCAGCAGCAGCATTCCCATCTCTAAGAGTTTTCCACAGTTTGTTATGATTCACACAGTTAAAGGCTTTAGTGTAGTCTATGAAACAGAGGTAGATGTTTTTCTGGAATTCCCTTGCTTTCTCTATGATCCAGCAAATTTTGGGAATTTGATCTCTGGTTCCTCTGCCTTTTCTAACCCAGTTTGAACATCTGGAAGTTCTCAGTTTACATAATACAGAAGCCTAGCTTGGAGGATTTTGAGCATAACTATACTAGCATGGGAGATGAGAGCAATTGTCCAGTAGTTTGAACGTTCTTTAGTGCTGCCTTTCTTGGAAATTGGGATTGAGGATTGAGCTTTTCCAGTCCTGTGGCCACTGCTGAGTTTTCCAAATTTGCTGGCATATTGAGTGCAGCACTTTAATAGCATCCTCTTTTAGGATTTGAAATAGCTCAACTGGAATTCCATCACCTCCACTAGCTTTATTGGCAGCAGTGCTTCCTAAGGCCCACTTGACTTCACACTCAAGGATGTCTGGCTCCGGGTGAGTGACCACACCATCGTGGTTATCTGGGTCATTAAGGTCTTTTTTGTACAGTTGTTCTGTGTCTTCTTTTCATCTCTTCTTGATCTCTTCTGCTTGTATTAGGTCTTTACTGTTTTTGTCCTTTATTGTGACCATCTTTGGATGAAATGTTACTTTGGTATTTCCAATTTTCTTGAAGAGATCTCTAGTCTTACCCTAGGATTGTATTTTATCAGAACTCTCCACTATGACCCGTCCTTCTTGGTGGCCCTACGTGGCATGGCTCATAGTTTCATTGAGTTACACAAGCCCCTTTGCCATGACAAGGCAGTGATCCATAAAGGGAAAATACTTCCATATGTATCGTTAAAAGATAAGGACTTTGGGGGGGGCATAATTTAGGGAAAATTTTAAGATGTTCTAGGTCAGAATGTATGGGCTCAATATCTACTCAGCCTTGCTACTCTTTAGTACAGCTTCTACCTTGGACCTCTGTTCTAATAATAATATGTGAGTGTGTCCAAGCCTTTGCAACCCTATGGACTGTAGCCTGCCAGGCTCCTCTGTCTGTGGGATTCTCCAGGCAAGAATACTAGAGTGGGCTGCCATTTCCTCCTCCAGGGAATCTTCCTGACCCAGGAGATCGAACCCATATCTCTTGCATTGGCATGCTGGGTCTTTACCATTGAGCCACCTGGGAAGCCCCATCTCACAATGATAGCCTGCTATTTGTCACACACCCACTGAGACCTTACAGTAATGCAGTGTATGTGATAGACATTATCTTCCTTATATAGATAAAGAGAAACTGGGGCTCAGAGAGGTGAAGTAACTTGCCCATATTTCTAATAGTAGTCCACTCAAAGAAATCTAGACTTTTAAAATCATTCTTCCAGACATTGCCTGATGCCCAGTCTGAAATCTACTCCATATTTTGTATTTGCTACCGTAGCACTCCACTGCTGGTATCAAAATCTGTATTAGTTTTCTACTGCTGCTGCAACAAATGACCACCAACTTAGCTTCTGTTGTTTAAAACAGAAATTTACTATCTTACTATTCTACACGTTAGAGTAGAGATCTGCCATAGGTCTCACCAGGCTGAAATCAAAGTGTTGGCAGGGCTGCGTTCCTCTCTGGAGGCTTTAGGAAAGCATTCAGAGTTTTGTTTTTTGTTTTTGCTCATTTGGGTGGTTAGAATTCAGTTCTTTGCAGCTGTTTAATTCTAATATTCCTATTTCATTGTTGGTTGTCAACGGAGCGCCCTTCCTAGCTTCCTTGACTCATGGCCAGCCTTCTTCTTAAAAGCCAGTAACGTCAGGTTGAGTCCTTCTTATGCTTCACATCTCTCCTTCTTTTTCTGTCTTAAATTTCCCAGCTCTTACCATAGCTGGGAAGGGTTCATTGCTTTGAAAGCCTCATGTGATTAGATTGGGCCCACCCAGATAATTCCCCCATCTCATGATCTGTAATCTTAATCATATACTGTGATGTTGTGATTTATAATAGGAAATATATATTTGGCCTAAAACTTATAGAATTTCTTGGGCTTTCCCTGGCTATCCAGTGGTTAGGATGCCACACCTCCAATGCAGAGGATGCGAGTTCAATCCCTGGTAAGGGAACCAAGATCCCACATGCTGTGCCACGTAGTCAAAAATAAATAAATCCTGTAGAATTTCCTAAGTGATAAGAGCAGCAAAGTTGTCTTTTGCCATATTGATGCAGTGACTTTTGGAAAGCACCTCATTAGAGCGGCAGAGGGTTGGAACTTTTAGTTCCAGTCCTCAACCTCTGGGGAGGAGGGAAGATCTGGAAGTTGAACAGATTGCCAGTGACCAATGATGTAATCAAGCATTCTATGTAAAGAAGCCCTTATAAGAGCCCAAAAGGATGGGGTTCTGAGAGCTTCCAGACTGGTGAACACCTGGAGATTTTGAAAGAGCGGTATACTCAAAGACAGCATGGAAGCGCCATGCCCTTTCCCCACAGCTTGCCCTATATATCTCTTCAATCTGGTTGTTCCTGAGTTATGTCTTTTCATAATTAACCAGTTATCTAGTAAGTAAAATGTTCCTTTGAGTTCTTTGAGCTGCTCAAAGAAATTAATCAAACCCAAGAAGGAAGTTGTTGGGACCCCCAGTCTTTAGCTGGCCAGTCAGAAGCACAGGTAGCCACTTAGGCTTGGGGTTGCCATCTGAAGTGAACGGCAGTCTTGTGGAGACTGAGCCCATAACCTATGGAATCTAATGCTATATCTGAATAGATAGCGTCAGAATTGAGTTGAATTGTAGGATACCTAGCTGGTGTTGCCAAGAGTTGCTTGGTGGTATAGGGGAAACACAGCTCCTGCACATACTGGAATCTGGTCATTAGACCACTTTTACATTTGCCAAGTTTCTTGTATCATGTTTCCTATATTAGGAAGTAGATATCTTCGGGGGTCTTTAGTCTGCCTACCATATTGTCAGCATCCCTATTTGAACCCAGTTTGGTCTGACTACATTCGGACTTTCTTCACCAGACACCGTAGTCATTTCATAATGACCCAGAGGCTCTGCTTATTGTGTATCCCTGTTCTTGCCACTGTATTTGTATCAGTGCTTTGGGCTGTAAGTAACAGGTGCCAACTAACCAAGAGCTGCTTGAGTTGCTTAAACCAGTAAAGGTTTATTTTTCTCACATAATGACATATTTAGAGATGATTACTATTCTTGTTACAGTGATTCAATAATGCAGTGATGCCAAGTCCATGGGCTTGATAACTTGGCTGATCTTTCCTTCATGATTGCAAAATGGCTGCCATAGCTCCAGACACTGCATCCACATTCAAGACAGGAAGATGTGGGAAAAGAGAGGGGAGGCTCCAGTTCTCTCGGCCCCTTGTATTAGGAAATCAGATGTTTCCCCAGAAGCCCCCATGAAACTTTCATTACATCTCACAGACCAGAGTTGTGTCACATGCCCTAACCCCCTGCAGTTGCAAGGAAGCCTGAGAAAGTGAATATTTAGTTTTTCCTGGTGGAAATGGGTAAAGGAAAAGAGGATTAGAATGAAGTTCAGATTAGCCAGCTTATAATGCCAAAATTTCAGTTGGTCTAGGACCCTGTCTTTGGCTTTCTTTTGCCAATCCACAATTAGAATTGGTATCCTGCACCTGGGTCAGACACCTCCTGATGACTGACCACCTGGCCAATACCCACTCACTCCTTGTAAGATATCCCTCACCCCAATTAACCAGTTATAGTGCCATCTGGGTACATCTCCTGTTACTGCCTGCTGCTGGCCCTGGAAGTACCTGGCTGCCTTTCAGAGGCCTAGAGACTCCACCAGTCCCTTTGGCTATGTACAGACAAGTTTCTATTCTGAAAGCACCTGTTTTTAAATGAGTCATTTTAAAGCTTTGTGTGAGTGCACATATGTGCAACATGGTACATATTTATGCAGAAAAAAGGGGAAAATAGGCCACATTGACCAAAGACATTTTAATTCTATGGTAGCTTTAAATTCCATCTAGGTAGAAATTCAAGTGAGTATATCTTTCCTTTTCTCCTTTGCCTTTAGCTTTTCTTATTTTCTCAGCTATTTGTAAGGCCTCCTCAGATAGCCATTTTGCCTTTCTGCATTTCTTTTTCTTGGGGATGGTCTTGATCACTGCCTCTTGTACAATGTCACGAAACTCGGGTCATAGTTCTTCAGGCACTCTATCAGATCGAATCCCTTGAATCTACATTCATTTGAATGCAGAGTTCCAAAGAATAGCAAGGACAGATAAAGACTTCCTCAGTGATCAATGCAAAGAAATAGAGGAAAATAATAGAATGCGAAAGACTAGAGATCTCTTCAAGAAAATTAGAGACACCAAGGGAACATTTCATGCAAAGATAGGCACAATAAAGGACAGAAATGGTATGGACCTAACAGAAGCAGAAGATATTAGGAAGAGGTGGCAAGAATACACAGAAGAACTGTACAAAAAAGATCTTCATGGCCCAGATAATCACGATGATGTGATTACTCACTTAGACCCAGACATGCTGGAATGCGAACTCAAGTGGGCCTTAGGAAGCATCACTATGAACAAAGCTAGTGGAGGTGATGGAATTCCAGTTGAGCTATTTCAAATCCTGAAAGATGATGCTGTGAAAGTGTTGCACTCAATATGCCAGCAAATTTGGAAAACTCAGCAGTGGCCACAGGACTGGAAAAGGCCAGTTTTCATTACAATACCAAAGAAAGGCAATGCCAAAGAATGCTCAAACTACTGCACAATTGCACTCATCTCACACACTAGTAAAGTAATGCTCAAAATTCTCCAAGCCAGGCTTCAACTGTACATGTGAACTTCCAGATGTTCTGGAACCATGAACTTCCAGATGTTCAAGTTGGATTTAGAAAAGGCAGAGGAACCAGAGATTAAATTGCCAACTTCCACTGGATCATCAAAAAAGCAAGAGAGTTCCAGAAGAGCATCTATTTCTACTTTATTGACTATGCCAAAGCCTTGGACTGTGTGGATCACAATAAACCATGGAAAATTCTTCAAGAGATGGGAATATCAGACCACCTGACCTGCCTCCTGAGAAATCTGTATGCAGGTCAAGAAGCACCAATTAGAACTGCACATGGAACAACAGACTGATTTCAAATCGGGAAAGGAGTATGTCAAGGCTCTATATTGTCACCTTGCTTATTTAATTTACATGCCGAGTACATCATACAAAATGCTGGGCTGGATGAAGCACAAGCTGGAATCAAGATTGCCAGGAGAAATATCAATAACCTCAGATATGCAGATGACACCACCCTTATGGCAGAAAGTGAAGAATTAAAGAGCCTCTTGATGAAAATTAAAGAAGAGAGTGAAAAAGTTGGCTTAAAACTCAACATTCAGAAAATTAAGATCATGGCATCTGGTCCCATCACTTCATGGCAAATAGATGGGAAAACAGTGGAAACAGTGACAGACTTTAATTTCCTGGGCTCCAAAATCTTTGGGATTGGAATGGAAACAGTGTCAGACTTTATTTTTTGGGGCTCCAAAATCACTGCAGATGGTGACTGCAGCCATGAAATTAAAAGACGCTCACTCATTGGAAGGAAAGTTATGTCCAACCTAGATAGCATGTTCAAAAGCAGAGACATTACTTTGCCAACAAAGGTCCGGCTAGTCAAGGCTATGGTTTTTCCTGTGGTCATGTATGGATGTGAGAGTTGGACTGTGAAGAAGGCTGAGTGCCGAAGAATTGATGCTTTTGAACTGTGGTGTTGGAGAAGACTCTTGAGAGTCCCTTGGACTGCAAGGAGATCCAACCAGTCCATTGTGAAGGAGATCAGCCCTGGGATTTCTTTGGAAGGAATGATGCTAAAGCTGAAACTCCAGTCCTTTGGCCACCTCATGCGAAGAGTTGACTCATTGGAAAAGACTCTGATGCTGGGAGAGATTTGGGGCAGAAGGAGAAGGGGATGACAGAGGATGAGATGGCTGGATGGCATCACTGACTTGATGGACATGAGTCTGAGTGAACTCTGGGAATTGGTGATGGACAGGGAGTCCTGGCATGCTGCGATTGATGGGGTCGCAAAGAGTTGGACACGACTGAGCGACTGAACTGAACTGAACTGCTCCTTGGAAGACAAGTTATGACCTACCTAGGCAGCATATTAAAAAGCAGAGACCTTACTTTGCCAACACAGGTCCGTCTAGTCAAAGCTATGGTTTTTCCAGTAGTCATGTATGGATATAAGAGTTTGACTATAAAGAAAGCTGAGTGCTGAAGAATTGATGCTTTTGAACTGTGGTGTTGGAGAAGACTCTTCAGAGTCTCTTGGACTGCAAGAAGATCCAACCAATCAATCCCAAAGGAAATCAGTCCTGAATATTCATTGGAAGGACTGATGCTGAAGCTGAAACTCCAATATTTGGGCCACCTGATGCAAAGAACGGACTCATTGAAAAAGACCCTGATGCTGGGAAAGATTGAAGGTGAGAGGAGAAAGGGATGACAGAGGATGAGATGGTTGGATGGCATCACTGACTCGATGGACATGAGTTTGTGTAAGCTCCGGGAGTTGATGATAGACAGGGAAGCCTGGCGTGCTGCATTCCATGGGGTTGCAAAGAGTCAGACACGACTGAGCGACTGAACTGAGGTAGAAATTCTTTTGAAAATATTACTATAGCAGAGAAACTATTTTCTATCACAATATCTATTATCTACTCCCTCCCCAGTAACAGACTTTGATTTTATGTGCAGAAGCCATGTACCCAGACAAAAGACTTCTTCTTTCTCAGATAAAGAAGACTTCATTTTCTCTTACAGCTAGTTACAACCATGTGACTAAGTTCTGGGTAATGTGATGTAAGTGGAAACATTGTATTGGGCTTCCAGGACTTTCTTTAAAGAGAATGGGCCTTCTTTGTCCTTTCATCCATTTCACTGCCTGGAGTAGAGGTGAAATAGCTGGAGCTCTATCTGCCAGTTTAAACTATGAGGAAAAGGGATATACTTTAAGGATGGCCGAGAACTGACACTGTCCTTGGACTTCCTACCTCCAGGGAAATAAATTTTTTTGTTCAAGCCTCTCTTATTTAGGATTTTTGTGTTATTTGCAACTGAACCTGACCCTAAGTAACTCATCTACTTTTTGTCTACATGATGTCTAACTCTACATGGCACTTTCATAGATATTATCCCATTTTCAGCAGATAGGAGAATATACATTCTCCTGTTTCTAGCTGGTCCTGGTTCCAGGAGAGTCAGTGATGGCCAAGCACAACCATTAGAGAGCTGTTTACCTACCCAGGTTGAAGACCATGGGAAAACTGGAAATACTGGGTTCAGCAGGCAAAAAGATGTTGTTTTCAGAGTTAATGACACCTCTAGGGGAAACTCTGCCTCCATTTTTTGAAGCTAGGCTCTCACTGTTGGAAACTCAAGCCTTCTTCACTACCTCACTTCCTCATCTTTAAAATGGCATTGGTCTCTGCCAAGAACTTTATATAAATATTGTCTTAAGGAAATTTTTTTTCTAAAGTAGAGCTTCACCAATCTTTTCATTCCTCACTGATTGGCTGTTGGACTCATCCTTAGTGAAAATTCTTCAGGAGTAGGTATTGCCCAAAGACAGCTCTTCAGGAGTACATCTGCTTTGTGACAGACATGGTATCCATGGCTGGAGTAAGGGTCCTAGTGCTCTGATGCCACCTGCTGCACTTAGTTCCAAGGTACCAATTGGCCCAGGATCTCCCAAGGTTATTTCTGTCTTGTTCTATTTCCACCTTCCTCTTCTCTCTAGCACGTCCTTCCTCTACGCCAACTCCCACATTGGGTTCTTTTCCAAAGTTGGGCAGGCGTTTTTGCCCAGGGCCCCTTCTCCCTCACTAGTCTAAGAAATCCTAGCAGGACCTGGCTGATTCTATCATGGCCCACCCTGACCCAGCATTTCCTTGAAACTGCCTGTTATACCCAAGAAACCCAGCCTGGGCAGGCTGTCCCTTAAGGTGACATTCTGATTCACAGCAAGACACCCTTGGAAGGGGTGAGTTTGTGTGTGTCTCAAAGCAGAGATGGCATACACAGTGGTCTAAGCAGAACCTTGCTTTCCAAGGGTGGTGATGAGAGGGGTTAATGTACTCTGATGGTTTAATGACAATCATTGTTTTCTCATCTATTATTCATATTTTTACTCCTGGCAGTCCTATGAGATATTTTGTGTGAATTTTATAGATATTATCTGCAAAGAGGAGAAGGGAGCAAAAACTGACAATTAGTGAACACTAAGTATGAGTTAGGGTCTTGCACACACTGGCTGCTATCACAGCAGGGAAAGGCATGCGGCTGTAATGAGTCAGCACTTGGTTCTAGACAAGCCCCACTGCGGGGCCTGTACAAGCCAATAAATCAGAGCAGCTTACTATAAACTCAGAACCTTGACTGTGTCTTCTGCAGCACAGAGATGACAGGCCTCGGATCTAGACTTAAGCTCTCTGGTGCCCTGGGAAGCAGCGGAGTACAGTGGCCGCAGCACAGGCTCTGCAGCCAGACAGAGCTCCTGGAGAGATCCTGGCATCATTGCTCAGCAGTCAGGGGACCTTGGCCAAGTCACTGAACTTGCTCTGATCCTATATTCCACATCTGTAAGGCGGTGATGAAAATAGTGCTGGTCTTCAAAAGTTGTAATGACTGAATGTGAATGAAGGTAAACTGTCTTTTGTTCCATAATTCTTAGGTCTCATTAATATTATTTTCATTGTTACTAATTGAAGAGGATGTTCTGACATCCTGGGAAAAAGGAAGTTATCTGCCTTGCCCACCCACCCACCTGGAATGGAGATCTACTCAGTTAATGAACCTGCTCTGAGGTGGTTGGGGCAGTTTTTCAGCTTCTGCTTTGGGGCTGAAAGCTGTCTGGCTGGACTGGCTGAGCCTCTAAGGCCATTCCCCACTCCCCAGCTGCAGATCTGGTTTCTTTCACCCTCATAAAAGGCCCAGGCAGAGATGACTATGAAAGCCAAGATTTCCAGGGTCCTCAGGGTCAGAGAAGCAGTCCACAGAGGCCATGGCTGCTTTCTTACCTTACCTGGTCCCAACCAGTTCCCCTCCCTCCTCACCCTTTCTAGGACTCATTCCTGAAGAATAGGGACTGGTTTGAGCCCCTGGCCAGAACAGTGCCTGCCTGGGTGAGCAGGCTCCCCTGGGGTACCCCGTCCTCTAGGCATGAAGTGAAAGTCACTCAGTCATGTCTGACTCTATGAGACCCCATGGACTATACAGTGCATGGCATTCTCCAGGCCAGAATACTAGAGTGGGTAGCCTTTCCCTTCTCCAGGGGATCTTCCCAACCCAGGGATCGAACCCAGATATCGACCCCAGGGATCGAACCTAGGCATGAAGACCTCAGCAAAGATTCACATCAGCCTGGTGGGCTCCTATTGTTCCTTCCTTGTCCAGGCCCATGTGAATGTTAGGAAATAGTTTCTTTGAACTGTGCTGGCGTCCTCAACTTCTTGCTGTGCTGTGCTGTGCTTAGCTTCTCAGTCATGTCCGACTCTTTGTGACCCTATGGGCTATAGCCTGTCAGGCTCCTCTGTCCATGGGGATTCTCAGGCAAGAATACCGGAGTGGGCTGCCATGCCCTCCTCCAGGGGATCTTCCCAACCCAGGGATTGAACCCAGGTCTCCCACATTGCAGGTGGATTCTTTACTGTCTGACTCACCAGGGAAGCACAAGAATAGTGGAGTGGGTAGCCTATCCCTCCTCCAGGGGATCTTCCCAAACCAGGAATCAAACCTGGATCTCCTGCATTGCAGGCAGATTCTTAACCAGCTGAGCTACCAGGGAAGCCCCAACTTCTCCTGCTTAGTGCTAATTTTTCTTTTTAGTTGCCTAGGATGGTGTGGAGAAGGCAATGGCACCCCACTCCAGTACTCTTGCCTGGAAAATCCCATGGACGGAGGAGCCTGGTAGGCTGCAGTCCATGGGTCGCTAGGAGTTGGACACGACTGAGCGACTTCACTTTGACTTTTCACTTTCATGCATTGGAGAGGGAAATGGCGACCCACTCCAGTGTTCTTGCCTAGAGAATCCCAGGGATGGGGGAGCCTGGTGGGCTGCCGTCTATGGGGTCGCACAGAGTCGGACACGACTGGCGTGACTTAGCAGCAGCAGCAGCAGGATGGTGTAGACTCTACTCTGTAGGGAGTAAGAATACCAGCTTCAGGGGCAGGCAACCCAGGTTCAAATGGCCTTTCTTTACACTGCCAGACATATACTTGGTGAGGCAGGCACTGTGTGGCGCATGGTGCTAAGTGCCCTACAAGGATTATCTCATGAGCCCTTATAGCATCTCCATTAGGCAGCTGTTCATAACAGATGAGGGCATTCAGGCACAGAGAGGTAAAGTAACTTTCTCAAGGCAGCAAAGCATGGGATCTGTAACAACAAGGAGGGAACCCGTGGGAGAGAAGAGAGGTGAGGTGGAAAGAAAAAGGAAGTTTGCTTTTATGATTTTTCTCAGAGTCTGTCTCCTCAGCCCCAAGGATGTGGAGTCCAACTGGCTTAGTCACTCCCCTCAGTTTTGTCAGGAGGAGGTCTGATGGCAGAGAGAGGAAGTCAGTGAACATTGATGGGAAAATTTATGAAGATGCAAAAAAGCCTTCCCAAGGAAAAACCTTTCTAACAGGTTTGGCAGACAGGATGTGAAAAGGTGCAGAATTTCTGGGGCGAGCCAGGGGGAGGGGAGCAGGAAGTCAGCGAGGATGCATTTTTAGCTGGTCAGGAGTAACCATTTAATTCTGTGTCTGGATCTCAAAGGAGTTCAGGCCCTCAGAGTTATAAATATGCATGAGCCTAATGCAGCCTTGTGGGCAGTAAAACAGTGAAGGTGGTGTCCCTGATTCCAGGGGCAGCCGATTTGTTTTATTTTTTTTTTTTTTTTTTTTTTTTTTTACCGATTTGTTTTAATTTTTGAGTTAATGAGCAATTTCAGATGCAAGAGCCTTGGCCCAGCAAGAAATGTAACTTTCAGCTGAGATTTTCTTCTCTTTTCTGATATGTGCTTTCCACATCCTCTCAGTGTTTCAGCACTTTCCTCTTCTCCATTCCAGAAAGAACCTGCATTTCCCTTTCTCAGCTCCTTTCCTGGATTGGTGTGTGCTAAGTCTCTTGCAATTGTCATCATGTCTTCAGAATGCATTTGATAGGTACAGGAAGTTGCACCAGAGGGAGATGGAACCAGCAATCAATAAAAAAAGAACTATGTTTGTAAGAAGAATGCATCACGGGGCTTCCCACAGGAGTTGTGTACCATATGTTCTAATATCTGTGGAACAATGGATCTAATTTTTAGTTCGTTTGCTTGGCTTTCCCAGCCATCTCAGCAAAAAAGAAAATGGACATTTTAACCTGCTACCCAGCTTACTGATGACTTATACTAAAGATTGCTTTACCGTTTAACCCCTTCACTGTTATCACAGAATAAAATCTCTCCCTTCTCTTCCTCCAGCTTTATTTCTCCTGGCTACTAGTTTAGTATATTTATGGTGCATGAGTCATCAAGCTGCCCTTTGATTGGATAAAAACCAAGCACCCCTGAGACCATCAGTCAATTACAGCTATTCTCAGCTTCATTCACAGATTTATTAGCTTGCACACATACAGAGAAATTCATTCAGCAAAGTTCATTCATAAAAATTTCAACACGCTGCGTATCATCCTGCACATTTCAGCCTTCTGTTGCAGAGAGGCTTCTGAAAGCTCTGAGAGGAGTCGGGGAGGGAGGGAAGCTCCGAGCCAGGGTGGGCAGGCTGGGAGGGGATCTGAGGAACACGGAAGGACCACAAGTCAGAGAAATAATGCGGAGGAGCGCCTGTCACTAGTACAGCTGGCTTGTGGCCCAGATGGGATGCAAGACAAGATCTTCCAAGAGAGGGCAGCCATCAGGAGAAACGAACTCAGGCAGAAGGGCCTTTGGCTCATATAGACATTCCCCCCCCCCCCACCCCTTTTTTTTAAATGAACAATCACTGGAACAAATAAAGGGTTAATAGGCCAGACATTGCCCCGCCCTGTGGGAACCGGAGGGAGCAGGTTTGAAAGTTCCTGTGTGCAGAAGGGAGGATGGGGGTGGGGGGCGCTAAATATTTCTGCAAGGCTCCCGCACCGCCAGCGACGCGGCGGGACCGGCTGGCTGGTTCTCCGCCCGGTTCCATGCCCAAGAGTAGGAGGTGAGCGATCCTCGCCGCCGCGAGGCTGGGTCCAAGCTTTCGCAGCAAGGAATCCCCGGCGAGAACACCGGGTACTGCCGCTGGGCCACAGACTGGACCGAAATCAGCTGGGTAGTCGTTTTCCCCTGGGCTGTTACCCTCGAGGACTCGGAGCCGAGGCGGACGAGCGCGAGAGCGGAGTTGGAGAGGTGGCTGCCGCAAGTTGCACGGGGCATTGAGGCATTTGTTTCCCGTTCCGTTTATCTAGCAGACGGCGAGGCGATTTATGCAACAGTATCCTGTTTCAGCACTGCCAAGGCTATGCGAGAACGCGGTCAGGACAGCCTGGCAGGACTCGTGCTATATGTAGGACTCTTCGGGCACCCCGGGATGCTGCACAGGGCCAAGTACAGCCGCTTTCGGAATGAGTCCATCACGTCCTTGGACGAAGGCAGCCCGGGAGGCTCGACCGGGAGCAAGGGCTCGCCGCAGCCTCCTTACCCCACCCTGGCACCTCACCTGCCCGCTGAAGATGCTGCCTTGGCCTCCCAGGAGAGCCCCACCCCATTGTGCACCTTGATCCCTCGCATGGCCAGCGTAAAGCTGGCCAACCCAGCCACCTTGCTGAGTCTGAAAAACTTTTGTTTGGGTACCAAAGAGGTACCTCGACTCAAGCTCCAGGAAAGCCAGGACCCGGCTCCCAGCAGCCCGGCTTCCCCTGAAACCAGTTTCAATAGGGCTGTGCCAGCACCTCCGCCTCAGCGGGATCCCCTGGGGCACAGGGCGACCTCTTTAACTCCTGACGCCTGCCCACTTCCCGGCCCTGGGGAACCAACCCCCCGGAACAGACAGGACAGACACTTTGTGCAGCACCTGTTGGGGCTGGGCATGAACTACTATGTGAGGGTAAGTCTATTTCCCTCTCTGCACTCCTTCTGCAAGGGGCATATTCTCTGCTTTCTGAAAGGGGCTGCGCATCATCCGGCCGAGTTTTAGGTTTGGATAAGTCATCATGGGGCTTCCCAGGTGGCGCTACTGGTAAAGAACCCACCTACCAATTCAGGAGACCTAAACGACATGGGTTCAGATCCCTGGGTAGGGAAGATCCCCTGGAGGAGAGCTTGAAAACCCACTCTAGTGTTCTTGCCTAGAGAATCCTATGGACAGAGGAGCCTGGCAGGCTACAGTCCATGCATAGGGTCCCAAAGAGTCAGACATGACTGAAGCCGACTTAGCATGCAAGCACATAAGATATTGTGTAGCTGGAGGGGGCGGAGAAGGGGAGGTGGTCTTACAGGTTTCCCTACAAATATCTGGCCTGTATTGAAATCACATGACTTTTGGCTCAAGAGCATGAACTGGTGCTACATGTTAGTGTAGGTAGTTGCC
This sequence comes from Bubalus kerabau, assembly GCF_029407905.1. NCBI lineage: Eukaryota > Metazoa > Chordata > Mammalia > Artiodactyla > Bovidae > Bubalus > Bubalus kerabau. Next base: position 66,219,437 of record NC_073633.1, read on the forward strand.
AGGGGTAGGGGCAACCTTTCTCATAGAGAAAGCTGAGATGTCCCTGCTGGACTGAGCATTCTGTACAAGAAGAGTCAAGAATTTCAAATCTAATTAGTGATTAAGACTCAGTAAATTATACTGGCCATTGTGTTTCAGTAGAGATTTTTGTGCTGGAGGAATACATAGTGTATCAGGGACCTAAATTGTTTTTAAAAAATCTAATTCAGCATTTAACAAACACTTCTCCAAACATGGCTGAATCTCTAGTCTTGTGTTAGGAGGTAGCCTTAGGTCTTTGGTGCACATTTTTTTTGTCTTTATTGCCTATGCTGTGGCCATGGGGCCTTGTCCATGAGCCATGTGCAAAATCAAGGTCCTTATTGGCCTTGCATCTGCCCTTTTTTATTCCATATCTGAGTAAAAGAAGATTTGGCTTCTGTTCTTCTAGAGCTCACAGTTTCAATCAGGGAAACCAACAAACACAGGTGAAATAATAGAACAATATTTAGCAACATATATGTGGTGTGAGATGCTGAGGGAATTCAGGAAAAGGGGAAGGTTGTTGTGGTCTGGGATTTATTCATAGGGGAACCTTCAGGGGAATGTGCATCTTGGGAGAGCTATCAGATCTTTATTGGCAGAAAGCGGGAGATTCCTGGCAGGGCAAGAATTGGAGCAAAGTCCAAAGGCAGATATCACTGTGGTTACTGCAGGGGAGCATCATGCTGGGCTTAACTGAAAAAAGAGGGAATGCTGGAGGGTAGCTGGTGGTAGAGAGCATGGCTGGCACATAGTTGATGCTCAAACGAATATGAGTAAAATAAGGCAAATTACAGACAAATCTCGGGTAGCTTGTGGGGGAGGGAGCAGCTGACCAAAGCTCTTAATGCCGAATAGGGAGTTTTTAACACTCTGACTGGTAAACAGGAACCCTCATAGGTTTAAAAATCAACTACAACCTGATGAAGGTGGTTTCAAAAAGACCAATCTGTGAATTTATTTGTGAAGCAGGGAAAAATTAGCAATTGGGAGGTCCATAAGAAAGATACTCTAGTTTAGGCACCAGGAGCGGTAACATGGATTAATGTGAAGATGAGAGAAAACAGATGAATATGAGTCTCTGTGAAAAGAACCTCAACAGTCTTGGATGACAGAGCAGATCATTTCAGATCATCATACAAATAATAGATGGGTGAACATTTATTGAGCAGTGAGTAGACTGTTGAGTGTGTTTATTGCTATTTATAGTGGCTGTAGATGATTATTGATAGAGTTGTGAGGAATGAAAGATAACTTCAGATGTAAGCCTTCCAATGGGATTAGCGATGTTAGTGATAGTGAGTTGGGAACAGGGTCACATTATGTTTAAAGTAATGATATCTAACTGGTTCTAATTTGTAGGTAGCAGTTGTGTAAGACCAGCACTCTCATGAGAAGTCTGATCTGAAAGTAGGCATTTGAGAGGTAGCCCAATAACTGTATCACACACAGACAATTAAGATCTCAAAGAACGTTAAATAAAAGGGTTACAGGGAAAGCAGGCTAGGGGCGGCCTTGGTGAATTGGTAACAAAAACCTCCAAGGAAGATAAATTTATAGGACACTCAGCTCTTACCCTCCCTCACAGTGACACAGCTCATCATGGAAATAGTTTCATGTATCTACTAAAAGTTTGTGGGTACTTCTTATTGGTCAAATGTCCTCCAAGCTCTAATGGGAGAATGTGATTCTCCTACCCCATGCTCGGCACCTGCCTTCCACACCACCTGGACATCCTCTGTCTTCTGCTTTGCCTTTCCTTCCCTCTTGTACTTCCTTCCACCTCTCCACACCCATACGTACAGTTTCTAATGTGAAAGAGTTGCTGTGTGATCTCCATTTCCCTAGGGAGTGTCTCCACTGGCATTTTAGATTTTTAATGAGGATGCCATCTGTCTTTTTCCTGGTGATAACGATGGATCCTAGGGAAAGTGCTGACCTCATGATCTATGTGAGTCACACTGTGTTGCCAACAGACAGTGACATGAAACACCAGTGAACACCTCTTTTAGGAAGTCAGAAATACATGGAAAACCCTAATTTATTAATTTTTATAAAACCCTAGTTTTGAAAGATGGAAGGAACTCAAAATTTATCAAGCTCAATGCCTCTATGAAGAAACTGAAGACTGGGGAAGTGATTTCTTTTTTACTGCCACACAGGTGAGCCAAAAGAAGAGTTAGCGGCAGAATCCAGTTGCCCTGTGTGCGCCAGTCTTTGCTCCTTTGACCACAGGTTTTCATACTGGTTGAGATTCTGCTCAGAATTCTTTTAGATGTTATGTACACTCATTTTAAAAGATGAAATGCCAACCTGTTAATTTATAGTGAAAATTATTGTGCCAAGGAAACCAAAATTGTGATCTCATCTGTAGAAAAATGTGCATAGGAAGAGTTAACGGTTTCTTGATGATGATGGAATCAGAGTAGAGAAAGAGAGATACTCTTTTTTGAAGAATTTATGATGATAACACTTGTTTATAAGTTTCATATGTACCACATTACATTTCTACTTCTTTTATTTTATTTATTTATTTTTTTCCCTGCTCCTGGCCCCTACTCCACTCCGCTCTGGACTCCGCTTTGGAATGGCTCCTACATTTCTACTTCTGTATACACTACAATGTGCTCACCACCAAAAGTTTAGTTTCCATCTTTCACCATAGAGTTGACCCCTTTACAAAGCTGTTTCACCTCTGCCGCTTCCCCTCTGATAACCTCTACTATATCCTCTGTATCTACATGTTGTTTTGATTTATTTTGGTTTTTATATTCCACATATGAATGAAATTATATGGTATTTGCCTTCTCTGTCTGACTTATTTCACTTAGCATAATACTCTTAAGGTCCATCCATGTTGTTGCAATTCTTTTTTATGGCTAATATTCCATTGTGTATACATATATATACATGCATGCTAAGTTGCTTCAGTCATATCTGACTCTTTGTGACCCTATGGACTGTAGCCCACCAGGCTCCCCTGTCCATGGGGATTCTCTGGGCAAGAATACTAGAGTGGGTTGCTGTGCCCTGCTCCAGGGGATCTTCCTGACCCAGGGAATGAACTTACATCTGTCTCCTGCATTGGCAGGAGGGTTCTTTACCACTAGCACTACCTGGGAAGCCATGAATATATATATATATATATATTTTTTTTTTTTTTCACATCTTCTTTATCTGCTCATCCATTGATGGGCACTTAGTTTGTTTCTATACCTTGGCTAATGTAAATAGTGCTGTGATGAGCATAGCAGTGCATATATCTTTTTGAGTTAGTGTTTTGAATTCTTTGGATAAATACCCAGAAGTGCCATTATTGAATCGTATGCTGCTGCTGCTAAGTCACTGCAGTCGTGTCTGACTCTGTGTGACCCCATAGACGGCAGCCCACCAGGCTCCCCCATCCCTGGGATTCTCCAGGCAAGAACACTGGAGTGGGTTGCCATTTCCTTCTCCAATGCATGAAAGCGAAAAGTGAAAGTGAAGTCGCGGTCGTGTCCGACTCTTAGCGACCCCATGGACTGCAGCCTACCAGGCTCCTCCATCCATGGGATTTTCCAGGCAAGAGTACTGGAGTGGGGTGCCATTGCCTTCTCCGTTGGATCGTATAGTAGTTCTGTTTTTAAATTTTTGAGGAACCTCCTTACTGTTTTCCATTGTGACTGTACCAATTTACATTCTCACCAACGTTGTATGAGAATTCCCTTTTCTCTACATCCTCACAACACTGTTCGTTTCCTTTTTGATAATAGCCATTCTAGGAGCTGTGCAATAATAAGAGAGATTCTTGGTGGCTAGTGGACATAGGGGCAACTCTTTTAGTCAAAAGACAGCCACATATTCTACTTTCTTATCCACATCATGTGAGTGCTCCTCTCCTTGCCCAAATCTGTTTTATTCATTCTCTTATCTATTGAGAAAATATGTACTGTAGACCAAATGTGTGACAGGAACTATTCCAGGCCTTAGGGACACATCAGTGAATTAAGAGACCAGATCTGAACCCTCATGGAACTTACATTCCAGTGAGGGAAGCTGAGTCATGATTGAATAAACCAGTAAATATGTATGTATCAGTTCAGTTCAGTCACTCAGTCGTGTCCGACTCTTTGCGACCCCATGAATCGCAGCATGCCAGGCCTCCCTGTCCATCACCAACTCCCGGAGTTCACTCAGACTCATGTCCATTGAGTCAGTAATGTATGCATAAGTAAATAGAATATGTCGTGTGTAGTAAGTGCCAGGGAACATTAAAACGGGGAGTAAGAAAGGCAGTTAGTTGGGTGGAGATGGAAGATATTGTATTCTTTTTTGTATAAATATGGCATGGTTGGAGCTCCTTTGAATTTTGTTGTCTTGTGTCTTTTATCTTCACAATAAGTACTTCATTTGCCATCTACTCTAAGTTAGAGTTGACTTTAGGTTAGATATTCTTTTAAAAATGACTCCTTTTTTTTTTGGTCTTATGATATAAAATCAGTTATACAGCTGAGAATACTTTATGAATCCCAAGAAACTATTTTTGAGTAACTTTCATTCAAGCTCAGACCTTAAACTGCCTGAAGATTTCTCAAGAAAAGTGGTCTAGCAAACCATTCTTTGCTGCTGCTGCTGCTAAGTCGATTCAGTCGTGTCCGACTCTGTGCGACCCCATAGATGGCAGCCCACCAGGCTTCCCCGTCCCTGGGATTCTCCAGGCAAGAACACTGGAGTGGGTTTCCATTTCCTTCTCCAATGCATGAAAGTGAAAAGTGAAAGGGAAGTCTCTCAGTCGTGTCCAACTCTGAACGACCCCATAGACTGCAGCCTACCAGGCTCCTCCGTCCATGGGGTTTTCTAGGCAAAAGTACTGGAGTGGGGTGCCATTGCCTTCTCTGAAACCATTCTTTGAGAGATACCAAATTAGAAATGGACAGCCAGACTGGGTCTGAGCAAAGTAGTGAGGTGGGTGAGGTCTGTTAAATGTGGCCACATGGTGACATTTTTTCCCACCATAATATTACATTTCAGTTTTTCATGAGATCTTTCCCATTCACTTTGTCTAGCAACAAACATTCATGTGGAGGTCTCCCAGGTGCCCAAAATGGTCTGTGTATGGTGAGCATGGAAGATGTACAACATGACCAGTGCTCTGTGTGTAGAATGAGAGAATTGATCTCAATGACCTTGAAGGTCCCCATCACCAGCATTTTTCTCCTTATTCCAGTCTTATTGAGATATAATTGACATACAGTACTGTATAAGGTTAAGGTGTACAGCATACTGGCTTTGACTTATATACATCATGAAATGATTACCACAATAAGTTTACTGAACATTCATCATCTCATATGTTAATGGATACAAAAGAAAAGAAAAAGAAAAACTATTTCTTTGTGATGAGAAGACTTAGGATTTACTCTCTCAGCAACTTTCATATATAATGTACAGCAGTCCCAACACCAGCATTTACAGGCACTAAAGCTCGTTTCTCCATGTGGGAGGTATTTAAATATTACTTTCCTTTCCCATACCCAGTTCCCAGATTGCCTACAACTTAGTTCAGAGACTAAATAAATCAGAGGCAAAGAAACTAACCCAGACAGAACTGCCACAGGTTAGCACGGTAGTTCTCACAATAAAACATGGAGAAAGGCTGTTTTCTCCCGATGAGGACATCGAGACTCAAAGAGTGTATTGTCTACCCTACACTTTGCAATGTAAGTAAATAGCAGACTGAAGATTCACATCCAGGCTTATCTCACTCCAGTGCTCTTCTTCCCACCCTCTCCCCTTACCTCCAAGCAAGCCAGGCAGTCCTGCAGGTTTGTAAATGGAGTAGCACAGAGGAAGGACCATACTGGGCAGGAGAACTTTTTAGAGGACCAACCCATAGAACTTGCCTGCTTGCGTTCATTTGTGTGATTTCAGTCTCCTCACTTCAGCTGTACCCAGTGTAGCCATTTCCACAGACTGTATTAGTATCCTAGTGCTCTTGTAACAAGTGCCACAAACCAAATGGCTTATAACCACAGACATTTATTCTCTCTCGGTTCTGGAGGCTAGAAGTCTGAAATCAAGCTATCTGCAGGGCCATGATCCCTCGAAGGCTCTAGGAGAGAATCCTTCGATGCCTCTTCTGGTTTCTGGTGGCTGCTAGCAATCCTTGGCATTACTTGGCTTGTAGAGGCATCATTCTTGTCTCTCCCTCCGTCTTCACATGTCTTTCTCTCCTGTGTGTCCAAGGACACCAGTCATTGGATTAAGGCTCTCACTAATCCATTATGACTTCATCTTAACTTGATTGTATCTGTGAAGACTCAACTTTCAAGTTAGGCCACATTCATAGGTTTTAGGGGTTAAGACTTCAACTTACCTCTTTGAGCTATGCAATTCAACCCATAACAGTTCGCCAAAACATTTATTGCAATGTGTTTTCCCACAGAAATTTTCTTGCCTATTGGGCTCATCAGTTTTGGGTGCAAATATGATCTTTTTACTTCCTTTGTAAATCTCATGGTGTGTTCTCACCATCCATCTTCCCTTTTCTAATGTTGTATCTTAATACTGAGGCTGTAGACTAGTATTGCCTATTGTCTACACTAGATGTGGTCCACGGTACTGTGATGTTCCGTCTGCCCCAACTGTCTTTTCTGTAGGAGAGCACTGGTCTAGGAATCATGAGGTCTAGGTTAAAGTAATGGCTCTGACACTAGCCAGCTGTGTGACCTGGGATGAGTCATTTCACTTCTTTATTTTCTTATATTTGAAACCAAAGTGTACAGAATGCTATCTATGATCCTAAGACCCCGTGTCCCCTTTCCCATTGTCTGAAATCTCCTATTAGGATCTCTTTTCTGAAGGAAGTAACTTTTCACACCTTTGTCTCAATAGCGAGGAGACAGAATGCCCTTAGCACCTGCTTGCTAACCCTGAGCTGGCTTCAGCAGTAAAGCAGAAACCGTGCACTAGCATGGATACAGGTGGTCAACATTGTAGAGATGGTGAGAGAGGAGTCAGGTGGAACACTATCCAAGTATGCGATTCCAGCGAGGAGTCGATGGTGGGCAGGTCCAGGAGGCAGGCCAGTGTGCAAGATGGTGGCCAGTACTCTGGGACCATGGCTTTGCTTACTTGGTCTAGCCAGCAGGACCATGCTGGGGCTTGGCATCCAATCCAAGGTCTATAGGAGTACCAGGAATTAACCCTTCTCTGTTTTCTCTGGGCAAATGTGATAAAAGAAAAAGGCCCTGCCACACACATCAGCAGTCTAATAACTCTAACCTTGAAAGTGGAAGATTTCTAACCCTGGGGAACCCTTGAAGAGACTGTCCCACTGTTTATGCAAAATTATGGGACCTTGACTGTGTGGATTAGTGGTGTGTGCACAGCTAATGGCAGGGCTTTCTGCCTCTGCTGTTTTCCCTTTTTTTTTTTTTTGGAGTTATTGGTGGATAAAAGAGACATCATACAGGTACGAGGAAATAATTCCAGCTAAAACTCACTCTTTGGCAATGAGGGTATTATATTTTCTTACTGTTTCTTTCTTGAAGTAGATGTAGAAGTGTATTCTGCAAGAACTTAGGAAAATCCTGGCATAGTTGACCCATTGTTCCTGTTCTTTTTAAAACTGCACATATCCCTTGATCCATACAGTCCTCGCTCACCCCTGACCACTAGAGCATTAGTTGGAAGATAGTGTTTCAGAGATCACCATGTCCAAAACCTTCATTTTGCAGTTGAGGAAAGAGGCTCAGAGATGTGAAATGACTTGCCCCAAGTCACACAGCAATTTAGTGGTAGAACCCAGACAAGAACTGCCAGTTCTGTCTGTGCTGTGCTTAGTCATTCAGTTATGTTCAACTCTTTGCGACCCCATGGACTGCAGCCCACCAGACTCCTCTGTCCATGGGGATTTTCCTGGCAAAGATACTGGAGTGGGTTGCCATGCCCTCCTCCGGGGAATCTTCCCAACCCAGGGATCGAACCCAGGTCTCCTGCATTGCAGGTGGATTCTTTACCATTTGAGCCACTAGGGAAGCACAGTTCTGTCTACAACACTTGTTTTTTTTTTTTATAAAAAATTGAAGTACAGTTGATTTACAATGTCATCCTAACTTGAGGTGTACAATACAGTGATCTATTTATCTATATATTATTTTTCAAATTATTTTCTCTTATAGTTTATTATAAAATAATGAGTGTAGTCTCTGTGTATACAGTAGGTCCTTGTTGGTTATCTATTTTATATATAGTAGTATATATGTCCAACATTCTATTTTCTGCCCCTATCTTGCCTACCTTCCCTCACTCCCCAAACTAAATGCACTATGCCAAACGTATCTACATGATTGAAATATTGAATACATGTCTTTTTTAAAGACCAGAATAAAAATGTTTTTCTGATAGGAAAACAGCCTTTAAAAAACAATGAGAAGGAAAAGGAGATCAAGGAAGAGTGGAAAGGAGCCCAAAATGCATTGGCTTTGCCAGTTTTACCCTTTTGTTTATGGAGGTCCTGGTGGGTGGCAACATGTCCATGTTGGGCCAGGACTTGTACAACACGCATGGACTGACCTTATTTCATTCATCTAAAACCCCTTGGGGTCATTTCGCATATGTGGCTTTTCCTTTCACTTCCATTTTCATGCTACTTTAAAGCTCGTACCACACTGTGTTACCACATGGGTTGGATGGAAGCATCCCTGTTTCCCAGTGTGACAGTCCCATCATAAGGAGAGTGATCTAGAAGATACACAGGGCTCAGGGGGCAAGGCCATGTCACAGTGTCTTCCTCAGAGCAGGGTTATGAGGTAGCTGGGGTCTCTTCCTCTCTCCTAAAAGTTATAAGCTTTGGATCTCAGGGTGGTCTGGTCAGATTTGCAATGGAGTATCAAAATCATGGTGACCAAAAGATGTAGGCCTCAATGTTGTACGCAAGTAGCCACTACTGAAAAGGTTGCATCTGAAACAGAGTTTTCTGAAAGGATATTTGGGAAAGTCAAGAGGCCTCAAAGAGCTAGACTTTTGAAAACATTTGTTGGGGGGCATCATATGAGAATGTATTGATAGCATAGCAATGATCATAAGGAAGTATAAATTTGCAACCATAAACTCAGATGTACAAGTTCAGTTCAGTCACTCAGTTGTGTCTGACTCTTTGTGACCCCATGGACTGCAGCACGCCAGGCTTCCCTGTCCATCACCAACTCCCGGAGCTTACTCAAACTCATGTCCATCGAGTTAGTGATGCCATCCAACCATCTCATCCTCTGTTGTCCCCTTCTCCTCCCGCCTTCCATTTTTCTCAGCATCAGAGTCTTTTCCAATGAGTCAGTTCTTTGCATCAGGTCGCCAAAGTATTGGAGTTTCAGCTTCAGCAACAGTCCTCCCAATGAATATTCAGGACTGATCTCCTTTAGGATGGACTAGTTGGATCTTCTTGCAGTCCAGGGGACTCTCAAGAGTCTTCTCCAACACCACAGTTCAAAAGCATCAATTCTTTGGTGCTCAGCTTTCTTTATAGTCCAACTCTCACATCCATACATGACTACTGGAAAAACCATAGCTTTGACTAGATGGACCCTTGTTGGCAAAGTAATGTCTCTGCTTTTTAATATGCTGTCTTTTAATTTCATGGCTACAGATGTACAAGAGAGGTCATTAAAATGTGTGTGTGTGTGTGTGTGTGTGTGTGTGTGTGTGTGTATATATATATATATATTTAAACTGTAAATATTTAAAATCATGAAATCCAGCACTAAGCCCTCTCTTATTTGTTTGACAATATTTTCCATTTTGGTCATTGTTTGTCCCCCAGTCTCAGGATCACATAATGAATCGAGGGGATTAATTTGTGCCCCTAAATAGGAGAGAGGCCTCTGACCTTCAGTTCACTGTTTGTGGATGGTTCCCTAAAGGCAAGAGCACCGCAGCATTTGACCTTCTTTTGCCCATTAGGATTTTTACCCTCTCTGGGATCCCCTTCTGAGAATCCAGCCTCTCTAGCTGCCCCTCCAGAGACCTTGTGTTTCCCTAGAGCCTGGCCAGGATGCAAATTGGGATCTGTGATGCTTAGAGGCCCACCAGTTTCAACCACCCATTGCCTTCCCATTTATGCCCCTGAAGAACAGGGATGACCGATGGTTGAGGCAAGTTCATGGGAATTCCAGAAGCAGCCAAAACCAAAGAGGTGACGATTGAGGAAGGACACAGGACAAGGGCAGGAAGAAGAGGGCAGACATTTAAGACTGGGGAAAGATGGAGTGAAGTTGAAGGAGCTGTTCCCATTTGGCAGGGCAGACACTGGCAGCCAAGGATTCTGAAGGAAAACGAGGCCGAAGGCAGTTCTTGGGAGGGATTGGCAATCATGTGACCTGTGGGAGGTTCATGGGATTGAGAGAGGGAGGGAGGGAGGGAAAAGAATGCAAAGTACAGGCAGTGCCTACCCAGAAAAGAATCTGGAACACAGCGGTCATAAATCAACAGTTTAGTTACATATTTTGTCTGGTCAAATTAGAAAAAAAATTTTCTTTTGATCAGTACCGAGATTTTAAAAACCAAGAACGTTCATATAAAACTCTGGATTTCTCTGGCTTCTTAGAAGAGCTGATAGCACGAGGCTAGCCACCCCACATGTTAACGATGACCGGAGGCAGGCACTGAGCCACAGCCCCACTCAGTTGCACTCACTTCCATCACCTGTCTGTCCAGGTCCCCCGCAAGGTGGCTGAGTTTGCATAACTACCTGTGACATTGTCTTTTATTTTCCACTTTGGAATACCTGGGAGAGAAGCTGAGAATGTCCTCTTCCTGGGAACCATAGTGGGGCTTCTCTCTTTTATGCAGTGGACAGAGTATTGGGAATGGGTGAGACCTTGGAGACCGGGCTGTGGCCTTCTCCACTCAGAGGGTCTCTTCCCATCCTCACAGAGTTGCAGAGTTTTCAAGAGTAGTGGGGCTCCAGGACTAGTGCAGGCCATCCCTATTTTGTGAAAATGTGTCAGGCAAAGTTGGTTTGTGTTATCAGTTCTTTGGGATGATGAATTTTCCCAGAGAAATAATGTCAAAGGTTGATAAAGCTTTCTCATATGGCTGAGGAGAGGATTAAGTGAAAAAAAATTTATGTATAAAGATTAGCACAGAGCTTGTCACATGGTAAGTCTCAGGTCGGGGGAGAAGAATGAACTTTCAAAGTTCTAGGAGTGTCTTTGGGCAAAAAAAAAAAAAAAGAGAGACTAGCTTCGATTTTGGTGTTTTTGCCATTCCCTTTGGCATCCTTTCCCCTGGCCGGCGGTGCCACCCGGGTAGAACTTTCTTCCCTAAGCCTTTCCCTATGGTGCTCACCAGGGCAGGCTTGGCCTCTTCTCAAAAGTTGCCTACTATTTCTTTACTAGTCAGCATTCCTCTTCCCTCAGTACAGCAGAGGGAAAAGCACTTGCCTTTGGAAAAATATTTATTACTTCATTGAATCGTCATTGTAGTATTTCTCAAAGTTTGCCAAGCATCAACTGTATCAGTTAAAAATACTAGTTAAAAGTGAAAATTTTGACCTTACCCCCAACCCCTGCTCCCCCCATCCCCTGCCCCTCCGGCCATCCTGAATTTGCTGGTTCAGAATCTCTGAGGCTGGGCCCTAGAAATCTGCATTTTAAACAACCCCCCCTATGATTGGAGAAGGAAATGGCAACCCACTCTGGTATTCCTGCCTGGGAAATCTGATGGACAGAGGAGCCTGGTGGGCTAGTTCATGAGGTCAGAAAGAGTCGGACACGACCGAGGGACAGAACACCAACACACACACACCCACTACGATATTCTGAGGCACAGAAGATTTGGGAACCTCTGCTGAGTGATTTTGCTACTAAGGGGACATTTGGCAATGCCTGGAGACATGTTTGGTTGTCGTAACAGGGGAAGGGGAGGGGAAGTACTGGCCTTCAGAGACTAGAGGCCAGGGATGTGGCTAAACACCCTACAATGCTCAGGACAGCCCCCACAATACAGAATATTCAGGCCCAATGTGTCAGTAATACTGAGGCTGAGAAATCCTGAGTCTCAGGGATGAAGTGCATGAACCTGGGCTGTGCATTTGGAGGTAACTGTGAAGAAGAAAAGAATCAACATCTGATTCAGCATTCGACTCCTAAAAATCCAACCCAAGTAACTTCTAACTTTCTCAGGCCTTCTCCTTTATCCTCTCTCTCTCTTTGTAAAAAAATTTTCTATTTATTTATTTATGTGGCTGTGCTGGGCCTTAATTGCAGTATGCATGGTCTTTGATCTTCATTGCAACATGTAGGAATCTAGTTCCCTTATCAGGGATAGAATCCAGGCCCCCCTTCATTGGGAGCACATAGTCTTAACCACTGGACCACCATGAAAGTCCCTCTTTTAGTCTCTCTTAAATCCACAGATTCTCTAAAATTATAGTTTACTTTCATTTCCACCCAAACAGTACTGCTGTGGCTTCCATATCAGGGTCTCAGATGGTGGGAATGAGAGTAAGGGCCCTGTGTTGTTATGACTCAGTTGTACATCAGATATGTCCACACTGGCAAAGGAGTTGATCATTACTCAGGTGCTTTCTGGGCTCAGTGGCATTTGTAGACTGACTTGGTATCCTAACCAGGGTTTTCTACCATTACTGATACCTTCACTTCTATAGGGAAATGCCTTCAGAATTTAAAGATAACTTACACGTAGATTTTAAGAACAGAGCCTGTCTTGGGTTGGAAACTTCCTTTTGTTAGAGGGAAAGAACTGCTGGAAAGCAAGCAGCTTGAGCAGAAAGCATGTGCCCTATAAGTTATAATCCCAGAAATTAGATTTTTCCCCTTAATGTCATAAGAGAATAATTTATGTGAATCATTCTTTGGGGAATGGTGAAATGTATAATTCAAACCTTTTTTTTTTTTTTTTTTTTACATAGTGCCAACTCTGGGACCTTGAAAGGCATTATCCCTCCATGTCCTCTCTTCTCAGCATGACTCCTTTAACCCTGGACACAGGGCTAAGCCTGATACATTGACTACAAAGTACTGTTTCATAGTGAGTTAAGTGATCCAAGGTCACAGAGCTCATCAGCTGCTGAGCAGGGACTATAATTCAGGTTTCCCTACTCCCAGGCCAGGGCTCTTTTCACTACCTTCTGTGAATAAGATGTAATCTTGCATGAGGCGGTTACAGAAGGGAGAGGAGAACAAAGGTGTCCGCACAAATTCCTGTAATATATGGCAGTGCTTAATAGATGACACCAAAGTGACACAAGCAAACCGTGTGGGAATTCAGGGAGGAGAGGGGACTCCTTCCATTTGAGACGATTGTGGAAAACAGGGTTTCTGAGTCTTGAAAATGGAGTTTCCATAGGCAGAGATGGAGGAAGAACATTCTAGGCAAAAAGCATGACAGGGTGAGGCATGGAGGTAGGAAAGTGGAGGATATATTTTGGCAAACAGAGAGTACAGTTGGACTTGGTTGGATGATGTGTTAGGTATGTGCTGGAGATCAGAGCATGGGCTGGTGCTAAAACAAAGTGGTATAGTATCTGAGAAGTTGGGTTTTCCAACAGAAAATTGTTGAATAATTTTTGAATAGGGGAATCGCAAACTTGGAGGTGTGTTTTAGAAAGATTACATGGGCTGCAGTGTTCAAAGAGGACCCAGAAGAAGGGAGGCTGGAGAACAGGAGCCCAGGTGAGAAGTGGGTTGGGAAGAAAGGCAGTGGCAATAGAGACAAGGAAAGATGTGAGACCCACTCAATGAGGACAGGATTAGGAAGGAAAGGTCTGGGCATCAGGGGTGAATTCCTTTAAGCATATGCTGCCTTCAAGATGACCTCAAAGCATCCAGGTGGAAATCTCCAGAAGAAAATGGGATTGTTAGGTCTGAGGAGAGGGTCTGTTGTTGGCATCAAAGCCCAGGGAACGGACGAGGCTACCAAAAGGGAAGTGTAGAACAGAGAGATGCATGCCACATTGAAGTCCTCTGTGGAGGGGGAGGAAGAACAGGCCTTGAAGAGCAGGATAGATAGATTACAGGGTCCTCTAGGGAGAGAGGGGAGGGAGTTTCAAGGAGAGAGAGGTTGTATAAAGGAATATCAAACCCATAGAAGATTCAAGGAAGATGAGAACTGAGAAAGAGCCACGGTTTGGCCTTTTATCTTCTTACTCCCCATCTCCACTAAGATATTCACATTCAACTGCTGCAAACCAAGCATAGAGTTTGATGCTCCAAACCTCCATTCTCTCCCCTTGCCTTCTCAGGAAGTAGCATCTCCCACTTTCCAAGTCAGGACTACACACTCTGTCATACTCCACCCAGCCTTCAGTTATCAAGTCCAGTCAATTCCACCTTTAGGATGTTTCTTGTGTGCCTCCATTTTTCTCCACTTCCACTGCAATTTCTAAGGAGGAAGCTCTACTAGGCAGCATTTTCAAACTTAATGATCAGCTTCTTATGGAACTATTTCATGAAAGATGCTTTGTGAAACTCTACAATGGTAGCTTTCAATTGAAATTAGGAGATGAATCATGATAATATAAGATATATACCTATAGAAAATAGATACTTCAGAGTACTGGACTCTTAGAAGCAGACAACTTCTATTTGGGTAGTCAGAGAAGGCTCCCAGGGGAGGTGGCATTTAAGATGGTCCCCTAAGGTTGGATAGAAATCTAACCATGGGGATTATTTTTTAAAAAGGATATTCCAGATGGAGGGGACATAGATGAGGAAATATAGGTTATGTACAAGGGAGAGCGCTGATTTCAGTTTGGCTAGAGACCTGGAAAATTCCATGGACGGAAGAGCCTGGTAGGCTGCAGTCTATGGGGTCGCGAAGAGTCAGACACGACTGAGCGACTTCACTTTCACTTTTCACTTTCATGCACTGGAGAAGGAAATGGCAACCCACTCCAGTGTTCTTGCCTGGAGAATCCCAGGGACGGGGGAGCCTGGTGGGCTGCCTTCTCAGGGGTCGCACAGAGTCGGACACGACTGAAGCGACTTAGCAGCAGCAGCAGCAGAGTAGAGACTGCTTTGGAAAAAAAAATCAGTGGATAGTAAAATTTGAGCCAGATTATATACAGCAGGCCTTAAATATCAGGCTAAGGAGTTTAGATGTTTAAGGAGACATGAGGATTCATTTGTGCTAGAGAAGGGAGTGACTGGAGGTGGGGAAGCCCTTTCAAAGGTTATTGCAGAGCTAATCAAGGTGAGAAGTGTCTATATGAGGGTCTTGGTAGAGGGAATGAAGTAAAGAAACGCTGGTAGAGACATTGTGGAAGAAACATTTGATGAAGGGGCAGAGAGGGAGGGCAGATTCCAAGCCAACCTTTTACCTCTAAAATGTTAAGGTAAAGACTTAGGGTGAGATGGGAGGACATGCCAGTAAAAGACATGGGGATCACAGAAGGAGAAGCAGAGTTGGAAGGTGAGAGGTTTCATTGCTGACTTATGGAGCTTGAAGTCATGGAGAGTCATCTAGAGAAGAGGGGGGTGTCCTGCCGGCAGGCAGAGTTGGGGGCAGAATCTGGCTGCTTAGTCAAGCTAAACAATTGAGTGTTCTTATCCGACAATTGTCTGAGTAAAGCAGAGAGATTTTAGGTAATTTTAGAGGGTGGTAAAGTGTTTTTTAATGTGTAGTAAAAGCCCTCTTTTCTGATGAAATATTTCATATACTGTATACTTTTGACCCTTAAGTTAAAATTATATAAATATGCTTTTGTGTTGTTGAATCAAGGCCTTTTCTCTGTTTTATACATACAGTGCTTAATATCGCCTTTCACCATTCTTGCATAAATTCAACTCATAGTTTATCACCTACATTCCTTCTTTCAATTTCTTTAGAGTGCGATGAGTTCTCAAACACGTGTTCAAAGCAGTCTGAGTACAGAATCAGTTTCATTTTTTAAAATATCCTTTAGAGTTGACTTATCCACATATTTAATTTAACGTGATTTTAAAAAAACAACTTACCTTCGTAAAGTCTTTCCAAAGTTTTGATGTAATTCTTAGAGAAATTATAACTTTTTAAAAAGAATCCACACTCATATTTTATTTTGTTCAATGTCTACTTGTTGCTGTTGTTTTTTAGTTGCTAAGTCATGTCCTATTCGTTGTGATCTCATGGACTACAGTGAGCCAGGCTCCTCTGTCCTCTGCTATCTCCCAGAGTTTGCTCAGATTCATGTCCATCTAGTCTGTGATTCTATCTAATATACTTGGATGATGTGATTTCAATAGCAATGACAACTGCCATCTGCAAGTATGGTACAAATACAGTGCGATTCTTGGTGAGTCCACAATTCAAATGGTGGCAGGAGATGTAGACATTCCAGTAACCTGCTGGCTGCAGCAAGTTGGTGAAGTGGTAGCCAGTTAGCAGAGTTTTATTGTAGTATTGTGTGTTAACAGTGCAGCAACTTGGTTTGTTGATATGTCTCAAGATCCCTAATTTTTTGTTGTCACATGGAAATGCTTTGTTGCATAGTTGTAATCAATGAGCATGTTTTCCATTCTACTTTTTTTCCTACTAAACTTGACAACATTATCTTGCCCTTGAAGAGCAGACAGCATTTAATGAATGCTGTTGAACTGACCCTCCAAACGTAAGGTTTCTGTTCAGTGAAAGTGATACACAGAGAGAGACAGTGTCTGAGGACAAACTAGGAAATAAAAACCACAACTAGGAATACAGCAGATATCCTGACTGTCCATGAAGAATCCGATTCAAGACCCTGTTTTCAGGAGATGAAACTGAATCAGCAACTATAAGGGTCTCTCTGGGGAAGGAAGTTTAAATTTAGAAATTCATCTATGGCCCTAAGCCTTTCTCTTTATGAAAAAAACCAAAACACATGCAGGATTTGAGGTTCCTCCACTATTGTATTTATTTACCAGCTTGAAACTAAGAAGGCCCACCCTTTTTTCTCTTGATAACAATCTGTATTTTATAGGGTGCCCTTTGCATCTCCATGATGTTTTGTAGAATTAAGCACATAGAATAACTTTGTTACAAGAACAGATATAATTTTCTTCAAGTGTATTTATTTTTGGCTGTTCTGGGTCTTTATTGCTGAGCACGGGCTTTCTGTAGTTGCGGTGAGTAGGGGCCGCTTTTCGTTACAGTGTGGGGGGTTCTCGTTGTGGTGGCTTCTCTTGCTGCCAAGCATAGGCTCTAGGATGCCCCGGCTTCAGTAGCTGCAGCGTGCGGGCTCAGCAGTTGTGACTCACAGGCTGTAAAGTGTAAGCTCAGTAGTTGGGGCATAGTTGCCCTGTGGTATGTGGGATCTTCCTAGACCAGGGATTGAACCTGTGTCCCCTGAATTAGCAGGCAGTTTCTTAATCACAGGACCACCAGGGAAACCCAGGCAGTTGTAATTTATTCTTGGTAGCTTTTGTTTGTCACTTGGAAAAAATACATCTCTCAGGTGCAATAACATTAAATATTAGAAATATGCTCTACTCTACCAAAAACCAATTTGACTTTACATATCTCTTTACCATACTCAACAAAATGGATATATTTTAGCTCTTATCTTCTCGGTGCTCCTAGGAATACAAAGCCCTCCTGGATCCTGATAAATGAGGTTGTTCTCTCATTCGTATTGTTTAAAAATGGAAAAATCAGCACTAGAATAAGGGAAGAAGAGCTATGAGGACTAACTTTCTGAGTTCTTTGTTTAACTTTTCTTTATTGTGTTTTCTGAAACGTCAAAGGTAATACATGCTCATTTTGGAAACAATTCCAACAATGCAGAAGGTAAAAGGTAAACACTCCTCCTCTAGGGTAATTTGCCACTATTAAGTTTGTTTTGTGTTCTGACTTTTTTCCTGAGCATTGCATATATGTGTGTGTGTGTGTGTGTGTGTGTGTGTGTGTGTGTGTCTGTGTCTGTGTGTGTCTGTGTGTGCAGGCATGCATGCTAAGTTGCTTCAGTTGTGTCTGACTCTTTGTGACCCTATGGACTGTAGCCCACCAGGCTCCTCTGTCCATGGGGATTCTCCAGACAAGAATACTGGAGTGGGTTGCCATGCCCTCCTCCAGGGGATCTTCCCGACCCAGGGATTGAACCCAGGTCTCCCGCATTGCAGGTGGATTCTTTACCTTCTGAGCCACCAGGGAAGCCCATATAAAAAATACACACACACATACAGGCATAGTTGTTAACACAGATGAAGATTATATTAGGCACCCTGTCTGTATCATGCTTTTTTTGGTGGGGGGGCTCTAACTGGTAGATTAGATAGGGTCACCCTACTGTGTCAGAGCATGCTGATCCTCAGTGGTAGTGCAGTGTACCAGAGGAGGGTCACACTTGTGGTTTTTCCTCTGTGGAGAGACAGTTCCCTGACTTTCTTGGCCCTGAGGGGAGACCTCACTGCCCTGTACTGCTTCAGCTTGCTGTCCTCTGTGCCTCAGCTTCTCTCCTCACCTGCTCAGTTGCTTCCCCAAGTCGGGTTCTCTCAGCCGCAGGGGATCCTGGTCTTCAGTCTAGGGACATGTACCTCCATGTAGTCTGTAACTGGGAATGCTGAGATCATCAAGACAGACCATTTCCCCAAGGGAAGTGAGAGAAGCTTAACTAATACTAGTCACTTTGCAACAACTCACGGTGTGTGGGGGCATGTCTGTCGATGTCAGCACGGATGTTGTTTTGGAAGGCAAAACCTGGGGGTTTTCTCTGAATATTTCTATTAGAGAAAAACACTGGGATTACATAAATTCTGGTGTGCATTTTTGGCTGGCAATTGGTTCATTCTTAGTATATAGACTAGCTTATTTAGGGCTAGAAAGGATGACATCATTTTAGGCTCTTGGTTTCTGTTTCATCATTCAGCTTTGCCTTAGCTTCTAGAAGTCAAAACTGATCATATGTGATTACCTTTGAATGGATGAGAGAAGGTGCGGACTCAGGGGTGATACCCTCGGCAGGCAGGATCCTCTCCCTCCTACCCACTGACCAGAATGACTTTGCTGGGGAGCACTGCGAGGCCTGGTATTTCAGCCAGGAATGGAACCTGTGGGGTGGGATGGAGGAGAACCCTGGACCAAAGGCTGGAGTATTTTTATGTTGGCTTTCTTTTGGTTTTCTGAAAGGGTGTTAGAGATGCTATTCAGGTGCTCTCTCTGGCAGCACATATACTAAAATTGGAAAGATGATATTCAAGCTAAATGAAGAGATACTTGGAAAACTTTTTGATTTGAACACGAAATATCTTGGAAGTACTAAAAGTTTGAAATAAATGCCTAAAACTTTTCAAGGTAGTACATCCACCCCCACCGCTGACTCCCTATCACCACACATTGTGGATGGACAGCTCATGGGAGCTCACACATACCTGGCTGCATAATGCTGGACTCTTAGAACCTGTCTGAGTTATTTCAAGTATCTCTTCTTAATCCCTTCAGATACAGAGATGAGTTAAAAAAATATGTTAACCCATCTGGAGTAGCTCTAAGCTGTTCACTCCAAAACAAAGAAATCCTTCTTCAGCACCAGACCTTAATGTTCTTTTTCCCCTCCTAAATTGCAGTTTGATTTTAAGCAAGGGAGAGTGGGATCTTAGCTCTTATTTATTTATTTATGTATTTATTTGGATATGCTGGGTCTTAGTTGTGGCATGCAGGATCTTTGATCTTTAGTTGCAGCATGCAAACTCAGTTGAGAATCTTTAGTTGTAGCTTGTGAACTCTTAGTCTCAGGATATGTGATCTAGTTCCCTGACCAGGGATCAAACCTGGGCTCCCTGCACTGGCAGCTTGGAGTCTTAGCCATTGGACCGTCAGGGAAGTTCCAGATCTTACATTCTTTCTGTTTTACAACAAACAGTCATAGGTTACAAAATTCTGAGAAAATAAAGACAAAGACTTCAAATACTGCATCACCGTGCCTGGCCCAGTGATAGGAATGCTCCGTGGAGGGAACAATCAGAATGTACTGCACAGAGGGCAAAAAAAGAAGAGTGTGGATGGAGCCCTGCAGCAAGCCCCAGCGTGATGCAAATACAAGAGATTCTGGATTGAGGGGTCTGGTGAATTTCCAAATCTCTCTACAGAAAATAAAAGAATCGGTTTTTCTAACTAGGCTGTCAGCTATGAAGGGAAGGAGCAAGGGGAGAAGGAAAGGAAATGGGGAGGAGGAGGAAGCAGAAGGATGAGGTGGGATGTGGGCAGTGACGGTGGGAGGCCCCTGGGTCCTGGCAGGGAGTGAGTATTGATCTTGGAGGCCTCCAGGAAGCGTAACATGCATACTCACGGTTAATATATTTATTTATGATTTATACCCTGCTGACTTCCAGAAAGGTTTTAAGGTGTCTCACCTGCTAGTGAGCTAATGCTTCCTACACACACTGAGCAACGCTGAAAAATGAAAGGGCAGAAACTCTGTGAGTCATCATCCGACTGTTTAAGTGAGCTGTGAGCCAAGAGGGAGGCTGTTTCTTCTGAATGAGGGCCCCACGATGCTGTCAACACTGTTGGTAGGAATCCTGATAAGTCAGGCTCATTTAGTTGGTATCACCAGGAAATCACTGAACTTCTCAGATTACTGAAGTTTCTCCCTTTAGAAGTTGGTCTTTTAGAACTTGAAATATTTTATATAGAAACTTCTGTCTAATGAAGATTATATGCTTCTTTCTCTTCAGAGATGCTTGATGGCTGATGGAAAAAAATTTTTTGAGAAGGGAGTGCCAGACTTTTTCCCTCTAGATCTATGTTTGATTTTTTAATAACAGTTTTATTGAGATATAATTCACATGTCATGAAATTCACTTTTTAAGTATATAATTCCATGGTTTTTCATATTAATATATTCTCAGAACTATGCAATCATAACCATTGTCTGGTTTTAGAACATTTTTATCATTCCAGAAAGAAGCCACGCACCCATTAGCACCCGTTTCCATCACACTCTCCAGCCCCTAGCAGCTGCTAGTCTACTTCCTGTCTTCTGTATTTGCCTGTTCTGGAAATTTCATATAAATGGCACCATGCAATACATGGCCCTTTGTGTCTGGCTTCTTTCACCTAGCATAATATCTTCAAGATTTATCCATGTTGCAGCTTGTATCAGTACTTCATTCCTATTTTTGGCTGAGTAACATTCCATTGTATGGATAAACTACATTTTGTTGACTGTTCCTTAGTTGATAGATATTTGGGCTATTTCCACTTTTTGGTTTTTGTCACTAATGCTGCAGCAAGCGTTCATGTATAAGGTTTTATGTGTATGTGTCTTCAGCTTTCTTGGGTCTGTATCTGTGAGTGGATACAGATTAGAATGTAACCTAACTTTCCTTCTGGTGGAAACTGAGCTCTCATTCTAATAATCGTGGTGCTGTGCTGGGACCCTTGGACGTGGGTTAGCTCCTCTGGGCCACCGCCCCTGACCTCTGACTTAGGGCCAAGAGGAGCTACCCCATGTCCGAGGTAAGGAGCAGCGGCTGTGCTTTGCTGGAGCAGCTGTGAAGAGATACCCCACGTCCAAGGTAAGAGAAACCCAAGATGGTAGGCGCTGAGGGAGGGCATCAGAGGGCAGACAGACTGCAACCTCAATCACAGACAACTAGCCAATCTGATCACACGGACCACAGCCTTGTTTAACTCAATGAAACTAAGCCATGCCGTGTGGGGCCACCCAAGATGGACGGGTCATGGTGCAGAGGTCTGGCAGAATGTGGTCCACTGGAGAAGGGAATGGCAAACCACTTCAGTATTCTTGCCTTGAGAACCCCATGAATAGTATGAAAAGGCAAAAAGATAGGACACTGAAAGATGAACTCCCCAGGTCGGTAGGTGCCCAATATGCTACTGGAGATCAGTGGAGAAATAACTCCAGAAAGAATGAAGGGATGGAGGCAAAGCAAAAACAACACCCAGCTGTGGATGGGACTGGTGATAGAAGCAAGGTTTGATGCTGTAAAGAGCAATATTGTATAGGAACCTGGAATGTTGGGTCCATGAATCAAGGCAAATTGGAAGTGGTCAAACAGGAGATGACAAGAGTGAATGTTGACATTCTAGGAATCAGCAACTAAGATGGACTGGAATGGGTGAATTTAACTCAGGTGACCATTATATCTACTACTGTGGGGAGTATTACTACTACCTTTGAAGAAGTGGAGTAGCCATAATAGTTAACAAAAGAGTCCGAAATCCAGTACCTGGATGCAGTCTCAAAAACGACAGAATGATCTCTGTTCGTTTTCAAGGCAAACCATTCAATATCACAGTAATCCAAGTCTATGCCCTGACGAGTAATGCTGAAGAAGCTGAAGTTGAACAGTTCTGTGAAGACTAACAAGACCTTCTAGAACTAACACCCAAAAAAGATGTTCTTTTCATTATAGGGGACTGGAATGCAAAAGTAGGAAGTCAAGAAACACCTGGAGTAATAGGCAAATTTGGCCTTGGAGTACAGAATGAAGCAGGGCAAAGGCTAATAGAGTTCTGCCAAGAAAACACACTGGTCATAGCAAATACCTTCTTCCAACAACACAAGAGAAGACTCTACACATGGACATCACCAGATGATCAACATCGATATCAGATTGATTGTATTCTTTGCAACCAAAGATGGAGAAGCTCTATACAGTCACCAAAAACAAGACTAGGAGCTGACTGTGGCTCAGATCGTGAACTCCTTATTGCCAAATTCAGACTGAAATTGAAGAAAGTGGAGAAAACCACTAGACCATTCAAGTATGACGTAAATCAAATCCCTTATAATTATACAGTGGAAGTGAGAAATAAATTTAAGGGACTAGATCTGATAGATAGAGTGCCTGATGAACTATGGATGGAAGTTTGTGACATTATACAGGAGACAGAAATCAAGACCATCCTCAAGAAAAAGAAATGCAAAAAAGCAAAATGGCTGTCTGAGGGGGCCTTACAAATAGCTGTGAAAAGAAGAGAAGCGAAAAGCAAAGGAGAAAAGGAAAGATATAAGCATCTGAATGCAGAGTTCCAAAGAATAGCAAGGAGAAATAAGAAAGCCTTCCTCAGCAATCAATGCAAAGAAATAGTGGAAAAGAATAGAATGGGAAAGACTAGAGATCTCTTCAAGAAAACTAGAGACACCAAGGGAACATTTCATGCAAAGATGGGCTCAATAAAGGACAGAAATGGTAGGGTTCTAACAGAAACAGAAGATATTAAGAAGAGGCGGCAAGAATACACAGAAGAACTATACAAAAAAGGTCTTCACGACCAAGATAATCACTCACCTAGAGCCAGACATCCTGGAATGTGAAGTCAAGTGGGCCTTAGGAAGCATCACTACGAACAAAGCTAATGGAGGTGATGGAATTCCAGGTGAGCTATTTCAAATCCTGAAATATGATGCTGTGAAAGTGCTGCACTCAATATGCCAGCAAATTTGGAAAACTCAGCAGTGGCCATAGGACTGGAAAAGGTCAGTTTTCATTCCAATCCTAAAGTAAGGCAGTGCCAAAGAATGCTCAAACTATCACACAATTGCACTCATCTCACATGCTAGTAAGATCAGATCAGATCAGTTCAGTCACTCAGTTGTGTCCGACTCTTTGTGACCCCATGAATCGCAGCACGCCAGGCCTCCCTGTCCATCAACAACTCCTGGAGTTCACTGAGACTCACATCCATCGAGTCAGTGATGCCATCCAGCCATCTCATCCTCTGTGGTCCCCTTCTCCTCCTGCCCCCAATCCCTCCCAGCATCAGAGTAGTATAAAGAAAACTGAGTGCAGAAGAATTGATGCTTTTGAACTGTGGTGTTGGAGAAGACCCTTGAGAGTTCCTTGGACTGCAAGGAGATCCAACCAGTCCATCCTAAAGGAGATCAGTCTGGGTGTTCATTGGAAGGAGTGATGTTGAAGCTGTAACTCCAATACTTTGGCCACCTCATGCGAAGAGCTGACTCATTTGAAAAGACCCTGATGCTAGGAAAGATTGAGGGTAGGATGAGAAGGGGACAACAGAGGAGGAGATGGTTGGATGGCATCACCGACTCAATGGACATGGGTTTAGGTGGACTGCGGGAGTTGATGATGGACAGGGAGGCCTGGCATGCTGCAGTTCATAGGGTCGCAAAGAGTCGGACATGACTGAGCAACTGAATAGAAGTGTTCTAGGACCCAGGGCCTCAGATGTTAATGAATGTGATGGGTTGGTTGTCTTGAACTCCAAGTCCCCATATGGCTGAGCTTTTAAAATTTGTATGTCTTTTTTTCCTTTTCTTTTTATAATTTTTCAGATTCTTTCACTTCATCACTCTTTGCTTTTGATGGTGAGCTTGTTTCCAGGAGAACCCAAAGCTTCAGTGTGGGTGTTTGAGCTCCTGAGAGGTCCACCTTTTACAACTGTATCTAAATCAAGAGTTAAGGGACTCTGAGAATATGAGGGCCATGAGCAGATTCAAATCTAATTTCAAAACCTGCAGCTATATCCAGTGATTTCATTGCTTGGAGGATAGTCACCCCAACCTATCCACAGATCTGTAGTTATAAGATTTACATGTCGTTTGTTATAAGCCACATTGTTTTAGAGTGGCTTGTCAACAACATTATTGAGGCAATACGTTTTTGTGTGTGTGTTCAGTCGAGTCTGACTTTTTGTGACCCCATGGATTGCAGCTGGCTAGTCTCCTCTGTCCGTGGAATTTTCAGACAAGAATACTGGAGTGAGTTGCCATTTCCTCTTCAGGGGATCTTCCTGACCCAGGGATTGAGCATCTGTCTCCTTCATCTCCTACATTGGCATGTGGGTTCTTTTACCACCAAGCCACTTGGGAAGCCCCACTGATGCAATTGCTGAAAAATATAGCTACTGTGAAGTCATTAAAATCATATTTTGGAGTTTTTTTTAATAATTTGAGACAAAGGTTATAATATAATGCTAAATTGAAATTATGGTGTAACTATAAAATTATAATATAATTGAATTTATGAGATAATTTTAACTGAAAATCTAAGGATAGAAAGTTGCTTTTAAAATGGCATTAAAAATATTTTTATACAGTATATAAATTGTCAAAGAATAAAATGACTGACATGTTAATAATGACCATTTCTGATTGATAGAGTTATGCTCAATTTTAGCTTTTTATTGTCTGTCTTGAAATAGGAGCTCAATTAATATTGGCTAAATAAAATTTGAATAAATAAATTTCCATATTAAAAAAAGGAGAGTAAATAGGCTCTGAGTAAAGGATTGAGGTGCTTTCCTAAGAGAAAAACACAAACATAAACTTTAGTGTTAAGTTAATTTTAAAACATCTCTCTGGGCACTTACTTCTGTATTCTCAGCCACGTTTAGGACATTTACAGTAGTCAAGGATGAGACTTCCATTTAAAGTGTTATTATAAAGGCTCTGCCTTTTGGTAATAGGAATTAAAATGTTACTTTTGCGTATATAGGAAAATTTGTTTAAGGACTACTGAACCGATTCTAGTCCTAAACCTTTTCACAGAGCTCTCATTCGGTAGGAAGGGACCCTCAGAGGAGCCCTGACTCCTTGGCTGCCATTTGCAAAGCACAGATTAAGAGGCCTCTGTATCACTTTGGATTAGGTTATCACAAAGGCTCAAATAACTAGAGTTTAAACAGAACAGAAATTTACATTTTTGCTCATGTGAAAAAAGTCCATTAGTAGGTAGACAAGAGCTACATAGTGGTCCCACAATCATCAGTAACCTAGGCTCCTTCCATCTGTGCGTTTGCCCATCTTTTAACACATGGCTCTCATCCTCAGACTCACTCATTGCAGTATGGCCACTTGGGTAGCCTCTATCATGTCCATTTTCTAGGCAGCAGGAAGAAGGAAGGGCAAGGACAAAAATGGTGCACCCCCTGTCTGAGTTAGCCCGTGTTAAGTAGCTTTCCTGAAGTTTTGCCCAATGACATTCTCTTATATCCCATTGGCCTCCTCGCCTCAAGGGAAGCTGGGAAATGCTAGTTTTAAAGCTGGATATATTCAGGGTTCTGCTGGTATGGAAGAAAGAAGGAAAGGAAAAGGAGAGGAAAGACATAAGCAGGCCATCCAGAGTCTCTGCCTTGGCCTCCCAGGAGCTCATGGTTTAGGACAGACAAGACAAAGGCCGGTCATCACACAGTGTTACTCACAGAGCTGTGCAGAACTTTACAGTTGTGTGTCCCTGGATCACTTCAAAGTGTGTAGGTGTAGCCTGTTGAAAAGGACGATTTTTGGTAATGGTTAAACTGTCTGTCTCATTTCTTCAGTGGGAGGATTAGAGGACTTTCCGGAGGGTGCAGGATTTCAGAAGGATGTTAAAGAACACAATGCTATGAGCAGAGATCGGCTTTGGGTGTTTTGGGAATGGTTGGTCTAGGGCCGTCTGTGTAGTGCCACCCTCTCTCCTTGGTTTCTATTTGTGTCCTCACGAGTGCTGTCGCTCAGGGTGTTCAGGGCCATGGCTAGAGGTTCAGAGTATAGTTAGCTGCTGGGGAAGGAAAGAAGCTTCTTGATTTCCATGAGAATCTCAAACCTGAACTAGACTCCCGTTATTAGCTATTATCGATTGACTTCTCTCTTCCCCTAGAATCTTGCTTCCTGTTCCCTCTTTTTGAGTACTTACAATGGACTATATATTCTTGTAGAAAGTCATTATTCAATTTAACAACCAATAGTACTAATGATCTATCTCATGCTAATGGACTTTAAAGGAAATGCAGATCTTCCTGTTTTCTTTCTCCTCAACTAAAAATGCTGAGTTGTTTTTTTTTTTTTTTTTTAAGATACAAGCTGTAAAATAAGCAAATTAAATCTGAAAGTCTATTTGAGTTTCTTTCTGAAAGTGTCACTTTAAGTAATCTAAAGGCATTGTTTGAGTCTGATTCACAAATCTGTCTTGGAATTCATTGGAAACTTGATGTCTGATAGAGTGAACGGGTTACCAAATGTCTATACTTGTTTAGAGCTTTGTGACATTCCAGGACCTCATTCAAGTCACTTATTAGGGGTTGAGGACAAATAGTCTTTTCCAATGCAAAGGTTTTATGAGTCTAGGGTATTTATTTATTTGGCTGTGGTGGGTCTTAGTTTCAGCATGCAGGATCTTTTCAGTTGCAGCATGTGAACTCTTGGTTGTGGCATGTGGGATCTAGTTTTCAAGCCCTGCAGGCTTGGGGTCTTAGCCTAGCCACTGGATCATCAGTGAAGTCCCTTAGGGTTTTATTTTTTTCAAATATTGACTTTATCCGATCACAATGTTTATTCTGAAACAACCCTGTGGTTGCTGAAGTGGTAGGATAATGCTACTGTCCACTGTTAACAGCGTTTCTACTTACACAAACTTAGACTTGGTCATGATTATTTAAAAGAATATTTAAGAATCTCCAAATACTATCCAAACATATTAAAAGGGAAAATGTTTCTTCCAACTTTGAAAGCTATTGAATTTGGGTACTTGGGAGAATTTGATTCATTATTTAAAGAATTTCTTTGAATCTGGCCTTACGTATTTCCTAAGTGGTTTCCACTTCTGTCTCCTGGGGGCTGTGAGCTCGATATTCTCTCCCCTCCTGTTGCCGTCAACCTTTCAGTCATATGAACATAAGCATGCTCGAGTCTGTTCCATCCTTAAAGTAACCTCTTCCTTTAGCTTATCTTTCCTCTTTTGTTAAAATATGAAGTTCTCAAAACAAAAATAAACTACAAAAGTACTCTGCTCACTGGTTTATTTCCTCACCTCCGGATCACACGCTAAATGTCCTACTCTCTGACTTCTACTTTTCTAATAGAAACTGATAGTTTAACTAATAAATAGTTACTTTAACTAATAGTTGCCAAATTCCAGTGGATATGTCCCAGCCTCTGGCCTGGTGGTCCTCTCGTCGCCCTGAATTCAGTTGACGATCTCGTCCTCTGTGAGACTCGCTGAGCTTTCAGTGTCCACCGTGTCATACTCTAATGGCTCTCCTTGTACATTTCTGACTTTCATTTTGTGTCTTTAGTGACTTTCCTCTGCCTGTGCTTTAAATTCTGAGTGACATCAGATAAACCGCTTTATTCTTTTTAATCCATGAAAAGGAGAGGGGTTGAAATGGATAATCTCTAAATTCCTTTCAAGCCAGTATCCTTTTAGTCATATTATCAGGAGTTAGAACTCACTGAAACACTCTAGTGTTTCATGTACAAAGACGTGTAATGAGAGATGATTAACATTTGGGCTGCAGTTTTGCAAAGGCATATTGTTGGCTGCTTCTTTTTCGGAGAAATCATGAGTGCTAAAAACTAGTATGGCATCATTCAGCAGTTTATCACCGAGTGGGAGACTGACTAATGCGATTTGTGGTTTCAGCATAACCAAACAACTGACCATTCATGTAGGCCTTCAGTGCTGCGACTATGAGGAAGGGTGGCGTGAATGAGGTTCTTTGGCCACCATGGCCTTCAGACATGACCGCACACTGTGCATGGGTACAGTCTTAGAGAGCTGGGAACCATAGTCATACAGATGTTCCTACCGTGGCCATCGCGTTTGACTGAACATGGCAACTGATGACAACAACGTTGGCCTTTTCCAGTAACATTTAATTAAATGGTACCTAGTTTTTAATAATAATTTAGTTATGTATACTGCTACCCAAGATTTCAGATTATGTGTTGAGGGCAGGATTCAATATGATAGATGGGTGAAAGTTTAAGGATATTTGATGGGTGTGTCAAATAGGGGGAAGGGTGCAGATACTGGGGGGTAGACAAAAGTGAATAAGAGAGAGAGAGTTTGATAGGGTTGCTAAAGTTTGTCTACCTTGTGGTAGTACTTGCAGATGCTCTTATTTGTGAGTGTACAGTGTTCCTTCAATAAGTGTTTAATTTTACAATAAAACTCTGTGTCCTGAGTACTCCAGGCTGAGTCATATTTGTGTGATTTGGGAGTAAGGGTTATACTTTAATTTTCTGATGTGCTCAGAACTGAGAAATAAGGACATTAAAACCCAAAGATGTAGCATTTAAGTGGATTATGGGTTGGCAGGAGAGACCATCTAATAATACCATCATTGGATTAGATTAAGTTCTTAATTAGACAAGGATACAAATATATTGATAGGTCATCCACTAAGCCATTCTGCAAAGATGTTGCCTTGGCTATAACAGTAACCAAATTAAGGCCATAGCCAACAAGATTGTGCACATGTTGCACCACTGATAGAGTGGACAGGGACCTACATCATTTGCTGAGTATAAACCCAGAGTACCCTGTTAGCTTCTGTGCCAGGGCCCATCCCTGTGCTGCCCTGTATGGGAGGCACAGGGCTGCTGTCCCTTGGCACCCTTGAATGGGAGCCTTAGAATACCAGATGGGCACCCAATGGTAATTATATTAGCTGTATCTGTACAGTGATGGTGCTGGCATTTTGCCTCACCTTTCAGAGCAAAGGACATCCAGCAATGCTCTCCTGGGAAGCAGATTAACTTCTGTGAGTCACTGCTTTTCCATCTCATTTATGATTCATGACCTGGGCTATATTTTTAGCTTGTATTTATTTGGGTCTGTGAAGTGGGCTGGTCGGAAGTGTTGTTTGGAAACTTATGGAAGCATGAGGAGAAACTGACATCACACTTAATTTTCGTTGTTGTTGTTCAGCCCCTCAGTCATGTCTGACTCTGCAACCCCATGGACTGCAGCATGCCAGGCTTCCCTGTCCATGACCGTATCCCGGAGCTTGCTCAAACTCATGCCCATCAAGTTGGTGATGCCATCCAACCATCTCATCCTCTGTCATCCCCTTCTCCTCCTGCCTTCCATCTTTCCCAGCATCAGGGTCTTTTCCAATGAGTCAGTTCTTCGCATCAGGTGGCCAAAGTATTGGAGTTTCAGCTTCAGCATCAGTCCTTCCAATGAATAGTCTGGACTGATTTCCTTTAGGATTGACTGGTTTGATCTCCTTGCAGTTCAAGTCACTCTCAAAAGTCTTCTCCAACACCACAGTTTAAAAACATAAATTCTTTGGTATTCAACTTTCTTTATAGTTCAACTCTCACATCCATACTTCCCTGATGGCTCAGATGGTAAAGCATCTGCCTACAATGCGGGGGACCTGGGTTCGATCCCTGGGTTGGGAAGATCCTCTGGAGAAGGAAGTGGCACCCTACTCCAGTACTCTTGCCTGGAAAATCCCATGGACGGAGGAGCCTGGTGGGCTACAGTCCATGGGGTTGCAAAGAGCTGGACACAGCTGAGTGACTTCACATCACTTCACTCACATCCATACATGACTACTGGAAAAACCATAGCTTTGACTAGATGAACCATTGTTGGCAAACTAATGTCTCTGCTTTTTAATACACTGTCTGGGATTGTCATAGCTTTTCTTCCAAGGAGCAAGCATCTTTTAATTTCATGGCTACGTCACCATCTGCAGTGATTTTGGAGCCCAAGAAAATAAAGTCTGTCACATGCATTAGGTGGCTTGAAACTTGGTTATAATCATCAGACATTCTGTGACCATTTATCGAGAGCCTACTGCATCCCATGTATTGTATGGGGCTCTAAGAATGCCAGGTAAATGGACTCAGTTGCTAGCCATCAAGAGCGTATTGAGTTACGCAGGCAGACAGTGGAGTAGATAACTAATATACTGTAGTTACACCTATCTACACCTCCAGCCGTATCTCTAGACTTTAGTCATATTGAATGGTTTTGGAGCACCTCTTAATCTTGCCCTTTCCCTCTTGCACATGCTCTACCTGTTGCCTGAAAATCCCTTCCCAATCCTCTCCTTAGTTGCCCATCATGACTCACACCAACATCTCTTCTTCTAAAAAGTCTTCCCTGATTCCCTGAGGCTGGGTTGGAGCCCTTCCTACACACTCCCATAGCACCTTACATCCTAGTGTTTATCACACTGTATAAAGAGTGCTCTTAATTGAGGTCCCTTCATAGTAGTTGAGGCTTATTCATCACCTTCCCCAACTAGGAGGCAAATGGAGCTGAAGAGGAGGGTGAGGAACACTGTCATCCCAGGAGAGCCACTGCCTGTTACTGAGCCCTTCTCATGCTCCGTCACTATGCCCAGCACCACACCTGCAGCACCTCATTTGAGCCTCATAATAACCTTATGTAACAGGTAAGTTATCGGCCCTATTTTATAGATGAGGAAACTGAGGCCTTAGATGCAGGTTATTTGCTCACAGTGTCACAGCTAGTACGTGCACAGCTGAGTTTCAGACCTGGCCTGCCTGATTCCCAGAGCCCATGCTCCTAGATTCTGTGGTCTGTTCCTTTTTCCCTTTCATGGTTACCATAAACGTCAGGGTAGAGTAAGTCATTCTATGGTCATAAGCAATCCAAGCATCTCAGCAGCTGAGTCAAAAAAAAAAAAAAAAAAAGGTTTATTTGTCACTAATACCATGTATCCACAGCAAAGTGGCTCGGGTCTCTTACTTGGTGTTCTCCCTCAGAACCTGGGCTAAGGGAGGCCCTGTCTCTGTGCCTCCCTAATTGAAAGAGAGGAAATTTGAGAAAAATCACTCCCAAAGCAATAGTCTGCTTGCATAGATTCACTAAATCAGGAGCTGTGCCAGGTTCAAAGGGCAAAAGAGAAGTGCTGTCCTACTCTGGGGTGGGCAGGTGAACGTTGGAAATATTTGTGGAAATGCACTAAGAGCTCTCACATAAACAAAGAAAAGAGTGGAAGGAAGGAAGGAACTATAAAACAAAAGCAAAAGGGAGTGATAGTGTCTGGAAAAATGAAGACCTTCCAGGGAATAGGATGAAGCTTGCCTTTTTAAACACAGATCTCTGGTTAAATGGCTGTTGGGATCAGTTACTCAGTTTGTTCTTCCTGTAAGCAGCACTGCTAAGGCTGCTTCTCTTCTAAACATATTAATGCCTTGACACAACTTGGGATTTCATTTTACTCATCAGCAGAGAGTAGTCAATTGCTATTTCAAAGGCAATATAATCTGAGTAGGGCCAGTATTTCAATTCTTATTTTCATTAATGGGGACCAGTCCACCAAAATAGAGAGCTTCTTTAAGAACAACAGAAAATAGCATTCTTGAATTCCTAGGATTATACTTACACAATGATAAAACTTTCTTAAACATTTCTTAGAAGTCTGGGTTATGGGGCATTTGCTCTTCCCCACAAAGGACTCAGCATGAAGCTATTGGTTGCGGCTTTTGAATCTCGACAGTATTAAAATTGAATATAAGATAAGAGGTCCTCAAGGAGTTTCTGCCAAGAGCACATTAAGAATATTTTGTATGGAGATTTCACCTTTGTACGGTGCAATTTTTGTTCCTCCAAAACACAAAGGGTGATCAACTGTGTGGAATTGACTGTTTTAGGTGGTGGTTGCAGCAATCACTCTTGAGTTCCTGTAAGTTATTATAGAATATAAAAACACCTGTCACCTACAGAAGATGCCTGTCTTTCCCACTCTTTCTCTTCATGCAGCAGCAAGAATAATAAAACCTATATATTAAAAAGAGAAAAGTATTTTAAAAGTTTATACATATATTGTCCTTGTTGTTCGGTCGCTAAGTTGTGTCCAACTCTTTGAGACCCCATGGACTGCAGCACGTCAGGCCCCTCTGTCCTCCACTATCTCCTGGAGTTTGCTTAAACTTATATCACTGTGTTGGTAAAGCTATCTACTCATCTCATCCTCTGCCAACCTCTTCTTCTTTTGCCTTCAATCCTTCCAGGCATCAGGGTCTTTTCTAATGAGTTGGTTCTTTGCATCAGGTGGCCAAAGTGTTGGAGCTTCAGCTTCAGCATCAGTTCTTGCATTGAACATTCAGGGTTGATTTCCTTTAGGATTGACTGGTTTAATCTCCTTGCAGTCCTAGGGACTCTCAAGAGTCTTCTCCAACACCATAGTTCGAAAGTGTCAATTCTTTGGTGCTCAGCCTTTTCTCTCTCTCTCTTTCTATATATGTAAAATGGCTGTTTGGGCATGTGACTAGAGGAGAGATACAATGCTTTATCTTCAGTCCAGATGTTTTCAGATCCCTGAATTCATTTTCATTTTACAAATGTCCCTGGACTCTACCCAGGTGGAGCCTGGGTCATTGCAGGGAAGTAAGCATCACAGGGAGTCTTCTCTTACCTGATGGAAGCACTGTGGGGGAGCTGCTATCAGCAGATGCCTCGTCAGTAGGATGAAGTGCATCCTACTGCTTATATTAGTGATCAAAATCACTGTGCAGTAGCTTGTATCTTTTATAGATGTAGAGTTTTGAGACTCAGCTTCTCCAGGTCAGAGAGATGATGTGGAACAGCATAGCTTTAAGCAGCAAAAGATCTGTGTTCTCTGTGAACCAGCCCTGTGACCCTTGAGCAGAGCACTGAACCCCTAAGAATCAATTTCTCATCTGTAAAAAGGGTATTATATACCTGTTCAGGTTCTGTGACAGTTTCACTGTGAGGATCAAATCAGATAACACTTGTGAAAACAGTGTAAATCACCATTCATACAAAAGCACATGATCACATGGGATGTGATTTACCTGGCTGGGCCCAGCAGCAGAGAGAGCCATTCACGTCTCCCAAGAAATGAGTGTACAGTAATATATTCCTAGGCGGAGGTCAGAGCCCTCCAAATGCTCTCAGAGCAGTTTTTGCCTCAGGGATGACCTCAAGCAGAGACTGCGTCTGTGCTCAGGTCTGTAGGCAGATATGAAACCACTCTCAGTTGAAAAAAATGCCCATGTGTAAGGGATTTTCAATGTGAGTGGGACTGTCGGTATGAGATACTGCACAGTTGCCTGGTGTGGTATACAGATGGTTGTCATACTTTTCTTGCCCACAGACAAACAGTACTGTTTTTCAGATGAATTGAAAGTTTTCTTTTGATGCTTGTAGGCAGTTCATATCCTAAAGTATTGGAGTGTCAACAAAGTGCCAATCAGACCAAGATCTTTATTGTTTACCTGGGCTTCTGGCCCTCAAGACTTTCTGTCTGAAGGATCCAGGTTGCCCATTGTCAAAGAGAAATGCTTCTTCTGAATAATCTTAAAAATGTCCTTATTCTAAAAATCCCCAGGAGATTATATTTAAGATGTTGTCAGTTCTGCTTGCCATAGTGGGATTGGAATGGAATTTTAAAATATAGGTGCCTCTCCATTTGCTGCTACTGAAGGCATCAACTTAGCAGGGGAAGAGCATCTGTGAGATCTGGGCCAGAGTGATAGGGTTACCCCCCTTCACAGCCCTGCTTTGCCTTGGGCAGGAACCCTGGAGATAGAGAGAACCCTGGATAATCCTTCCTTCTTCTGGAAGGACCAGCAGAACACACAGCTTACTTTAGAAGATTCCATCTTTGTAAATATTAAGGACTCAGAGTGTTGAAATTCCCTAGTTGCAAAGACCCCAGTGGGAATGAGTGATAAAATTCAGATTTTCAGGCTTTTGAACCTGGAGCAGAAGGAGTTTTCATCAGGGTAGATGTTTGGATTTTAAAGACCTGTTCAGTTTAATCAACTGAAGTTTACTTTGAGGGACTACTGTATACCAGACAGTATTCTACTTGTTGGGGATAGAGCAGTCCTGTTGTCTGCTACTAATCTTCTAGTGGGGGAGACAGACTACCAACAAACATTATTGTAAGCAGTAAATACTCTGAAGAAAAGTAAATACAAGAGGACAGAGAGTGGTGGAGAGCAAGAAGGTGTCAGCAGCCCTGTGCTCTTGGTGGGAAGTTTCAAAGGTGCTGTAAGATCATCTAAGAAATCAGTCATGTCTGACTCTTTGAGAACCCGTGGTCTATACAGTCCATGGAATTCTCCAGGTCAGAATAATGGAGTGGGTAGCCTTTCCCTTCTCCAGGGGATCTTCCTAACCCAGGGATTGAACCCAGGTCTCCCACATTGCAGGCAGATTCTTTACCAGCTGAGCCACAAGGGAAGCCCAAGAATACTGGAATGGGTAGCCTATTCCTTCTCCAGCAGATCTTCCTGACCCAGGAATCAAACCAGGGTATCCTGAATTGCAGGCGTATTCTTTACCAACTGAGTTATCAGGGAAGCCCATCTAAGAAAAGGTGGTGTTAATAGATTCTCAGACAAAAACCAAACTTATGGTTCCCAAAGGGGAAATGGTTGGGGGGGATCAACTGGGAGTATGGAAATAATTGATACACATCACTCTATATAAAGTAGATAAACAGGGATTTACTGTGTAGCATAGTGAAGTAACTATGTTCAATATAATGATATCATGTAATAACCAATAATGGAAAAGTATCTGAAGCTATATACTTGAAACTAACAGAATATTGTAAATCAACCATAGTTCAATTTTTTAAAAAAAGAAAAAGAAAGGCAGTGTTTGCCAGGACCACTTGTGCCTCTTCCCTTGAGGCTTGTCTCATTGAATTCCCTCTAAACTTGCTCCCTTTCCAGAGGCAGAGTCCCCCTCCCCAGCATCCACCTGCCCCAGGTTTGCGTGGATTGGTGCTGCACTAAATGGGGAAGGACTTTCCACTCCCTTCTCACATGACACACACCCAACTCAAACTTGGCGTAAGGAGGGCTTTGACCAGCTTTACTTCAGGATTATTTTAACTGGAAATATACCCCTTTAAGAAAGAACACATTACAGATGGTCCAGTTAGGATGCAGGTTATTTTGAGACTTCCTGAACATTATTTCTTGGCTCCTTCATTCAAATAAATCATTTATTACCCTGTAAGAGGTGCTGGGGATAATGATGACTAAGACTCACTCCCTGCCCTTGAGAAGCACGCAGTTTAGCAGTGGGCAGACATCGATATTTAAATAGATAAATAGCTGCATCACTGGGTGAGTACTACCTTCGGGTGTGACCAAGATATTCTGGGAGCCCAAAGGAAGAGCAATGAACTCTGCCTCAAGGGTGCTGAAGATTTCAAACAACTATAATGATCTGAAGCCTTATTCATAGATGGATTATTCATCCATTCACATATATTTCCTGAATAGTTTATATCAGGATCACACACTGCCTGCAGATATTATTTGTCTGGCCTGTTGCTGTTATTGCTTGATAATAATTCTATTGAGATATAATTACATTTCATATAATCCACCCATATAAAGTATACAATTCAATGGATTTTAGTACATTCACAGAGTTGTGCAGTCACCACCAATATTAGAACATTCCTATCAACTCCCAAATCAACTCTGTAACCTGTAGCACTCACACCCCACCTCCTCAAACCTTCCAACCTTCCTTTCTAGCTCTATGGATTTATCTAGTCCAGTTATTTCATATAAATGGAATCACACAGTATGTGATCTTTTGTGACTGCGTTCTTTCCCTTCGAAAAATATTTTCAAAGTTCATCCACGTTGTACCATTTATCAGTATTTCATTTCCTTTTTATTGCCAAACACAAGTCCATGACATGAGGTACCACTTTTTATTGATCCATTCATCAGTTGGTGGATATTCAGGTTGTTTCTACTTTGTGTTATTATGACTAGCGCTGCTGTGAACATTTGAGTGAAAGTTGATGTGTGGACCTATGTTTTCACTTTTCATGAGTGAATATCTAGGAGTGGAATTTTTGGACCTAATGGTAGTTCTAAGTTTAACTGTCTGAGAAACTGCCAAGCTGTTTTCCCTTGTGTCTTCACCATTTTATATTCCCATTACCAATGTATGAGGGTTCCAGTTTCTCCATATCTTTGCCAACACTTGCTATTTTCAGTTTGTTTGTTTAAATTATAGCCATTCCAAAGAGTGTGAAGTGGTATCTCATTGTGGTTTTGACGTACATTTCCTTAGTGATGAATGACATGGAGCAGTTTTTCCTGTGCTTACTGGCCATTTGTATATCTTATTTTGAGAAACGTCTATTCAGATCATTTGTCCATTTAAAAATTGTGCTGCTTGTATTTTTACTGTTGTGTTGTAAGTGTTCTCTATGTATTATAGATGCAAGTCCCTTATCAGATAAATCATTTGCAAACAGTTTCTCCCATTCTGTGGGTGATCTTTTCATTTTCTTGATAGTGTCCCTTGAAGTATGAAAGTATTTGATTTTTATAAGATTCAATTTATATATTTTTTTCTTTGGTTGCTTGTACTTTTGGTGTCATAGCCAAGGTTATGATAATTTAGCGTATTTTCTTTTAAGAGTATTATCATTTTAATTCCCATGTGTAGATCTTAGATCCATTATTGAGTTTATTTTTGCATATGATGTGGAATAGAGATATGATTTCATTCTTTTGTATGTTATTTCATTCTGTAATATCCAATTGCTCCAGCACCATTTGTTGAAAACACTGTTCTTTCCCCACTTAAATTGTTTTGGTGCCCTCATCAAAATTCGATTGGTGGACACGACTGAAGCGACTGAGCACATGAGGGTTTATTTCTGGACTGTCAATTCTGTTTCACTGATCTATATGTCTTTCCTTATGTAATCACCACACCTGTTTTGATTGTACAGCCGTGTCAGGAGTTTTGAAATTGGGACATGTGAGTTCTCCAACTTGTATCTTGTTCAACATTGTGTTGGCCCTTCTGGGTCTCTTGAATTTCCATGTGAATTTTAGGATCAGCTTGTCAATTTCTGCAAAGAAGCCATCTGGTATTTTGCCAGGAACTCAGTCAATAGATCAGTTCAAGGAATATTGCTATCTTAACATGAAGTCTTTTGATCCATGAACTTGCAATGTCTTTCCAATTATTTTGGTCTTCTTAAACTTCTTTCAACAATACTTTATAGTTTTCAAAGTCTGAATTTTACATTTATTTTGTTAAATTTATTTATAAATATTTTATTGTTTTTAATTCTATTCGTAATGTAATTTTTAAAATTTAATTTTTGGATTGTTCATTGTGACCTGTTGGTTTTAAAATTTAGGAAAATTCATAAAGTCTTATTTCTGACTTCTTTTGAAAAATCAGATCTGGTTTCCTAAATGGCAACAAGGGGCTAGAGTGAGTAGCTTGGGTTTTGTCTTTCTTGTAGTCTGTATAGTTCCAGATTTCCCTGTATCTGGTTACTTTCTCCTGTCTGGATCCATTTACTCATTAATATCTTAATTATTAAGCACTGAGCTTTTGACCTTTATGATTAATCTTTTTGAAAATTAAGTTAGATGAGATACAGTTTAAAAAAAGGATTAATATGATCTAATCCTTTAATATAATTATTTTTATATACACATCCTATCTTTTCTTATAAGTTGTTCAAGCTGCATTTTACTCATTTGTCTCAGGAGCATTGGTGAGCTAGGCTCAGTACTGAGGATACAAAGAAGAAACAGACACCGTTCCTATTCCAAAAGAGGTACAGACACACTGGCCAAAAAAGCCATATGGACAATTTGGTTGTCCATATAGTGTTTGGAGGAGGGTCCAGAGAAGGGAGGGGTCAGACTGAAGGTAAGAAAGGAGAAAAAGGTCTTCCCTGATGACTCATGGTAAAGAATCTGCCTGCCAATGCAGGAAACTGATCCCTGGTCTAGGAGGATCCCATGTGCCATGGAGCAGCTAGGCCCTGGACCACAACTACTGAGCCTGTGCTCTAGAGCCTGCAAGCTACAGCTATTAATCCCATGCACCACAACTACTGAAGCCTGCATACCTTTGCGCCTGTGTTCTGCAATAAGACACGCCACTGCAATGAAAAGTGGCCCCTGCTCGCTGCAACTAGAGAAAAGCCCGAGCAACAACAAAGGCTCAGCACAGCCATAAGTAAATAAATAAATAAAATTTAAAAAAGAAAGGAGGAAAAGAGGAGAGGCTTCATGGAAGTGACTTTTGAATGATAATAGTTAGGGACCTTGTCCATTAAGCTAAGAAAGTAAGATCTCTTCCTGAAGACTGATGTTTTCTCCAAAGTGTAATTCTTGGACCTGCTGTAGCAGAATCCGTGAGTCCTTAATAAAACGCATTCTTGTGGACCAACTGAAGCAGAATTTTTCAGAACCCCAGAAATCTGGTTTTAAAAATCTTCCATTTAAGTTTCCTTGGTAATTCCGAAGTTCTCTAAAGTTTGAGAAGCTCTGCTTTAAGAAGGTGGGGGATCTGTGAGAGTTTTAAGTGGGAATGAGGTGTGATAGGGTGGAGTGATACCACCCTGCATTTCAGTAAGGTGCTGGCAGATTCAGAGGGTGGGACACCAGAGACTCCTTCTTAGTGGGGGTTACATTCCAAATTCATCACTAGGGTGAAAATCGGGTGGAATAAAGAATACACTGGGAAATCTCTGAAATCTCTATAACGCCTGTGCACCCGGACCATCAAGGTTCAGTTCAGAGTCAATGGCTTCTATCTCTGTTTGAATTTGCAGAGAGGTCCCGTTTTCCTGGGGCAGAAGTCAAGTCTAGTTTGAGTGGTAGAGTTGGGGGCTGAGGGGCTGAATAAAGGGACTGATCTTTTACTTTCTACAGGTCATGTTGATACAGTAGTTGAACTGAGTAAATCAAACGTTGATATGATGGGAGTCCACTCTATTGCAATTGAAAGAGTGTGCCTAAACTAGAGCAGATACGAGAGATGACTAAATTGATGGAATTTGGCCCCTGGTTGGATGAGGGGTTTGAAAGAAAGGGAAGAGTATGTGAACCAGAGGCTGGAACAGGTCACTAGAGTGGACAAGATCATTGGTTTGCTCAGGGAGTTTCAATAGAGTCTTGAGCCCGGAAGCTACTGTACTGAGTTGAAGCATGAGGTGAAAGTAAGGAAGTGGACACAATGTATCAAGGTTGTCCTCTTCCCACTTCCCCTGTTTTTAATGGGAAAGATTAGATGTTACTTAGAGGTGGCAGAAAAATCCTGCAATGTCTTTAGGCCACGTTGGTGGCTTCTACCATCTAGCACAAGGGCAGGCACATTCTAAGGAAGGGAAAATGCCATTGAAAAATAAGAGATTTAACTTTACTTGGTAATTAATAAATTGTGATTCCAAGAGGTTAAGTGGTAGACTTTATTTAATTTTTAAACTCTAAAATAATACCACTTACTTATTTTTTCAAACACAAACAATACAAAAATGTAAAGTAAAAAGTAAAAGTTTGCCTCTCCCCCATTCCCAGAGGTAATATGTATCCTTCAGACATTCTTTCTGAGGATATAATAATATATAGCCTTTTTCTTTAGATCTTTGAAGGTCATCATTCTGTAAGAGTCAGGATGAAAAGTTCCCGCAAGCCAGCTCTCATTCATGTTCTCTGAAAACCCCAGTAATAATTTCTTCTCTGGAATGCAAAGCCCAAGATACACAGGCCATGAATAGACTGTTCACCTCCCCTTAGAAACAAGTGTTTGAAGCTCAGACAGTACAAAAATATTATGACTGCCCTGGGGCAAGAAGGGAGTGCGTGAGCTGGAATCTAGGTGAGCCATCTGTCAGGTGCTGAATGGAAAGGTTGTCTGAGCGCTGTCACGTTCTTACCACCCCGATACTTTGAATAAAGGTCTTCAGTGTCCTCTCCCCATCACAGGGTCAGGTATTAGGGTGTGTCTTCTGTCTCAGGTGCCACATCCTGCTGGCCCCGGAAGAGCTTGGATTCATGCCTACTCTTACCACGGGGCCCCCAGGTGGGTCACCTTCTTTCCCACCTGGGAAGACCAAAGGAAGAGGCAGAGGGGGCAGCTGGATTACCTCCTCTCTTTTCAATTTTCCTGTCCCACAAGGTTCACACACAGGTTCCCAGAAATGGACTGCGGCCTCCAGAATAAGCCCTGATTCAGTCTCACTGAATAAGTGAAACTGAGCCAGCCGCTTCCCATTAATAGGGCTTAATTTCTTCATCTATTAAATGGAATTAACCATGACTAACTCATAGAAAGAAAAGATAAATCATCTCTTTCATGGTTGTCCTGTCCTCATGGGGCTAGGTTTCTTGAGAACAGAGACTGTGTCTTTGTAGACCTACACTTAATACATGAATGAGAGGTAGGATTAGTTTATACTGACACCAACAAACTAAACTCCTGCTCCCTCAGGCCTGGACATTCAGCCACTTTCCGCTTGTTCAGTCAGGTACCTAAACACAGATACTGACAGTCTTTTTATGCACCATGCCCTCCCTGCTTCTTCACAGCGATGGTTTCTGAGAAATGGACTGACTGAGTCAATGGGAGGACCAGGTGCATCTGGGCTTCAGAGTCATTGTGGGAAATAAAGCGGGCATTGATTTTCTCCCTTCACGTTGCCCTGAGTGCCTTCCACCCCACATGCCCGGGGTGGATGGGGAATGTGCTCGTCGTCACGATCATCTCAGACCGTGACTCACGTTTCCCGCAGCGAGGCTGGCAGAAGGTGTGCCGTTGCTGACAGACAAGTATGTGAAGCAAAACAGAGGTTTCAGTGAAGGGGGGTTTTGGAAACAACTCCTGGGCTGCCTTAGAAGGACGGGGCTGAGGTGGTTATCGCCATGAAGTGTGATTAAAAACAAAACCTTACATTTATATATAGCTATGGATAAAATAGATAGCTAGGGAGAACCTACTGTATGGCACAGGGAACTTTATTCAGTGCTCTGTGGTGACCTAAATGGGAAAGAAATCCAAAAAAGAGGGGCTAGATGTATATGTATAGCTGGCTCACTTTACTGCACAGCAGAAGCTAATACAACATTGTAAAGCAACTTCAGTTCAGTTCAGATGCTCACTCGTGTCCAACTCTTTGCGACCCCACGAACTGCAGCACGCCAGGCTAAACTGCAATTAAAAAGGAAGAACAAAGCTTGGAAGATTCCCTCTCTCTCTGTCATCCTCTCCTACTCTCCACTAAAAACCTCTTCCCTTGTTAACCAGAATCCCACGGTCGGTGACTCACGTCACTGGGCTGAGAACTGCGCCATTTGACACCTTCCCTCACTGAGCTGTTGAGGCTTAGAGCATCTCTGCCCCAGCTTACATGCTTTGCCTCGTTTCCCCCTCCCGTCAGCTTTATCACTCAGGGTTTTCCCCACGCCTGGAACACCTGGGGAGTCAGGCCCTTTCTCCCCACCTTCCCCTCAAGTCTCTTTCTGAGACCTCGGTTCTGCTATACTCCTTGCTCATCCTCCAGGATGGAGAGAACAAACAGTCAGAAATTCACCTCCCTCTGCTCATTGTAAACTACTGTTGGAGCTGAACAGTAGAAGCCTCTTTCACTCTTTCATCCAGTATTTATTGGGTACCTTCTGTGGTGCAGGCACTGTCCTGGGTGTTGGGAATTCCATGGTGATCATGGTCCTTGCTCTTATGATGCTTACAGTCAAAGGAATGAAGACAGGTAATAAGCAAGGTAACAAGTAAACTTGATTATTCGTGGCATGATGACAAATGGGGGGGCTGTGATGAAGGGTGCTAGGAAGGGTCTCTGAGGCAGTGACATTTGAATTAAAACCTGAAGGATAGAAAGGAGTCAGTCTTACAGAGCAGTGGGGAGGATCTAGGCAGAGCTAGCAATGGGACAGCTAGTGCAAAGGCCCTGTGTTTGGAAAGAGTTGGCTGTATTTGAGGAATGGAAGGAAGGCCAGTGTGGCAGCAAAGTGCACAGGAGCAGGTGACAGAGCCAGAAAACACAGGGCTTAGGTGTCAATACCAGAGCGCCCATGAAGAATGTGAGGAACAGGAATCTGGCTGAGAATGGCCGGGCAATTGTCTTGACCAGCAAATCTCCCCTACACGAGGCTCTAGACAACACTTGGTGCACTGACCTGCTCTTAGGATGCGAAATGTACAGAATTCGCTGAGAAATACTCCAAGAGTGTCTGGAGAGGCACCCCCAGCTCCCGCCATCTTTCCACAAGCAGAAGGAGGCTGGAAGGCTTCCAGGGGAAAGCTAAACAGGAAGCAGATCATTTCCAAGGAGCCGACAGATCACTTTCAATCAGACCGCTTGGCTCTCATCGCATTTCCGAGCTCATTCTCAGAGAAAAACACTCTCCCTCATCAACTGAGGCTCTGCTAAGAGGATCGCTCCCACTGCCTCACCGGGCAGAGCTACACGGGCGACTGCTAAGCCTGCTCCCTAGGCTTAATGCCTCTCCATGATTCCAGAATCCAGTTTTTAACTCTCAACTTGCTGTTTCCTGGATACCCTACCAGCGTCATTCAGTGAACAGGTCCCAAACCACCTCATCTTCCCTTTTGCTGGCTTTCTTCTTTCTGTTAATGGAATCACTGTTCCCCCTGCTACCCTTGCTGGAAACGTGTGAGTCATCCTTGACTCATCCTTCTCTCTTATTCTCTAGATCAAATCAACTGCCGGATCGTGTAGTATCTATTTCCGAGATGTCACTTGAATCTGTCCCTTCCTTCCCACCATCCCTCCTCAGGGTGAGCTTTTGTTACTTCTCAAGAGAAGCATCCTGACTTACTCCCTTGCTACTGACCCACCTTCCTACTGCTGCTGACGTTAGGCTTCTCAAACACAGAGTAATCCCGCCACTCTTTACGCCAGCCTAACACAGCTCCCACTTTTGCCACATTAAATATAACGAACTGTCTTTTAGCTTTATGAGCGTCGGTGCCTTTTCCAATACTCCATGTTCAAGCTAGATTTACTCCTTCCTGGTGTAGGACATGACTTTTTCTTTCCTTGAATCCTCTGAATAAATGAGGTTGCAAAAAGTAGAATTTTCTTATGTTATTAAGCTTTGGGTTTATCTGCATTTATATGCTTATTTTGGAGAAGACAATGGCACCCCACTCCAGGACTCTTGCCTGGAAAATCCCATGAACGGAGAAGCCTGGTAGGCTGCAGTCCATGGGGTCGCTAAGAGTCAGACACGACTGAGTGACTTCACTTTGACTTCTCACTTTCATGCGTTGGAGAAGGAAATGGCAACCCACTCCAGTGTTCTTGCCTGGAGAATCCCAGGGACGGGGGAGCCTGGTGGGCTGCCGTCTATGGGGTCACACAGAGCTGGAAATGACTGAAGTGATTTAGCGGCAGCAGAATACTTGATATTTGTGTATTATTTGTCTCACATTTAGTTTTGCTTCCTTTAATATTTGAGCATACATATGTACCATGCGCTGCTCTTAGAACACCTTCAGTTCAGTTCAGTTCAGTCGCTCAGTCGTGTCCGACTCTTTGCGACCCCATGAATTGCAGCATGCCAGGCCTCCCTGTCCGTCACCATCTCCCG
This sequence comes from Bubalus kerabau, assembly GCF_029407905.1. Taxonomy (NCBI): domain Eukaryota; kingdom Metazoa; phylum Chordata; class Mammalia; order Artiodactyla; family Bovidae; genus Bubalus; species Bubalus kerabau. The sequence goes on from NC_073633.1 coordinate 66,263,484, forward strand.
GAGTTCACTCAAACTCACATCCATCGAGTCAGTGATGCCATTCACCTATCTCATCCTCTGTCGTCCCCTTTTCCTCCTGCCCCCAATCTCTCCCATCATCAGAGTCTTTTCCAATGAGTCAACTCCTCACATGAGGTGGCCAAAGTACTGGAGTTTCAGCTTTAGCATCATTCCTTCCAAAGAACACCCAGGACTGATCTCCTTTAGAATTGACTGGGTGGATCTCCTTGCAGTCCAAGGGACTCTCACGAGTCTTCTCCAACACCACAGTTCAAAAGCATCAATTCTTCAGCACTCAGCTTTCTTCACAGTCCAACTCTCACATCCATACATGACCACTGGAAAAACCATAGCCTTGACTAGATGGACCTTTGTTGGCAAAGTAATGTCTCTGCTTTTGAATATGCTGTCTAAGTTGGTCATAACTTTTCTTCCAAGGAGTAAGTGTCTTTTAATTTCATGGCTGCAATCACCATTTGCAGTGATTTTGGAGCCCCAGAAAATAAAGTCTGACACTGTTTCCACTGTTTCCCCATCTATTTCTCATGAAGTGATGGGACCAGATGCCATGATCTTAAGTTTTCTGAATGTTGAGCTTTAAGTCAACTTTTTCACTCTCCTCTTTCACTCTCATCAAGAGGCTTTTTCCTCTTCACTTTCTGCCATAAGGATGGTGTCATCTGCATATCTGAGGTTATTGATATTTCTCCTGGCAATCTTGATTCCAGGTTGTGCTTCTTCCAGTCCAGCGTTTCTCATGATGTACTCTGCATAGAAGTTAACTAAGCAGGGTGACAATTTACAGCCTTGACATACTCCTTTTCCTATTTGGAACCAGTCTGTTGTTCCATGTCCATTTCTAACTGTTGCTTCCTGACCTGCATACAAATTTCTCAAGAGGCAGGTCAGGTGGTCTGGTATTCCCATCTCTTTCAGAATTGTCCACAGTTTATTGTGATCCACACAGTCAAAGGCTTTGGCACAGTCAATAAAGCAGAAACAGATGTTTTTATGGAACTCTCTTGCTTTTTCCATGATCCAGCAGATGTTGGCAATTTGATCTCTGGTTCCTCTGCCTTTTCTAAAACCAGCTTGAACATCTGGAAGTTCACGGTTCACATATTGCTGAAGCCTGGCTTGGAGAATTTTGAGCATTACTTTCCTAGCGTGTGAGATGAGTGCAATTATGCGGTAGTTTGAGCATTCTTTGGCATTGCCTTTCTTTGGGATTGGAACACCTTAGGAAATAATTAAATAATTAAACTCTCACAGTAGTTGTAGCCCTATGTTGCTAGTGCCAAAACTGAGATGCAGAGAAGTTGAGTAACTTGCTGAAGCTCCATAACTAATAACTGGCAGAGCCAGGATTCCAGTTCACACAGGCTGGCCCCAGAGCCCAAGCTCTCATATCCCTGAGCACACATTTGTCAGGGATGACAGCCGTTTTCCTGATACCATATTAATAGTTTGGATTAGCTGATGTTTTGTAACTGAACTGAAGCTTAAGGTATGTGTCCATTAATGGTCAGAAATATCAATGGTAGGCTGAATGTGCAAATGTAATTTGGTATTAGGAACTGATTTAGGTGTTTCCCAGGAAATCACCTCTGATGCTGAGAACTATTTTTGTTTCATTTTTCCTACTTGTTCTTCTTTTTTTTCTCTTATTCCAGTACATGGGCTGTATTGAAGTGCTGCAATCAATGAGATCACTGGATTTTGGAATGAGAACCCAAGTTACAAGGTAAGAGAACAAAAATCTGACAAGCTTGGAGGACTATAGTCTAAAGTCACAAGAGTTTCTCCCTGCAGGAGTTTCATACAAGGCTTCAAAGGCACTGTGGGTTTTTATTCGTAAGGCTGAAAGGTCGAACAAAGCCCAGTGACCTTGTGAGTGGTTCTGACTCATCATGTGAAGGATTTCTTAATTGTGCAGCAGAGCATCTGCATTTCATAGGAGAACTGATAAGATGATGCAGTCAAAGAAATAGCTGCTTTCCCAGATACTAGAAGTATTTAAAATAATATCTAGAAATAGGACATTACAGGATCTCAGACCTGTTGAGGAAGTCTCTGAAAGTAACAGGAAAAAACTTTTCAAATCAGTAAGCCCAAGCCCGTCCCATTTATGGCATCCCTGACACAAGAAGCTGTCTATTCCTTGTCTGGGTCTCTTTCTTCCACGTACAGTGAGCTGGATGGAAGAGTTGAACCAGTGGAGCCTTACCCAGAGTGGCCCCAGGAAGCTTAGGGAAAGAACCAGAGTTATTATTACACAGAGTGCAAGTCAGAAGCGGAAGCACAAGGTATGGTTCGTTAAGGCCAAATTCAAAGCAGGCATGGAAAGGGGAATAACTGAGTGCTGAGACTGGTAACTGGGAAAATCACGAGGTGAGGGGCATGAAGTGAGAAGACTGGATTGATATGAATCAATATGATTCAGAATGAAGACTTGGGCATCTGTGGTGTGTGGTGCCAATGGGCAATCCTCAGTGCCTGTCTGCTTCCATGGTTGCTGGTCACCATTTCCATTATGAAGGGAGGATAACTTTTCTTGATGCTCGTCCCATGGAATTTGAGTCCTGGAAAAATAGTCCTCTTAACCAAAAGATTTGGGGAAAGGAATCATATGCTCTTTAGGAGAGTCACAATATTAAAGACCCTGAGAAGTCCTGTGCTGTAGTTTAAAAAGTGTTAAGTTCATCAAGATTCTCTAAATTTATTTGGCCCCAGAATTCTATTTTTATGTAACATAAATAAATACTCCATGTATCTTTGGAGTTCCATGAAATGAACTTTAATAAAGGCTATTGTAGACTTTCTTGTTTACAATGCATTCAAATCTATCTTTCCAAACTTCTCACTGATATTTGGTACTCCCTCAGGAATTAAACAGATGAAGTCCCACTCATCCACCCTGTATTCTTGGTGCCTATTTCAGTTCTTGGCACCTGGAAGAGGCTCAATGGATATTTATGGAATAAATGCATGGCTCCACCTGACTGGTTTCCAGGATTTGGAAATGGCTATATTTTTCCTTTTCTTTTACAGTATTAGACCCTTCAACTATCCTTTAAATAAGGATATCCTTTAAGTAAGAGGTTTCTAGATTACTTCCTACCCTTTTAACCCTAATTTGGGCACATTTCAGGTTTTATTTCATTCTGATGATGCTTAATCTGGAGAAAGCCCTTCTCCAATCCTGAGGAAGTTACAGATGGGAGGAAGAGGGTCACCACTCCAGAAGCTTGGTCTAGGGACACAGTACAAAGGAATGCCACTGTCCATACCTGAGGATGACTTTTTTTCTGTTCTTTCCCTCATCCATTCATTCATTGACTTATTCTCCTTCACTCAAATATTTATGGAGTGTTCATTAAGTGCCAAAAACTTTTCAAGAATTAAGGACACAGGCACCTCTGATCTTTTAGAACTTACATCATAGCTGGGGAAACAAACTATGGCAAGGAAGCAAATAAATATACAATATACTTTCAGGCAGTAATTAGTGCCATTACTATAATAATGAAGCAGGGTAAGAGGATAGAGATGTATGGGTGGGCTTTTAATTTATTTTTCTAGTTATAAATATACTGTATATTTATTTAGAACACTTAGAAAATACAGATAAATATGAAAAAGAAAATCACTCATAATCTCCCCTCGAAATAATGTCTACTAGCATTTTCTGCTTTGGAATAATACCCTTCTGATCTTTTCTTTATTACATGAGCTTACAATGATTTTTGCAGACAATCCGAAGAATATTTGATTCTGTTTCTCCCATGTTGACCATTTTTCCTGTTGCTAAATATTCACAAGCATTTTTAAATTGTGGTGCAATATGTATAACGTAAAGTTTACCACTTTAACAGTTTTTAAGTATACAGTTCAGTGTGTTAAGTAAGTTCATGTCATGCAACTGTCACCATCCTTCCCCAGAAGTTTTCCATCTTCTTAAATTGCAACTTTGTACATTAGATAATAACCCTCCATTCTCTCCTCCCCCAGCCCTGGCAACCACAGCTGTACTTTCTGTCTCTATGAATACGACAGCTATGCGTACCTCAGATAGATAGAGTTATATAGTATTTGTCCTTTTGTGACTGGTTTATTTCACGTAGCTTAATGGCTTCAAGGTTTAGAACTAGGTCAAACAAGATAAATATTCTGAAGGCTTTAGATGCCGATTGCTAGGTTGTTCTGCAGAAGAACTGTAATAGTTGGTATCCTTCCTCCCTGTCACGTATCTGTTCTTTTGTTACCATCTTTTATTTTTGTTGTATTTAAAATTTTAAAAAATTTTATATCGGAGTATAGTTGACTTAACAATGTTGTGTTAGTTTCAGATGTACAGCCGAGTGATTTAGTTATACATATATCTATTCTTTTTCAGATCTTTCCCCCTTATCGTTTATTATAGAGTACTGAGGAGAGTTCTCTGTTGATTTTTTTTTTTTTCCTTTAAAGAGATAGCCTTTATTTGAAGGATTTTTACACTGAAGAATTAAAAAAGTGGTAGGTTTTTGGAACTTACTGACCTGTATTGAAAAGGAACTGTTGACAAAGATTCACCAGAAATAATCTGAATAAGCAAGAAAATATAGTTAATACTACTGAAACCTACTAAAAAAGTTCCAGGACATATGGTGTCTCTGACATAACAATACTTCTAAGTGCTGTCATGGATACGAAACTGACTGCTTGTTACTTTTCTAAATACACAGTGGTATAGTTAACAATATTTAATCACGTCTGTTCTTTCCTGAAAATATAAAAATTAAAATACCAATTAAAAAACTAATATATTCTTCTCTTTAAAAGTTTCTTACAGATACAATTTCCATATTTTCAGTCAATAGTGGTGTGGTTTAAGAGCTATTTCATTCACAAGTCAAACAACAATCTACCCAAAGGGAACTGATAGTCTTTAGGCTCATAGTGCAAATGAAGAGTTCGGGAATGCAGCAACTGACATTTCTAAAATACAAAACAGATCAAATTCTTAGGAGATACATGCAATAAGCTCTATTAAGCAGCTGGCCACAGAACGAGAACATTGGATCATGTCACTGGTGATTTCAATGGGACGCCAGGTAGTTCCAAACTCAACTCGAACTTTCATCTTAGGCTTTGTATTTTGCTTTTCCAGTTTCACTAATGACACACACGTGATTCAAGTCCCTGAAGTATTCATTATAGTCAAGGGCATATCCCACAACAAACGTGTCTGGAATTTCAAATCCAACAAAGTCTGGTCTATATCTAACACTTCGAGGGGGTCCTTTTCACCAGCAAGCTCTCAACCTTGACCATCTTTGGTTTATGCTTCTTGACCAAGGAAAGCAAAGTCTGCATTGTCTTCCCAGTGTCAATTATATCTTCGACAATCAAGACATTCTTTCCAGTTAAAGTTGAGAGATCATCTCCACCAATTACTTTTATCTCGCCTGTTGACTGGTCGTTACAGTAGCTCTTCAGTCTGATAAAATCTACAGTCATAGGAATGGATTTGTCACTATTTCTGTTCAGTGCTTTGATGTAATCCAACAGGTTGGCAAAGAACTTATAGCCCACCTTGAGCACACAGAGGGCCACAATGTGATGGCCACCCATCTCCTTCGTCACATCTCGAGCCAGTCATTCGGTCCTGTCCATAATTAGTCCATGAGGAATAAACACCTTCTGCAAATCCTCAGCATAATGATTGGGTTTACAAAATAAATCTAGGTCATAACCTGGTTCATCTTTGCTAATCACCACACTGGGGCTGTGGGCCGCCATAATGTAGCCGGCTGGCACACAGGCTGAAGGCAGTCTGGGGCTGATTATTTTATATATATCAGTGTGTGTATGTTAATCCCAACCTCCTAATTCCTATCTTTAAAAAATATTTATGAATTTGTAAGTCTATATTGTCCTATTGTTTAATAAATGGCAAAAGACTATTTTTTTCTCTACCATGAAGATTCAGTTTATGAATAATATATAGATCCAAGGGAAGGTGGCTAGTATCTGGATATTGTTTCTTGTAGATGTGTCGATAATTCCTTGTAGATTCTGGCATTGTAGATTGTGTTTTGGGGAGATTTGTGGAAGCTTGAGAGTGGCTTACTTTCCATAAAACCTTTAGTTTCCACCCTACTTCACAAATATTTACTCCTTCCTTCTCTCAATTTTTCTTTATCTTCTCTCCTTTCTTCTTTCAACTTATATATATTTTCACATTCAGCCACTATTCAAGTTGCTGTATTATCAATTGTTTTGGATGTTATTAATACATAACTGTTGAATCAGGTTCAAATTGTTTAAAATTTCAAGGTCACATAGTCACTGAGTTTCATGTAGCTCATAATCCTACTTAATCTAAGAAAAAAAAGTTCAATGGACCAGGCAGAATTCTAAAAGAAAGAACTTCATTTTGTGTGACCACAGCTGTGTGTGTGTGCTTAGTCGCTCAGTCATGTCCAGCTCTTTGCGACCCCATGGACTGCAGCCCACCAGGCTCCTCTGTCCATAGACTTTTCCAGGCAAGAATACTGGTGTGGGTTTCCATTCTCTTCCAGGGTGTCTTCCCCACCCAAGGATAGAACCCTGGTTTCCTGCATTATAGGCAGATTCTTTCCTGCCTGAGCCATGCCCACAGTTATCTCCTGACATTTACCATCAAGCAGAAGATTAATCCGGTGTGGAAGCTGATAAGCTGGTGTAGCTAATTGCTGCTCTGGATACAAACAGATGTATTCAGTCTGATGTCCTGTCCATGTTAATTCATCTTCCCATCTCTATACTAGCTGGTACACTGTTCCAGTTAATAGAGAGACAGCAGTATGAAGTTCTGGAATAAAGGAGGATCCATGGTTAACAAACATTTGGGTCAGCCGTTGAAACGGAAGAGAAAAATGGAGTCAATTCTTATCTTTATGAGGGATCTTTCTACCAATTGTTTGGGGGTTGAATTCACAGGACCTCTGGAACACAGAAAATACTCACAGAAGAGAAAAAGAGAAGGAAAGACAAGGAGGCCATATACTATGTTGGCAGTTCCAGATTATAATCTTTTCAAGGCTCTTAGCAGGCTTCTCTGACTTCTGATTTAGTCACTGGGGAGCCCTTCCAATGGCTTTTACTATTGTTCCTCCACAAATTCTCACCCAGACATTTAACCACTTGACTGATTTAGGACCAGATCTTAATTTTTAATAATCTAGTTTATGCAAAAGGGCAAAGAAGGAGGTTGTTCCTAATAGAAAAGAGAAACAAGGTGATTAGGAAAACAAAGACTCACAGTGATAGTTTGCCTTCAAGAGTCTGGAAAACAATGTCAAAAGGAAATAAGAGAAGGGGAAAATGAAAACCTTACTAAGGATGACATAGTCATTCCTCTCTTTAACAAAAACGTTCTCATCATAATTTTTATTTTGGGGGGAGGGATTCAAAAAATTTAGGATTATCTCATTTAATCTCCAATAAAAACTCTCATTCTAGGAACTTCCCTGGTGGTACAGCAGCTAGGACTCTATGCTTTGACTGAAGAGGGCTTGGGTTTAATCCCTGGTCTGGGAACTAAGATCCCACCTGTCACATGGCATAGCTTGCTGCCCCCTCCACAAAAAAAAAAAAAACAAAAAAAAAAACCCAAAAAACCTTCCATTCTACTAATGAGGAAATGAAATTTAGATTAAGTTGCCCAAAGTCATACAATGAATAGGCACAAAGGTGGAACTTTAGCTTAGCAGTACAAGAGTCAAGAAACTTTGCTCTTTGCTGCTATTTTAGTATGTCATGATAGTTACATGGTATTTTCCCCTTTAATTTACTTATTGTAGAGAAGTTCATTAATAGATTTTATAATATGGAACAATCATTGAATTCCTGCTATAAATTCTTCTTAATTTTCATATCATCATAGGTAGTAGTTACATACACATTGTTAGTATTTTATTTCAAATTTTTGCATCCTTATAATAAGTGAGTGTTCTTTTTGAACTATACTCACGAAGTTTTGGTTTCAGGAATAGGTTAGACTAATACAAATGATTTCAGAACGTGTCCATATTTTCTGTGTACTGCAGCACTTTAAACAATATTGGAATTATCCACTACTTAAAAAGTCTTTGGTACTAGCCCAAACAACTCTCTGGACCTGTTAGAGTGTTACCTCCATTGTCAAATATTCTTTTTTTTATTAGTCTTTTCAAATTTTTTATCCTTTGGTAAAATAATTTGGATAATTTTAAGTTGGGTATTTTACTTAGATTTTTCAAATTTATCACAAAATGTTGGCCACAGTATTTGTATCTAATTTTTAAATAGCCTATATATATGTGATTATGCTTTCTTCTACATTTCTAATCTGTGTGTGATCTTTTTAAATCAGATTTGCCGGAGGTTTGTTTATACTATTGCTCTTTTGAAAGAACCAGGTTTGGTTTTATTATTCAAATCTACTTGATTTTTTGTTTTCTAATTCATTTATTTCCCCTCTAGCTTTAGTATATCTTTCCTCCTTTTTAAGTCTATTTTATGCTGTTCTTTCTTTAATTTCTTAAGATTATTCTTTCATAATTTCTTTATTTTTATTTTTTTATCCAGTTTTACTAAGATATAATTGACATATAACACTGTGTAAGTTTACAATGTACAACAAAATGATTTGACTTATATATATCATGAAATAATTGTCAATAAATTTAGTGAACACCATCATCTCATATAAATACAAGGTTGATTAAAGAAACAGAAAAAAATGTTTTTCCTTGCCATGAGACCTCTTAGGATTTACTCTCTTAACAACTTTCATATATAATGTATGACAGTGTTATTTAACATATTGTAAATTACTTCCCAAGTACTTATTTATCAACTGAAAGTTTATACCTTTTGACTGCCTTCATCCAATTATCCTTTCCTCCACTTCTGGCCTTTGGTAATCACAAATCTGATTTTTTTTTTAATGAGTTTTTGTTTGTTTTGGCCGTATAACTGACCTACAACATCATGTTAATTCCTGGCGT